>NC_136633.1:2289514-3009514 GCF_933228915.1 Telmatherina bonti
CTTCCCCCATCCCTTCCTCCACCTCTTCGTCCATCTCTTCCTCCATCCCTTCCTCCACCTCTTCCTCCACCCCTTCCTCCATCCCTTCCTCCATCCCTTCCTCCATTCCTTCCTCCACCTCTTCCTCCACCCCTTCCCCCATCCCTTCCTCCACCCCTTCCTCCATTCCTTCCTCCACCTCTTCCTCCACCGCTTCCCCATCCCTTCCTCCACCCCTTCCTCCATTCCTTCCTCCACCTCTTCCTCCACCTCTTCCCCCATCCCTTCCTCCACCTCTTCCTCCACCTCTTCCCCCATCCCTTCCTCCACCTCTTCCTCCATCCCTTCCTCCACCTCTTCCTCCATCCCTTCCTCCACCTCTTCCTCCATCCCTTCCTCCACCTCTTCCTCCATCCCTTCCTCCACCTCTTCCTCCACCCCTTCCCCCATCCCTTCCTCCACCTCTTCCTCCATCCCTTCCTCCACCTCTTCCTCCATCCCTTCCTCCACCTCTTCCTCCATCCCTTCCTCCACCTCTTCCTCCACCCCTTCCTCCATTCCTTCCTCCACCTCTTCCCCCATCCCTTCCTCCATTCCTTCCTCCATCCCTTCCTCCATCCCTTCCTCCACCTCTTCCTCCATCCCTTCCTCCACCTCTTCCTCCACCTCTTCCTCCATCCCTTCCTCCACCTCTTCCTCCATCCCTTCCTCCACCTCTTCCTCCACCCCTTCCTCCACCCCTTCCTCCACCTCTTCCTCCACCTCTTCCCCCATCCCTTCCTCCATCCCTTCCTCCATCCCTTCCTCCACCTCTTCCCCCATCCCTTCCTCCACCCCTTCCTCCATCCCTTCCTCCATTCCTTCCTCCATCCCTTCCTCCATCCCTTCCTCCACCTCTTCCCCCATCCCTTCCTCCACCTCTTCCTCCATCCCTTCCTCCACCTCTTCCTCCACCTCTTCCTCCATCCCTTCCTCCACCTCTTCCTCCATCCCTTCCTCCACCTCTTCCTCCATCCCTTCCTCCACCTCTTCCTCCACCCCTTCCTCCACCCCTTCCTCCATTCCTTCCTCCACCTCTTCCTCCATCCCTTCCTCCATCCCTTCCTCCACCTCTTCCTCCATCCCTTCCTCCACCCCTTCCTCCATCCCTTCCTCCATCCCTTCCTCCACCCCTTCCTCCATCCCTTCCTCCACCTCTTCCTCCATCCCTTCCTCCATCCCTTCCTCCACCCCTTCCTCCACCTCTTCCTCCACCCCTTCCACCACCTCTTCCTCCACCTCTTCCTCCGTCCCATCTTTACCATTCATCTGTCCATTCCTTAAGTGGCTCGCCGTCCCTCCTCCATAAACCCTGCCTTTCCTCCATCCTTCCCTCCTTACTCCACCATCATCATTGCTGCTTCTACATCTTCCTCCGCCTGAGGAGGCTGCGTGTGATGGCAGGTGTGTGTCACGGATCAATACGGTGTGATTGGTGGACCGACGCAGCGCTGTGGGAGCTTCACGGTCACATGACGCCGTGTCGCTGATGTCTGTCAACACGGACCGCTTCTCCACATCAACACAACAGAAAGTTTGATCTTTTATTTCACTAAACGGTGAAAGGAAAACTGTGTGTACTTTCTGTTTATCTTTATGTTTGGATATTTTCCCAACACTGCTGTGTAGCAGTAAATGATCCAGACTAGTTTCCTGATACTCCTTTATATTTATATTTATATTTATATTTATATTTATTTTTATTTATACTTATATTTATTTATACTTTTATTTATATTTATTTATATTTATATTTATTTATACTTATACTTATATTTATTTATACTTATATTTATTTATATTTATATTAACATGCTGTTATCTTCGTACGAGGTCCTGGTCGAGGTCCAACTGGTTTTAGGAGGTCTCAAGGTTTTTCCCTGTTCAGAGAAACTAACTGTTGGATGATCCAGCTCTGGTTCTGACTCATTTACCATATGTTGAGTTTTATATTTACAGTATATTTATTTATATTTACAGTATATTTATTTATATTTACAGTGTATTTATATTTATATTTACAGTATATTTATATTTATTTATACGTAGTGTATATTCTTATTTGTTGATATTTATATTTTTATTTTTTCATATTTACAGTATATTTGTTTAGATCTATAATTATTTATATTTATTTTTCTTTGTATATTTATATTTAAATCTATAAAAGTCCTGATCCTGAGAGGAGACCAGGATCAGGACTTTTCCAGTCCAGGATGAAACTGGAAACCTCTCTGTGTTTCAGGATGGAAGAGTCAGATCTGTAGGACAGAAAAGGAAGTTATTGGCGCTGGCGGTGGGGGCGGCGGGGGCTTTGTCCAGGCGGCGTGAGGGATGGGAGGGAGAGGAAGAGGGGGGGGCTGATAGATGGAAAAAGGCCCTCCCCTCGTGGTCTCTCAAGTGAGTAATAGAGGCCGAAATTTCATTTTGCAAGTGGCTGATTTAATGATCCAAAGGGTAATTAATGGCCTGATTATCTTAATGTTAAATATGGCCAGCAGCAATTACACTGACCTCCTGTCTGTCAAGGTCTGGCCCCCCCCTCACCTCCCGATTAGGTGCAGTTTGGAGGTTTGCAGGAGGGTGGAGAGGGGGTGGAAGGAGGACGAGCGAGGAGGAGGCAGGACTGAGACAGAAGAAAGGGATGATGCTCGGCGACATCACACCTCACCTCCATGGCGTCCCCCCCGTCCATGGCGTCCCCCCCGGTCCATGGCGTCCCCCCCGTCCATGGCGTCCCCCCCCGTCCATGGCGTCCCCCCCCCGTCCATGGCGTCCCCCCCCCTCCATGGCGTCCCCCCCGTCCATGGCGTCCCCCCCCCTCCATGGCGTCCCCCCCGTCCATGGCGTCCCCACCGTCCATGGCGTCCCCCCCGTCCATGGCGTCCCCACCGTCCATGGCGTCCCCACCGTCCATGGCGTCCCCCCGGTCCATGGCGTCCCCCCCGTCCATGGCGTCGCCCCCGTCCATGGCGTCCCCCCGGTCCATGGCGTCCCCCCCGTCCATGGCGTCCCCCCGGTCCATGGCGTCCCCCCCGGTCCATGGCGTCCCCACCGTCCATGGCGTCCCCCCGGTCCATGGCGTCCCCACCGTCCATGGCGTCCCCCCGGTCCATGGCGTCGCCCCCGTCCATGGCGTCCCCCCCGTCCATGGCGTCCCCCCGGTCCATGGCGTCCCCACCGTCCATGGCGTCCCCCCGGTCCATGGCGTCCCCCCCGTCCATGGCGTCCCCCCGGTCCATGGCGTCGCCACCGTCCATGGCGTCCCCCCGGTCCATGGCGTCCCCCCCCGTCCATGGCGTCGCCCCCGTCCAGTGAGATGTGTGACAAGGCCGAGCCCCGCCATGTCCAGGTGTTGTCATGTCTGCCCCCCCGGGTTCTCCCTGTACAGCGACGGCTGGTCCAGTTCTCATTACCATCAGCGAGCCGCTGCCAGGACGAGTCCTGTCGCTGCTGATCGTTGTACAGCTGGCGACGCCACGCCACGCCGCCCCACACTGCTCCGCCATGAAGGCCGATACTTGTTGACACGTGTCGCTTTCAGTGCCGAGGTTGCCGCGGCGGCGAAGCTGGGAGGGGTGGTTGCGGTGTGGAGGAACGCCAACCGCGGCAGCTCTGCACCGCCAGAGGGATCCTGGTAGACGGATACTTTCCCCGGAATCAGACCGCAAAAAGACTCTAAACGTTCCCATTAACCTCTGGCAGCCCGCGGTCAGCCGTCATCACCTCAGCTGGCGTTCCTGCCCGGCGCCGTGGCCCCAGCTGATGCCAGCGCTGAAGGGGCTGCTAAGTTTGGGCGTGCTGCCCGTCGCATGGGGCCCACGGGGGCTGCAGGACCCTCGGCCGGGGTTCTCAGCACCGCTGCTCATTGTTTTAATTATGTGTCGAGTGGCGCATCAACACCAGCAGCCAAAGGCCGGCTCGCCGCGTTGGCCGCGGCGAGTTAGCGGGCAGCGAGTGACAGCCACGCTAATCCGGCCTCCTGGCCGTTGCACAGGGCAGGCGGTGGCCGTTAGCCTCCACCTCCCACCCCGTCCTCGTGCCAAAGACTGACCTTTGACAGTCTGTCGCAGAGGGTCGGCACCCCCCGGTCCGGCCGTGATGCTCTGCTGCCGTCACCGTGGCAACACAGAATAATCCCGTTCTCTGCTGTTCTGCGTCTCCTGAGTGACGGATCCGCTGGCAGGGTGGCGGGGGCTTCGCAGGTACCACACTCAGGTGCCTCACCTTAATTAGACAGCAGAAAAATGAGCCGCAACGAGGCGGGCTAAAGGATGAGGGTGGAGGTGCGATGTATTGCCGCGTCGCCGCGTACCACACACTTAACGGCTCGGCCTGCATGACAAATGCTCGGCCAGTAATAATTTAGCAGCAGGTCTGCGGTGCGGGGAGCCAGGAGAGGGGACAGAATAAGGGCCCTTTATGGGAACAGATTAGTCTTGTTCCTCCCAGAAAGGCCAGTGCTAACAGATTTAAAATTAGACCGGGGGCTTTTAATCTGGGCCGGGGTGCAGGTGCAGCGGACGCCCTAACATTGGACTGGGATTGGACCCAGGGGACCAGATGGGGCGACCGGGACAAGGGGGTGGGGCAAGGGGCCCTGCATCACAAGATAATTGTCCCCCAGGGTCAGGAAAATGATGCAGGAGGGGGGGCAGCAGCCTTGGCTCATAACTCCATAAAAGCACAGATCAGACTGGTGTGGTCTGAGACGGACACGTCACGGCTGCCGGAGCTGGAACTAAAACCAGTTTTTCTCTTTCTGCTTCGCTTTTTCACTAGTTTTTAATGAAATCTCTAAACTGTTCATTTCCATTCGGTTTGAGTTTGGTTGTGTTTACACGCTAAGACCACAGGAGGGAAAAACTCCATCTGGACCAGAACCAGGAGGGAAAACCTGCATCAGAACCAGAACCAGGAGGGAAAACCTCCATCTGGACCAGAACCAGGAGGGAAAACCTGCATCAGAACCAGAACCAGGAGGGAAAACCTCCATTCTGGACCAGAACCAGGAGGGAAAACCTCCATTCTGGACCAGAACCAGGAGGGAAAACCTCCATCTGGACCAGAACCAGGAGGGAAAACCTCCATCTGGACCAGAACCAGGAGGGAAAACCTCCATTCTGGACCAGAACCAGGAGGGAAAACCTCCATTCTGGACCAGAACCAGGAGGGAAAACCTCCATCTGGACCAGAACCAGGAGGGAAAACCTCCATCTGGACCAGAACCAGGAGGGAAAACCTCCATCTGGAACAGAACCAGGAGGGAAAACCTCCATTCTGGACCAGAACCAGGAGGGAAAACCTCCATCTGGACCAGAACCAGGAGGGAAAACCTCCATCTGGACCAGAACCAGGAGGGAAAACCTCCATCTGGACCAGAACCAGGAGGGAAAACCTCCATTCTGGACCAGAACCAGGAGGGTAAACCTCCATCTGGACCAGAACCAGGAGGGAAAACCTCCATCTGGACCAGAACCAGGAGGGAAAACCTCCATCTGGACCAGAACCAGGAGGGAAAACCTCCATCTGGACCAGAACCAGGAGGGAAAACCTCCATCAGAACCAGAACCAGGAAGGAAGACCTCCATCTGGACCAGAACCAGGAGGGAAGACCTCCATCTGGACCAGAACCAGGAGGGAAAACCTCCATCTGGACCAGAACCAGGAGGGAAAACCTCCATCTGGACCAGAACCAGGAGGGAAAACCTCCATCTGGACCAGAACCAGGAGGGAAAACCTGCATCAGAACCAGAACCAGGAGGGAAAACCTCCATTCTGGACCAGAACCAGGAGGGAAAACCTCCATCAGGACCAGAACCAGGAGGGAAAACCTGCATCAGAACCAGAACCAGCAGGGAAAACCTCCATCAGGACCAGAACCAGGAGGGAAAACCTCCATCTGGACCAGAACCAGGAGGGAAAACCTCCATCAGGACCAGAACCAGGAAGGAAGACCTCCATCAGGACCAGAACCAGGAGGGAAAACCTCCATCTGGACCAGAACCAGGAGGGAAAACCTGCATCAGAACCAGAACCAGGAGGGAAAACCTCCATTCTGGACCAGAACCAGGAGGGAAAACCTCCATTCTGGACCAGAACCAGGAGGGAAAACCTCCATCTGGACCAGAACCAGGAAGGAAGACCTCCATCTGGACCAGAACCATGAAGGAAAACCTCCATCAGAACCAGAACCAGGAAGGAAAACCTCCATCTGGACCAGAACCAGCAGGGAAAACCTCCATCTGGACCAGAACCAGGAGGGAAAACCTCCATCTGGACCAGAACCAGGAGGGAAAACCTCCATCTGGACCAGAACCAGGAGGGAAAACCTCCATCTGGACCAGAACCAGGAGGGAAAACCTCCATTCTGGACCAGAACCAGGAGGGAAAACCTCCATTCTGGACCAGAACCAGGAGGGAAAACCTCCATCTGGACCAGAACCAGGAGGGAAAACCTCCATCTGGACCAGAACCAGGAGGGAAAACCTCCATTCTGGACCAGAACCAGGAGGGAAAACCTCCATCTGGACCAGAACCAGGAGGGAAAACCTCCATCTGGACCAGAACCAGGAGGGAAAACCTCCATCTGGACCAGAACCAGGACCAGGAGGGAAAACCTCCATTCTGGACCAGAACCAGGAGGGAAAACCTCCATCTGGACCAGAACCAGGAGGGAAAACCTCCATCTGGACCAGAACCAGGAGGGAAAACCTGCATCAGAACCAGAACCAGGAGGGAAAACCTCCATTCTGGACCAGAACCAGGAGGGAAAACCTCCATTCTGGACCAGAACCAGGAGGGAAAACCTCCATTCTGGACCAGAACCAGGAGGGAAAACCTCCATTCTGGACCAGAACCAGGGGGGAAAACCTCCATCTGGACCAGAACCAGGAGGGAAAACCTCCATCTGGACCAGAACCAGGAATGAAAACCTCCATCTGGACCAGAACCAGGAAGGAAAACCTCCATCAGAACCAGAACCAGGAAGGAAAACCTCCATCAGAACCAGAACCAGGAGGGAAAACCTCCATCTGGACCAGAACCAGGAGGAAAAACCTCCATCTGGACCAGAACCAGGAGGAAAAACCTCCATTCTGGACCAGAACCAGGAGGGAAAACCTCCATTCTGGACCAGAACCAGGAGGGAAAACCTCCATGAGGACCAGAACCAGGAGGGAAAACCTCCATCTGGACCAGAACCAGGAAGGAAGACCTCCATCTGGACCAGAACCAGGAAGGAAAACCTCCATCAGAACCAGAACCAGGAAGGAAAACCTCCATCAGAACCAGAACCAGGAAGGAAAACCTCCATCAGAACCAGAACCAGGAAGGAAGACCTCCATCTGGACCAGAACCAGGAGGGAAGACCTCCATCTGGACCAGAACCAGGAGGGAAGACCTCCATCTGGACCAGAACCAGGAGGGAAAACCTCCATTCTGGACCAGAACCGGGGGGGAAAACCTCCATTCTGGACCAGAACCAGGAGGGAAAACCTCCATGAGGACCAGAACCAGGAGGGAAAACCTCCATCTGGACCAGAACCAGGAAGGAAGACCTCCATCTGGACCAGAACCAGGAAGGAAAACCTCCATCAGAACCAGAACCAGGAAGGAAAACCTCCATCAGAACCAGAACCAGGAAGGAAAACCTCCATCAGAACCAGAACCAGGAAGGAAGACCTCCATCTGGACCAGAACCAGGAGGGAAAACCTCCATCTGGACCAGAACCAGGAAGGAAGACCTCCATCTGGACCAGAACCAGGAAGGAAAACCTCCATCAGAACCAGAACCAGGAAGGAAAACCTCCATCAGAACCAGAACCAGGAAGGAAAACCTCCATCAGAACCAGAACCAGGAAGGAAAACCTCCACCAGAACCAGGAGGGAAAACCTCCATCAGGACCAGAACCAGGAAGGAAAACCTCCATCAGAACCAGAACCAGGAAGGAAGACCTCCATCTGGACCAGAACCAGGAAGGAAGACCTCCATCTGGACCAGAACCAGGAAGGAAGACCTCCATCTGGACCAGAACCATGAAGGAAAACCTCCATCAGAACCAGAACCAGGAAGGAAAACCTCCATCAGAACCAGAACCAGGAAGGAAAACCTCCATCTGGACCAGAACCAGCAGGGAAAACCTCCATCAGGACCAGAACCAGGAGGGAAAACCTCCATCAGGACCAGAACCAGGAGGGAAAACCTCCATCAGGACCAGAACCAGGAAGGAAGACCTCCATCAGGACCAGAACCAGGAAGGAAGACCTCCATCAGAACCAGAACCAGGAAGGAAAACCTCCATCAGAACCAGAACCAGGAAGGAAAACCTCCATCTGGACCAGAACCAGGAAGGAAAACCTCCATCAGAACCAGAACCAGGAAGGAAAACCTCCATCAGAACCAGAACCAGGAAGGAAGACCTCCATCAGAACCAGAACCAGGAGGGAAGACCTCCATCTGGACCAGAACCAGGAGGGAAGACCTCCATCTGGACCAGAACCAGGAAGGAAGACCTCCATCTGGACCAGAACCAGGAAGGAAAACCTCCATCAGAACCAGAACCAGGAAGGAAAACCTCCATCAGAACCAGAACCAGGAAGGAAAACCTCCATCTGGACCAGAACCAGCAGGGAAAACCTCCATCAGGACCAGAACCAGGAGGGAAGACCTCCATCAGGACCAGAACCAGGAAGGAAGACCTCCATCAGGACCAAAACCAGGAAGGAAAACCTCCATCAGAACCAGAACCAGGAAGGAAAACCTCCATCAGAACCAGAACCAGGAAGGAAAACCTCCATCAGAACCAGGAAGGAAAACCTCCATCTGGACCAGAACCATGAAGGAAAACCTCCATCAGAACCAGAACCAGGAAGGAAAACCTCCATCAGAACCAGAACCAGGAAGGAAAACCTCCATCTGGACCAAACCTCCATCTGGACCAGAACCAGGAGGGAAAACCTCCATCTGGACCAGAACCAGGAAGGAAGACCTCCATCTGGACCAGAACCATGAAGGAAAACCTCCATCAGAACCAGAACCAGGAAGGAAAACCTCCATCAGAACCAGAACCAGGAAGGAAAACCTCCATCAGAACCAGAACCAGGAAGGAAGACCTCCATCTGGACCAGAACCAGGAAGGAAAACCTCCATCTGGACCAGAACCATGAAGGAAAACCTCCATCAGAACCAGAACCAGGAAGGAAAACCTCCATCAGAACCAGAACCAGGAAGGAAAACCTCCATCTGGACCAGAACCAGCAGGGAAAACCTCCATCAGGACCAGAACCAGGAGGGAAAACCTCCATCAGGACCAGAACCAGGAAGGAAGACCTCCATCAGGACCAGAACCAGGAAGGAAGACCTCCATCAGGACCAGAACCAGGAAGGAAGAATTCCATCAGGACCAGAACCAGGAAGGAAAACCTCCATCAGAACCAGAACCAGGAAGGAAAACCTCCATCAGAACCAGAACCAGGAAGGAAGACCTCCATCAGGACCAGAACCAGGAGGGAAAACCTCCATCTGGACCAGAACCAGGAGGGAAAACCTCCATCAGGACCAGAACCAGGAGGGAAAACCTCCATCAGGACCAGAACCAGGAGGGAAAACCTGCATCAGAACCAGAACCAGGAAGGAAAACCTCCATCAGAACCAGAACCAGGAAGGAAAACCTCCACCAGAACCAGGAGGGAAAACCTCCATCAGGACCAGAACCAGGAAGGAAAACCTCCATCAGAACCAGAACCAGGAAGGAAAACCTCCATCTGGACCAGAACCAGGAAGGAAAACCTCCATCAGAACCAGAACCAGGAAGGAAAACCTCCATCAGAACCAGAACCAGGAAGGAAAACCTCCATCTGGACCAGAACCAGGAGGGAAAACCTCCATCAGGACCAGAACCAGGAGGGAAAACCTCCATCAGGACCAGAACCAGGAAGGAAAACCTCCATCAGGACCAGAACCAGGAAGGAAAACCTCCATCTGAACCAGAACCAGGAAGGAAAACCTCCATCTGGACCAGAACCAGGAGGGAAAACCTCCATCTGGACCAGAACCAGGAGGGAAAACCTCCATCAGAACTAGAACCAGGAGGAAAAACCTCCATCTGGACCAGAACCAGGAAGGAAAACCTCCATCTGGACCAGAACCAGGAGGGAAAACCTCTATCTGGACCAGAACTAGGAGGAAAACCTCCATCAGAACTAGAACCAGGAGGAAAAACCTCCATCTGGACCAGAACCAGGAGGGAAAACCTCCATCAGGACCAGAACCAGGAAGGAAAACCTCCATCAGGACCAGAACCAGGAGGGAAAACCTGCATCAGAACCAGAACCAGGAAGGAAAACCTCCATCAGAACCAGAACCAGGAAGGAAAACCTCCATCAGAACCAGAACCAGGAAGGAAAACCTCCATCAGAACCAGAACCAGGAAGGAAGACCTCCATCAGAACCAGAACCAGGAAGGAAAACCTCCATCAGAACCAGAACCAGGAAGGAAAACCTCCATCAGGACCAGAACCAGGAAGGAAAACCTCCATCAGAACCAGAACCAGGAAGGAAAACCTCCATCAGGACCAGAACCAGGAAGGAAAACCTCCATCAGGACCAGAACCAGGGAGGAAAACCTCCATCAGGACCAGAACCAGGAGGGAAAACCTCCATCAGGACCAGAACCAGGAGGGAAAACCTCCATCAGGACCAGAACCAGGAAGGAAAACCTCCATCTGAACCATTCCCAAACTGATTGGTCACCAGCCTGAATGCTGTCACAATGCTGACTCGCAGTGGGACAACCGCTGTCGGAGCTGGGGGTTCTGGTGGGGGCCAGTCCGGAGAGGCACTCGCAGTGGGACAACCGCTGTCGGAGCTGGGGGTTCTGGTGGGGGCCAGTCTGGAGAGGCACTCGCAGTGGGACAACCGCTGTCGGAGCTGGGGGTTCTAGTGGGGGCCAGTCTGGAGAGGCACTCGCAGTGGGACAACCGCTGTCGGAGCTGGGGGTTCTGGTGGGGGCCAGTCCGGAGAGGCACTCGCAGTGGGACAACCGCTGTCGGAGCTGGGGGTTCTGGTGGGGGCCAGTCCGGAGAGGCACTCGCAGTGGGACAACCGCTGTCGGAGCTGGGGGTTCTGGTGGGGGCCAGTCTGGAGAGGCACTCGCAGTGGGACAACCGCTGTCGGAGCTGGGGGTTCTGGTGGGGGCCAGTCCGGAGAGGCACTCGCAGTGGGACAACCGCTGTCGGAGCTGGGGGTTCTGGTGGGGGCCAGTCCGGAGAGGCACTCGCAGTGGGACAACCGCTGTCGGAGCTGGGGGTTCTGGTGGGGGCCAGTCTGGAGAGGCCCTCGCAGTGGGACAACCGCTGTTGGAGCTGTGGACTCTCAAACAGCTCTGCTGCACGGCATCTCGTTGTTTCCTCCTTACTTCCACCAGATCCTAACTTGCACTTTGTTGGTCTCCGGACCACACGGTGGCGCTGCCGTCGTCTCCGTGCAGCGCGTGGATGTGACCAAGCTGTCCGACAAGTTGTAGCGTGTTTTTGAGGTGTCGTGTGGATTGACGTGGCGGATTAGCTGCTGCGGGGTCGTTTCTTACATATAGGCCAACATAAATGTCACAATCTTCGGGATAAATAACCGACTTTCCCACGAGATCAGCCAGAATGAGTCGAGCTCCGTTTCATCTGCGTGGGTTAACTAGCCGCTCCCGCCGCCATCATCTCTGCACCATGTGCAGCCCCCGCCGACTGCAGCCGGCCCCTCGGCCTGCATGTTAAACAGCACACACTGGGAGCCTCCTGACAGGCAGGCCCACTGCAAACGCTGAAAAATAATTGGCCCCTGCATTCTAATTCATCTGTAAAAGGGAGGCCTTGATTAAATTAGTCCTAATAGACATTATTTTGTACATGACTGCCTCGCCGCTGCCATAACCGCGTCCCCCAACTCGCCTAACAAGCCCTCCAATTTACTATTGACATTAAGCCGGACGACACGAGCCAATCAGCAGACCATTCATCGTTTGTCATCGCGGCGAGGTTATGCTAATGCGAGCTAAAAGCACAAACTAAATGCACATTCTTTATGCCTGAGTCATCAGATTAACCTCGCCGTCCTCTGCCCCCTCCTCTCCCTTCTTCTAATAATGAAGAAATAAATAACACTCTCCACATGCGTGACTGTGTCCGTCCTCGCCGCTCCTGCTCGCTAGAAGCCGGCGGGGTCGGCTCCTGGAGCAGAAATGAATCCGTTCGGTAACCGTCCCCCCCCCTCGTTTCCCTGCAGCTAATTGGCTCAGTCGGCAAATTGCTCATAGAATAAAGGAAAGGGAGAAAGGGGGTGGAGAAGCCGGACGGCAGAGTTCTCCTTGCGTCCGTCGGTAATGTGTTTGGATTGAATGGGTTCACTGCCAGCCGGCTGGTAAACATCTGAGAAAAAAGCTTTTTTCTCCTTTAATCGAGTTTCCGGCTCCAACTGCGGTGGATCACCTGGTAGGTCGTGGACTGGAAATGGTCCAGTTGCTGGGCTCATCCGCATCAGGTGAACAACTGCGTTGTCATGGAGATGCATGGCTGTAAAAACAGATCCTTTCACCAGGAAATAGACGTAGAGAACATAGAACAGAACTAAAACAACGTTCCAGCTCTACGTTCTAAACACAGCTCCTAAGTAACCCAACGCCTCATTTGTCCCGATCACGTTCCCGTCTGATCCGGAGACACCGGGACCAAGACACCAGGACCGGACCGTCTGGTCCGGAGACACCGGGACCAAGACACCAGGACCGGACCGTCTGGTCCGGAGACACCGGGACTGGACCAGTCTTCCAAATCAGCTGATCTGCTTTGGGAAACTTTAGTCCATCCCGAGCCAGATCTAAGCCAGACCAGAGCCAGACCTGAGACAGATCTAAGCCAGACCAGAGCCAGACCTGAGACAGATCTAAGCCAGACCAGAGCCAGACCTGAGACAGATCTAAGCCAGACCAGAGCCAGACCTGAGACAGATCTAAGCCAGACCAGAGCCAGACCTGAGCCAGATCTAAGCCAGACCTGAGCCAGATCTAAGCCAGACCTGAGCCAGATCTAAGCCAGACCAGAGCCAGACCAGAGCCAGATCTAAGCCAGACCAGAGCCAGACCAGAGCCAGATCTAAGCCAGACCTGAGCCAGATCTAAGCCAGACCAGAGCCAGACCTGAGACAGATCTAAGCCAGACCAGAGCCAGACCTGAGCCAGATCTAAGCCAGACCTGAGCCAGATCTAAGCCAGACCTGAGCCAGATCTAAGCCAGACCAGAGCCAGACCAGAGCCAGATCTAAGCCAGACCTGAGCCAGATCTAAGCCAGACCAGAGCCAGACCTGAGACAGATCTAAGCCAGACCAGAGCCAGACCTGAGACAGATCTAAGCCAGACCAGAGCCAGACCTGAGCCAGATCTAAGCCAGACCAGAGCCAGACCAGAGCCAGATCTAAGCCAGACCTGAGCCAGATCTAAGCCAGACCAGAGCCAGACCTGAGACAGATCTAAGCCAGACCAGAGCCAGACCTGAGACAGATCTAAGCCAGACCAGAGCCAGACCTGAGCTAGATCTAAGCCAGACCTGAGCCAGATCTAAGCCAGACCTGAGCCAGATCTAAGCCAGACCAGAGCCAGATCTAAGCCAGACCTGAGCCAGATCTAAGCCAGACCAGAGCCAGACCTGAGACAGATCTAAGCCAGACCAGAGCCAGACCTGAGACAGATCTAAGCCAGACCAGAGCCAGACC
The DNA here is from genome assembly GCF_933228915.1 of Telmatherina bonti. NCBI lineage: Eukaryota > Metazoa > Chordata > Actinopteri > Atheriniformes > Telmatherinidae > Telmatherina > Telmatherina bonti. Next base: position 2,303,293 of record NC_136633.1, read on the forward strand.
AGAGCCAGATCTAAGCCAGACCTGAGCCAGACCAGAGCCAGACCTGAGCCAGATCTAAGCCAGACCTGAGCCAGATCTAAGCCAGACCAGAGCCAGACCTGAGACAGATCTAAGCCAGACCAGAGCCAGACCTGAGCCAGATCTAAGCCAGACCTGAGCCAGATCTAAGCCAGACCTGAGACAGATCTAAGCCAGACCTGAGACAGATCTAAGCCAGACCAGAGCCAGACCTGAGCCAGATCTAAGCCAGACCTGAGCCAGATCTAAGCCAGACCAGAGCCAGACCTGAGCCGGACTTGAGCCAGACCAGAGCCAGATCTAAGCCCGACCAGTGGCAGACTCGAGCCAGACCTGAGCCAGATCTAAGCCAGACCAGTGGCAGACCCGAGCCAGACCTGAGCCAGATCTAAGCCAGACCTGAGCCAGATCTAAGCCAGACCAGTGGCAGACCTGAGCCGGACCTGAGCCAGACCAGAGCCAGATCTAAGCCAGACTAGAGCCAGAATAGAGCCAGAATAGAGCCAGATCTGAGCCAGATCTGAGCCAGATCTATGCCAGACCTGAGCCAGACCACAGCCGGACCCGATCCAGAGCTGAGCCAGACCAGAGCCAGAATAGAGCCAGATCTGAGCCAGATCTGAGCCAGATCTATGCCAGACCTGAGCCAGACCACAGCCGGACCCGATCCAGAGCTGAGCCAGACCAGAGCCAGACCTGTTGGTGGACATGGGAAGGTTAATGGCCTGGGAAAGTCTTGGTAAAGACTCGTCTTCGTGTTGTCGGGATGATCGTGGAGAGTCGTATCGATACGTCTGAACAGACCAGTAAAGAAAGACCGAGCTAATGCGGACCATGCTGGACTGGATCTGGACCATGCAGTCCCCCTTCCTTCAGTCAGCTTCCAGTCAGTGGTAGGATCTGAGTGTTGTGTTTGTGGACCGTCGGGACGTACTGCAGACTTCCTGTGCCGCGGGGATCAGGAGGCGCCCAGAGGATTATCACCGTGACATGTAGTTAATTATCAGCTTCTTTTATGGTAAAGAAGGCGTCCCTGATATCTTCTCCGTCCTCTCTCCGTGTATGATCACTTCTCCACCTCCTTTAGTCAGCCGCCCCCCCCCCCACCTCCAGCGTCGCTGGAGCGTTACCTTTCCGCCCGGAGACCAACTTCCCATCCTCCTCCAGCTTTTCATCCCGCTCTTTCTCTCCTCATTTGCATCGTCTCCGTCCAGATTAACCCTTCCATCTCCATCCCGTCCAGTTTTCTGGTTCATTCCAGCCCACCCCCTCCCACCCCTCACCCAGACCTTTCTCACCCCACCACCCTCCCTTTAATTATCTCTGCCTATCCAAGGGCAGCTAACGACCAGCTAGCAGAAGCCGCTGCTCTTCCTCCCAGCTGTAGAAAAAGACAAAGCGTGCGTGTTTTGGATGGATTTCGAGCAGATTTAGTGCTGCGTTTCACCTCGGCAGAAACTTCTCCTCCTGACTCTGATTTATCTGTAAAGCACACGAGGTCAGGCAGTTAGCTGATGCTCTTACCCACGCTCTATCTATCCTTCTATTAATTACAGGGCTAATTAGGCCAGAAGAGGAGCCACTGACACCATGTCACTCTTAACCTCGTTTCCTACCGCTCATTACCTCTCACACACACACACACACACACACCCATCCTGCACGCTGTAATTAATGACGGCCTGACGGCGGCGTGTTGGCTCATACATCTCAGCTCGTCGCTGGAAAACTTATCAACATTTATAGAAATGTTTTCAAGCTGCTGCGTGCACGGACACGTGCACTTCTCCAGCGGGATGAGGACGAGGTGTCTCCATTCCAGCCACAAACTCTTCCAGACTTTTTCTTCTGGTTTGCTTTTTAGTTCTTGTGTCTCATGATTCGCCTCAAACCCGTCGGATTCAGCCTCGCTGTGTGTCCTCATCTCTGTGCTTCTTTCTGCTGACGTCCTGGACTGGCTTCAGCGTGGGGGGGTCATATGTTTGGTTTCATGGAGAGCTTGGACCCCCAGACTCCTCCATTGATCCGTCAGTGCCTCTCTGCACGTGTTCGTGGAAAGTCAGTATTTTAGTTCTGTGTCCATGCCTGTCATGTTCAGCTGTGCACAGCCCAGTCTGCCCGGTAACGTCATCTGTGTGAGGTTTGGCTTGTTGCCGTGGTAACATGTCGCAGGAAGCTTCCTGCTCGGATGTTTGCAGGTTTGTGTTGTCGCCTTTCTTTGGGTCTTTGTTGGCGTGATGATCAGGGCGTGTGCCTGCTTTCTGCTCCCCGTTGCTGCTCTGTTTTGGGATCGTGGACCAGTGACCCCTTCACACACACACACACACACACACACACACACACACACAAGCAGAGCCGAGGGGAGGCAGCTGGTGGGGCATCCAGCGGCGGTGAGGATAAACACCCTGTGGCTTTGGACCGACAGGAAACTGTGGGTGTGTGTAAACACAAGCAGACAAAGCAGTCGCTCGGGGTGAACGTCAACACACACCGAACACATGCTACACACACACACACACACACACACACACACAGACGATGTGCGAGGTCTCTGAGCTCAAACAACAGGCAGGAAACCAGACAAGTGGAGTGGGCCCAGTGTGGTGCCCTGAGCGACCCCAAACAAAATCCCAGTTTCCAACGGCAACAGGGGGCTGACTCCGTCAAACAGCAGCTGATGCAGCCGTCAGTATGAGGCGGGTGGGGGGGGGGGTCACCACACAGATTATCACATACTTCCTACGACGCCTCCGGTGGCGGTAGAGGGGTTAAAAACCCTCTGAGGAAGACACAACGAGAATCCCGCCTGAGAAACGTCTAAGCTGCCGGCGTCTCCGTTTTTACACGTTGTAGTAAATAAACTGGCATCAGCGCCGTTCCTCCGGCTTCCTCTGCATCCCAAAGGAAGATCCGGAAGTTTTGTCTGGAAACATCTTTTTAGCCCAAAGTTTATTTAAACCTTTATCACGTGTTTATGTATATAAGTGTCCTTTATTACTGTGTGATGTGGATTATTTGCTGTAGAAAAGGTGTTTGGACGACAAATTTCACCTTTTAAACAATTTTTATTTCCATAATGCGACACATCTCAGAAACTTTAAATATGCCAGTATGTAGAAATGTTGTTAAATACTGGTAGATAGTCGGGCTGTGATGAAATTCTTTTGTCTCGATTTAATTCAGATTTTTTTGGTGCCGATTAAATTTAAGTTGCGATTCTCATAATTCCTCGATATTGCTGATTTTTCTAAACTAAAAACAAAAAAAATGTTGAAAACATTTTTTTTCTCATCATTTTTCTTAATTTCAATGAGGAAAAAACCCCAGTAGCCAGACCATCGTTCTGCTGCTATAATCCCCAAGAAAACAAGGAAAATATTCCATCATAACAATAAAAAGGACAAAAAAATGAGTGGATTATTTTTTATTTATTTGAAAAAATTTTTTTTAACCAAAATAATGTATTTTAAAATTGTGAAACAAAAAATTCTGACATTCAATTTTTTTATTTTATTTTTCCAGCCCAAGTAGAAACAGTAGTGAATTTAGTTTAAGATGATACATATACATAAAATGGTATAAAAACATAATAAAAGTTTTTAAAAAAAGGCATCATTTTAAAAACAAAATGCAGTAATTTTAATCTCCACATCAGTCGTTACTGTTTAATATCGACACAAAGTCAGTGAGTAGGGAGTTCATACGACATGTTAATGTTCAGAACACGGTGTGGCGTCATGACGGATACGAGACTCAAACATACGTAGAAACACTCAGAAAACCACCAAACATGCAAGTAAACACAAAACCATACGAAACACATTAAACAATAAAAACATTCATCATTTCTATTTTCTGACGTACATTTTACTCACATTGCTGACTCCTGATGTTTCCACACAGACGGACGGACGGACGGACAGACTGACAGACGGACTGACAGACAGACAGACGGACGGACAGACAGACGGACTGACAGACAGACAGACGGACTGACGGACGGACAGACAGACGGACTGACAGACAGACAGACGGACTGACGGACGGACAGACAGACAGACAGACGGACTGACAGATGGACGGACTGACAGACAGACGGACGGACGGACATGTACGTTTTTGGCGTTTAGCCTGGTTCACAGCGTAGCTGCAGGTTTCTTATCATGACAACATTGCTGTAAAATACGTGTTTAAGAGTTCAGCATGTCTGCTTGTTGTTACACGTTCGTACTGTCAGTTTCCAGGTTGTCATTCTGCATCCTGAATGGTTGATCTGGTTTTATTTACATCTTATTTCCAGTTACATCTTTCTGTGTTTTGGTGTGTTTTGCTGTGAGCCTTGGTCAGACCGCTAGTCTGTGCTGTGTTTTAATGTGCTGAATCAGGATGATGTCAGCCCGTGTAGCCGTAATCCAGTCAGTCGTCCTTTAAGCTGGAAAACGAATCAGATCTTCAGTAGATTTAAGCTAAACTGAACGTGTGTGTTCCTCATGTTAAAGGTGCAGTAGATACAGAGGTTTTTCCTCTGGCTGGTGCAGTTTTCATTCTCTAATTTAACTAACTCACACACAAACACACTATAACCCCTCTGGGCTGCGCTTGACATATTTATATTGTGAGTGTGTGTGTTGGAGAGAGAGTGTGTATTTTCCTGTCACAAGCGATCTCACCGGGACTCATGTTTAATTATCTACCCAGCATGCCTTGGTGCTAAAGCGTAGCACTTCCTCTAATGGGATGTGAAAAGGGACACAGAAACGCACACACAGATTAACACAAAAAATATGAGTGTGTGTACTGAGACACATGTTAACACATACTGTCACACGCACATACTACACATTCACTCTGTGTGGTTAATTAGTGCAATTAGCCTCTCCAATGTCCAGAGCTGTGTGTTTTCAGGAGTCATTAACTTGTGATGGAGAGTCACTGCAAAACACACACCAACGCACACAAAGAAACAAACCAGTACACCAATAACACACAACACAGTGATAAATCACAATCCAACACAGACACGGGAACTGGCAAATCCTACAAACACTCACTCAACCACCAAACACGTAAACGTATATCCACATAACCAGCAAACGTACATGTAAACACACCCTAAAAACCACCAAACATACACGTAAACAGCTTCAAAACCAACAAACATACACATAAACACCCTAAAAACCAACAAACATACATGTAAACACACCCTAAAAACCACCAAACATACACGTAAACAGCTTCAAAACCAACAAACATACACATAAACACCCTAAAAACCAACAAACATACACGTAAACACCCTAAAAACCACCAAACATACACGTAAACAGCCTCAAAACCAACAAACATACACATAAACACCCTAAAAACCACCAAACATACATGTAAACACCATATGATCCAGCAAACATACACGTAAACAGCCTCAAAACCACCAAACATACATGTAAACACACCCTAAAAACCACCAAACATACACGTAAACAGCTTCAAAACCAACAAACATACACATAAACACCCTAAAAACCAACAAACATACACGTAAACACCCTAAAAACCACCCAACATACACGTAAACAGCTTCAAAACCAACAAACATACACATAAACACCCTAAAAACCACCAAACATACACGTAAACAGCTTCAAAACCAACAAACATACACATAAACACCCTAAAAACCACCAAACATACACGTAAACAGCTTCAAAACCAACAAACATACACATAAACAGCCTCAAAACCAACAAACATACACATAAACACCCTAAAAACCACCAAACATACATGTAAACACCATATGATCCAGCAAACATACACGTAAACAGCCTCAAAACCACCAAACATACATGTAAACACACCCTAAAAACCACCAAACATACACGTAAACAGCTTCAAAACCAACAAACATACACATAAACACCCTAAAAACCAACAAACATACACGTAAACACCCTAAAAACCACCCAACATACACGTAAACAGCTTCAAAACCAACAAACATACACATAAACACCCTAAAAACCACCAAACATACACGTAAACAGCTTCAAAACCAACAAACATACACATAAACACCCTAAAAACCACCAAACATACACGTAAACAGCTTCAAAACCAACAAACATACACATAAACACCCTAAAAACCAACAAACATACACATAAACACCCTAAAAACCAACAAACATACACGTAAACACCCTAAAAACCACTCAACATACACGTAAACAGCTTCAAAACCAACAAACATACACATAAACACCCTAAAAACCAACAAACATACACATAAACACCCTAAAAACCAACAAACATACACGTAAACACCCTAAAAACCACTCAACATACACGTAAACAGCTTCAAAACCAACATACACGTAAACACCCTAAAAACCACCAAACATACATGTAAACACCATATGATCCAGCAAACATACACGTGATGGAGCTGAGATGCCCCTGCTTCATTCAGATCTTTAAAATGTGATTGTTTCCGTTTTACTGTCCAGAACAAGGAGGAAGTTAAGAGTTTATAGAATTTTATGGTGGCGAACGTGATTTGAAACGTGTCCCGTACGCCACAGGGCCCGGGTAGTACGTCCAAACGTCTCCAGCGTGAACATCCCAGTGAAACGCTTCTTGGAACAGAAGACAGACAAGAAACCTGAACGGACAACTGCAGGAAACCTGACCTTACAGATAACAGACATATTTTATATAACAATATTAGTCAGACGATATGAGTGTTTATTGGGACTGAAAGGCTTAGGAAGTACAGGGATTTCATGTTTTTGCTGTGAAATTCTGTTTTACCGACAAAATAAAAATAGAATTTCAGGACTTGAAAAAAAGTTCTCTATACATAAAGTACAAACCTGAACTGAACTGAAGCGTCACCCAAAGGTCCGGACTGTTGCTCCCAAACCAAACCATCAAACATAAACATCAACAAGCTGGAAAAACCTTAAACTAAAGCACCTCCACCTCAGCTGCATCCCAAACGTCTTCCTGGCTTTATTCCAGCCATAGAGGATCATTATTTTCCTGCTTTTCTCATCACTTGTTGATCTTTGGCTGCTCCTGATTGGACGTTACCGTCAGTTTAAGCTCTCTGATTGGTGGAAAGTCTGACAGGAAGTGTCTTCATCATCATGTCCAGGTGAAAATAGAGGTCTCTTAGCAACATGGTGGTGATGGTGATGAAGATGTGATAAATAATGGTGGATTTACCATCTAGAGTCTCTGAATAAACACTACATCTGGATTGTAGACCTCCTGGACGGATAGAAACGCTGGAAAACCTCCGTAGACCAGCTGGAGGGAAGTTTGTCCCAGAAGAGAAAGAACTGAAAACTTCTTACAGCACCTTCACTCAGTTTAGTTTAACCCGCTAAGCTAAGCGGGCCCTTAGCAACCCGGCGGGGGAAGGCATGCGTTTCCTGGGTCCAGCAGCCTCACATTTCCTCCCAGAGCCCCGCTGAGCGCGCACACACACCAGCACACACACTCAGTGACACCTCCAGGCTTTGTCTGAGGGCTGTCGGCCGTAGTCTCGTGCCCGTCCTCCCCACTCTGTCCCTGGGTCAGGACAGGAAGGAAAAGCCCCCGGGACATTCCGTGATGCTAGGCACCGCCGACACCCCCCGACCAACATATAGACTGGTATCCAGGAAGAGACTTAATGAGATTCTGAGAGATTCCCACACCAACGCTTTCCATTCGCCGCCCCAGCAGTGGACATCTCACGCCGAAACATCAGGACGGAAGCAGTCGGGAACGCCCTTTTTCTCCCTCAGATTTCATGAAGGCTGCCAAACTCCAACCTGCAGGGCTGCGTTTCCTCCCCTCCTGATCACACCCTGTAGGACGGGGGGCAGCTCAATGTCTGTCCCCCAGGCCTGGCCCCCCTGTTCCCGACTAATCCCAGCAGGCTGAAAGAGCTGCTGTTTACATGGAGGGACTTGAGCCCAGATTAGAGCGATCAGAGCTGTGGATTAGACCGATTAGCAGTTCATGATACTGGATAGGTGAACAATGCCCCCCCCGTCCCCTGTCTGCCCCTCTGGTGTCTCACTTCACACTCACCGCTCCGGACTCAGAGCCAGACCTCCGGACTCACAGCCAGACCTCCGGACTCAGAGCCAGACCTCCGGACTCACAGCCAGACCTCCGGACTCACAGCCAGACCTCCGGACTCAGAGCCAGACCTCCGGACTCAGAGCCAGACCTCCGGACTCAGAGCCAGACCTCCGGACTCACAGCCAGACCTCCGGACTCAGAGCCAGACCTCCGGACTCACAGCCAGACCTCCGGACTCACAGCCAGACCTCCGGACTCAGAGCCAGACCTCCGGACTCACAGCCAGACCTCCGGACTCAGAGCCAGACCTCCGGACTCAGAGCCAGACCTCCGGACTCACAGCCAGACCTCCGGACTCACAGCCAGACCTCCGGACTCACAGCCAGACTTCCGGACTCAGAGCCAGACCTCCGGACTCACAGCCAGACCTCCGGACTCACAGCCAGACCTCCGGACTCAGAGCCAGACCTCCGGACTCAGAGCCAGACCTCCGGACTCACAGCCAGACCTCCGGACTCACAGCCAGACCTCCGGACTCACAGCCAGACCTCCGGACTCACAGCCAGACGTGCGCCGAACAGTCCCTAATCACACACAGCCTGACGAGGCCTGGCGGGGCCTGCTTGCACTACGATCCAGTCCTGCAGTGTGGTTGGAAGGTTCCTCAGTCACCAAGTTTTCATGTTTTAATTCCACTTTCCTCCAGGCACGTTCCAGGTTTTCCAGGTATTCCAGGTTTCAGCTTGCTCTAATTGGCTGGAAAGACTGGACCTGACCAGACTAGCACCACCTAACCAGACTAGCACCACCTAACCAGACTAGCACCACCTAACCAGACTAGCACCACCTAACCAGACTAGCACCACCTGACCAGACTAGCACCACCTAACCAGACTAGTACCCACCTGACCAGACTAGCACCACCTAACCAGACTAGCACCACCTAACCAGACTAGTACCCACCTGACCAGACTAGCACCACCTAACCAGACTAGCACCACCTAACCAGACTAGCATCCACCTGACCAGACTAGCACCACCTAACCAGACTAGCACCACCTAACCAGACTAGCATCCACCTAACCAGACTAGTACCCACCTAACCAGACTAGCACCACCTAACCAGACTAGCATCCACCTGACCAGACTAGCACCACCTAACCAGACTAGTACCCACCTGACCAGACTAGCACCACCTAACCAGACTAGCACCACCTAACCAGACTAGCATCCACCTGACCAGACTAGCACCACCTAACCAGACTAGTACCCACCTGACCAGACTAGCACCACCTGACCAGACTAGCACCACCTAACCAGACTAGCACCACCTAACCAGACTAGCATCCACCTGACCAGACTAGCACCACCTAACCAGACTAGTACCCACCTGGACTAGTACCCACCTGACCAGACTAGCATCCACCTGACCAGACTAGCACCACCTAACCAGACTAGCATCCACCTGACCAGACTAGCACCACCTAACCAGACTAGCATCCACCTGACCAGACTAGCACCACCTAACCAGACTAGCACCCACCTGACCAGACTAGCATCCACCTGACCAGACTAGCACCACCTAACCAGACTAGTACCCACCTGACCAGACTAGCACCACCTAACCAGACTAGCACCACCTAACCAGACTAGCATTCACCTGACCAGACTAGCACCCACCTGACCAGACTAGCATCCACCTGACCAGACTAGCATCCACCTGACCAGACTAGCATTCACCTGACCAGACTAGCACCACCTAACCAGACTAGTACCCACCTGACCAGACTAGCACCACCTAACCAGACTAGCATCCACCTAACCAGACTAGTACCCACCTGACCAGACTAGCATCCACCTGACCAGACTAGCACCACCTAACCAGACTAGCATCCACCTGACCAGACTAGCACCACCTAACCAGACTAGCATCCACCTGACCAGACTAGCACCACCTAACTAGACTAGTACCCACCTGACCAGACTAGCATCCACCTGACCAGACTAGCACCACCTAACCAGACTAGTACCCACCTGACCAGACTAGCACCACCTGACCAGACTAGCACCACCTGACCAGACTAGCACCACCTAACCAGACTAGCACCACCTAACCAGACTAGCATCCACCTGACTAGACTAGCACCACCTAACCAGACTAGCACCACCTGACCAGACTAGCACCACCTAACCAGACTAGCATCCACCTGACCAGACTAGCACCACCTAACCAGACTAGCACCACCTAACCAGACTAGTACCCACCTGACCAGACTAGCACCACCTAACCAGACTAGTACCCACCTGACCAGACTAGCACCACCTAACCAGACTAGCACCACCTGACCAGACTAGCACCACCTAACCAGACTAGCACCACCTGACCAGACTAGCACCACCTGACCAGACTAGCATCCACCTAACCAGACTAGCACCACCTGACCAGACTAGCACCACCTAACCAGACTAGCACCACCTGACCAGACTAGCACCACCTGACCAGACTAGTACCCACCTGACCAGACTAGCACCACCTAACCAGACTAGTACCCACCTGACCAGACTAGTACCCACCTGACCAGACTAGCATCCACCTAACCTCTTAGATTTACTCAGAAACGTGCTGCTGGTCTGCAGCAGACCAGTTCTCCTGGTCCACCGTGCTGCTGGTCTGCAGCAGACCAGTTCTCCTGGTCCACCGTGCTGCTGGTCTGCAGCAGACCAGTTCTCCTGGTCCACCGTGCTGCTGGTCTACAGCAGACCAGTTCTCCTGGTCCACCGTGCTGCTGTGATGATGCAGGTTCAGCATGGTCCTGATGGGAACAGATGTTACTTTCAGGCACTTTTCTCCAGAACTTTAGATCCAGTTTGTCTCAGCTTGGTGAAGTTCTGTCCATCTTTCCATCTGAGAGACTCTGAAATGCTCCTTTCATAGCCAGTTATGTCACCAACAAGCTTCCAGTTAAACCAGTAAGGTTACTGACATGTTCCCAGTAAAAGCTCCGCCATGTAGCTGCATACTATGATAAAATGTCTCCGTTTCATCATGTGACGTGATGCTGATCTCCTGCTGGGAGAAACTCTGACCGGATGAGGTTCGTAGATGAACATAATGAGGATGATAGTTTTGGCTCAGACTAGTTCAGACCGGTTTAGACTGACTCAGACCAGTTCATACTGACTCAGACCGGCTCAGACTGGTTCAGACCGGTTCTGGTTCAGACCGGTTCAGAATGACTCAGACCGGTTCAGGCAAGTTCAGACCGGTTTAGACTGACTCAGACCGGTTCAGGCAAGTTCAGACCGGTTTAGACTGACTCAGACCGGTTCAGGCAAGTTCAGACTGGTTCAGAATGACTCAGACCGGTTCAGGCAAGTTCAGACCGCTTCAGACTGATTCAGACTGGTTCAGTATGGTTCAGACCGGTTCAGACCAGTTTAGACTGACTCAGACCGGTTCAGACTGATTCAGACTGGTTCAGTATGGTTCAGACCGGTTCAGACCAGTTTAGACTGACTCAGACCGGTTCAGACTGATTCAGACTGGTTCAGTATGGTTCAGACCGGTTCAGACCAGTTTAGACTGACTCAGACCGGTTCAGACTGATTCAGACTGGTTCAGTATGGTTCAGACCGGTTCAGACCAGTTCATACTGACTCAGACCGGTTCAGACTGTTTCAGACCGGTTCAGTATGGTTCAGACCAGTTCAGACCAGTTCATACTGACTCAGACCGGTTCAGACTGTTTCAGACCGGTTCAGTATGGTTCAGTATGGTTCAGACCGGTTCAGACCAGTTCATACTGACTCAGACCGGCTCAGACTGATTCAGACTGGTTCAGTATGGTTCAGACCGGTTCAGACCAGTTCATACTGACTCAGACCGGCTCAGACTGATTCAGACTGGTTCAGTATGGTTCAGACCGGTTCAGACCATTTCATACTGACTCAGACCGGCTCAGACTGATTCAGACTGGTTCAGTATGGTTCAGACCGGTTCAGACCAGTTCATACTGACTCAGACCGGCTCAGACTGATTCAGACTGGTTCAGTATGGTTCAGACCGGTTCAGACCAGTTCATACTGACTCAGACCGGCTCAGACTGATTCAGACTGGTTCAGTATGGTTCAGACCGGTTCAGACCAGTTCATACTGACTCAGACCGGCTCAGACTGATTCAGACTGGTTCAGTATGGTTCAGACCGGTTCATACGGACTCAGACCGGCTCAGACTGACTCAGACCGGTTCAGACTGATTCAGACTGGTTCAGTATGGTTCAGACCGGTTCAGACCGGTTCATACGGACTCAGACCGGCTCAGACTGATTCAGACTGGTTCAGTATGGTTCAGACCGGTTCAGACCAGTTCATACGGACTCAGACCGGCTCAGACTGACTCAGACCGGTTCAGTATGGTTCAGACCGGTTCATACGGACTCAGACCGGCTCAGACTGACTCAGACCGGTTCAGTATGGTTCAGACCGGTTCAGACCGGTTCAGTATGGTTCAGACCGGCGTCCGTTTCCTGATCTGTCCTGTCTGGTCTTCCAGGGAGGAGCGGGAACGCTGGATCCGGGCGAAGTACGAGCAGCGCCTGTTCCTGGCGTCGCTGCCCTGCACCGACCTCTCTCTGGGCCAGCAGCTGCTGAGGGCGACGGCCGAGGAGGACCTACGTTTCGTTGTCCTGCTGCTCGCCCACGGCTCCCGCCAGCAGGTCAACGAGACCTGCGGAGACGGAGACGGACGCAACGCGCTGCACCTGTCCAGCCACAAGGCCAACGTGGTCATCACGCAGCTCCTGATCTGGGTAAGACCCCTCCAGGTGAGAGCAGGTGAGCGGAGAATCAGAGCTGTGTAACTGAAAGCGTCTTCTTGTCTCCGCAGTACGGCGTGGACCTGATGGCGAGGGACGCCCATGGCAACAGCGCCATGGCATACGCCCGGCAGGCCAACAGTCAGGAGTGTGTGGACACGCTGGCTCAGTACGGCTGTCCTGATGAACGCTACCCGCTCATGGCCACGCCCAACCTGTCGCGCCGCAACACCAACCGCAACAACAGCTGCAGCAGCGCCGCGCTTATATGACCGGGACGATTACGCCATTGACGCCGCAGAAAACCCCGACTTGGAAAAAATCTGTCGTTTTACTTTGGGAACCACTACTTATTGTGACTTTAAGCCCCGCCCCCTGCCGCCATCAGCGACACTACGTCGAGAACGACGAGAACCGTCAACAGGAATAACTCTCCCAAAGCATGCTGGGAAATGTGGTCCACAATCATTCAAGCTCCAGCTGGCTCAGCTGAGCCTTCTGGGAAATGGTCACATGACTCATACCTCATCGTTTAACACTACAAGGTCAGTTCCAGGTCAGCCAATCAGAGCCCATCCCCCGTTTCCCATGAGCACATATCACCTCCTCCCCAAAAGCAAAGAAAACCTACAAGACATGCCTGGAGGCACTTCGTTGTCGTGGCTGGCGTTCCCTGCTGCTGTCGGCCCTCTGCTGAACTCTCCTGCCGTCCGTAGAGAGTCGCGTGGCGATCGCATGGACACATGGCGTTTCCAGGATGTGTGTGTCTCCATGTGCTGGACCAATGGTCAAAAACGCCACCAGGGGACTTTTATTTGTGTTGGTTTTCAGGTGTATAAAGTCATGAAGTGTACAGAAGCTTTCGTCAGGCTCAGGGATCGGAAAATGTCCATCGTCAGCACCCATCGTAGTTTTCCCAGCGAGTCCTTCAACCAGGTTTCCCAGTTTAAATCCAGCCGCCTCCTCCAGCAGGTGGTTTCGTTTAAACCCGAAACGTCACCTCATCCTGACGACACAAAGGGAATTGATCTTCAGGTGCCGTGGAATCGGCTGTCAGTCCAGACAAATCGCAGCAGGAGGAGAGCTTTCCCGTCCAATCAGACCATCTCCCACGTCTGCTCAGCGAATCACTAAGAAGGGCTGATTTTTCTTCTCTGCTCTGGAAGTTTCCTTCTTGTAAATAATTTTCTGCTTTTCTATCACGTTCTTTCCTCTGATGACGGTGTCGCGTAACAAGACAGGAAGTGTTCATCGTACGTCAGCGTGTTGGGGGTTTGGTTTGGACAGGAAGTGACACTTTGGTAGACAACCAGGCGTCCAGACCAGTGGTTCCAGACTTCTCCACGTCCTACCCCACTTCATGGGTCAGTCAGGAAACCAGGAAAAAAACTGAGCCCGTTCCAGTTTGAGCTGGTCAAGATGAGCTCTGGTTTTCAGCTCCGCTCACATTAGAATACAGCGATTCAGCGGGAAGTCCAAAGGTTGTTCGGTTGCAGCAGCAAGAGCTCCCGATGTTTCTAGTTGAGTCTCGAGTCTGAATGGAGGCAGCGGTGAAGATAAAACTGTCTAAACCTTCCTTTTAGCCAACCTGTGCTCAAACTAAAGTGTGCAGTTGGATTAAATGCCCTCTGCAGTGGTCTACATCTGCAAGACATTTATGGATGGAGCCACTGGGAGCCACTGGTTTTTACTGGTGTGTAGAAACACCGGTTTGGTGATGTAGATGTAGTTGGACTTGAAACGTGTTGAGTGAAAGCTGACGGACCAGGAGTTTCAGTCTGAACGCCAGCGTTTGTGTAAAGACTTTACTTTCGGCACCAACCTGTCCCATTCCTTCTGTTTTATCCTCATTTTTTATTCTAGATGTTGCTGCAGGGGTTGAGGAGGAATCCTGGACTGGATCATCCAAGCAATATTCATGATACAATACACTCATTAAACACACTGCCTGTTGAGGTGACAAAGATGTGAAACCAGTTTGTCCATGAACACTAGCCGTTTGTCCTTATGCCTTCTTTATGTATTTATTGTTTTCCTTGATGCGCGCCTGCCTTTAGGATCCCAGTTTGGTTGTAACTTTATGTGCCACACCATCGTAACCCTTACAGGTCACCTTTAAGATGCCATTTGATTTTCTGCAAAGAGTTTTTATGATTCCCTCCGTGTCTGTCTGGACAGAACAAAGATCTTTTATTTATGACAGAAATGCACTAAATCTGATTTTTTTTCTTTCTTGGCCCCCTGACATGAATTGGACAAGTGTGTATCTAAGCAGTGGCAGCTGCCCGTAGTTTTCTCCAAATTCACCATTAATTTGTCAGCAACTACATTTTAGCAGCTGTGGAATCAAACCCTTATTGATGCTAAATTGCTAATGCTAGCTAACCAGTGGCAACAAACTTCTGACATTATGTGTAAAAAAAATATAAATATATTTATAAAATCTGCCTAATATTTAAAGACAGATAAATAAATGGCCAAACTGACCTTTATTGCTGATATTTATAAACTAGCTTGACTTGGCTAGCAGAGCAAACGGTTCGTCAGCATATGAAGCAACTAAAGTGGCTTTTTTTCCATCAACCAAACACGAAAAACTGGAAAATGTGGTTAAAATTCGACTCAAGCTTCCAGCAAAGCGGCAGCGAGTTAATGAGTGCGTGGAGTTAGCTAACATTGAAGTGCATTAGCATAAAACTAGCTAGTCACTGATTCATGTTAATTTGGTTTCAACACTCAACGCTTAAATATTGTAATTATCAGACACAAGCAGGGAAACCTTCATGATGTCTGATAAGAGTTCAGCCTGACTTATTCCTGGACTTGGCTAACACAGCAAAGCAGTCAGTTAGCTTAATTAGCTGCTAGTTGCTGAGACGTATTAAAATTAGTCATTTCTCATTTTAACTGCTTTGTCAGAAACTGCTGAGTCATCTCCAAAAGAACACAAACAAAATGGCCTCCAGAAATAAAAGCTAAGTAAAGCAGCTTTTTGTGTCTGGCCAAACATAAAACATGAAATGAGACTAAATCTCCTGTGAAGCCGCAGCTAGCGACTGGGTGTCTGGATTAGCTAACAGTGACCTGCATTAGCGCACGCCAGTGGTGTTTGTTCGGCTGAAACATTACATTTTCCACAACCAGCAACACGTCACAATGTCTGACTTTCAGGTTTCAGCATCATTTCTCCATCTGTCTCTCTGGACGAGCCGCATTGTTTCAGCTAACTGCTGATGCTTCATATGAAGACGTCCGGCTCCGTTCCGGCTGCATTTGGGTCATTTTGGGGTAAATTTTAAACTGCTTTAGCTGATGGAGATGAGGAAACGGCGTCAGTGCTGCAAAGCTCGCCACCTGTAAATAGACTTCAACCGAGCGAAGGCCGACTTCATGATGTAGTCGTGTTACCTCATGTAGCCTGTCCACCGTGTTATTTATAAACGCACCCTTTGAAACCTTTTGTACATTTTTCTCTTCCGTCCATCCACTTTATTCTATTATTATTGCCCTGATTTGTCTCTCAGAAAACATAATTATTTCACCATTATTCTAATTATTATTGTTGTTGTAAGTGAATTTTTGTTTGCTGTATAGTACAGTTGTGGAGAAATTCTACTGTCATGTGTTTCTTTTCAATAAAGAATAATGCTTCTTAATATAACCTGTCTTTGGTTTTTTATACCATTATTATCAGGAATCCAATTTCTTCATTTTTGTGTCATTTTTAACCTTGATTTGAGTCAGCTGCTGTTTTTAGATGAAGAGCATCAGTTGGCCTACTCCTTCACCGTGTCTCTTTATTAAGTTTTATGTTTATTAAGTTTTATTAAGTTTTATCATCTCATCCACACAACATTCATTTAATCCTAAATTGTTTAAAAAAAATCTGGCTTTTGTTGATGAAGGAAAACAAAAAGCCACATTTATTTTCACGGCAGTAAAATCTAGATGAAAAAATATTTTTCTAAAATGTAAAATGACTGAAAATAAAATTGATCCGAAAGTTTAGTCAAAATAAACCCAGAAGACATTTTACTGTCATTCTTTTCTTAATCTGGAATAAAAGTTGGTTGTTTTATGGGTCTGTTGCCATGGCAACCAGGTGTCCTCCCACACCCCAATGATGGATCCTGGTCCTACAACCTGTCTGATCCTGGTCCAGGACCCGGTGGGATCCTGGTCCAGATGCGCCGTCAGTAGGAGGAAGAGGAGGAGGAGGAAGATGCTGACACCCCCCCCCCCTCCGGGTCTCATTTATCAGCTGCGCGCGCCGCCCCGCTTGATTACAGTTTCCACGAATCCATTTCACCTCCCTGCAGGATTCAGTCCACATCCAGCTCTGTCGCCTCCCACGAGACCGAAACCCGTTTTTACTCTTTAAATCACCTGAAACCTGAAGGCATCGCGCGGCCGCGCGTGCAGCTCCAGGCCTGAAGGTGGTTTCTCTCTTCCAGGTAAGTTCAGCTCCAAACTGGAAAACCTGAATAAAGATTCAAACTAAATAAACTTGTAAAGAGTTTTACTCAGACTGGCCAAGCTGAAGAATTTCCCACAATGCAGCTGGATGTTGCCTTCAGGGACGTCACGGCGGGGAAATTACTGACCTTTTTTTTTTTATTTTTTTATTTATTCATTTCAAAATAATAAAATCACATCTGTGATGATCTGTTTTTCTTGTTTAGTCGCATAAAACCTGTTCGGTCGCGCGCTCACCGCCACACCTGCTGCTCGCGCACTGGCGCGTGCGCCGTGGAGAATATTCTGGAATATTCATCTGGAATTTTGAGTAAAAATATTTATCCATCACTGTGGAGCGCGCGCCCGCGTGCCTGATCAATGAGGCCGTTTATAAAAGCGCGCGCTTTGATACAAAATATTAAATAAACTTCTGAAATTAATAGAAATTTCTTTTTCTTATTTTAGTGTTAAAAATTACATTTATAATTATTTCACATAAATGATCATTTTCTAATTAAATCTGAGATATTTTTCAGTTTTTCTTTCCAGAAAATGCAGATTAATGAGTTTCTTCATGTGAAAAATCTGATCTGAGGCCGAAAGTTTTTTTTCTGAATGAATAAAAAGGAAAAATGAATGACGTCACGTTCAGTCCTTTAATTCACACGTGGAAATGTCACGGAATGTTACTTTGCACATTGTATATAAATAAATTAGCAGCGTGTTTTAGTCCAGAACAAGAGAAACACAGAAACAGTTTGGTCCCATCAAGTATTTACAGCTTCCTCCTCCTCATCTTCCTCATCTGGCCGCTGCGCGTGGCTGGTTTGGCGCCACTGCGGAGGTCAGCTGCGAAAAGATCAGCTCATCCTGCAGACATGTGGATGTTAGAAACGCTGCAGACATGTGGATGTTAGAAACGCTGCAGACATGTGGATGTTAGAAACGCTGCAGACATGTGGATGTTAGAAACGTGTTTCGTTAGAAATCATCCAGAATTGATCAGAAACATTTTGTTCTTGGTTTAAAACAAATAAAAAACTTCTTTCTCCCTCTTCAGACACGCTTCTGCTTCTCTTGAGGTTTTGTTAGTCTGCTTTGAAGATTTCTGTCTCATGTTTGGATGTTTTTTGTCACCAATCCGCTTCTTCTTCTACGGTCTGGCCTGCTCCATCTGCTGGTGCTGACTCCTGATCGCGAAGCGGCTCACGTGCACGGGAATCGGAACCACTATTTTGGGGTTCCGGGACGGCTCCCCGGACTTGTTGTTGACGTTTCCGGCCTTGACCCGTTTCCACTTCGCGCGCCGGTTCTGGAACCAGATCTTCACCTGCACCTCGCTCAGCTTGAGCGCGTGCGCGATCTGGGAGCGCTCCGTTAAGGACAGGTACTTCTTGCAGTGGAACTCCTTCTCCAGCTCCAGCAGCTGCTCGCTGGTGAAGGCCGTCCGCCGCCTGCGGTTCTTCCCGCCGCCGCCGCCGCTCGCCGCGCCGCCGCCCGCGCCGGACGCGCCGCCGCCCGCGGAGCCGTGCGCGTGCGGACCGTCGTCCAGCCCTCCGTCCTCCTTGTGACACATGGAGGTGAGGTTGTCGTCGGAGCTGTAGTCCAGGTCGCTGTCCATGGAGAAGCTGTCGTCCTTCCGGCCGCAGTCTTCCTCCCGGCCTTCATCCTTCCCGCGCGCTGCGAGGAAGAGGAGAAGTTACTGATGAAGGCTCTCTCTGTTTCTATTAAGCTCTATTTTTATCTCTCTAAAATAGAAAAAAAAAACAATGTCTTTATTCTGATTCCTGTAAAGTGAAAAATATTAAATGTGTTAAAATGTTTATTTTTATTTGATGGAAAATAATTTTATTAAAAGCAAATTGTTTTGGGTTTTTTTTGTTTTTTTTGGGGGGGGGGGTGTCTCGTGTCAGGATCATCAGATCCGTGGTCAGATCAGAACGCGCTCTGCTGGCATTTTTCTGCTTTCACGCGTAATTACGCACGTCCGCGCGCGGCCTCTTCCTGCGCGTGTGTGTCAGAGGGAGAGCCGGTGATGTCAGAAGAAATCACAAATAATGGCGTCCAAAGGAAACTAAATTTGTCACGAGCCAATAAAAGCATCCTGAAGCGCGCGGACTTTGGTTTGATCAGTAAAAACATGAAATACAGCCGGCGCGCGCGCTGCTGAGCAGACCTGAGGCCTGGTAGGTCAGGTGGTATTAATAATAACCTTATATTATTTTAACTTCAACAGAAATTTAATTTACACAATTTAAAGTAATAATAATAATAATAATAATAATAATAATTATTATTATTATTATTATTATTATTATTATTATTATAACAATAATAATTCCATTTGCACCAAATCTCCAGAAAACGGACTGAAACAGATTATCTGGTTTCAGAAAAACTGCAAAAATTCCAAAATTTCCTGTTTTACTGAGTTTTTAATGCGATCAAAACGAAACAAACGAAATCAAATTTTAGCAGCCCAGATGTGCAGGAGCAAACCAGAGGGGAAGCTGGCCCGGGTGGGAGGAGGAAGTCCTACCTGTGGATGTCGGTACCGACGTGTCCGTGTCGTGGAAGGCCGGCAGCGCGGACTCCTTCCCCGGCAGGAGACTCTTGCCGTCCTCCGCTTCCAGCCGCAGCTCCGCGTGCAGCGCGTGGGAGCCGAACTTCCGGGCCGCCTCCTGGTGCTGCTGGGACGGGGAGAAACCGCCGGGCAGCGACGCCATGAGCGTGGATGTGAGCGCCATGCCCTGCGTCAGGCCCTGCGCCAGGCTGGAGCAGAAGCCGCTCTGCAGGCTCGGGATCTGCGGGTGCGCGTGGTGACCCGCGGGGAGCGCCTGCTGCAGGGCCGGGGGGGGCGGCGGCGGCGGCTGCAGCACCACCGACCGGTACGGCATGAACATGGGGTAGCCAGTGTAGACGAAGTGTCCCGGGCTGGGCTGCGGGGGCCCCCCGATCAGGGAGTCGATGCTGAAGGCGGTGGAGCTTCCGAGCGGCCGCTGCATCACCATGAAGGACGGACTGAACGCTGCGCTCATGGGAGCGGCTGCCGGAGCGCCGCGCGGCCCGGAGAGGAGGCGCGGGGGGCGGCCGCTGCGGGACAGGTCCCCGCTGGAGGCTCCGCCTCTCTGGGAGCACCGGAGCTTAGTGGGGGGGGAGTCCGGTCAGAGACCACCATTCCATCCGAACCAGAGGAGGTGAAGGTCCAGAAAACTGCGGCGCAACTTGCGGCACTGTGGAGCGAAGACGTCCCACGCGGCTCCGGACGGGAAACGGCTCGAGCCGTGGACTCTTCTCTTCTCCCCGCTCACACGGAGCGCGCGTGTCAGATGCGTGAAAGGTGCGTGTTTCCTGCACTCCGCGCGCGTCCAGGACTGTTTTGGTTTTAAATTGCGCTCCTCTCAGTTTAATTGCGCTGCTTTCAGCACGCGGGCGCCGCCTCCCTCGGCCTGTGATTGGCTGACACGAGATGACGTCAAGCTCTGGAGGCTGAACGCTGATTTCCACAAAGTTGGGCCGCGGGGCGATGATGCGCGTGGATCACCGGAAATAATAAGCTGCTCTTCAGTAAATAAGCAGAGCTGCACGAGCTCTTCTGATCATGGCCGTGCACGTTCCATTTATCTTCTCATTACAGAATAATTACGTCACATCAACCAGTTTTGTAAAATATGACGTCAGATTTCTGTTGAGTCTGGAACAGGCTGGCGAGCAGCTGGCAGGTGTTTGCAGATGTTTAAATGAAATGGAAAATACTTTATTAATCCCCAAAGGGAAATATTGTAGTATATAATAATAATAACTAGAGGAGGTCTTGTTCCGGAGGCTGATGGCTGCTGGCAGGAATGATCTTCTGTATCTTTCAGTCTTGCATCGGACCTGAAGAAGCCTCTCACTGAACACACTTTGTTGGTAGTGGGGAAGCACCTCACTGTTCTTGTTGGGACGATGCCATCCACACATGGTGAAATGGTTTAAATCTCCATCGCTTTCTTCGCTCTCTGACTCCCGCTCTGCATCCTCTTCTCTTTCTTTTCAACTCCATCCGGATTTGATGTGTTGTTTCGCTGATAATCCTGATTTGGGAGAGGTTAATCAGTTGATCCTGATTGTAAACAAGTCTTTTGTTGCCATGGAGACTCATCATAACAAGCCTTGAAAGAGCAAAAATATGAAGAAAAATCTCCCTTGCAACACACCCTCTGAACTGGCAGAAAAAATACCTAATTTGAGCTGATATCTATGTGAAAAGAGTTTGTTCTTTTATATTAAATCAAGATAGCAAGTCAGAGCTACTACAATTTGCTGCCATCAGACGGCGCAATCTAGAATGTGTGAACAGATGTTTACATTTCAGAGCTCAGTTTTATGCAGAAATTCATTTTTGTTCCATCTGAACAGAACTTCTGCCATGTTCCCGTCAGCGCCCCCTACTGGTGGCTAACCATCCTCCATCCTGCCCTTCCTGTCAGCTCTCTCCAGACAGCAGAAGACCACCTTACCATGACTCTTGTTTTCTCTCTTTTATTCTTGTTTCTTTGCTGACTCAGCAATATTGCGTTCAGAACATCCCGGATGTAAATGTTTCATGTTGGATTTTGGTCAGCTTCATTCGACTGGTTCTGCTAGATGCTGCGTAACGTCAGAGTGGTGGAAAACGGCTCAGGTGAGTTACAAACCATTTAAACACAGAACCTGTTTCCTTCCTGGTTCTGGTCCAGATGGAGGTTTTCTTCCTGGTTCTGGTCCAGATGGAGGTTTTTCTTCCTGGTTCTGATCCAGATGGAGGTTTTCTCTCCTGGTTCTCGTCCAGATGGAGGTTTTATTGCTTGTTCTGGTTCTGGTGGAGGTTCTCCTGTCTGGAAAACCTCACAGAATCGTGAGTTAAAAATTTCATTTGCTAATATTTTATGTAGAGAACATTTAAAACCAAGAAATGGTGGAAGGGAAGCTTCCAGAAACCAGTGTGAACCCAGTTCATGCAGGTTAAAGCTCCATCATATGTGAAGAGGATCCAGAAACACGCCGTCTTCTCTGGACCAAAGCTCATTTAAAATGTTCTGAGTGGAAACCTGGATGAAGATGTGGAATAGTTTGTGGACAGCATGGACGGCGTGTCCTGCAGACTAAAGAGGAGAGGGAGCATCCAGCTTGTTATCAGCCTGCATCTCTGATGGGATGGGGTTGCATTAGTGCTGATGGCGTGGGCAGCTTCCACATCTGGGAAGCTCCATCAATGCTGAAACATCTGCTCCCATCCAGACAACGTCTCTTTCAGGGAAGACCTTCCACCATGCTGGACCACATCCTGATGGTGGAACAGGAGAAACTGGTCCAGCAGGACCAGGCTGGACCACATCCTGATGGTGGAACAGGAGAACCGGTCCAGCAGGACCACATCCTGATGGTGGAACAGGAGAACTGGTCCAGCAGGACCACATCCTGATGGTGGAACAGGAGAACTGGTCCAGCAGGACCACATCTTGATGGTGGAACAGGAGAACTGGTCCAGCAGGACCACATCCTAATGGTGGGACAGGAGAACTGGTCCAGCAGGACCACATCTTGATGGTGGAACAGGAGAACTGGTCCAGCAGGACCACATCCTGATGGTGGAACAGGAGAACTGGTCCAGCAGGACCACATCCTGATGGTGGAACAGGAGAACTGGTCCAGCAGGACCACATCCTGATGGTGGAACAGGAGAACTGGTCCAGCAGGACCACGCTGGACCACATCCTGATGGTGGAACAGGAGAACTGGTCTGCTGCAGTCCAGAACTTTCACCAGCACAAAACATCAGGAGCATCATGGAAGCAGTAATCCAGCAACAAGGTTCAGTAGAGCAGCTGGAATCCTGCATCAGACCAGAACGGGACAACATTCCTCTCCTGAACCTCCAGCAGCTGCTCTGCTCACTTCCAGATGTTACAGACAGATGTTTAAAAAATGGGATGGGATGCTAATGATGCTAAAGATAAGAACTACTTTTTACACATGCTAGTAGATGCTAACAATGCTAAACATCCTGGAACTACTTTTTCTGGCTACTCGTAAGATCTGAAGTTGCAGCGATCAATCTGTAATGTTTTTTCCTGCACAAGCATCAGACTCCATCTGATCAGTCCTGTAACAACCTCCTCATCAATTCATAGCTAGCTCGTCGATGCCGGTGTGTCAAAGCGCATCACAGTACACAGGTACCCCCCCTTCTCCTGGGCTGAGCCAAGGTCATGCATGGATACCCCCCTTCTCCTCCTCCTCAGGGTCACTGGGACATGATCTCATTAAAGGAAGCCTGATCTGCAACTGCAATGCAGACATTAAATAGCAGTATTTTTCAATTAGGGCTGACAAATTCAATCAAAATTCCATAGATTAGGATGAAATGAGGCATGGGTCATTTACAAGGGAATTTAATTGCACCGCCATTAGACAAATAGTACAGCAGTCTCTGTCTCATTATCAATCATGTGGGGCATCAATAGTAAAAGGTTGGACGGCAGGGGAGGGGGCAGCTGGTGTGTGAGCGTGGGCACCCGTGCATGGGGCGCGTGCTTGTTACAGTGCTGCCACCAGCAGCTAATAAATACCCTCTTTTGTACTTATAAATTATCCAGTTTAATTAACAACATGGATTATGATTGGACTGTGATTTAATTAAACCTCTCCTGCATGCAAGGCGAGCGCCACCGCCATCCATTATGGGGGGGAGGGGTGGTGGGAAGGGGAGTAGGGATGGGAGGGGGTCTCTAATGGGAGCTGCTTACCTGTGAGATCATCAGTTGCTGCATCAAGCAGTGATAATGTTCCTGAGAATGACCGAGGAACCAAATAAACCAGTTATGTGTCGAAGAAAGCCCCCCACACCCCACCCGACCCCCATCATTGGAATCCAGGCCTAAATGGTGTAATCGGAGTTTCCTGATATGTTGTAAAGTGGAGGGGACGTGGCGATAAAGTAATTACTGCTCACTGCGGAGGTCTGTGCATGCAGGGTTGGAGGGGACGTTGCCCCGAGCAACGCCGCCGCAGTCAGAGCGCAGCGGTGTGGACGCCTCAACCTGTTCATCAGACCCTAAAGGCCACATTTCCTGTCAGCTGATTTAAACTGGTTTGATTTATCCTGTCAACTGGTTTGATTCCAGTCAAATCCCGGCCAGTCTGCAGGACATCTTTCTGGACCAAACAGTGCATGTTTGGAGCCACGGCTCGGTTTGCGAGTCGTATGGAGAACCGCCATCATCAGGCTAAATGAATGGCTCTTTCACTGGACTGAACCGGAAACTCATGAAATTTCACACAGCTGAAATGAGTTTCCTCCGCAGGGTGGCCGGGCTCTCCCTTAGAGATAGGGTGAGGAGCTCGGTCATCCGGGAGGAGATCAGAGTAGAGCCGCTGCTCCTCCGCATCGAGAGGAACCAGTTGAGGTGGCTCGGGCATCTGGTCAGGATGCCTCCTGGACCTCCCTGGTGAGGTGTTCCAGGCACGTCCCTCTGGGAGGAGACCCCGGGGAAGACCCAGGACACGCTGGAGGGATTATATCTCTCGGCTGGCCTGGGAACGCCTCGGGATCCCCCCGCAGAGTTGGCAAACGTGGCTGGGGAGAGGGAAGTCTGGGCTTCCCTGCTTAGGCTGCTGCCCCCGCGACCCGACCCCGGATAAGCGGCAGAAGATGCATGGATGGACCGCCCACTAGGATCTGCCCTCGTTAACTGCTTTGAGCTACATGTAGGAAGTTGGCATGTCGAATACGTCCGCAAATATAAAAAACCCTCACGGAAGTGTAGCCTGAAACCCGGGGAAGTCGGCCATTTTGGATCATAGATACTTTTTTTTAAGATGTTCCACTCTGACAGATTGTATCATGTTGCCTTTAAAAACCAGTCTGTAGACGTATGATTAGAACTACTACTACTACTACTACTACCTTACTACTACTACTACCTTACTACTACCTTACTACTACTACTACCTTACTACTACCTTACTACTACTACCTTACTACTACTACTACTACTACTACCACTACTACTACTACCTTACTACTACTACCTTACTACTACTACTACTACTACTACCTTACTACCACTACCTTACTACTACTACCACTACTACTACTACCACTACTACTACTACCTTACTACTACTACCTTACTACCACTACTACTACTACTACCTTACTACTACTACTACTACTACTACCTTACTACCACTACTACTACTACTACCTTACTACTACTACCTTACTACTACTACCACTACTACTACTACCTTACTACTACTACCTTACTACTACTACTACTACTACTACTACTACCTTACTACCACTACTACTACTACTACCTTACTACTACTACCTTACTACTACTACCACTACTACTACTACTACTACTACTACTACTACCTTACTACCACTACTACTACTACTACCTTACTACTACTACCTTACTACTATTACTACTACTACTACTACTACCACTACTACTACTACCTTACTACTACTACCTTACTACCACTACTACTACTACTACCTTACTACTACTACTACTACTACTACTACCTTACTACTACTACTACCTTACTACTACTACTACTACCACTACTACTACTACTACCTTACTACTACTACCTTACTACTACCTTACTACTACTACTACTACCACTACTACTACTACTACTACCTTACTACTACTACTACTACTACCTTACTACTACTACTACCTTACTACTACTACTACTACCACTACTACTACTACTACCTTACTACTACTACCTTACTACTACTACTACTACTACCTTACTACTACTACCTTACTACTACTACTACTACTACCTTACTACTACTACTACTACCACTACTACTACTACTACCTTACTACTACTACTACTACTACCTTACTACTACTACTACCTTACTACTACTACTACTACCACTACTACTACTACTACCTTACTACTACTACCTTACTACTACTACTACTACTACCTTACTACTACTACCTTACTACTACCACTACTACTACTACCACTACTACTACTACTACCACTACTACTACTACTACCTTACTACTACTACTACTACCTTACTACTACTACCTTACTACTACTACCTTACTACTACTACTACTACTACTACCTTACTACTACTACTACTACCTTACTACTACTACTACTACTACTACCTTACTACTACTACCTTACTACTACTACTACTACCTTACTACTACTACCTTACTACTACTACTACTACTACCACTACTACTACTACCTTACTACTACTACTACTACTACCTTACTACTACTACTACTACCACTACTACTACTACCTTACTACTACTACTACTACTACCTTACTACTACTACTACTACCACTACTACTACTACTACCTTACTAGTACTACCTTACTACTACTACTACTACTACTACTACTACCTTACTAGTACTACCTTACTACTACTACTACTACTACTACTACTACCTTACTACTACTACTACCTTACTACTACTACTACTACTACTACTACCACTACTACTACTACCTTACTACTACCTTACTACTACTACTACTACCACTACTACTACTACTACCTTACTACTACTACCTTACTACTACTACTACTACTACTACCTTACTACTACTACTACTACTACCTTACTACTACTACTACCTTACTACTACTACCTTACTACTACTACTACTACTACCTTACTACTACTACTACTACTACTACCTTACTACTACTACCTTACTACTACTACTACTACCTTACTACTACTACCTTACTACTACTACCTTACTACTACTACTACTACTACTACTACTACCTTACTACTACTACCTTACTACTACTACTACTACTACTACTACTACTACCTTACTACTACTACTACTATTACTTCTACTACTACTACTACTACTACCTTACTACTACTACCTTACTACTACTACTACTACTACTACCTTACTACTACTACTACTACTACTACTACTACTACTACCTTACTACTACTACCTTACTACTACTACTACTACTACTACCTTACTACTACTACTACCTTACTACTACTACCTTACTACTACTACCTTACTACTACTACCTTACTACTACTACTACTACCTTACTACTACTACCTTACTACTACTACTACTACTACCACTACTACTACTACCTTACTACTACTACCTTACTACTACTACTACTACCACTACTACTACTACCTTACTACTACTACTACTACTACCTTACTACTACTACTACTACCACTACTACTACTACTACCTTACTACTACTACCTTACTACTACTACTACTACTACTAGTACTACCTTACTACTACTACTACCTTACTACTACTACTACCTTACTACTACTACTACTACTACCACTACTACTACTACCTTACTACTACTACTACTACCACTACTACTACTACTACCTTACTACTACTACCTTACTACTACTACTACTACTACCTTACTACTACTACTACTACTACCTTACTACTACTACCTTACTACTACTACTACTACTACTACTACCTTACTACTACTACTACTACTACCACTACCTTACTACTACTACTACTACTACCACTACCTTACTACTACTACTACCTTACTACTACTACTACTACTACCTTACTACTACTACCTTACTACTACTACTACTACTACTACTACTACTACCTTACTACTACTACTACTACTACCTTACTACTACTACTACTACTACCTTACTACTACTACTATTACTACTACTACTACTACCTTACTACTACTACTACTACTACTACCTTACTACTACTACTACTACTACTACCTTACTACTACCACTACCACTACCTTACTACTACTACTACTACTACTACCTTACTACTACTACTACTACTACCTTACTACTACTACTACTACCACTACTACTACTACTACCTTACTACTACTACCTTACTACTACTACTACTACTACTAGTACTACCTTACTACTACTACTACCTTACTACTACTACTACTACTACCACTACTACTACTACCTTACTACTACCTTACTACTACTACTACTACCACTACTACTACTACTACCTTACTACTACTACCTTACTACTACTACTACTACTACCTTACTACTACTACTACTACTACCTTACTACTACTACCTTACTACTACTACTACTACTACCTTACTACTACTACTACTACTACCACTACCTTACTACTACTACTACTACTACCACTACCTTACTACTACTACTACCTTACTACTACTACTACTACTACCTTACTACTACTACCTTACTACTACTACTACTACTACTACCTTACTACTACTACTACTACTACCTTACTACTACTACTACTACTACCTTACTACTACTACTATTACTACTACTACTACTACCTTACTACTACTACTACTACTACCTTACTACTACTACTACTACTACTACCTTACTACTACCACTACCACTACCTTACTACTACTACTACTACTGCTACCTTACTACTACTACTACTACTACCTTACTACTACTACTACTACTGCTACCTTACTACTACTACTACTACTACTACTACTACTACCACTACTACTACCACTACCACTACTACTACTACTACTACTACTACTACTACCTTACTACTACTACCTTACTACTACTACTGCTACCACTACTACTACTACTGCTACTACTACTGCTACCACTACTACTACTACTAATACCACTACCTTACTACTACTACTACTACTACTACTACTACTATCACCACCACTACTACTACCACTACCTTACTACTACTACTACCACCAGTACTACTACTACTACTACTACTACCACTACCACTACCTTACTACTACTATTACTACCAGTACTACTATCTTACTACTACTACTACTACTACTACCAGTACTCAGATACTACTCGGCTCTTCTGGTAGTATTTCAGACCCTCTGGACTCTGGATGACCCATATCTCCATGTCAGGAAGAGAATTCTTCCGTTCACCGAGGAGGATCCTCATCTGATGTGACAGAAAATAGGAAAAATCTTTCCGAAGCGACGCCTGAGCTGCTCCGGTTCGTCCCAAACCTCACTTCAATTAACTTCCAGAGCAACCATTGGATTTCTGATTATCAGAGCTGAAAGGGTCTCGATTGATCTGCGGGTGAAGTTGCCCCTTCCCGATCCAATGAGGGGGAAGGGCTGATGAGGACTGGGTTCAGTGTGTTGTGGCAGCACACAGGGTCAGTATTGATGGTTAGCTGGAGGAAACATTCATCCTGACGAGGCGCTGGTCCAGGACCTGAAGTCAGAGGAAAATCTGCGGTGAGAATACTTCCTGGACTTTCAGTCCGTCATGCAGGAAACATCGTTTACCTCAGTGGATCACACAGGAACCGGATTACACAGGACCTAGATCACACAGGAACCGGATCAAACAGGATCTGGTTCACACAGGAACCGGATCAAACAGGACCTGGATCACACAGGAACCGGATTACACAGGACCTGGATCACACAGGAACCGGATCAAACAGGACCTGGATCACACAGGAACCGGATCACACAGGAACTGGATCACACAGGACCTGGATCACACAGGACCTGGATCACACAGGACCTGGATCACACAGGAACCGGATCACACAGGACCTGGATCACACAGGAACTGGATCACACAGGAACCGAATCACACAGCACCTGGATCACACAGGACCTGGATCACACAGGAACTGGATCACACAGGAACTGGATTACACAGGACCTGGATCACACAGGAACAGGATCAAAGAGGACCTTGATCACACAGGAACCGGATCAAACAGGACCTAGATCACACAGGAACTGGATTACACAGGACCTGGATCACACAGGAACAGGATCAAAGAGGACCTTGATCACACAGGAACCGGATCAAACAGGACCTGGATCACATAGGAACCGGATCAAACAGGACCTGGATCACACAGGAACCGGATTACACAGGACCTGGATCACACAGGAACCGTATCACACAGGACCTGGATCACACAGGAACCGTATCACACAGGACCTGGATCACACAGGAACCGGATTACACAGGACCTAGATCACACAGGACCTGGATCACACAGGAACCGAATCACACAGGACCTGGATCACTCAGGAACCGGATCAAGCAGGACCTGGATCACACAGGAACCGGATCACACAGGACCTGGATCACACAGGACCTGGCTCACACAGGACCTGGATCACACAGGACCTGGCTCACACAGGACCTGGCTCACACAGGAACTGGATCACACAGGAACTGGATCACACAGGAACCAGATTACACAAGACCTGGATCACACAGGAACTGGATCACACAGGAACCAGATTACACAGGACCTGGATCACACAGGAACTGGATTACACAGGACCTGGATCACACAGGAACTGGATTACACAGGACCTGGATCACACAGGAACAGGATCAAAGAGGACCTTGATCACACAGGAACCAGATCACACGGGACCTTGATCACACAGGAACCGGATCACACGGGACCTGGATCACACAGGAACCGGATCACACAGGAACCGGATCACACAGGACCTGGATCACACAAGAACCGGATCACACAGGACCTGGATCACACAGGACCCGGATTACACAGGACCTGGATCACACAGGAACCGGATCACACAGGAACTGGATCACACAGGACCTGGATCACACAGGACCTGGCTCACACAGGAACTGGCTCACACAGGACCTGGATTACACAGGACCTGGATCACACAGGAACCGGATCACACAGGACCTGGATCAGCAGAACCTGGATCAGCAGAACCTGGATCAGCAGAATCTGGATCAGCAGGATAGTAAAAATGGGGCCAAAGTCCCAGACAAGAATAAAGATCAGTTATCTGAAATGCAACGGGGTCAGATACAGACCAGGCACCTGGAGTCTAGCCACTACCCTAGAACACCTTTCCCAGCTAGCCCACCACTTGCTGGGGACCAGAGGAGAACCTCAGGCAGACAAAGACCACAAGGCCATGAGGCAAAGGTCCCATGAGCCCAGGGAGCCCCCCGCCCTCCAGAGGAGTCCAAGGCCCACCCACCCCTCAGTCCAGAGGCATTTTCAGGTTTGTGCTCTGTTGTATTTGTTGTTGTGATTCATGATTTTTCCAGCTGGTCTCTTTTCCTAGATGCTCCTGATGATTGTCTGCTTTGCTTTCTTCCAGACGTCACATGTGTCTTTTATTTCTTTCCAGCTGCAGCAGCTGCTTGTCTGGTTTTCCCTGTTTGATTGAACAGCTGATGCCTCTTCATCTTTGTCTCTTTGGTTTACTTTCCCTTTTCTTTTCTCCCCTTTCTTTTGTCCCTCTAGTCAGGTCCAGCATTGACATGTAGGTTCATCAATAAACTACTTTAAAACTTAAACATATCTATAAAGCTCCTCCTAGCAAAGAAAACCTGTTCAGCACAACACAGTAGTCAGACCACCGTTCTGCTTTCTGTGATGCTGGACATGTAAAGTAAAAAAAGAAATGCATTAAAGAAATAGAATTCAGTTCCCCAGATGCTTGTAGTGTGAGTTTTAACATTGTCTTTCTGGAAAATGCGATCCCTATCCCATGCGCACAGAGATTTCTCCTAATTCCTTCAATGTTTTGATGACATTCTACAATGGAGATGGTGGGATTTAAAAAGTTTTTCTTTGTCCAAACCCCAGTACAACCTGTCTGAGAAGCTTCTTCCAGCTCAGCTGTGTGATGGATTACAAACTTCTTCTCTGGCACTCGGACATTTTTATTTGGATTTGCGTGTAAATCCGTTCCTGAACTTCAGGGGAGGATTCGGTGACACTGTGAGCTCATCCTGGAACAAGCTGGAAACTAGCAAAAACACTCAGTAAGTGATTGTTCATGAGAATGAGGGTCGTTCCCATGGAAACTCCATCCTTGCATCATGTGGTGGAGGACAGTCCTGACAGTTTTTTATGGGAACAACCATCATCCTCAGCTCTGCTGCTTTTCCTTCCAGCAGCTTCATTTCCAAAGCAAACAGACTTTCCGGCAGTGGAGTTACTGTCCAGAAGCATCGTAACAGCACAGAAATAATCCAGCAAACCCTAAATCATCAGCTTTTTAATAAGTTTATTATAAACAATAATCACGTGTTCTTGACACGGCCCCTTGTGTCCATGGAAACGTGTATGGTCCTGCAGGTTGTGTAGAGAAACACTGAAATGTTTCAGAGGAATGAAGATGCCCTCTCAGGATGCTCTTTATGGAGACGCAACAGCATCATGGTCATAAACCTTTTATTCCCCAGTAATCAGCTGACGGAAATGATCAGTTTCAGATTTACAGGCATGTCAAATGAGAAATGAGTGAATTCCTGTCACCAACACACAGCCCAAATCTCCTTTTTCTCAGGTAACACAAAGTTGTTTGCTGTGATAAAATCTGCAGGACAAGTAAGCTGACACAGCCACAGCGCCCCCTGTAGGCCACGAGGAGCTCCACAATGAGGCGCGTGGGCGTGTGCTCCACTGTGACGGATGTCGGAGCGCAGGGAACGTCTTGCCAGCTCTTCAGGGGTTTGACACAGTTTCACAGTCGGCTGCGGTGAGGTGGACCTGAAAATTCAGACAGATTAAACAGATGAAGCCCCGAGGAGTGGAGTGGGAGGGCCGCAGCCAGTTAAGTACAGTTGTGAGAGTCTGAGGGACGAAGAACACCGTTTATTTCTCTGATTTCACTCACTGTGTCAGATTCCAGATGCTGTGTCATATCTAGGACATTTAACCGATATAGATTTCATTTCACAACAAAGATCATAACTTGGTTTGTAAGGAGCAGAAATTAAACCCATAAATGCCGTTTTACATTTACAGTTCTGAGTCTGGAGCAGATTCACAGCAGAAGAGAGTAAAGTCATTTTCACATCAGCATGTTTCAGCCTGAGCGCTCGTCCTCAGGCACCAACAAACTGGCCTCATTTCAACCTCATTACACACAGAGAGGTGTTTGAATTGCAAAAATGCTTTAAACATGAATAAAATGGCGACTTGAGGGAGTTTCAGAGAAACTGGAGCCTGACGTGAGTTGATTGAGTTCCTTATAGTAGAAGAGCTTTATGCAGCGGCGACCCCTGTTGGCTGGATGAACACATTGGTACAGGAACGGGATATTCTCATCATGATGTGGTGGAACGGGATATTCTCATCATGATGTGGTGGAACGGGAGATTCTCATGGTGATGAGGTGGAACGGGAGATTCTCATCATGATGTGGTGGAACGGGAGATTCTCATCATGATGTGGTGGAACGGGACATTCTCATGGTGATGAGGTGGAACGGGAGATTCTCATCATGATGAGGTGGAACGGGAGATTCTCATCATGATGTGGTGGAACGGGACATTCTCATGGTGATGAGGTGGAACGGGAGATTCTCATCATGATGAGGTGGAACGGGAGATTCTCATCATGATGAGGTGGAACGGGAGATTCTCATCATGATGTGGTGGAACGGGACATTCTCATGGTGATGAGGTGGAACGGGAGATTCTCATCATGATGAGGTGGAACGGGAGATTCTCATGGTGATGAGGTGGAACGGGAGATTCTCATCATGATGTGGTGGAACGGGAGATTCTCATCATGATGTGGTGGAACGGGACATTCTCATGGTGATGAGGTGGAACGGGAGATTCTCATCATGATGAGGTGGAACGGGAGATTCTCATCATGATGTGGTGGAACGGGACATTCTCATGGTGATGAGGTGGAACGGGAGATTCTCATCATGATGAGGTGGAACGGGACATTCTCATGGTGATGAGGTGGAACGGGAGATTCTCATGATGTGGTGGAACGGGAGATTCTCATGATGTGGTGGAACGGGAGATTCTCATGGTGATGAGGTGGAACGGGAGATTCTCATGGTGATGGGGTGGAACGGGACATTCTCATGGTGATGGGGTGGAACGGGACATTCTCATGGTGATGAGGTGGAACGGGAGATTCTCATCATGATGAGGTGGAACGGGACTTTATCATGGTGATGAGGTTTAACGGGAGATTCTCATCATGATGAGGTGGAACGGGACTTTATCATGGTGATGAGGTTTAACGGGAGATTCTCATCATGATGAGGTGGAACGGGAGATTCTCATGGTGATGAGGTGGAACGGGAGATTCTCATGGTGATGAGGTGGAACGGGAGATTCTCATCATGATGTGGTGGAACGGGAGATTCTCATGGTGATGAGGTGGAACGGGAGATTCTCATCATGATGAGGTGGAACGGGACATTCTCATGGTGATGAGGTGGAACGGGAGATTCTCATCATGATGAGGTGGAACGGGAGATTCTCATGGTGATGAGGTGGAACGGGAGATTCTCATCATGATGTGGTGGAACGGGAGATTCTCATCATGATGTGGTGGAACGGGACATTCTCATGGTGATGAGGTGGAACGGGAGATTCTCATCATGATGAGGTGGAACGGGAGATTCTCATCATGATGTGGTGGAACGGGAGATTCTCATCATGATGTGGTGGAACGGGACATTCTCATGGTGATGAGGTGGAACGGGAGATTCTCATCATGATGAGGTGGAACGGGACATTCTCATGGTGATGAGGTGGAACGGGAGATTCTCATGGTGATGAGGTGGAACGGGAGATTCTCATGATGTGGTGGAACGGGAGATTCTCATCATGATGTGGTGGAACGGGAGATTCTCATGGTGATGAGGTGGAACGGGAGATTCTCATGGTGATGGGGTGGAACGGGACATTCTCATGGTGATGGGGTGGAACGGGACATTCTCATGGTGATGGGGTGGAACGGGACATTCTCATGGTGATGAGGTGGAACGGGAGATTCTCATCATGATGAGGTGGAACGGGACTTTATCATGGTGATGAGGTTTAACGGGAGATTCTCATCATGATGAGGTGGAACGGGACTTTATCATGGTGATGAGGTTTAACGGGAGATTCTCATCATGATGAGGTGGAATGGGAGATTCTCATCATGATGAGGTGGAACGGAAGATTCTCATCATGATGAGGTGGAACGGAAGATTCTCATGGTGATGAGGTGGAACGGGAGATTCTCATGGTGATGAGGTGGAACGGGAGATTCTCATGGTGATGAGGTGGAACGGGAGATTCTCATGGTGATGAGATGGAACGGGACTTTATCATCATGATGAGGTGGAACGGGAGATTCTCATCATGATGAGGTGGAACGGAAGATTCTCATCATGATGAGGTGGAACGGAAGATTCTCATGGTGATGAGGTGGAATGGGAGATTCTCATGGTGATGAGGTGGAACGGGACATTCTCATGGTGATGAGGTGGAACGGGAGATTCTCATCATGATGAGGTGGAACGGGAGATTCTCATCATGATGTGGTGGAACGGGAGATTCTCATCATGATGTGGTGGAACGGGACATTCTCATGGTGATGAGGTGGAACGGGAGATTCTCATCATGATGAGGTGGAACGGGATATTCTCATGGTGATGAGGTGGAACGGGAGATTCTCATGGTGATGAGGTGGAACGGGAGATTCTCATGATGTGGTGGAACAGGAGATTCTCATCATGATGTGGTGGAACGGGAGATTCTCATGGTGATGAGGTGGAACGGGAGATTCTCATGGTGATGAGGTGGAACGGGAGATTCTCATGGTGATGAGGTGGAACGGGAGATTCTCATGGTGATGTGGTGGAACGGGAGATTCTCATGGTGATGAGGTGGAACGGGAGATTCTCATGGTGATGAGGTGGAACGGGAGATTCTCATGGTGATGAGATGGAACGGGAGATTCTCATGGTGATGAGGTGGAACGGGAGATTCTCATGGTGATGAGGTGGAACGGGAGATTCTCATGGTGATGAGGTGGAACGGGAGATTCTCATGGTGATGAGGTGGAACGGGAGATTCTCATGGTGATGAGGTGGAACGGGAGATTCTCATGGTGATGAGGTGGAACGGGAGATTCTCATGGTGATGAGGTGGAAAAGCAGGAAACAGGAGGTCGGATGTTTCGGTTCATAGGATCACACACGGCTTCATTAATGTTGAGGTCCAGCATCTGGGGAGGATCTGTTCCTCTTTTCGACCCATCCAGACTGGGTTCCTGCGCCGTCTCATCATGTAATTTCAGCTGTTTCTCCTTCTTTCCCTTCATAGCTTTATGACGACACAGCCTGTGCGGTGAAATGGCTTCCAGTGGTTTTATTAATCATCTCCTCTTAATATCTTATTTCCATATTTATGAAACATGAGAACAGAGTCTGGTTTGGTGACTTCAGGTCTAATCTGCTCAAACAAGCTTCTCAGTTTTAACTCTACATAAATTAAAAGCAGTAAATCTGTTGAAGAGGTATTCTGATATTTTAGCAGAACCTCAACCCCGCCCCGCCCCCAGCCCTCCCACCTGCACAGAGCAGGTGTGCCTGCAGCCTCTAATGACTGTTATTACTCCCTGAAATCAGCCTGCCCCCCTCTTTAGGCCTGTGAAGGATTACCTCTGACCTCAGCCTGTGAAAGCATGCAGGTAAGTATGTAGCAATCGCAGGCAGCCAGGGAAGTAGCCCTACAGTCAGTCAGCGGGGAAAGAAGAGGAAGAGGAGGAGGAAGATTCCGAGCTGATTAGATCAGGCGAGATGGTCACCTCCTCTCCCACACACAAGCTAAAAGACAGTTATTTCATTCTTACAGCCTTAATTACTGCTGGTAAAGCATCTGAAATAGGATGTGAGGAGACGGCGGCTAAAATTGGGTTTCCTCTGGGTTCGCTGTGTCGCCTTCCATTAGCAGTGTGAAGGCCAATCTGCCTGTCTGCTGCTGCAAGCGCCAAGCGCCTTTCATCCTCCAGAACAGGAGCTGCTCATGAATGAAGGCCTTGTCTGCAGAGCCCCCAGCCTCAGATATTGCAGCTTTCTCACACGAATCATCTCTAACGTCATTATCACCTGCGTGCTTCTGGACAACGAAGCTTGTCTCGATGGTTCTCATCAGCCTGTCAGACAGCGCTCAGGGTTTTCTGTGGGAAACAACGAGCGGTTCCGTCTGCATCTTCTGCGGCAGTCCAGCATGTGACTGAAGATATGTTCAACCCCACAGCCGGTCATGTAGAGGAACAAAACCTAAACAAACAGGATCTACGACATAGTCCCAAACACGAAACGCACCAGAGGATCTAAACGTGATGAAGTTCAAGATGATGTGTCTCTCACGTTGTGTCTCTCATGTTGTGTCTCTCATGTTGTGTCTCACGTTGTGTCTCTCATGTTGTGTCTCACGTTGTGTCTCTCATGTTGTCTCACGTTGTGTCTCTCACATTGTGTCTCTCACGTTGTGTCTCACATATTGTCTCACATATTGTGTCTCTCACGTTGTGTCTCACGTATTGTGTCTCTCACGTTGTGTCTCACATATTGTGTCTCTCACGTTGTGTCTCACGTATTGTGTCTCTCACGTTGTGTCTCACGTATTGTGTCTCTCACGTTGTGTCTCTCATGTTGTGTCTCAAACGTTGTGTCTCATATATTGTGTCTCTCAAGTTGTGTCTCATATATTGTGTCTCACATTGTGTCTCTCACGTTGTGTCTCACATTGTGTCTCTCAAGTTGTGTCTCACGTATTGTGTCTCTCATGTTGTGTCTCTCACGTTGTCTCTCATGTTGTGTCTCTCACGTTGTGTCTCACATATTGTCTCTCGCGTTGTGTCTCTCATGTTGTGTCTCTCATGTTGTATCTCACGTTGTGTCTCACATATTGTGTCTCTCACATTTTGTCTCTCATATTGTGTCTCTCATGTTGTGTCTCTCACGTTGTGTCTAACATATTGTCTCTCGCGTTGTGTCTCTCATGTTGTGTCTCTCACGTATTGTGTCTCTCATGTTGTATCTCACGTTGTGTCTCACATATTGTGTCTCTCACATTTTGTCTCTCATATTGTGTCTCTCATGTTGTGTCTCACATATTGTGTCTCTCACGTTGTGTCTCTCATGTTGTGTCTCAAACGTTGTGTCTCATATATTGTGTCTCTCAAGTTGTGTCTCATATATTGTCTCTCACATTGTGTCTCACATTGTGTCTCTCACGTTGTGTCTCACATTGTGTCTCTCAAGTTGTGTCTCACGTATTGTGTCTCTCATGTTGTGTCTCTCACGTTGTCTCTCATGTTGTGTCTCTCACGTTGTGTCTCACATATTGTCTCTCGCGTTGTGTCTCTCATGTTGTGTCTCTCATGTTGTATCTCACGTTGTGTCTCACATATTGTGTCTCTCACATTTTGTCTCTCATATTGTGTCTCTCATGTTGTGTCTCACATATTGTGTCTCTCACGTTGTGTCTCACGTTGTGTCTCTCACGTTGTGTCTCACGTATTGTGTCTCTCACGTTGTGTCTCACGTATTGTGTCTCTCACGTTGTGTCTCACGTTGTCTCTCACATTGTGTCTCTCATATTGTGTCTCTCATGTTGTGTCTCACGTTGTGTCTCTCATGTTGTATCTCACGTTGTGTTTCTCATGTTGTGTCTCTCATGTTGTCTCTCACGTTGTGTCTCTCATGTTGTGTCTCTCATGTTGTGTCTCACGTTGTCTCTCACATTGTGTCTCTCATATTGTGTCTCACATATTGTGTCTCTCATGTTGTGTCTCTCACGTTGTGTCTCACGTATTGTGTCTCACATATTGTGTCTCTCACGTTGTGTCTCACATATTGTCTCTCGCGTTGTGTCTCTCATGTTGTCGCTCACGTTGTGTCTCACGTATTGTGTCTCACATATTGTGTCTCTCACGTTGTGTCTCACGTATTGTGTCTCTCACGTTGTCTCTCACGTTGTCTCTCACGTTGTCTCTCACGTTGTGTCTCACGTTGTGTCTCTCATATTGTCTCTCATGTTGTGTCTCACATATTGTGTCTCTCACATTTTGTCTCACATATTGTGTCTCACGTTGTGTCTCACATATTGTGTCTCTCACGTTGTGTCTCACGTATTGTGTCTCTCACGTTGTCTCTCATGTTGTCCCTCACATTGTGTCTCTCATATTGTGTCTCTCATGTTGTGTCTCACATATTGTGTCTCTCACGTTGTGTCTCACGTTGTGTCTCATGTTGTATCCCACGTTGTGTATCTCATGTTGTGTCTCTCCCGTTGTGTCTCACGTATTGTGTGTCTCACGTTGTGTCTCACATATTGTCTCTCACATTTTGTCTCTCATATTGTCTCTCACGTTGTGTCTCACATATTGTCTCTCACGTTGTCTCTCACATTGTCTCTCACATATTGTGTCTCTCACGTTGTGTCTCACGTATTGTCTCTCACATATTGTCTCTCACGTTGTCTCTCATGTTGTGTCTGACATATTGTGTCTCTCATGTTGTGTCTCACATATTGTCTCTCACGTTGTGTCTCACGTTGTGTCTCTCATGTTGTGTCTCACGTTGTCTCACGTTGTGTCTCACGTTGTGTCTCTCATGTTGTGTCTCTCATGTTGTGTCTCACGTTGTGTCTCTCATATTGTGTTTCTCATGTTGTCTCACATATTGTGTCTCTCACGTTGTGTCTCACGTTATGTCTCTCATGTTGTATCTCACGTTGTGTCTCTCATGTTGTGTCTCTCATGTTGTATCTCACGTTGTGTCTCTCATGTTGTGTCTCAAACGTTGTCTCTCATGTTGTGTCTCAAACGTTGTGTCTCATATATTGTCTCTCAAGATGTGTCTCATATATTGTGTCTCTCACATTGTGTCTCACATATTGTGTCTCACGTATTTTGTCTCTCACATTGTGTCTGTCATGTTGTGTCTCAAACATTGTGTCTCTCACATTGTGTCTCTCACATTGTGTCTCTCACATTGTGTCTCTCACGTTGTGTCTCACATATTGTCTCACATATTGTGTCTCTCACGTTGTGTCTCACATATTGTGTCTCTCACGTTGTGTCTCACGTATTGTGTCTCTCACGTTGTGTCTCACGTATTGTGTCTCACGTATTTTGTCTCTCACATTGTGTCTGTCATGTTGTGTCTCAAACATTGTGTCTCTCACATTGTGTCTCTCACATTGTGTCTCACATTGTGTCTCTCACATTGTGTCTCTCACGTTGTGTCTCACATATTGTCTCACATATTGTGTCTCTCACGTTGTGTCTCACATATTGTGTCTCTCACGTTGTGTCTCACATATTGTCTCTCACGTTGTGTCTCACGTATTTTGTCTCTCACATTGTGTCTGTCATGTTGTGTCTCAAACATTGTGTCTCTCACATTGTGTCTCTCACATTGTGTCTCACATTGTGTCTCTCACATTGTCTCTCACATTGTGTCTCTCACGTTGTGTCTCACATATTGTCTCACATATTGTGTCTCTCACGTTGTGTCTCACATATTGTGTCTCTCACGTTGTGTCTCACATATTGTCTCTCTCACGTTGTGTCTCACATTGTGTCTCTCACATTGTGTCTCTCACGTTGTGTCTCACATATTGTCTCACATATTGTGTCTCTCACGTTGTGTCTCACATATTGTGTCTCTCACGTTGTGTCTCACATATTGTGTCTCTCACGTTGTGTCTCACATATTGTGTCTCTCACGTTGTGTCTCACGTATTGTGTCTCTCACGTTGTGTCTCACATATTGTGTCTCACATATTGTGTCTCTCATGTTGTGTCTCTCACGTTGTGTCTCACATTGTGTCTCTCACGTTGTGTCTCACATATTGTGTCTCTCATGTTGTGTCTCTCACGTTGTGTCTCACATTGTGTCTCTCACATTGTGTGTCTCACATTGTGTCTCACATATTGTGTCTCTCATGTTGTCTCTCACATTGTGTCTCACATTGTGTCTCTCACGTTGTGTCTCACATTGTGTCTCTCACATTGTTTCTCTCACATTGTCTCTCACGTCGTGTCTCACATATTGTGTCTCTCACGTTGTGTCTCACGTATTGTGTCTGTCACATTGTCTCTCACATTGTGTCTCTCACATTGTATCTCACGTCGTGTCTCACGTATTGTGTCTCTCACGTTGTGTCTCACGTATTGTGTCTCTCACGTTGTCTCATGTATTGTGTCTCTCACGTTGTGTCTCACGTATTGTGTCTCTCACGTTGTGTCTCACATATTGTGTCTCTCATGTTGTGTCTCTCACGTTGTCTCTCATGTTGTGTCTCTCACGTTGTGTCTGACATATTGTCTCTCGCGTTGTGTCTCTCATGTTGTGTCTCTCACGTTGTGTCTCTCATGTTGTATCTCACGTTGTCTCTCACGTTGTGTCTCACATATTGTGTCTCTCACGTTGTGTCTCACGTATTGTGTCTCTCATGTTGTATCTCACGTTGTCTCAAATATTGTGTCTCTCACATTTTGTCTCTCACATTTTGTCTCTCATATTGTGTCTCTCATGTTGTGTCTCACATATTGTGTCTCTCACGTTGTGTCTCACGTTGTGTCTCTCATGTTGTATCTCACGGTGTGTATCTCATGTTGTGTCTCTCACGTTGTGTCTCTCATGTTGTGTCTCTCATGTTGTATCTCATGTTGTGTCTCTCATGTTGTATCTCATGTTGTGTCTCTCGCGTTGTGTCTCTCATGTTGTATCTCATGTTGTGTCTCTCATGTTGTATCTCATGTTGTCTCTCATGTTGTGTCTCTCACGTTGTGTCTCTCATGTTGTATCTCATGTTGTGTCTCTCATGTTGTGTCTCTCATGTTGTATCTCATGTTGTGTCTCTCATGTTGTGTCTCTCATGTTGTATCTCATGTTGAGTCTCTCGCGTTGTGTCTCTCATGTTGTATCTCATGTTGTGTCTCTCATGTTGTATCTCATGTTGTCTCTCATGTTGTGTCTCTCATGTTGTGTCTCTCATGTTGTATCTCACGTTGTGTCTCTCATGTTGTCTCTCATTTTGTATCTCACGTTGTGTGTCTCATGTTGTGCCTCTCATGTTGTATCTCACGTTGTGTCTCTCATATTGTGTTTCTCATGTTGTATCTCACGTTGTGTCTCACGTTATGTCTCTCATGTTGTATCTCACGTTGTGTCTCTCATGTTGTCTCTCATGTTGTATCTCACGTTGTGTCTCTCATGTTGTGTCTCAAACGTTGTCTCTCATGTTGTGTCTCAAACGTTGTGTCTCAAATATTGTCTCTCAAGATGTGTCTCATATATTGTGTCTCTCACATTGTGTCTCACATATTGTGTCTCACGTATTTTGTCTCTCACATTGTGTCTGTCATGTTGTGTCTCAAACATTGTGTCTCTCACATTGTGTCTCTCACATTGTGTCTCTCACATTGTGTCTCACATTGTGTCTCTCACATTGTGTCTCTCACATTGTGTCTCTCACGTTGTGTCTCACATATTGTGTCTCTCACATTGTGTCTCACGTTGTGTCTCACATATTGTGTCTCTCATGTCGTGTCTCTCACGTTGTGTCTCACATTGTGTCTCTCACATTGTGTCTCTCACATTGTGTCTCACATATTGTGTCTCTCATGTTGTCTGTCACGTTGTGTCTCACATATTGTGTCTCTCACGTTGTGTCTCACATTGTGTCTCTCACATTGTCTCTCA
Source organism: Telmatherina bonti (assembly GCF_933228915.1). Classification (NCBI taxonomy): domain Eukaryota; kingdom Metazoa; phylum Chordata; class Actinopteri; order Atheriniformes; family Telmatherinidae; genus Telmatherina; species Telmatherina bonti. The sequence continues at coordinate 2,346,251 of NC_136633.1, forward strand.
CGTTGTGTCTCAGATATTGTGTCTCTCACGTTGTGTCTCACATTGTGTCTCTCACATTGTGTCTCACATTGTGTCTCTCACGTTGTGTCTCACATTGTGTCTCTCACATTGTTTCTCTCACATTGTCTCTCACGTCGTGTCTCACATATTGTGTCTCTCACGTTGTGTCTCACGTATTGTGTTTCTCACATTGTCTCTCACATTGTGTCTCTCACATTGTATCTCACGTCGTGTCTCACGTATTGTGTCTCTCACGTCGTGTCTCACGTATTGTTTCTCTCACGTTGTCTCATGAATTGTGTCTCTCACGTTGTGTCTCACGTATTGTCTCTCACATTGTGTCTCACATATTGTGTCTCTCATGTTGTGTCTCTCACGTTGTCTCTGATGTTGTCTCTCACGTTGTGTCTGACATATTGTCTCTCGCGTTGTGTCTCTCATGTTGTGTCTCTCACGTTGTGTCTCTCATGTTGTATCTCACGTTGTGTCTCTCATGTTGTATCTCACGTTGTCTCTCACGTTGTGTCTCACATATTGTGTCTCTCACGTTGTGTCTCACGTATTGTGTCTCATGTTGTATCTCACGTTGTCTCAAATATTGTGTCTCTCACATTTTGTCTCTCACATTTTGTCTCTCATATTGTGTCTCTCATGTTGTGTCTCACATATTGTGTCTCTCACGTTGTGTCTCACGTTGTCTCTCATGTTGTATCTCACGTTGTGTATCTCATGTTGTGTCTCTGACGTTGTGTCTCTCATGTTGTGTCTCTCATGTTGTGTCTCTCATGTTGTATCTCATGTTGTGTCTCTCATGTTGTGTCTCTCATGTTGTATCTCATGTGTCTCTCGCGTTGTGTGTCTCATGTTGTATCTCATGTTGTGTCTCTCATGTTGTATCTCATGTTGTCTCATGTTGTGTCTCTCACGTTGTGTCTCTCATGTTGTATCTCATGTTGTGTCTCTCATGTTGTGTCTCTCATGTTGTATCTCATGTTGTGTCTCTCATGTTGTGTCTCTCATGTTGTATCTCATGTTGAGTCTCTCGCGTTGTGTCTCTCATGTTGTCTCTCACATTGTGTCTCACATTGTGTCTCTCACGTTGTGTCTCACGTATTGTGTCTCTCATGTTGTATCTCACGTTGTCTCTCATGTTGTGTCTCTCACGTTGTGTCTCACATATTGTCTCTCGCGTTGTGTCTCTCATGTTGTGTCTCTCACGTTGTGTCTCTCATGTTGTATCTCACGTTGTCTCTCACGTTGTGTCTCACATATTGTGTCTCTCACGTTGTGTCTCACGTATTGTGTCTCTCATGTTGTATCTCATGTTGTGTCTCACATATTGTGTCTCTCACATTTTGTCTCTCATATTGTGTCTCTCATGTTGTGTCTCACATATTGTGTCTCTCACGTTGTGTCTCACGTTGTGTCTCTCACGTTGTGTCTCACGTATTGTGTGTCTCAGGTTGTGTCTCACATATTGTGCCTCTCACATTTTGTCTCACATATTGTGTCTCTCACATTTTGTCTCACATATTGTGTCTCTCACGTTGTGTCTCACATATTGTGTCTCTCACATTGTGTCTCTCATATTGTGTCTCTCATGTTGTGTCTCACATATTGTGTCTCTCACGTTGTGTCTCACGTTGTGTCTCTCATGTTGTATCTCTCATGTTGTGTCTCACGTTGTCTCTCACATTGTGTCTCTCATATTGTGTCTCTCATGTTGTGTCTCACATATTGTGTCTCTCACGTTGTGTCTCACGTTGTTTCTCTCATGTTGTCTCTCACGTTGTGTCTCTCATGTTGTGTCTCTCATGTTGTGTCTCTCATGTTGTCTCTCACGTTGTGTCTCTCACATTGTGTCTCTCATATTGTGTCTCTCATGTTGTGTCTCTCATGTTGTGTCTCTCATGTTGTGTCTCACGTATTGTCTCACATATTGTGTCTCTCACGTTGTGTCTCACATATTGTCTGTCACGTTGTGTCTCACATATTGTCACTCGCGTTGTGTCTCTCATGTTGTGTCTCTCACGTTGTGTCTCACGTATTGTCTCTCACATTTTGTCTCACATATTGTCTCTCACGTTGTGTCTCACATATTGTGTCTCTCACGTTGTGTCTCACGTATTGTGTCTCTCACGTTGTCTCTCACGTTGTGTCTCTCATATTGTGTCTCTCATGTTGTGTCTCACATATTGTGTCTCTCACATTTTGTCTCACATATTGTCTCTCACGTTGTGTCTCACATATTGTGTCTCTCAAGTTGTGTCTCACGTATTGTATCTCTCACATTTTGTCTCACATATTGTGTCTCTCACGTTGTGTCTCATGTTGTATCTCACGTTGTGTCTCTCACGTTGTGTCTCACGTATTGTGTGTCTCACTTTGTTTCTCACATATTGTCTCTCACATTTTGTCTGACATATTGTGTCTCTCACGTTGTGTCTCTCATGTTGTATCTCACGTTGTGTCTCTCACGTTGTGTCTCACGTATTGTGTCTCTCACGTTGTGTCTCACATATTGTGTCTCTCACGTTGTGTCTCACGTATTGTGTCTCTCACGTTGTGTCTCACATATTGTGTCTCTCACGTTGTGTCTCACGTATTGTGTCTCTCACGTTGTCTCTCACGTTGTCCCTCACATTGTGTCTCTCATATTGTGTCTCTCATGTTGTGTCTCACATATTGTGTCTCTCACGTTGTGTCTCACGTTGTGTCTCATGTTGTATCCCACGTTGTGTATCTCATGTTGTGTCTCTCACGTTGTGTCTCACGTATTGTGTGTCTCACGTTGTCTCACATATTGTCTCTCACGTTGTGTCTCACATATTGTCTCTCGCGTTGTGTCTCTCATGTTGTGTCTCACATATTGTGTCTCTCACATTTTGTCTCACATATTGTCTCTCACGTTGTGTCTCACATATTGTGTCTCTCAAGTTGTGTCTCACGTATTGTATCTCTCACATTTTGTCTCACATATTGTGTCTCTCACGTTGTGTCTCATGTTGTATCTCACGTTGTGTCTCTCACGTTGTGTCTCACATATTGTGTCTCTCAAGTTGTGTCTCACGTATTGTATCTCTCACATTTTGTCTCACATATTGTGTCTCTCACGTTGTGTCTCATGTTGTATCTCACGTTGTGTCTCTCACGTTGTGTCTCACATATTGTCTCTCACATTTTGTCTGACATATTGTGTCTCTCACGTTGTGTCTCTCATGTTGTATCTCACGTTGTGTCTCTCACGTTGTGTCTCACGTATTGTGTCTCTCACGTTGTGTCTCACATATTGTGTCTCTCACGTTGTGTCTCACGTATTGTGTCTCTCACGTTGTCTCTCACGTTGTCCCTCACATTGTGTCTCTCATATTGTGTCTCTCACGTTGTGTCTCACATTGTGTCTATCACATTGTGTCTCTCACATTGTGTCTCACATATTGTGTCTCTCATGTTGTCTGTCACGTTGTGTCTCACATATTGTGTCTCTCACGTTGTGTCTCACATTGTGTCTCTCACATTGTCTCTCACGTTGTGTCTCAGATATTGTGTCTCTCACGTTGTCTCACATTGTGTCTCTCACATTGTGTCTCACATTGTGTCTCTCACGTTGTGTCTCACATTGTGTCTCTCACATTGTTTCTCTCACATTGTCTCTCACGTCGTGTCTCACATATTGTGTCTCTCACGTTGTGTCTCACGTATTGTGTTTCTCACATTGTCTCTCACATTGTGTCTCTCACATTGTATCTCACGTCGTGTCTCACGTATTGTGTCTCTCACGTCGTGTCTCACGTATTGTTTCTCTCACGTTGTCTCATGTATTGTGTCTCTCACGTTGTGTCTCACGTATTGTGTCTCTCACATTGTGTCTCACATATTGTGTCTCTCATGTTGTGTCTCTCACGTTGTCTCTCATGTTGTGTCTCTCACGTTGTGTCTGACATATTGTCTCTCGCGTTGTGTCTCTCATGTTGTGTCTCTCACGTTGTGTCTCTCATGTTGTATCTCACGTTGTGTCTCTCATGTTGTATCTCACGTTGTCTCTCACGTTGTGTCTCACATATTGTGTCTCTCACGTTGTGTCTCACGTATTGTGTCTCTCATGTTGTATCTCACGTTGTCTCAAATATTGTGTCTCTCACATTTTGTCTCTCACATTTTGTCTCTCATATTGTGTCTCTCATGTTGTGTCTCACATATTGTGTCTCTCACGTTGTGTCTCACGTTGTCTCTCATGTTGTATCTCACGTTGTGTATCTCATGTTGTGTCTCTGACGTTGTGTCTCTCATGTTATGTCTCTCATGTTGTGTCTCTCATGTTGTATCTCATGTTGTGTCTCTCATGTTGTGTCTCTCATGTTGTATCTCATGTGTCTCTCGCGTTGTGTGTCTCATGTTGTATCTCATGTTGTGTCTCTCATGTTGTATCTCATGTTGTCTCATGTTGTGTCTCTCACGTTGTGTCTCTCATGTTGTATCTCATGTTGTGTCTCTCATGTTGTGTCTCTCATGTTGTATCTCATGTTGTGTCTCTCATGTTGTGTCTCTCATGTTGTATCTCATGTTGAGTCTCTCGCGTTGTGTCTCTCATGTTGTCTCTCACATTGTGTCTCACATTGTGTCTCTCACGTTGTGTCTCACGTATTGTGTCTCTCATGTTGTATCTCACGTTGTCTCTCATGTTGTGTCTCTCACGTTGTGTCTCACATATTGTCTCTCGCGTTGTGTCTCTCATGTTGTGTCTCTCACGTTGTGTCTCTCATGTTGTATCTCACGTTGTCTCTCACGTTGTGTCTCACATATTGTGTCTCTCACGTTGTGTCTCACGTATTGTGTCTCTCATGTTGTATCTCATGTTGTGTCTCACATATTGTGTCTCTCATGTTGTGTCTCACATATTGTGTCTCTCACGTTGTGTCTCACGTTGTGTCTCTCACGTTGTGTCTCACGTATTGTGTGTCTCAGGTTGTGTCTCACATATTGTGCCTCTCACATTTTGTCTCACATATTGTGTCTCTCACATTTTGTCTCACATATTGTGTCTCTCACGTTGTGTCTCACATATTGTGTCTCTCACATTGTGTCTCTCATATTGTGTCTCTCATGTTGTGTCTCACATATTGTGTCTCTCACGTTGTGTCTCACGTTGTTTCTCTCATGTTGTCTCTCACGTTGTGTCTCTCATGTTGTGTCTCTCATGTTGTGTCTCTCATGTTGTGTCTCTCATGTTGTGTCTCACGTTGTGTCTCTCACATTGTGTCTCTCATATTGTGTCTCTCATGTTGTGTCTCTCATGTTGTGTCTCTCATGTTGTGTCTCACGTATTGTCTCACATATTGTGTCTCTCACGTTGTGTCTCACATATTGTCTGTCACGTTGTGTCTCACATATTGTCACTCGCGTTGTGTCTCTCATGTTGTGTCTCTCACGTTGTGTCTCACGTATTGTGTCTCTCACATTTTGTCTCACATATTGTCTCTCACGTTGTGTCTCACATATTGTGTCTCTCACGTTGTGTCTCACGTATTGTGTCTCTCACGTTGTCTCTCACGTTGTGTCTCTCATATTGTGTCTCTCATGTTGTGTCTCACATATTGTGTCTCTCACATTTTGTCTCACATATTGTCTCTCACGTTGTGTCTCACATATTGTGTCCCTCAAGTTGTGTCTCACGTATTGTATCTCTCACATTTTGTCTCACATATTGTGTCTCTCACGTTGTGTCTCATGTTGTATCTCACGTTGTGTCTCTCACGTTGTGTCTCACGTATTGTGTGTCTCACGTTGTGTCTCACATATTGTCTCTCACATTTTGTCTGACATATTGTGTCTCTCACGTTGTGTCTCTCATGTTGTATCTCACGTTGTGTCTCTCACGTTGTGTCTCACGTATTGTGTCTCTCACGTTGTGTCTCACATATTGTGTCTCTCACGTTGTGTCTCACGTATTGTGTCTCTCACGTTGTCTCTCACGTTGTCCCTCACATTGTGTCTCTCATATTGTGTCTCTCATGTTGTGTCTCACATATTGTGTCTCTCACGTTGTGTCTCACGTTGTGTCTCATGTTGTATCCCACGTTGTGTATCTCATGTTGTGTCTCTCACGTTGTGTCTCACGTATTGTGTGTCTCACGTTGTCTCACATATTGTCTCTCACGTTGTGTCTCACATATTGTCTCTCGCGTTGTGTCTCTCATGTTGTGTCTCACGTATTGTGTCTCTCACATTTTGTCTCACATATTGTCTCTCACGTTGTGTCTCACATATTGTGTCTCTCAAGTTGTGTCTCACGTATTGTATCTCTCACATTTTGTCTCACATATTGTGTCTCTCACGTTGTGTCTCATGTTGTATCTCACGTTGTGTCTCTCACGTTGTGTCTCACGTATTGTGTGTCTCACGTTGTGTCTCACATATTGTCTCTCACATTTTGTCTGACATATTGTGTCTCTCACGTTGTGTCTCTCACGTTGTGTCTCTCATGTTGTATCTCACGTTGTGTCTCTCACGTTGTGTCTCACGTATTGTGTCTCTCACGTTGTGTCTCACATATTGTGTCTCTCACGTTGTGTCTCACGTATTGTGTCTCTCACGTTGTCTCTCACGTTGTCCCTCACATTGTGTCTGTCATATTGTGTCTCACATATTGTGTCTCTCACGTTGTGTCTCACGTTGTGTCTCATGTTGTATCCCACGTTGTGTATCTCATGTTGTGTCTCTCACGTTGTGTCTCACGTATTGTGTGTCTCACGTTGTCTCACATATTGTCTCTCACGTTGTGTCTCACATATTGTCTCTCGCGTTGTGTCTCTCATGTTGTGTCTCACATATTGTGTCTCTCACATTTTGTCTCACATATTGTCTCTCACGTTGTGTCTCTCACGTTGTGTCTCACGTATTGTGTCTCTCACATTTTGTCTCACATATTGTGTCTCTCACGTTGTGTCTCATGTTGTATCTCACGTTGTGTCTCTCACGTTGTGTCTCACGTATTGTGTGTCTCACATTGTGTCTCACATATTGTGTCTCTCACATTTTGTCTCACATATTGTCTCTCACGTTGTGTCTCACATATTGTGTCTCTCACGTTGTGTCTCACGTATTGTGTCTCTCATATTGTGTCTCTCATGTTGTGTCTCACATATTGTGTCTCTCACGTTGTCTCACGTTGTGTCTCATGTTGTATCCCACGTTGTGTATCTCATGTTGTGTCTCTCACGTTGTGTCTCACGTATTGTGTGTCTCACGTTGTGTCTCACATATTGTCTCTCACATTTTGTCTCTCATATTGTCTCTCACGTTGTGTCTCACATATTGTCTCTCACGTTGTCTCTCACATTGTCTCTCACATATTGTGTCTCTCACGTTGTGTCTCACGTATTGTCTCTCACATATTGTCTCTCACGTTGTCTCTCATGTTGTGTCTGACATATTGTGTCTCTCATGTTGTGTCTCACATATTGTCTCTCACGTTGTGTCTCACGTTGTGTCTCTCATGTTGTGTCTCACGTTGTGTCTCTCATGTTGTCTCACGTTGTGTCTCTCACATTGTGTCTCTCACGTTGTGTCTCACATATTGTCTCACATATTGTGTCTCTCACGTTGTGTCTCACGTATTGTGTCTCTCACGTTGTGTCTCACATATTGTGTCTCTCACGTTGTGTCTCACGTATTGTGTCTCTCACGTTGTGTCTCACGTATTGTGTCTCTCACGTTGTGTCTCTCATGTTGTGTCTCAAACGTTGTGTCTCATATATTGTGTCTCTCAAGTTGTGTCTCATATATTGTGTCTCACATTGTGTCTCTCACGTTGTGTCTCACATTGTGTCTCTCAAGTTGTGTCTCACGTATTGTGTCTCTCATGTTGTGTCTCTCACGTTGTCTCTCATGTTGTGTCTCTCACGTTGTGTCTCACATATTGTCTCTCGCGTTGTGTCTCTCATGTTGTGTCTCTCATGTTGTATCTCACGTTGTGTCTCACATATTGTGTCTCTCACATTTTGTCTCTCATATTGTGTCTCTCATGTTGTGTCTCTCACGTTGTGTCTAACATATTGTCTCTCGCGTTGTGTCTCTCATGTTGTGTCTCTCACGTATTGTGTCTCTCATGTTGTATCTCACGTTGTGTCTCACATATTGTGTCTCTCACATTTTGTCTCTCATATTGTGTCTCTCATGTTGTGTCTCACATATTGTGTCTCTCACGTTGTGTCTCTCATGTTGTGTCTCAAACGTTGTGTCTCATATATTGTGTCTCTCAAGTTGTGTCTCATATATTGTCTCTCACATTGTGTCTCACATTGTGTCTCTCACGTTGTGTCTCACATTGTGTCTCTCAAGTTGTGTCTCACGTATTGTGTCTCTCATGTTGTGTCTCTCACGTTGTCTCTCATGTTGTGTCTCTCACGTTGTGTCTCACATATTGTCTCTCGCGTTGTGTCTCTCATGTTGTGTCTCTCATGTTGTATCTCACGTTGTGTCTCACATATTGTGTCTCTCACATTTTGTCTCTCATATTGTGTCTCTCATGTTGTGTCTCACATATTGTGTCTCTCACGTTGTGTCTCACGTTGTGTCTCTCACGTTGTGTCTCACGTATTGTGTCTCTCACGTTGTGTCTCACGTATTGTGTCTCTCACGTTGTGTCTCACGTTGTCTCTCACATTGTGTCTCTCATATTGTGTCTCTCATGTTGTGTCTCACGTTGTGTCTCTCATGTTGTATCTCACGTTGTGTTTCTCATGTTGTGTCTCTCATGTTGTCTCTCACGTTGTGTCTCTCATGTTGTGTCTCTCATGTTGTGTCTCACGTTGTCTCTCACATTGTGTCTCTCATATTGTGTCTCACATATTGTGTCTCTCATGTTGTGTCTCTCACGTTGTGTCTCACGTATTGTGTCTCACATATTGTGTCTCTCACGTTGTGTCTCACATATTGTCTCTCGCGTTGTGTCTCTCATGTTGTCTCTCACGTTGTGTCTCACGTATTGTGTCTCACATATTGTGTCTCTCACGTTGTGTCTCACGTATTGTGTCTCTCACGTTGTCTCTCACGTTGTCTCTCACGTTGTCTCTCACGTTGTGTCTCACGTTGTGTCTCTCATATTGTCTCTCATGTTGTGTCTCACATATTGTGTCTCTCACATTTTGTCTCACATATTGTGTCTCACGTTGTGTCTCACATATTGTGTCTCTCACGTTGTGTCTCACGTATTGTGTCTCTCACGTTGTCTCTCATGTTGTCCCTCACATTGTGTCTCTCATATTGTGTCTCTCATGTTGTGTCTCACATATTGTGTCTCTCACGTTGTGTCTCACGTTGTGTCTCATGTTGTATCCCACGTTGTGTATCTCATGTTGTGTCTCTCCCGTTGTGTCTCACGTATTGTGTGTCTCACGTTGTGTCTCACATATTGTCTCTCACATTTTGTCTCTCATATTGTCTCTCACGTTGTGTCTCACATATTGTCTCTCACGTTGTCTCTCACATTGTCTCTCACATATTGTGTCTCTCACGTTGTGTCTCACGTATTGTCTCTCACATATTGTCTCTCACGTTGTCTCTCATGTTGTGTCTGACATATTGTGTCTCTCATGTTGTGTCTCACATATTGTCTCTCACGTTGTGTCTCACGTTGTGTCTCTCATGTTGTGTCTCACGTTGTCTCACGTTGTGTCTCACGTTGTGTCTCTCATGTTGTGTCTCTCATGTTGTGTCTCACGTTGTGTCTCTCATATTGTGTTTCTCATGTTGTCTCACATATTGTGTCTCTCACGTTGTGTCTCACGTTATGTCTCTCATGTTGTATCTCACGTTGTGTCTCTCATGTTGTGTCTCTCATGTTGTATCTCACGTTGTGTCTCTCATGTTGTGTCTCAAACGTTGTCTCTCATGTTGTGTCTCAAACGTTGTGTCTCATATATTGTCTCTCAAGATGTGTCTCATATATTGTGTCTCTCACATTGTGTCTCACATATTGTGTCTCACGTATTTTGTCTCTCACATTGTGTCTGTCATGTTGTGTCTCAAACATTGTGTCTCTCACATTGTGTCTCTCACATTGTGTCTCTCACATTGTGTCTCTCACGTTGTGTCTCACATATTGTCTCACATATTGTGTCTCTCACGTTGTGTCTCACATATTGTGTCTCTCACGTTGTGTCTCACGTATTGTCTCTCACGTTGTGTCTCACGTATTGTGTCTCACGTATTTTGTCTCTCACATTGTGTCTGTCATGTTGTGTCTCAAACATTGTGTCTCTCACATTGTGTCTCTCACATTGTGTCTCACATTGTGTCTCTCACATTGTGTCTCTCACGTTGTGTCTCACATATTGTCTCACATATTGTGTCTCTCACGTTGTGTCTCACATATTGTGTCTCTCACGTTGTGTCTCACATATTGTCTCTCACGTTGTGTCTCACGTATTTTGTCTCTCACATTGTGTCTGTCATGTTGTGTCTCAAACATTGTGTCTCTCACATTGTGTCTCTCACATTGTGTCTCACATTGTGTCTCTCACATTGTCTCTCACATTGTGTCTCTCACGTTGTGTCTCACATATTGTCTCACATATTGTGTCTCTCACGTTGTGTCTCACATATTGTGTCTCTCACGTTGTGTCTCACATATTGTCTCTCTCACGTTGTGTCTCACATTGTGTCTCTCACATTGTGTCTCTCACGTTGTGTCTCACATATTGTCTCACATATTGTGTCTCTCACGTTGTGTCTCACATATTGTGTCTCTCACGTTGTGTCTCACATATTGTGTCTCTCACGTTGTGTCTCACATATTGTGTCTCTCACGTTGTGTCTCACGTATTGTGTCTCTCACGTTGTGTCTCACATATTGTGTCTCACATATTGTGTCTCTCATGTTGTGTCTCTCACGTTGTGTCTCACATTGTGTCTCTCACGTTGTGTCTCACATATTGTGTCTCTCATGTTGTGTCTCTCACGTTGTGTCTCACATTGTGTCTCTCACATTGTGTGTCTCACATTGTGTCTCACATATTGTGTCTCTCATGTTGTCTCTCACATTGTGTCTCACATTGTGTCTCTCACGTTGTGTCTCACATTGTGTCTCTCACATTGTTTCTCTCACATTGTCTCTCACGTCGTGTCTCACATATTGTGTCTCTCACGTTGTGTCTCACGTATTGTGTCTGTCACATTGTCTCTCACATTGTGTCTCTCACATTGTATCTCACGTCGTGTCTCACGTATTGTGTCTCTCACGTTGTGTCTCACGTATTGTGTCTCTCACGTTGTCTCATGTATTGTGTCTCTCACGTTGTGTCTCACGTATTGTGTCTCTCACGTTGTGTCTCACATATTGTGTCTCTCATGTTGTGTCTCTCACGTTGTCTCTCATGTTGTGTCTCTCACGTTGTGTCTGACATATTGTCTCTCGCGTTGTGTCTCTCATGTTGTGTCTCTCACGTTGTGTCTCTCATGTTGTATCTCACGTTGTCTCTCACGTTGTGTCTCACATATTGTGTCTCTCACGTTGTGTCTCACGTATTGTGTCTCTCATGTTGTATCTCACGTTGTCTCAAATATTGTGTCTCTCACATTTTGTCTCTCACATTTTGTCTCTCATATTGTGTCTCTCATGTTGTGTCTCACATATTGTGTCTCTCACGTTGTGTCTCACGTTGTGTCTCTCATGTTGTATCTCACGGTGTGTATCTCATGTTGTGTCTCTCACGTTGTGTCTCTCATGTTGTGTCTCTCATGTTGTATCTCATGTTGTGTCTCTCATGTTGTATCTCATGTTGTGTCTCTCGCGTTGTGTCTCTCATGTTGTATCTCATGTTGTGTCTCTCATGTTGTATCTCATGTTGTCTCTCATGTTGTGTCTCTCACGTTGTGTCTCTCATGTTGTATCTCATGTTGTGTCTCTCATGTTGTGTCTCTCATGTTGTATCTCATGTTGTGTCTCTCATGTTGTGTCTCTCATGTTGTATCTCATGTTGTGTCTCTCATGTTGTGTCTCTCATGTTGTATCTCATGTTGTGTCTCTCATGTTGTGTCTCTCATGTTGTATCTCATGTTGAGTCTCTCGCGTTGTGTCTCTCATGTTGTATCTCATGTTGTGTCTCTCATGTTGTATCTCATGTTGTCTCTCATGTTGTGTCTCTCATGTTGTGTCTCTCATGTTGTATCTCACGTTGTGTCTCTCATGTTGTCTCTCATTTTGTATCTCACGTTGTGTGTCTCATGTTGTGCCTCTCATGTTGTATCTCACGTTGTGTCTCTCATATTGTGTTTCTCATGTTGTATCTCACGTTGTGTCTCACGTTATGTCTCTCATGTTGTATCTCACGTTGTGTCTCTCATGTTGTCTCTCATGTTGTATCTCACGTTGTGTCTCTCATGTTGTGTCTCAAACGTTGTCTCTCATGTTGTGTCTCAAACGTTGTGTCTCAAATATTGTCTCTCAAGATGTGTCTCATATATTGTGTCTCTCACATTGTGTCTCACATATTGTGTCTCACGTATTTTGTCTCTCACATTGTGTCTGTCATGTTGTGTCTCAAACATTGTGTCTCTCACATTGTGTCTCTCACATTGTGTCTCTCACATTGTGTCTCACATTGTGTCTCTCACATTGTGTCTCTCACATTGTGTCTCTCACGTTGTGTCTCACATATTGTGTCTCTCACATTGTGTCTCACGTTGTGTCTCACATATTGTGTCTCTCATGTCGTGTCTCTCACGTTGTGTCTCACATTGTGTCTCTCACATTGTGTCTCTCACATTGTGTCTCACATATTGTGTCTCTCATGTTGTCTGTCACGTTGTGTCTCACATATTGTGTCTCTCACGTTGTGTCTCACATTGTGTCTCTCACATTGTCTCTCACGTTGTGTCTCAGATATTGTGTCTCTCACGTTGTGTCTCACATTGTGTCTCTCACATTGTGTCTCACATTGTGTCTCTCACGTTGTGTCTCACATTGTGTCTCTCACATTGTTTCTCTCACATTGTCTCTCACGTCGTGTCTCACATATTGTGTCTCTCACGTTGTGTCTCACGTATTGTGTTTCTCACATTGTCTCTCACATTGTGTCTCTCACATTGTATCTCACGTCGTGTCTCACGTATTGTGTCTCTCACGTCGTGTCTCACGTATTGTTTCTCTCACGTTGTCTCATGAATTGTGTCTCTCACGTTGTGTCTCACGTATTGTCTCTCACATTGTGTCTCACATATTGTGTCTCTCATGTTGTGTCTCTCACGTTGTCTCTGATGTTGTCTCTCACGTTGTGTCTGACATATTGTCTCTCGCGTTGTGTCTCTCACGTTGTGTCTCTCATGTTGTATCTCACGTTGTGTCTCTCATGTTGTATCTCACGTTGTCTCTCACGTTGTGTCTCACATATTGTGTCTCACATATTGTGTCTCTCACGTTGTGTCTCACGTATTGTGTCTCATGTTGTATCTCACGTTGTCTCAAATATTGTGTCTCTCACATTTTGTCTCTCACATTTTGTCTCTCATATTGTGTCTCTCATGTTGTGTCTCACATATTGTGTCTCTCACGTTGTGTCTCACGTTGTCTCTCATGTTGTATCTCACGTTGTGTATCTCATGTTGTGTCTCTGACGTTGTGTCTCTCATGTTGTGTCTCTCATGTTGTGTCTCTCATGTTGTATCTCATGTTGTGTCTCTCATGTTGTGTCTCTCATGTTGTATCTCATGTGTCTCTCGCGTTGTGTGTCTCATGTTGTATCTCATGTTGTGTCTCTCATGTTGTATCTCATGTTGTCTCATGTTGTGTCTCTCACGTTGTGTCTCTCATGTTGTATCTCATGTTGTGTCTCTCATGTTGTGTCTCTCATGTTGTATCTCATGTTGTGTCTCTCATGTTGTGTCTCTCATGTTGTATCTCATGTTGAGTCTCTCGCGTTGTGTCTCTCATGTTGTCTCTCACATTGTGTCTCACATTGTGTCTCTCACGTTGTGTCTCACGTATTGTGTCTCTCATGTTGTATCTCACGTTGTCTCTCATGTTGTGTCTCTCACGTTGTGTCTCACATATTGTCTCTCGCGTTGTGTCTCTCATGTTGTGTCTCTCACGTTGTGTCTCTCATGTTGTATCTCACGTTGTCTCTCACGTTGTGTCTCACATATTGTGTCTCTCACGTTGTGTCTCACGTATTGTGTCTCTCATGTTGTATCTCATGTTGTGTCTCACATATTGTGTCTCTCACATTTTGTCTCTCATATTGTGTCTCTCATGTTGTGTCTCACATATTGTGTCTCTCACGTTGTGTCTCACGTTGTGTCTCTCACGTTGTGTCTCACGTATTGTGTGTCTCAGGTTGTGTCTCACATATTGTGCCTCTCACATTTTGTCTCACATATTGTGTCTCTCACATTTTGTCTCACATATTGTGTCTCTCACGTTGTGTCTCACATATTGTGTCTCTCACATTGTGTCTCTCATATTGTGTCTCTCATGTTGTGTCTCACATATTGTGTCTCTCACGTTGTGTCTCACGTTGTGTCTCTCATGTTGTATCTCTCATGTTGTGTCTCACGTTGTCTCTCACATTGTGTCTCTCATATTGTGTCTCTCATGTTGTGTCTCACATATTGTGTCTCTCACGTTGTGTCTCACGTTGTTTCTCTCATGTTGTCTCTCACGTTGTGTCTCTCATGTTGTGTCTCTCATGTTGTGTCTCTCATGTTGTCTCTCACGTTGTGTCTCTCACATTGTGTCTCTCATATTGTGTCTCTCATGTTGTGTCTCTCATGTTGTGTCTCTCATGTTGTGTCTCACGTATTGTCTCACATATTGTGTCTCTCACGTTGTGTCTCACATATTGTCTGTCACGTTGTGTCTCACATATTGTCACTCGCGTTGTGTCTCTCATGTTGTGTCTCTCACGTTGTGTCTCACGTATTGTCTCTCACATTTTGTCTCACATATTGTCTCTCACGTTGTGTCTCACATATTGTGTCTCTCACGTTGTGTCTCACGTATTGTGTCTCTCACGTTGTCTCTCACGTTGTGTCTCTCATATTGTGTCTCTCATGTTGTGTCTCACATATTGTGTCTCTCACATTTTGTCTCACATATTGTCTCTCACGTTGTGTCTCACATATTGTGTCTCTCAAGTTGTGTCTCACGTATTGTATCTCTCACATTTTGTCTCACATATTGTGTCTCTCACGTTGTGTCTCATGTTGTATCTCACGTTGTGTCTCTCACGTTGTGTCTCACGTATTGTGTGTCTCACTTTGTTTCTCACATATTGTCTCTCACATTTTGTCTGACATATTGTGTCTCTCACGTTGTGTCTCTCATGTTGTATCTCACGTTGTGTCTCTCACGTTGTGTCTCACGTATTGTGTCTCTCACGTTGTGTCTCACATATTGTGTCTCTCACGTTGTGTCTCACGTATTGTGTCTCTCACGTTGTGTCTCACATATTGTGTCTCTCACGTTGTGTCTCACGTATTGTGTCTCTCACGTTGTCTCTCACGTTGTCCCTCACATTGTGTCTCTCATATTGTGTCTCTCATGTTGTGTCTCACATATTGTGTCTCTCACGTTGTGTCTCACGTTGTGTCTCATGTTGTATCCCACGTTGTGTATCTCATGTTGTGTCTCTCACGTTGTGTCTCACGTATTGTGTGTCTCACGTTGTCTCACATATTGTCTCTCACGTTGTGTCTCACATATTGTCTCTCGCGTTGTGTCTCTCATGTTGTGTCTCACATATTGTGTCTCTCACATTTTGTCTCACATATTGTCTCTCACGTTGTGTCTCACATATTGTGTCTCTCAAGTTGTGTCTCACGTATTGTATCTCTCACATTTTGTCTCACATATTGTGTCTCTCACGTTGTGTCTCATGTTGTATCTCACGTTGTGTCTCTCACGTTGTGTCTCACATATTGTGTCTCTCAAGTTGTGTCTCACGTATTGTATCTCTCACATTTTGTCTCACATATTGTGTCTCTCACGTTGTGTCTCATGTTGTATCTCACGTTGTGTCTCTCACGTTGTGTCTCACATATTGTCTCTCACATTTTGTCTGACATATTGTGTCTCTCACGTTGTGTCTCTCATGTTGTATCTCACGTTGTGTCTCTCACGTTGTGTCTCACGTATTGTGTCTCTCACGTTGTGTCTCACATATTGTGTCTCTCACGTTGTGTCTCACGTATTGTGTCTCTCACGTTGTCTCTCACGTTGTCCCTCACATTGTGTCTCTCATATTGTGTCTCTCACGTTGTGTCTCACATTGTGTCTATCACATTGTGTCTCTCACATTGTGTCTCACATATTGTGTCTCTCATGTTGTCTGTCACGTTGTGTCTCACATATTGTGTCTCTCACGTTGTGTCTCACATTGTGTCTCTCACATTGTCTCTCACGTTGTGTCTCAGATATTGTGTCTCTCACGTTGTCTCACATTGTGTCTCTCACATTGTGTCTCACATTGTGTCTCTCACGTTGTGTCTCACATTGTGTCTCTCACATTGTTTCTCTCACATTGTCTCTCACGTCGTGTCTCACATATTGTGTCTCTCACGTTGTGTCTCACGTATTGTGTTTCTCACATTGTCTCTCACATTGTGTCTCTCACATTGTATCTCACGTCGTGTCTCACGTATTGTGTCTCTCACGTCGTGTCTCACGTATTGTTTCTCTCACGTTGTCTCATGTATTGTGTCTCTCACGTTGTGTCTCACGTATTGTGTCTC
The DNA here is from genome assembly GCF_933228915.1 of Telmatherina bonti. NCBI lineage: Eukaryota > Metazoa > Chordata > Actinopteri > Atheriniformes > Telmatherinidae > Telmatherina > Telmatherina bonti. The sequence continues at coordinate 2,362,979 of NC_136633.1, forward strand.
TCACATTGTGTCTCACATATTGTGTCTCTCATGTTGTGTCTCTCACGTTGTCTCTCATGTTGTGTCTCTCACGTTGTGTCTGACATATTGTCTCTCGCGTTGTGTCTCTCATGTTGTGTCTCTCACGTTGTGTCTCTCATGTTGTATCTCACGTTGTGTCTCTCATGTTGTATCTCACGTTGTCTCTCACGTTGTGTCTCACATATTGTGTCTCTCACGTTGTGTCTCACGTATTGTGTCTCTCATGTTGTATCTCACGTTGTCTCAAATATTGTGTCTCTCACATTTTGTCTCTCACATTTTGTCTCTCATATTGTGTCTCTCATGTTGTGTCTCACATATTGTGTCTCTCACGTTGTGTCTCACGTTGTCTCTCATGTTGTATCTCACGTTGTGTATCTCATGTTGTGTCTCTGACGTTGTGTCTCTCATGTTATGTCTCTCATGTTGTGTCTCTCATGTTGTATCTCATGTTGTGTCTCTCATGTTGTGTCTCTCATGTTGTATCTCATGTGTCTCTCGCGTTGTGTGTCTCATGTTGTATCTCATGTTGTGTCTCTCATGTTGTATCTCATGTTGTCTCATGTTGTGTCTCTCACGTTGTGTCTCTCATGTTGTATCTCATGTTGTGTCTCTCATGTTGTGTCTCTCATGTTGTATCTCATGTTGTGTCTCTCATGTTGTGTCTCTCATGTTGTATCTCATGTTGAGTCTCTCGCGTTGTGTCTCTCATGTTGTCTCTCACATTGTGTCTCACATTGTGTCTCTCACGTTGTGTCTCACGTATTGTGTCTCTCATGTTGTATCTCACGTTGTCTCTCATGTTGTGTCTCTCACGTTGTGTCTCACATATTGTCTCTCGCGTTGTGTCTCTCATGTTGTGTCTCTCACGTTGTGTCTCTCATGTTGTATCTCACGTTGTCTCTCACGTTGTGTCTCACATATTGTGTCTCTCACGTTGTGTCTCACGTATTGTGTCTCTCATGTTGTATCTCATGTTGTGTCTCACATATTGTGTCTCTCATGTTGTGTCTCACATATTGTGTCTCTCACGTTGTGTCTCACGTTGTGTCTCTCACGTTGTGTCTCACGTATTGTGTGTCTCAGGTTGTGTCTCACATATTGTGCCTCTCACATTTTGTCTCACATATTGTGTCTCTCACATTTTGTCTCACATATTGTGTCTCTCACGTTGTGTCTCACATATTGTGTCTCTCACATTGTGTCTCTCATATTGTGTCTCTCATGTTGTGTCTCACATATTGTGTCTCTCACGTTGTGTCTCACGTTGTTTCTCTCATGTTGTCTCTCACGTTGTGTCTCTCATGTTGTGTCTCTCATGTTGTGTCTCTCATGTTGTGTCTCTCATGTTGTGTCTCACGTTGTGTCTCTCACATTGTGTCTCTCATATTGTGTCTCTCATGTTGTGTCTCTCATGTTGTGTCTCTCATGTTGTGTCTCACGTATTGTCTCACATATTGTGTCTCTCACGTTGTGTCTCACATATTGTCTGTCACGTTGTGTCTCACATATTGTCACTCGCGTTGTGTCTCTCATGTTGTGTCTCTCACGTTGTGTCTCACGTATTGTGTCTCTCACATTTTGTCTCACATATTGTCTCTCACGTTGTGTCTCACATATTGTGTCTCTCACGTTGTGTCTCACGTATTGTGTCTCTCACGTTGTCTCTCACGTTGTGTCTCTCATATTGTGTCTCTCATGTTGTGTCTCACATATTGTGTCTCTCACATTTTGTCTCACATATTGTCTCTCACGTTGTGTCTCACATATTGTGTCCCTCAAGTTGTGTCTCACGTATTGTATCTCTCACATTTTGTCTCACATATTGTGTCTCTCACGTTGTGTCTCATGTTGTATCTCACGTTGTGTCTCTCACGTTGTGTCTCACGTATTGTGTGTCTCACGTTGTGTCTCACATATTGTCTCTCACATTTTGTCTGACATATTGTGTCTCTCACGTTGTGTCTCTCATGTTGTATCTCACGTTGTGTCTCTCACGTTGTGTCTCACGTATTGTGTCTCTCACGTTGTGTCTCACATATTGTGTCTCTCACGTTGTGTCTCACGTATTGTGTCTCTCACGTTGTCTCTCACGTTGTCCCTCACATTGTGTCTCTCATATTGTGTCTCTCATGTTGTGTCTCACATATTGTGTCTCTCACGTTGTGTCTCACGTTGTGTCTCATGTTGTATCCCACGTTGTGTATCTCATGTTGTGTCTCTCACGTTGTGTCTCACGTATTGTGTGTCTCACGTTGTCTCACATATTGTCTCTCACGTTGTGTCTCACATATTGTCTCTCGCGTTGTGTCTCTCATGTTGTGTCTCACATATTGTGTCTCTCACATTTTGTCTCACATATTGTCTCTCACGTTGTGTCTCACATATTGTGTCTCTCAAGTTGTGTCTCACGTATTGTATCTCTCACATTTTGTCTCACATATTGTGTCTCTCACGTTGTGTCTCATGTTGTATCTCACGTTGTGTCTCTCACGTTGTGTCTCACGTATTGTGTGTCTCACGTTGTGTCTCACATATTGTCTCTCACATTTTGTCTGACATATTGTGTCTCTCACGTTGTGTCTCTCACGTTGTGTCTCTCATGTTGTATCTCACGTTGTGTCTCTCACGTTGTGTCTCACGTATTGTGTCTCTCACGTTGTGTCTCACATATTGTGTCTCTCACGTTGTGTCTCACGTATTGTGTCTCTCACGTTGTCTCTCACGTTGTCCCTCACATTGTGTCTCTCATATTGTGTCTCACATATTGTGTCTCTCACGTTGTGTCTCACGTTGTGTCTCATGTTGTATCCCACGTTGTGTATCTCATGTTGTGTCTCTCACGTTGTGTCTCACGTATTGTGTGTCTCACGTTGTCTCACATATTGTCTCTCACGTTGTGTCTCACATATTGTCTCTCGCGTTGTGTCTCTCATGTTGTGTCTCACATATTGTGTCTCTCACATTTTGTCTCACATATTGTCTCTCACGTTGTGTCTCTCACGTTGTGTCTCACGTATTGTGTCTCTCACATTTTGTCTCACATATTGTGTCTCTCACGTTGTGTCTCATGTTGTATCTCACGTTGTGTCTCTCACGTTGTGTCTCACGTATTGTGTGTCTCACATTGTGTCTCACATATTGTGTCTCTCACATTTTGTCTCACATATTGTCTCTCACGTTGTGTCTCACATATTGTGTCTCTCACGTTGTGTCTCACGTATTGTGTCTCTCATATTGTGTCTCTCATGTTGTGTCTCACATATTGTGTCTCTCACGTTGTCTCACGTTGTGTCTCATGTTGTATCCCACGTTGTGTATCTCATGTTGTGTCTCTCACGTTGTGTCTCACGTATTGTGTGTCTCACGTTGTGTCTCACATATTGTCTCTCACATTTTGTCTCTCATATTGTCTCTCACGTTGTGTCTCACATATTGTCTCTCACGTTGTCTCTCACATTGTCTCTCACATATTGTGTCTCTCACGTTGTGTCTCACGTATTGTCTCTCACATATTGTCTCTCACGTTGTCTCTCATGTTGTGTCTGACATATTGTGTCTCTCATGTTGTGTCTCACATATTGTCTCTCACGTTGTGTCTCACGTTGTGTCTCTCATGTTGTATCTCACATTGTGTCTCTCATGTTGTGTCTCACGTTGTGTCTCACGTTGTGTCTCTCATGTTGTGTCTCTCATGTTGTGTCTCACGTTGTGTGTCTCATGTTGTGTCTCTCATGTTGTATCTCACGTTGTCTCTCATATTGTGTTTCTCATGTTGTCTCACATATTGTGTCTCTCACGTTGTGTCTCACGTTATGTCTCTCATGTTGGATCTCACGTTGTGTCTCTCATGTTGTGTCTCTCATGTTGTATCTCACGTTGTGTCTCTCATGTTGTGTCTCAAACGTTGTCTCTCATGTTGTGTCTCAAACGTTGTGTCTCATATATTGTGTCTCTCAAGTTGTGTCTCATATATTGTATCTCTCACATTGTGTCTCACATATTGTGTCTCACGTATTTTGTCTCTCACATTGTGTCTGTCATGTTGTGTCTTAAACATTGTGTCTCTCACATTGTGTCTCTCACATTGTGTCTCTCACATTGTGTCTCTCACGTTGTGTCTCACATATTGTCTCACATATTGTGTCTCTCACGTTGTGTCTCACATATTGTCTCTCACGTTGTGTCTCACGTATTGTGTCTCTCACGTTGTGTTTCACATATTGTCTCACATATTGTCTCTCATGTTGTGTCTCTCACGTTGTGTCTCTCACATTGTGTCTCTCACATTGTGTCTCACATATTGTGTCTCTCATGTTGTCTCTCACGTTGTGTCTCACATATTGTGTCTGTCACGTTGTGTCTCACATTGTGTCTCTCACATTGTCTCTCACGTTGTGTCTCACATATTGTGTCTCTCACGTTGTGTCTCACATTGTGTCTATCACATTGTGTCTCTCACATTGTGTCTCACATTGTGTCTCTCACGTTGTGTCTCACATTGTGTCTCTCACATTGTTTCTCTCACATTGTCTCTCACGTCGTGTCTCACATATTGTGTCTCTCACGTTGTGTCTCTCACATTGTGTCTCTCACATTGTATCTCTCGTCGTGTCTCACGTATTGTGTCTCTCACGTCGTGTCTCACGTATTGTTTCTCTCACGTTGTGTCTCACATATTGTGTCTCTCATGTTGTGTCTCACATATTGTCTCTCGCGTTGTGTCTCTCATGTTGTGTCTCTCACGTTGTGTCTCTCATGTTGTATCTCACGTTGTCTCTCACGTTGTGTCTCACATATTGTGTCTCTAACGTTGTGTCTCACGTATTGTGTCTCTCATGTTGTATCTCACGTTGTCTCAAATATTGTGTCTCTCACATTGTCTCTCACATTGTGTCTCTCACATTGTGTCTCTCACATTGTGTCTCTCACGTCGTGTCTCAATTCGTGTATTGTTTCTCTCACGTTATGTCTCACATATTGTGTCTCTCATGTTGTGTCTCACATATTGTCTCTCGCGTTGTGTCTCTCATGTTGTGTCTCTCACGTTGTGTCTCTCATGTTGTATCTCACATATTGTGTCTCTCACGTTGTGTCTCACGTATTGTGTCTCTCATGTTGTATCTCACGTTGTCTCAAATATTGTGTCTCTCACATTTTGTCTCTCACATTTTGTCTCTCATATTGTGTCTCTCATGTTGTATCTCATGTTGTGTCTCTCATGTTGTATCTCATGTTGTCTCTCATGTTATTTCTCTCACGTTGTGTCTCTCATATTGTGTCTCTTATGTTGTGTCTCTCATGTTGTATCTCATGTTGTGTCTCTCATGTTGTATCTCATGTTGTGTCTCTCATGTTGTGTCTCTCATGTTGTGTCTCTCATGTTGTATCTCATGTTGTGTCTCTCATGTTGTGTCTCACGTTGTGTCTCTCATGTTGTGTCTCTCATGTTGTATCTCATGTTGTGTCTCTCGCGTTGTGTCTCACGTATTGTGTGTCTCACGTTGTGTCTCACATATTGTCTCTCACGTTGTGTCTCACGTATTGTGTCTCTCACGTTGTGTCTCACGTATTGTGTCTCACGTTGTCTCACATATTGTGTCTCTCACATTTTGTCTCACATACTGTCTCTCACGTTGTGTCTGACATATTGTGTCTCTCACGTTGTGTCTCACGTATTGTGTCTCTCACGTTGTCTCTCACATTGTGTCTCTCATATTGTGTCTCTCATGTTGTGTCTCATATATTGTCTCTCACGTTGTGTCTCATGTTGTATCTCACGTTGTCTCACATATTGTGTCTCTCATGTTGTATCTCACGTTGTCTCACATATTGTGTCTCTCACATTTTGTCTCTCATATTGTGTCTCTCATGTTGTGTCTCACATATTGTGTCTCTCACGTTGTGTCTCTCCTGTTGTATCTCACGTTGTGTATCTCATGTTGTCTCTCACGTTGTGTCTCACGTATTGTCTCTCACGTTGTCTCTCACGTTGTCTCTCACATTGTGTCTCTCATATTGTGTCTCTCATGTTGTGTCTCTCACATTGTGTCTCTCACATTGTCTCTCACGTCGTGTCTCACATATTGTGTCTCTCACGTTGTCTCACATATTGTGTCTCTCACATTGTCTCTCACATTGTATCTCACGTCATGTCTCACGTATTGTCTCTCACGTCGTGTCTCACGTATTGTGTCTCTCACGTTGTGTCTCACGTATTGTCTCTCACGTTGTGTCTCACATATTGTGTCTCTCATGTTGTGTCTCTCACGTTGTCTCTCATGTTGTCTCTCACGTTGTGTCTCACATATTGTCTCTCACGTTGTCTCTCATGTTGTATCTCACGTTGTCTCTCACGTTGTGTCTCACATATTGTGTCTCTCATGTTGTATCTCACGTTGTCTCACATATTGTGTCTCTCACATTTTGTCTCTCATATTGTGTCTCTCATGTTTCGTCTCACATATTGTGTCTCTCACGTTGTGTCTCACGTTGTGTCTCTCATGTTGTATCTCACGTTGTGTATCTCATGTTGTGTCTCTCACGTTGTGTCTCACGTATTGTGTGTCTCACGTTGTGTCTCAGATATTGTGTCTCATGTTGTGTCTCACATATTGTCTCTCACGTTGTGTCTCACATATTGTGTCTCTCACGTTGTGTCTCACGTATTGTGTCTCTCACGTTGTGTCTCACATTGTCTCTCACATTGTGTCTATCATATTGTGTCTCTCATGTTGTGTCTCACATATTGTGTCTCTCACGTTGTGTCTCACGTTGTGTCTCTCATGTTGTATCTCACGTTGTGTCTCTCATGTTGTGTCTCTCATGTTGTATCTCACGTTGTCTCTCATGTTGTGTCTCACATATTGTCTCTCACGTTGTCTCTCACATATTGTCTGTCACGTTGTGTCTCACGTATTGTCTCTCACATATTGTCTCTCACGTTGTCTCTCACATTGTGTCTCACATTGTGTCTCTCACGTTGTCTCTCACATTGTGTCTCTCACGTTGTCTCTCACGTTGTGTCTCACGTTGTGTCTCTCATGTTGTATCTCACATTGTGTCTCTCATGTTGTGTCTCTCATGTTGTATCTCACGTTGTGTCTCTCATGTTGTGTTTCTCATGTTGTCTCTCACGTTGTCTCTCACATTGTGTCTCTCATATTGTGTCTCTCATGTTGTCTCACATATTGTGTCTCTCACATTGTGTCTCACGTTGTGTCTCTCATATTGTGTCTCTCATGTTGTGTCTCTCATATTGTGTCTCTCATGTTGTATCTCACATTGTGTCTCTCATGTTGTGTCTCTCATGTTGTATCTCACGTTGTGTCTCTCATGTTGTGTCTCTCATGTTGTCTCTCACGTTGTCTCTCACGTTGTGTCTCTCATGTTGTATCTCACATTGTGTCTCTCATGTTGTCTCTCATGTTGTATCTCACGTTGTGTCTCTCATGTTGTGTCTCTCATGTTGTCTCTCACGTTGTCTCTCACATTGTGTCTCTCATATTGTGTCTCTCATGTTGTCTCACATATTGTGTCTCTCACATTGTGTCTCACGTTGTGTCTCACGTTGTGTCTCTCATATTGTCTCTCATGTTGTGTCTCTCATATTGTGTCTCTCACGTTGTGTCTCACATATTGTGTCTCTCACGTTGTGTCTCTCGTTGTGTCTCTCATGTTGTATCTCACGTTGTCTCACATATTGTGTCTCTCACATTTTGTCTCTCATATTGTGTCTCTCATGTTTCGTCTCACATATTGTGTCTCTCACGTTGTGTCTCACGTTGTGTCTCTCATGTTGTATCTCACGTTGTGTATCTCATGTTGTGTCTCTCACGTTGTGTCTCACGTATTGTGTGTCTCACGTTGTGTCTCAGATATTGTGTCTCATGTTGTGTCTCACGTATTGTCTCTCACGTTGTGTCTCACATATTGTGTCTCTCACGTTGTGTCTCACGTATTGTGTCTCTCACGTTGTGTCTCACATTGTCTCTCACATTGTGTCTATCATATTGTGTCTCTCATATTGTGTCTCACATATTGTGTCTCTCACGTTGTGTCTCACGTTGTGTCTCTCATGTTGTGTCTCTCATGTTGTATCTCATGTTGTGTCTCTCATGTTGTATCTCATGTTGTCTCTCATGTTATTTCTCTCACGTTGTGTCTCTCATGTTGTGTCTCTCATGTTGTGTCTCTCATGTTGTATCTCATGTTGTGTCTCTTATGTTGTGTCTCTCATGTTGTATCTCATGTTGTGTCTCTCGCGTTGTGTCTCTCATGTTGTATCTCATGTTGTGTCTCTCATGTTGTGTCTCTCATGTTGTGTCTCTCATGTTGTATCTCATGTTGTGTCTCTCATGTTGTGTCTCTCATGTTGTGTCTCTCATGTTGTATCTCATGTTGTGTCTCTCGCGTTGTGTCTCACGTATTGTGTGTCTCACGTTGTGTCTCACATATTGTCTCTCACGTTGTGTCTCACGTATTGTGTCTCTCACGTTGTCTCTCACATTGTGTCTCTCATATTGTGTCTCTCATGTTGTGTCTCATATATTGTCTCTCACGTTGTGTCTCACGTTGTCTCACATATTGTGTCTCTCATGTTGTATCTCACGTTGTCTCACATATTGTGTCTCTCACATTTTGTCTCTCATATTGTGTCTCTCATGTTGTGTCTCACATATTGTGTCTCTCACGTTGTGTCTCTCATGTTGTATCTCACGTTGTGTATCTCATGTTGTCTCTCACGTTGTGTCTCACGTATTGTCTCTCACGTTGTCTCTCACGTTGTCTCTCATATTGTGTCTCTCATATTGTGTCTCTCATGTTGTGTCTCTCACATTGTGTCTCTCACATTGTCTCTCACGTCGTGTCTCACATATTGTGTCTCTCACGTTGTCTCACGTATTGTGTCTCTCACATTGTCTCTCACATTGTATCTCACGTCATGTCTCACGTATTGTCTCTCACGTCGTGTCTCACGTATTGTGTCTCTCACGTTGTGTCTCACGTATTGTGTCTCTCACGTTGTCTCACATATTGTGTCTCTCATGTTGTGTCTCTCACGTTGTCTCTCATGTTGTCTCTCACGTTGTGTCTCACATATTGTCTCTCACGTTGTCTCTCATGTTGTATCTCACGTTGTCTCTCACGTTGTGTCTCACATATTGTGTCTCTCATGTTGTATCTCACGTTGTCTCACATATTGTGTCTCTCACATTTTGTCTCTCATATTGTGTCTCTCATGTTTCGTCTCACATATTGTGTCTCTCACGTTGTGTCTCACGTTGTGTCTCTCATGTTGTATCTCACGTTGTGTATCTCATGTTGTGTCTCACGTTGTGTCTCTCATGTTGTGTCTCACATATTGTCTCTCACGTTGTGTCTCACATATTGTATCTCTCACGTTGTGTCTCACGTATTGTGTCTCTCACGTTGTGTCTCACATTGTCTCTCACATTGTGTCTATCATATTGTGTCTCTCATGTTGTGTCTCACATATTGTGTCTCTCACGTTGTGTCTCACGTTGTGTCTCTCATGTTGTATCTCACGTTGTGTCTCTCATGTTGTGTCTCTCATGTTGTATCTCACGTTGTGTCTCTCATGTTGTGTCTCACATATTGTCTCTCACGTTGTCTCTCACGTTGTCTCTCACATATTGTCTGTCACGTTGTGTCTCACGTATTGTCTCTCACATATTGTCTCTCACGTTGTCTCTCACATTGTGTCTCACATTGTGTCTCTCACGTTGTCTCTCACATTGTGTCTCACATTGTGTCTCTCACGTTGTCTCTCACGTTGTGTCTCACGTTGTGTCTCTCATGTTGTATCTCACATTGTGTCTCTCATGTTGTGTCTCTCATGTTGTATCTCACGTTGTCTCTCACGTTGTGTCTCTCATGTTGTATCTCACATTGTGTCTCTCATGTTGTCTCTCATGTTGTATCTCACGTTGTGTCTCTCATGTTGTGTCTCTCATGTTGTCTCTCACGTTGTCTCTCACATTGTGTCTCTCATATTGTGTCTCTCATGTTGTCTCACATATTGTGTCTCTCACATTGTGTCTCACGTTGTGTCTCACGTTGTGTCTCTCATATTGTCTCTCATGTTGTGTCTCTCATATTGTGTCTCTCACGTTGTGTCTCACATATTGTGTCTCTCACGTTGTGTCTCTCGTTGTGTCTCTCATGTTGTATCTCACGTTGTCTCACATATTGTGTCTCTCACATTTTGTCTCTCATATTGTGTCTCTCATGTTTCGTCTCACATATTGTGTCTCTCACGTTGTGTCTCACGTTGTGTCTCTCATGTTGTATCTCACGTTGTGTATCTCATGTTGTGTCTCTCACGTTGTGTCTCACGTATTGTGTGTCTCACGTTGTGTCTCAGATATTGTGTCTCATGTTGTGTCTCACATATTGTCTCTCACGTTGTGTCTCACATATTGTGTCTCTCATATTGTGTCTCTCATGTTGTCTCACATATTGTGTCTCTCACATTGTGTCTCACGTTGTGTCTCTCATATTGTGTCTCTCATGTTGTGTCTCTCATATTGTGTCTCTCATGTTGTATCTCACATTGTGTCTCTCATGTTGTGTCTCTCATGTTGTATCTCACGTTGTGTCTCTCATGTTGTGTCTCTCATGTTGTCTCTCACGTTGTCTCTCACGTTGTGTCTCTCATGTTGTATCTCACATTGTGTCTCTCATGTTGTCTCTCATGTTGTATCTCACGTTGTGTCTCTCATGTTGTGTCTCTCATGTTGTCTCTCACGTTGTCTCTCACATTGTGTCTCTCATATTGTGTCTCTCATGTTGTCTCACATATTGTGTCTCTCACATTGTGTCTCACGTTGTGTCTCACGTTGTGTCTCTCATATTGTCTCTCATGTTGTGTCTCTCATATTGTGTCTCTCACGTTGTGTCTCACATATTGTGTCTCTCACGTTGTGTCTCTCGTTGTGTCTCTCATGTTGTATCTCACGTTGTCTCACATATTGTGTCTCTCACATTTTGTCTCTCATATTGTGTCTCTCATGTTTCGTCTCACATATTGTGTCTCTCACGTTGTGTCTCACGTTGTGTCTCTCATGTTGTATCTCACGTTGTGTATCTCATGTTGTGTCTCTCACGTTGTGTCTCACGTATTGTGTGTCTCACGTTGTGTCTCAGATATTGTGTCTCATGTTGTGTCTCACATATTGTCTCTCACGTTGTGTCTCACATATTGTGTCTCTCACGTTGTGTCTCACGTATTGTGTCTCTCACGTTGTGTCTCACATTGTCTCTCACATTGTGTCTATCATATTGTGTCTCTCATGTTGTGTCTCACATATTGTGTCTCTCACGTTGTGTCTCACGTTGTGTCTCTCATGTTGTATCTCACGTTGTGTCTCTCATGTTGTGTCTCTCATGTTGTATCTCATGTTGTGTCTCTCATGTTGTATCTCATGTTGTGTCTCTCATGTTGTATCTCATGTTGTGTCTCTTATGTTGTGTCTCTCATGTTGTATCTCATGTTGTGTCTCTCGCGTTGTGTCTCTCATGTTGTATCTCATGTTGTGTCTCTCATGTTGTGTCTCTCATGTTGTGTCTCTCATGTTGTATCTCATGTTGTGTCTCTCATGTTGTGTCTCACGTTGTGTCTCTCATGTTGTGTCTCTCATGTTGTATCTCATGTTGTCTCTCGCGTTGTGTCTCACGTATTGTGTGTCTCACGTTGTGTCTCACATATTGTCTCTCACGTTGTGTCTCACGTATTGTGTCTCTCACGTTGTGTCTCACGTATTGTGTCTCACGTTGTCTCACATATTGTGTCTCTCACATTTTGTCTCACATACTGTCTCTCACGTTGTGTCTCACATATTGTGTCTCTCACGTTGTGTCTCACGTATTGTGTCTCTCACGTTGTCTCTCACATTGTGTCTCTCATATTGTGTCTCTCATGTTGTGTCTCATATATTGTCTCTCACGTTGTGTCTCACGTTGTCTCACATATTGTGTCTCTCATGTTGTATCTCACGTTGTCTCACATATTGTGTCTCTCACATTTTGTCTCTCATATTGTGTCTCTCATGTTGTGTCTCACATATTGTGTCTCTCACGTTGTGTCTCTCATGTTGTATCTCACGTTGTGTATCTCATGTTGTCTCTCACGTTGTGTCTCACGTATTGTCTCTCACGTTGTCTCTCACGTTGTCTCTCACATTGTGTCTCTCATATTGTGTCTCTCATGTTGTGTCTCTCACATTGTGTCTCTCACATTGTGTCTCTCACATTGTCTCTCACGTCGTGTCTGACATATTGTGTCTCTCACGTTGTCTCACGTATTGTGTCTCTCACATTGTCTCTCACATTGTATCTCACGTCATGTCTCACGTATTGTCTCTCACGTCGTGTCTCACGTATTGTGTCTCTCACGTTGTGTCGCACATATTGTGTCTCTCACGTTGTGTCTCACATATTGTGTCTCTAATGTTGTGTCTCTCACGTTGTCTCTCATGTTGTCTCTCACGTTGTCTCACATATTGTCTCTCACGTTGTCTCTCATGTTGTATCTCACGTTGTCTCTCACGTTGTGTCTCACATATTGTGTCTCTCACATTTTGTCTCTCATATTGTGTCTCTCATGTTTCGTCTCACATATTGTGTCTCTCACGTTGTGTCTCACGTATTGTGTGTCTCACGTTGTGTCTCAGATATTGTGTCTCATGTTGTGTCTCACATATTGTCTCTCACGTTGTCTCTCACGTTGTGTCTCACATATTGTGTCTCTCACGTGTCTCACGTATTGTCTCACGTTGTGTCTCACATATTGTGTCTCTCACATTTTGTCTCACATACTGTCTTTCACGTTGTGTCTCACATATTGTGTCTCTCACGTTGTGTCTCACGTATTGTGTCTGTCACGTTGTCTCTCACATTGTGTCTCTCACATTGTGTCTCTCATGTTGTGTCTCTCATGTTGTGTCTCACATATTGTTTCTCTCATGTTGTATCTCACGTTGTCTCACATATTGTGTCTCTCACATTTTGTCTCATATTGTGTCTCTCATGTTGTGTCTCACATATTGTGTCTCTCACGTTGTGTCTCACGTTGTGTCTCTCATGTTGTATCTCACGTTGTCTCTCACATTGTGTCTCTCATATTGTGTCTCTCATGTTGTGTATCTCACGTTGTGTCTCACATATTGTGTCTCTCACGTTGTGTCTCACGTATTGTCTCTCACGTTGTCTCTCACATTGTGTCTCTCACATTGTGTCTCTCATATTGTGTCTCTCATGTTGTGTCTCTCACATTGTGTCTCTCACATTGTCTCTCACGTCGTGTCTCACATATTGTGTCTCTCACGTTGTCTCACGTATTGTCTCTCACGTTGTGTCTCACGTTGTGTCTCTCATGTTGTATCTCACGTTGTGTATCTTATGTTGTGTCTCTCACGTTGTGTCTCACGTATTGTGTGTCTCACGTTGTGTCTCAGATATTGTGTCTCATGTTGTGTCTCACATATTGTCTCTCACGTTGTCTCTCACGTTGTGTCTCACATATTGTGTCTCTCACGTTGTGTCTCACGTATTGTGTCTCTCACGTTGTGTCTCACGCTGTCTCTCACATTGTGTCTCACATATTGTGTCTCTCACGTTGTGTCTCACGTTGTGTCTCTCATGTTGTATCTCACGTTGTGTCTCTCATGTTGTGTCTCTCACGTTGTGTCTCTCATGTTGTGTCTCACATATTGTCTCTCACGTTGTCTCTCACATATTGTGTCTGTCACGTTGTGTCTCACGTATTGTCTCTCACATATTGTCTCTCACGTTGTCTCTCACGTTGTGTCTCACATTGTGTCTCTCACGTTGTCTCTCACATTGTGTCTCTCACGTTGTGTCTCACGTTGTCTCTCATGTTGTCTCTCACGTTGTCTCTCACATTGTTTCTCTCATATTGTGTCTCTCATGTTGTCTCTCATATTGTGTCTCTCACGTTGTCTCACATATTGTGTCTCTCACGTTGTGTCTCACGTTGTCTCTCACATTGTATCTCACGTTGTGTCTCTCATGTTGTGTCTCACATATTGTGTCTCTCACGTTGTGTCTCTCATGTTGTCTCTCATGTTGTGTCTCTCATGTTGTCTCTCACGTTGTGTCTCTCATGTTGTGTCTCAAACTTTGTCTCATATATTGTCTCTCACGTTGTGTCTCACGTATTGTGTCTCTCACGTTGTGTCTCTCATGTTGTCTCAAACATTGTGTCTCATATATTGTGTCTCTCAAGTTGTGTCTCATATATTGTGTCTCTCACATTGTGTCTCACATTTTGTGTCTCTCAAGTTGTCTCACGTATTGTCTCTCACATTGTGTCTCTCATGTTGTGTCTCAAACGTTGTGTCTCATATATTGTGTCTCTCACGTTGTGTCTCACGTATTGTGTCTCTCACGTTGTGTCTCACATATTGTCTCACATTTTGTCTCACATATTGTCTCTCACGTTGTCTCAAATATTGTCTCTCACGTTGTCTCTCACATATTGTGTCTCTCACGTTGTGTCTCACGTATTGTGTCTCTCACATATTGTCTCTCACGTTGTCTGTCACGTTGTCTCTCACATTGTGTCTCTCACATTGTATCTCACGTCGTGTCTGATGTATTGTGTCTCTCACGTCGTGTCTCACATATTGTGTCTCTCACGTTGTCTCTCACATATTGTGTCTCTCACGTTGTGTCTCACGTATTGTGTCTCTCACATATTGTCTCTCACGTTGTCTCTCACATTGTGTCTCTCACATTGTGTCTCTCACATTGTATCTCACGTCGTGTCTCATGTATTGTCTCTCACGTCGTGTCTCACATATTGTGTCTCTCACGTTGTGTCTCCCGTATTGTGTCTCTCACGTTGTCTCACGTATTGTCTCTCACGTTGTCTCTCACGTTGTCTCTCACGTTTTGTATCTCATGTTGTGTCTCTCACGTTGTGTCTCACGTATTGTGTGTCTCACGTTGTGTCTCACATATTGTCTCTCACATTTTGTCTCACATATTGTCTCTCACATTTTGTCTCACATATTGTCTCTCACATTTTGTCTCACATATTGTCTCTCACATTGTGTCTCACATTGTCTCTCACATTGTCTCACGTTGTGTCTCTCACGTTGTGTCTCACGTTGTGTCTCACATTGTGTCTCTCACATTGTGTCTCACATTGTGTCTCTCATATTGTCTCACATTGTGTCTCACATTGTGTCTCTCACATTGTGTCTCACATTGTGTCTCTCACGTTGTCTCACATTGTGTCTCACATTGTGTCTCTCACGTTGTGTCTCACATTGTGTCTCTCACATTGTGTCTCACATTGTGTCTCACATTGTGTCTCTCACATTGTGTCTCTCACATTGTGTCTCTCATATTGTGTCTCTCATGTTGTCTCTCACGTTGTGTCTCTCATGTTGTATCTCACGTTGTGTCTCTCATGTTGTGTCTCATGTTGTATCTCACGTTGTGTCTCTCATGTTGTGTCTCACATATTGTCTCTCACGTTGTCTCTCACATATTGTGTCTGTCACGTTGTGTCTCACGTATTGTCTCTCACATATTGTCTCTCACGTTGTGTCTCACATTGTGTCTCTCACATTGTGTCTCTCACGTTGTCTCACGTTGTGTCTCTCATGTTGTATCTCACATTGTGTCTCTCATGTTGTGTCTCATGTTGTATCTCACGTTGTCTCTCATGTTGTGTCTCTCATGTTGTCTCTCACGTTGTCTCTCACATTGTGTCTCTCATATTGTGTATCTCATGTTGTGTCTCTCATATTGTCTCTCACGTTGTGTCTCACATATTGTGTCTCTCACGTTGTGTCTCACATATTGTGTCTCTCACGTTGTGTCTCTCATGTTGTATCTCACGTTGTGTCTCTCATGTTGTGTCTCAAACTTTGTCTCATATATTGTGTCTCTCACGTTGTGTCTCACGTATTGTGTCTCTCATGTTGTCTCTCATGTTGTGTCTCAAACGTTGTGTCTCATATATTGTGTCTCTCAAGTTGTGTCTCATATATTGTGTCTCTCACATTGTGTCTCACATATTGTGTCTCAAGTTGTCTCACGTATTGTCTCTCACATTGTGTCTCTCATGTTGTGTCTCAAACGTTGTGTCTCATATATTGTGTCTCTCACGTTGTGTCTCACGTATTGTGTCTCTCACATTGTCTCTCACATTGTGTCTCACATTGTGTCTCTCACATTGTGTCTCACATTGTCTCTCACATTGTGTCTCTCACGTTGTGTCTCACATATTGTCTCACATATTGTGTATCTCACGTTGTGTCTCACGTATTGTGTCTCTCACGTTGTGTCTCACGTATTGTGTCTCTCACGTTGTCTCTCACGTTGTCTCTCATATTGTGTCTCTCATGTTGTGTCTCACGTTGTGTCTCTCATGTTGTATCTCACGTTGTGTATCTCATGTTGTGTCTCTCACGTTGTGTCTCACGTATTGTGTGTCTCACGTTGTGTCTCACATATTGTCTCTCACATTTTGTCTCACATATTGTCTCTCACGTTGTGTCTCAAATATTGTCTCTCACGTTGTCTCTCACGTTGTCTCTCACATATTGTGTCTCTCACGTTGTCTCACGTATTGTGTCTCACGTTGTCTCACATATTGTCTCTCACATTTTGTCTCACATATTGTCTCTCACGTTGTGTCTCAAATATTGTCTCTCACGTTGTCTCTCACATATTGTGTCTCTCACGTTGTGTCTCACGTTGTGTCTCACATTGTGTCTCTCACATTGTATCTCACGCCGTGTCTCACGTCGTGTCTCACATATTGTGTCTCTCACGTTGTGTCTCACGTATTGTGTCTCTCACGTTGTGTCAAATATTGTCTCTCACGTTGTCTCTCACATATTGTGTCTCTCACGTTGTGTCTCACGTATTGTGTCTCTCACATATTGTCTCTCACGTTGTGTCTCTCACATTGTGTCTCTCACATTGTATCTCACGTCGTGTCTCATGTATTGTGTCTCTCACGTCGTGTCTCACATATTGTGTCTCTCACGTTGTGTCTCTCACATATTGTGTCTCTCACGTTGTGTCTCACATATTGTCTCTCACGTTGTGTCTCACGTATTGTGTCTCTCACATATTGTCTCTCACGTTGTCTCTCACATTGTGTCTCTCACATTGTGTCTCTCACATTGTATCTCACGTCGTGTCTCATGTATTGTCTCTCACGTCGTGTCTCACATATTGTGTCTCTCACGTTGTGTCTCCCGTATTGTCTCTCACGTTGTGTCTCACGTATTGTCTCTCACGTTGTCTCTCACGTTGTCTCTCACGTTTTGTATCTCATGTTGTGTCTCTCACGTTGTGTCTCACGTATTGTGTGTCTCACGTTGTGTCTCACATATTGTCTCTCACATTTTGTCTCACATATTATCTCTCACATTTTGTCTCACATATTGTCTCTCACATTTTGTCTCACATACTGTCTCTCACATTGTGTCTCACATTGTCTCTCACATTGTCTCACGTTGTGTCTCTCACGTTGTGTCTCACGTTGTCTCACATTGTGTCTCTCACATTGTGTCTCACATTGTGTCTCTCATATTGTCTCACATTGTGTCTCACATTGTGTCTCTCACATTGTGTCTCACATTGTGTCTCTCACGTTGTCTCACATTGTGTCTCACATTGTGTCTCTCACGTTGTGTCTCACATTGTGTCTCTCACATTGTGTCTCACATTGTGTCTCTCACATTGTGTCTCTCATATTGTGTCTCTCATGTTGTGTCTCTCACGTTGTCTCTCACGTTGTGTATCTCACGTTGTGTCTCTCATGTTGTGTCTCTCATGTTGTATCTCACGTTGTGTCTCTCACGTTGTGTCTCACGTATTGTCTCTCACGTTGTGTCTCACATTGTGTCTCTCACATTGTGTCTCTCACGTTGTCTCACGTTGTCTCTCATGTTGTATCTCACATTGTGTCTCTCATGTTGTGTCTCTCATGTTGTGTCTCTCATGTTGTCTCTCACGTTGTCTCTCACATTGTGTCTCTCATATTGTGTATCTCATGTTGTGTCTCTCATATTGTCTCTCACGTTGTGTCTCACATATTGTGTCTCTCACGTTGTGTCTCACATATTGTGTCTCTCACGTTGTGTCTCTCATGTTGTATCTCACGTTGTGTCTCTCATGTTGTGTCTCAAACTTTGTCTCATATATTGTGTCTCTCACGTTGTGTCTCACGTATTGTGTCTCTCACGTTGTCTCTCATGTTGTGTCTCAAACGTTGTCTCATATATTGTGTCTCTCAAGTTGTGTCTCATATATTGTGTCTCTCACATTGTGTCTCAAGTTGTCTCACGTATTGTCTCTCACATTGTGTCTCTCATGTTGTGTCTCAAACGTTGTGTCTCATATATTGTGTCTCTCACGTTGTGTCTCACGTATTGTCTCTCACATTGTGTCTCTCACATTGTGTCTCACATTGTGTCTCTCACATTGTGTCTCTCACGTTGTCTCACATATTGTGTATCTCACGTTGTGTCTCACGTATTGTCTCTCACGTTGTGTCTCACGTATTGTGTCTCTCACGTTGTCTCTAACGTTGTCTCTCATATTGTGTCTCTCATGTTGTGTCTCACATATTGTGTCTCTCACGTTGTGTCTCTCATGTTGTATCTCACGTTGTGTATCTCATGTTGTGTCTCTCACGTTGTGTCTCACGTATTGTGTGTCTCACGTTGTGTCTCACATATTGTCTCTCACATTTTGTCTCACATATTGTCTCTCACGTTGTCTCAAATATTGTCTCTCACGTTGTCTCTCACATATTGTGTCTCTCACGTTGTGTCTCACGTATTGTCTCACGTCGTGTCTCACATATTGTGTCTCTCACGTTGTGTCTCACGTATTGTCTCTCACGTTGTCTCACATTGTGTCTCTCATATTGTGTCTCTCATATTGTGTCTCACATTGTGTCTCTCATATTGTCTCTCACATTGTGTGTCTCACATTGTGTCTCTCACATTGTGTCTCACATTGTGTCTCTCACATTGTCTCACGTTGTGTCTCTCACATTGTGTCTCTCACATTGTCTCACGTTGTGTCTCACGTTGTGTCTCACGTTGTGTCTCACATTGTGTCTCTCACATTGTCTCTCACATTGTGTCTCTCACGTTGTGTCTCACATTGTGTCTCACGTTGTGTCTCACATTGTGTCTCACATTGTGTGTCTCACATTGTGTCTCTGACATTGTGTCTCACATTGTGTGTCTCACATTGTGTCTCTCGTTGTGTCTCACATTGTGTCTATATAATCATTATGACAGCGAAAGAAGCTGAAATAACACTTATCTAAAATAAAAACAAGAAAACAACATGGGATGTTTGTGTCACATTTCAGTTTCTCTGGAAAACATGCTTGTGTGTGTGTGTGTGTGTGTGTGTGTGTGTGTGTGCGTGTGTGGTTTCCAGCTGAACTGTGTGAGTATGTTGCAGGCTGAAAGAGCTGTGACAGATAGCTGGCTGAACATCAGGCAGTGTTTAGTTCTGCTTCATTGTGTCAGGTAAGAGGGTGTAATGGGAGCTGAGAGACAAAGACGACATGGACACGTCCTGTCTGAGCGCAGATTAAAGGATCAGTCCCTCATTTCCTGGAACTGTTGCGGTGTACGTACACAAATCATTCATTTCTTAAGAGATGGAAAGTCAAAGCCAACTCCTCAGTTCTGGTGCGATGGACAGCATGAATCCTGCTGTCAGTCTTAGACCACCTGAGTCTGGAACAGGGTCCGTCTGGACCCGTCAGACCACCTGAGTCTGGAACAGGGTCCGTCTGGACCCGTCAGACCACCTGAGTCTGGAACAGGGTCCGTCTGGACCCGTCAGACCACATGAGTCTGGAACACGGTGGATCTGGACCCGTCAGACCGCATGAGTCTGGAACACGGTGGATCTGGACCCGTCAGAGCGCGTGGCGGTTCTGGACCCGTCAGACCGCGTGGCGGATCTGGACCCGTCAGACCGCGTGGCGGATCTGGACCCGTCAGACCGCGTGGCGGATCTGGACCCGTAAGACCGCATGAGTCTGGAACACGGTGGATCTGGACCCGTCAGACCGCGTGGTGGATCTGGACCCGTCAGACCGCATGAGTCTGGAACACGGTGGATCTGGACCCGTCAGACCGCGTGGCGGATCTGGACCCGTGAGACCGCATGAGTCTGGAACACGGTGGATCTGGACCCGTCAGACCGCGTGGCGGATCTGGACCCGTCAGACCGCATGAGTCTGGAACACGGTGGATCTGGACCCGTCAGACCGCATGAGTCTGGAACACGGTGGATCTGGACCCGTCAGACCGCATGAGTCTGGAACACGGTGGATCTGGACCCGTCAGACCGCGTGGCGGATCTGGACCCGTCAGACCACATGAGTCTGGAACACGGTGGATCTGGACCCGTCAGACCGCATGAGTCTGGAACACGGTGGATCTGGACCCGTCAGACCGCGTGGCGGATCTGGACCCGTCAGACCACATGAGTCTGGAACACGGTGGATCTGGACCCGTCAGACCGCGTGGCGGTTCTGGACCCGTCAGACCGCGTGGCGGATCTGGACCCGTCAGACCGCGTGGCGGATCTGGACCCGTCAGACCGCGTGGCGGATCTGGACCCGTCAGACCGCGTGGCGGATCTGGACCCGTCAGACCGCGTGGCGGTTCTGGACCCGTCAGACCGCGTGGCGGATCTGGACCCGTCAGACCGCGTGGCGGTTCTGGACCCGTCAGAGCGCGTGGCGGTTCTGGACCCGTCAGACCGCGTGGCGGATCTGGACCCGTCAGACCGCGTGGCGGATCTGGACCCGTCAGACCGCGTGGCGGATCTGGACCCGTCAGACCGCGTGGCGGTTCTGGACCCGTCAGACCGCGTGGCGGATCTGGACCCGTCAGACCGCGTGGCGGTTCTGGACCCGTCAGAGCGCGTGGCGGATCTGGACCCGTCAGACTAATGTGAAATAGACATGGTTCTGCTGAGAAGGCGTGTGTCCGATCGGACCGAGTCCAGCTGGGTTTCCTTAGCAACAGTTCTACTGCTGTCTTCCTTCCATGGGGTTTCGCCTGATGTTTCCTCGGCTTGACGCTGGTGACCCGACCCCGCCCACACAGACTAACGTCGTTTCCATGACAACGGGTTCCGCCTGAAGCTGCTTGTCTTCACCCTGCAGGAACCACGCGACCTTTACTGGGTTTTCTTCTGGAAAGCCTCCAAACCGGCGCTGCAGCCGTTCGCTGACCAGGCGGACGCTGTGTGGAGATATAAAACGTTCCACACGTCAGGTACAGCACGAAACAGGAACATGTGAGGAACATGAGAACTTCATGCTAACGAGTGTGAGATTCAGTTCAGCCACGTTAACCTCCGGACCGGTGATGAAATGGCGAGCTCTGCCTTCGCCTCGCCGCGGATCCAACATCATTAGCTGGGAGAGAGACAGTATGTTCCGCCGCACACTGCCGGTAATGAGCCCTCACCCATCATCCCTCACGCCGTAATTAGCGGCAGGCGCGGCGCTCGCCGCTCTGCTCGCCGCTAATGGAGTGAACAAGGCAGAAAACGAGCGCTATTAAAGCTGGACGTGATTTCCAGCTCTGAAACACTTGGAACATAATCGTCCTCCGGATCATTGCCTCGTGTGGCGGCTGCAGGAGGAGCAGGATGGATTGGGACGTCTGCGCTGAGACACGTCTTCCTGCCTGCAGGTGAGAGACAAGACATCCCGCTGCCTGGAAAACGTCTGACTCCGCCGCTGGAAATAGTCCCAGAGCATGTTGTTCCTGCCAGCTGTTAGCTTGTTCTGGCAGGAGCTGCTGGAAGCTGGTCATGTGACACGGCGGCGAAAACACTGACAGCACGTTTCATCAGGTTTGATCCACCAGCTGGTGTTCAGAGGTCAAAGGTCAAAGCCGTCACAGTGGGACCTTAATGTGCTCATGGGTGTCACCTGCATGTGATGAGTGACAGGTGGGCGGGACAAGGTCAGGTGTGTGATTGGTCACATGATCAGAGCAGGGTGAAGAGGGCGGGGTCAAGGCTACAGCTGATGATCCAGATGAGGGGCGGAGCTTCTGAACACAACATGAAAACAAAGCGACACGTCTGGAAGGAGAAGAAAATGTAGAAATCCATGAAGAAAGAGACGGAAATCCCCCAGCGGGTTCAAACCTGCCAGATCATCACCGCTGCAGGTTTTCACGGAACAAAAGCAGGAAGAACAAGAAATAAACACACAGCTTTACCACAGAACAAGAGCAGCAACAAACACCAGAAGGAGAGATGACAACAATCAGACTGGAAGTGTCGCAGCAGGAACACGAGCGTCGAGAAAACATGGCAGATCAACAACAACCTCCATTCCAGCGAGATGAAAACCAGAAACACAACATGGAGCAGAAAAAACTGCAGGAAAGCTGAAACTGCAGCAGGTTTAACGCAGGTCCTCAGACTTCTGCTCCATCTCAGGGTGGAACACACACCGATTCTCGTCTTCTGCTCCCACGGAAACCAGGAGGCAGAAAATAGTGATGA
The DNA here is from genome assembly GCF_933228915.1 of Telmatherina bonti. Taxonomy (NCBI): domain Eukaryota; kingdom Metazoa; phylum Chordata; class Actinopteri; order Atheriniformes; family Telmatherinidae; genus Telmatherina; species Telmatherina bonti. The sequence continues at coordinate 2,385,581 of NC_136633.1, forward strand.
CTTGTCACATTAATGTCACGTGATGGAGAATAGTCCCAGGAAATGTCTTCCTGGTTGTTACGTTGGTCACAAATAAAGACCAGAATGAACTGGACTTTTCCCCCGGTCGGGTCTGAAGAGGTGTTTCAGACGTTTCCTGATTCAGACGGATGGAGGTTGTTGTCCGTGACGTGGAGTTAAACATGCAACGCCGCTTCTAAAAACAGGTAGAAAAACACCTAAAACACTGAAAACAATCGTCTTCGTTAAGAAAATAAAGCAGGAAATACATCAAGAAAACCGGAAACAAAAGTTTTTACATTGTAGAAAATGTTGAAAAACAAAAGAATTGCATCAGAACCTGGAATAAACAAAGCAAGTGGACGATATTTCCCAGAATCCTGCAGACGAGAACCTGTAAATGGCGACGTGACGCAAATCTGCGTTTCCAGCTGCGTCCGTTTGTCCAGCTGGTCATGTGACGTCTGGAGCTTCTGCACTGATTTAGATAAATAAAATTCTTATTCAGATAAATAAAACTCTTATTCAGATAAATAAAACTCTGATTTAGATAAATAAAACTGTGATTTAGATAAATAAAACTCTTATTCAGATAAATAAAACTGTGATTTAGATAAATAAAACTGTGATTTAGATAAATAAAACTCTGATTTAGATAAATAAAACTCTGATTTAGATAAATAAAACTCTTATTTAGATAAATAAAACTGTGATTTAGATAAATAAAACTGTGATTTAGATAAATAAAACTGTGATTTAGATAAATAAAACTCTTATTTAGATAAATAAAACTGTGATTTAGATAAATAAAACTGTGATTTAGATAAATAAAACTGTGATTTAGATAAATAAAACTGTGATTTAGATAAATAAAACTCTTATTCAGATAAATAAAACTCTTATTCAGATAAATAAAACTGTGATTTAGATAAATAAAACTCTGATTTAGATAAATAAAACTGTGATTTAGATAAATAAAACTCTTATTTAGATAAATAAAACTCTTATTTAGATAAATAAAACTCTTATTTAGATAAATAAAACTGTGATTTAGATAAATAAAACTCTTATTTAGATAAATAAAACTCTTATTTAGATAAATAAAACTGTGATTTAGATAAATAAAACTGTGATTTAGATAAATAAAACTCTTATTTAGATAAATAAAACTGTGATTTAGATAAATAAAACTCTTATTTAGATAAATAAAACTCTTATTTAGATAAATAAAACTGATTTAGATAAATAAAACTCTTATTCAGATAAATAAAACTCTTATTTAGATAAATAAAACTGTGATTTAGATAAATAAAACTCTTATTTAGAAAAATAAAACTCTTATTCAGATAAATAAAACTGTGATTTAGATAAATAAAACTCTTATTTAGATAAATAAAACTCTTATTTAGATAAATAAAACTGTGATTCAGATAAATAAAACTCTTATTTAGATAAATAAAACTGTGATTTAGATAAATAAAACTCTTATTCAGATAAATAAAACTCTTATTTAGATAAATAAAACTGTGATTCAGATAAATAAAACTGTGATTTAGATAAATAAAACTGTGATTTAGATAAATAAAACTCTTATTTAGATAAATAAAACTGTGATTTAGATAAATAAAACTCTGATTTAGATAAATAAAACTCATTTTCAGATAAATAAAACTCTGATTTAGATAAATAAAGCTCTTATTTATCTAAATAAGACTCTGATTTAACCACCAGATGAGATTAAAGCCAGTTATTCAACGCTTCCAGGCTTTTCTCTTCTCATGATGGGGATTCGGTTCCTCAAAGCGCTACTTTACAAACTAAATATTAATAATAAGTCAGATGCAGTGATGACATCCCAGCGTCTGAAACGATTAACGTTAACGTGCACCCAGGCTCCTCCTGACCGCGGGTCCCCATCAGCGCAGATGTGGTTCGTTTGGCTGATTTTCAGCATTAAGCTCTGCTTGTTTTGCACAGATTGTCCTTTAAAGGCTTGAACACACACTCGCGCAGACACACACACACACACACACACACTGAAGGTGTCTGGATCAATTAGATTTCTGAGGAGCAGATAACAATTAGCCAGCTGGCTGTTATTAAACAAAGCGATTAATGTTTCGCTAATAAGTCAGATTTCCAGCGATTCCACATCATTTGCTAATCACTGGCTAATTACCATGGCGACTCTTTACTGCATCTGATGATGGGAGATTAATCGGACGGATCTGGATCTTCAGCAAACTGCTCGGAGCTGCTGCAGCATCAACATCTGGAGCGCCAGTTAGCGGCTCTGATGGTTTGGGAGCTGCCTCTGAGGATCAGCTGCCGGACCGGAGTCTAAAACAAGGAGCTGGTGAGCATAAACAGTTTTTAGTCTCTGGGATGAAAACCATCATTGTCATCCGGAGTTACTGCTTCCCTCTGGGGAGCCGCCAGGGTCCATGTTCCGATGAGCCCAGATGTGACAGGTGACCTCCTGCAGGGCCTCCTCCTCCCTGAACTCCACATCATCAAAATCATCCAAACATCCCAGCATCCCATCATCCCATCATCCCATCATCTCATCATCCCATCATCCCATCATCTCATCATCCCATCATCTCATCATCCCATCATCCAATCATCCAATCATCCCATCATCTCATCATCCCATCATCTCATCATCTCATCATCCCATCATCCCATCATCCCATCATCTCATCATCCCATCATCTCATCATCCCATCATCCCATCATCTCATCATCCCATCATCTCATCATCCCATCATCCAATCATCCAATCATCCCATCATCTCATCATCCCATCATCTCATCATCTCATCATCCCATCATCTCATCATCCCATCATCTCATCATCCCATCATCTCATCATCCCATCATCTCATCATCCCATCATCTCATCATCCAATCATCCCATCATCCCATCATCTTTTCCCATCATCCCATCATCTCATCATCCCATCATCTCATCATCCCATCATCCCATCATCCCATCATCTCATCATCCCATCATCCCATCATCCCATCATCTTTTCCCATCATCCCATCATCCCATCATCTCATCATCCCATCATCCAATCATCTCATCATCCCATCATCCCATCATCCCATCATCTCATCATCCCATCATCCCATCATCCAATCATCCAATCATCCCATCGTCCCATCATCTCATCATCCAATCATCTCATCATCCCATCATCTCATCATCCCAACATCCCATCATCCCATCATCCCATCATCTCATCATCTCATCATCCAATCATCCAATCATCCCATCGTCCCATCATCTCATCATCCCATCATCCCATCATCTTTTCCCATCGTCCCATCATCTCATCATCCCATCATCCCATCATCTCATCATCCCATCATCTCATCATCCCATCATCCCATCATCCCATCATCTTTTCCCATCATCCCATCATCTCATCATCCCATCATCCCATCATCCCATCATCTTTTCCCATCATCCCATCATCCCATCATCCCATCATCTCATCATCCCATCATCTCATCATCCCATCATCCCATCATCTTTTCCCATCATCCCATCATCTCATCATCCCATCATCTCATCATCCCATCATCTCATCATCCCATCATCTTTTCCCATCATCTCATCATCCCATCATCTCATCATCCCATCATCCCATCATCTTTTCCCATCATCCCATCATCTCATCATCTCATCATCCCATCATCCCATCATCTTTTCCCATCATCTCATCATCCCATCATCTCATCATCCCATCATCTCATCATCCCATCATCCCATCATCTCATCATCCCATCATCCCATCATCTTTTCCCATCATCTCATCATCCCATCATCCCATCATCTCATCATCCCATCATCCCATCATCTCATCATCCCATCATCCCATCATCTTTTCCCATCATCTCATCATCCCATCATCCCATCATATTTTCCCATCATCTCATCATCCCATCATCCCATCATCTCATCATCCCATCATCCCTTCATCTTTTCCCATCATCCCATCATCCCATCATCTTTTCCCATCATCCCATCATCCCATCATCTTTTCCCATCATCCCATCATCCCATCATCTCATCATCCCATCATCTTTTCCCATCATCTCATCATCTCATCATCCCATTATCTCATCATCCCATCATCCCATCATCTCATCATCCCATCATCCCATCATCCCATCATCACATCATCTCATCCTCCCATCATCTTTTCCCATCATCTCATCATCTCATCATCCCATCATCCCATCATCTCATCATCCCATCATCCCATCATCCCATCATCACATCATCCCATCATCCCATCATCTTTTCCCATCATCTCATCATCTCATCATCCCATCATCTCATCATCCCATCATCCCATCATCTCATCATCTCATCATCCCATCATCTTTTCCCATCATCTCATCATCTCATCATCCCATCATCTCATCATCCCATCATCCCATCATCTCATCATCCCATCATCCCATCATCACATCATCTCATCCTCCCATCATCCCATCATCCCATCATCTCATCATCCCATCATCTCATGATCCCATCATCCCATCATCCCAACATCCCATCATCCCATCATCCCATCATCCCAACATCCCATCATCTCATCATCCCATCATCTCATGATCCCATCATCCCATCATCCCATCATCTTTTCCCATCATCCCATCATCCCATCATCCCATCATCTTTTCCCAACATCCCATCATCTCATCATCCCATCATCTCATGATCCCATCATCCCATCATCCCATCATCTTTTCCCATCATCCCAACATCCCATCATCTCATCATCCCATCATCTCATCCTCCCATCATCCCATCATCTCATCATCTCATCATCCCATCATCCCATCATCTCATCATCCCATCATCCCATCATCTTTTCCCATCATCCCATCATTCCATCATCTTTTCCCATCATCCCATCATCCCATCATCCCAACATCCCATCATCTCATCATCCCATCATCCCATCATCTCATCATCCCATCATCCCATCATCTTTTCCCATCATCCCATCATTCCATCATCTTTTCCCATCATCCCATCATCCCAACATCCCATCATCCCAACATCCCATCATCTCATCATCCCATCATCCCATCATCCCATCATCCCATCATCCCATCATCTCATCATCCCATCATCCCAACATCCCATCATCCCAACATCCCATCATCCCATCATCTCATCATCCCATCATCTTTTCCCATCATCCCATCATCCCATCATCTCATCATCCCATCATCTCATCCTCCCATCATCCCATCATCTCATCATCCCAACATCCCATCATCTCATCATCCCATCATCTCATCATCCCATCATCCCATCATCTCATCATCCCATCATCTTTTCCCATCATCCCATCATCCCAACATCCCATCATCTCATCATCCCATCATCTCATCATCCCATCATCTTTTCCCATCATCCCATCATCTCATCATCTCATAATCCCATCATCCCATCATCCCATCATCCCATCATCTCATCATCCCATCATCTTTTCCCATCATCCCATCATCCCATCATCTCATCATCCCATCATCTTTTCCCATCATCCCATCATCCCATCATCTTTTCCCATCATCCCATCATCCCATCATCTCATCATCCCATCATCTCATCATCCCATCATCTCATCATCTCATCATCCCATCATCTCATCATCCCATCATCTCATCATCTCATCATCCCATCATCCCATCATCTCATCATCCCATCATCCCATCATCCCATCATCTCATCATCCCGTCATCTCATCATCCCATCATCTTTTCCCATCATCCCATCATCTCATCATCCCATCATTCCATCATCCCATCATCTCATCACCACATCATCACATCATCCCATCATCACATCATCTCATCCTCCTATCATCCCATCATCCCATCATCTCATCATCTCATCATCCCATCATCCCATCATCTTTTCCCATCATCCCATCATCCCATCATCTTTTCCCATCATCCCAACATCCCATCATCTCATCCTCCCATCATCCCATCATCTCATCATCTCATCCTCCCATCATCCCATCATCTCATCATCTCATCATCCCATCATCTTTTCCCATCATCCCATCATCCCATCATCTTTCCCATCATCCCAACATCCCATCATCTCATCCTCCCATCATCCCATCATCTCATCATCTCATCCTCCCATCATCCCATCATCTCATCATCCCATCATCCCATCATCTCATCATCTCATCATCTCATCTTTTCCCATCATCCCATCATCCCTTCATCTCATCATCTCATAATCCCATCATCTCATCATCTCATCATCCCATCATCCCATCATCTCATCATCCCATCATCTTTTCCCATCATCCCATCATCTCATCATCTCATAATCCCATCATCCCATCATCTCATCATCCCATCATCCCATCATCCCATCATCCCTTCATCTCATCATCTCATAATCCCATCATCCCATCATCTCATCATCTCATCATCCCATCATCCCATCATCTTTTCCCATCATCCCATCATCTCATCATCTCATAATCCCATCATCCCATCATCTCATCATCCCATCATCCCATCATCTCATCATCCCATCATCTCATCATCCCATCATCTCATCATCTCATCATCCCATCATCTCATCATCTCATCTTTTCCCATCATCCCATCATCCCTTCATCTCATAATCCCATCATCTCATCATCCCATCATCTCATCATCTCATCATCCCATCATCTTTTCCCATCATCCCATCATCTCATTATCTCATAATCCCATCATCCCATCATCCCATCATCTCATCATCCCATCATCCCATCATCCCAACATCTCACCATCTCATCATCCCATCATCCCAACATCCCATCATCTCATCTTCTCATCATCCCATCATCTCATCATCCCATCATCTTTTCCCATCATCCCAACATCCCATCATCTCATCATCCCATCATCCCAACATCTCACCATCTCATCATCCCATCATCCCAACATCCCATCATCTCATCATCCCATCATCTTTTCCCATCATCCCAACATCCCATCATCTCATCATCTCATCATCCCAACATCCCATCATTCCATCATCTCATCATCCCATCATCCCATCATCCCATCATCTCACCATCTCATCATCTCATCATCCCATCATCTCATCATCCCATCATCTTTTCCCATCATCCCATCATCTCATCATCTCATCATCTCATCATCCCATCATCCCATCATCTCATCATCTCATCATCCCATCATCCCATCATCTCATCATCTCATCATCCCATCATCCCATCATCCCATCATCCCATCATCTCATCATCCCATCATCCCATCATCTGATCATCCCATCATCTTTTCCCATCATCCCATCATCTCATCATCCCATCATCTCATCATCCCATCCTCTCTTCCCATCATCTCATCATCCCATCATTCCATCATCCCATCATCTCATCATCACATCATCACATCATCCCATCATCCCATCATCACATCATCTCATCCTCCCATCATCCCATCATCCCATCATCTCATCATCCCATAATCCCATCATCTCATCATCTCATCATCCCATCATCTTTTCTCATCATCCCATCATCCCATCATCTTTTCCCATCATCCCAACATCCCATCATCTCATCCTCCCATCATCTCATCATCTCATCCTCCCATCATCCCATCATCTCATCATCCCATCATCTTTTCCCATCATCCCATCATCCCATCATCTCATCATCCCATCATCTCATCCTCCCATCATCCCATCATCTCATCATCCCAACATCCCATCATCCCGACATCCCATCATCTCATCATCCCATCATCCCATCATCTCATCATCCCATCATCTTTTCCCATCATCCCATCATCCCAACATCCCATCATCTCATCATCCCATCATCTCATCATCCCATCATCTTTTCCCATCATCCCATCATCTCATCATCTCATAATCCCATCATCCCATCATCCCATCATCTCATCATCCCATCATCTTTTCCCATCATCCCATCATCCCATCATCTCATCATCCCATCATCTTTTCCCATCATCCCATCATCCCATCATCTTTTCCCATCATCCCATCATCCCATCATCTCATCATCCCATCATCTCATCATCCCATCATCTCATCATCTCATCATCCCATCATCTCATCATCCCATCATCCCATCATCTCATCATCTCATCATCCCATCATCTCATCATCTCATCATCCCATCATCCCATCATCTCATCATCCCATCATCCCATCATCCCATCATCTCATCATCCCATCATCTCATCATCCCATCATCTTTTCCCATCATCCCATCATCTCATCATCCCATCATTCCATCATCCCATCATCTCATCACCACATCATCACATCATCCCATCATCCCATCATCACATCATCTCATCCTCCTATCATCCCATCATCCCATCATCTCATCATCTCATCATCTCATCATCCCATCATCCCATCATCTTTTCCCATCATCCCATCATCCCATCATCTTTTCCCATCATCCCAACATCCCATCATCTCATCCTCCCATCATCCCATCATCTCATCATCTCATCCTCCCATCATCCCATCATCTCATCATCTCATCATCCCATCATCTTTTCCCATCATCCCATCATCCCATCATCTTTTCCCATCATCCCAACATCCCATCATCTCATCCTCCCATCATCTCATCATCTCATCCTCCCATCATCCCATCATCTCATCATCCCATCATCCCATCATCTCATCATCTCATCATCCCATCATCTCATCATCTCATCATCTCATCTTTTCCCATCATCCCATCATCCCTTCATCTCATCATCTCATAATCCCATCATCTCATCATCTCATCATCCCATCATCCCATCATCTCATCATCCCATCATCTTTTCCCATCATCCCATCATCTCATCATCTCATAATCCCATCATCCCATCATCTCATCATCCCATCATCCCATCATCTCATCATCTCATCATCCCATCATCTCATCATCTCATCATCCCATCATCCCATCATCTCATCATCTCATCATCCCATCATCCCATCATCTTTTCCCATCATCCCATCATCTCATAATCCCATCATCTCATAATCCCATCATCTCATCATCCCATCATTCCATCATCTCATCATCCCATCATCCTATCATCTCATCATCCCATCATCTCATCATCCCATCATCTTTTCCCATCATCCCATCATCCTATCATCTCATCATCTAATCATCCCATAATCCCATCATCCAATCATCCCATCATCTCATCATCTCATCATCCCATCATCTTTTCCCATCATCTCATCAGCCCATCATCCCATCATCTCATCATCCCATCATCTCATCATCCCATCATCCCATCATCTCATCATCCCATCTTCTCATCATCCCATCATCCCATCATCTCATCATCCCATCATCTTTTCCCATCATCCCATCATCTCATCAGCCCATCATCTCATCCCAACATCCCATCATCCCATCATCTTTTCCCATCATCCCATCATCTCATCCCATCATCCCATCATCCCATCATCTCATCAGCCCATCATCTCATCCCAACATCCCATCATCCCATCATCTCATCATCCCATCATCTTTTACCATCAGCCCATCATCTCATCTCATCATCCCATCATCCCATCATCCCATCATCCCATCATCTTTTCCCATCATCTGATCAGCCCATCATCTTTTCCCATCATCCCATCATCCCATCATCTCATCATCCCATCATCTCACCATCTCATCATCCCATCATCCCAACATCCCATCATCTCATCTTCTCATCATCCCATCATCTCATCATCCCATCATCTTTTCCCATCATCCCGTCATCCCAACAACTCATCATCCCATCATCCCATCATCTCATCATCCCATCATCCCAACATCTCACCATCTCATCATCCCATCATCCCAACATCCCATCATCTCATCTTCTCATCATCCCATCATCTCATCATCCCATCATCTTTTCCCATCATCCCATCATCTCACCATCTCATCATCTCATCATCCCATCATCTCATCATCCCATCATCTTTTCCCATCATCCCATCATCCCAACATCCCATCATCTCATCATCCCATCATCCCAACATCTCACCATCTCATCATCCCATCATCTCATCATCCCATCATCCCATCATCCCAACATCTCATCATCTCCTCATCCCAACATCTCATCATCCCATCATCTCATCATCTCATCATCCCATCATCCCATCATCTTTTCCCATCATCCCATCATCTCATCATCCCATCATCCCAACATCTCACCATCTCATCATCCCATCATCCCAACATCCCATCATCTCATCTTCTCATCATCCCATCATCTCATCATCCCATCATCTTTTCCCATCATCCCAACATCCCATCATCTCATCATCCCATCATCCCAACATCTCACCATCTCATCATCCCATCATCCTATCATCCCAACATCTCACCATCCCATCATCTCATCATCCCAACATCCCATCATTCCATCATCTCATCATCCCATCATCCCATCATCCCATCATCTCACCATCTCATCATCTCATCATCCCATCATCTCATCATCCCATCATCTTTTCCCATCATCCCATCATCTTTTCCCATCATCCCATCATCTCATCATCCCATCATCCCATCATCCCATCATCTCATCATCCCATCATCCCATCATCCCATCATCTCATCATCCCATCATCCCATCATCCCATCATCTCATCATCCCATCATCCCATCATCTGATCATCCCATCATCTTTTCCCATCATCCCATCATCCCATCATCTCATCATCCCATCATCTTTTCCCATCATCTCATCATTCCATCATCTCACCATCTCATCACCACATCATCACATCATCCCATCATCCCATCATCACATCATCTCATCCTCCCATCATCCCATCATCTCATCATCTCATAATCCCATCATCCCATCATCTCATCATCTCATCATCCCATCATCCCATCATCTTTTCCCATCATCCCATCATCCCATCATCTTTTCCCATCATCCCAACATCCCATCATCTCATCCTCCCATCATCCCATCATCTCATCATCTCATCCTCCCATCATCCCATCATCTCATCATCTCATCATCCCATCATCTTTTCCCATCATCCCATCATCCCATCATCTTTTCCCATCATCCCAACATCCCATCATCTCATCCTCCCATCATCCCATCATCTCATCATCTCATCATCCCATCATCCCATCATCTCATCATCTCATCATCCCATCATCTCATCATCTCATCTTTTCCCATCATCCCATCATCCCTTCATCTCATAATCCCATCATCTCATCATCCCATCATCCCATCATCTCATCATCCCATCATCTTTTCCCATCATCCCATCATCTCATCATCTCATAATCCCATCATCCCATCATCCCATCATCTCATCATCCCATCATCCCATCATCTTTTCCCATCATCCCATCATCCCATCATCTCATCATCCCATCATCCCATCATCCCAACATCTCACCATCTCATCATCCCATCATCCCAACATCCCATCATCTCATCTTCTCATCATCCCATCATCTCATCATCCCATCATCTTTTCCCATCATCCCAACATCCCATCATCTCATCATCCCATCATCCCAACATCTCACCATCTCATCATCCCATCATCCTATCATCCCAACATCTCACCATCCCATCATCTCATCATCCCAACATCCCATCATTCCATCATCTCATCATCCCATCATCCCATCATCCCATCATCTCACCATCTCATCATCTCATCATCCCATCATCTCATCATCCCATCATCTTTTCCCATCATCCCATCATCTCATCATCTCATCATCTCATCATCCCATCATCTCATCATCTCATCATCCCATCATCTCATCATCTCATCATCTCATCATCCCATCATCCCATCATCTCATCATCCCATCATCCCATCATCTGATCATCCCATCATCTTTTCCCATCATCCCATCATCTCATCATCCCATCATCCCATCATCTCATCATCCCATCATCTCATCATCCCATCCTCTCTTCCCATCATCTCATCATCCCATCATTCCATCATCCCATCATCTCATCACCACATCATCACATCATCCCATCATCCCATCATCACATCATCTCATCCTCCCATCATCCCATCATCCCATAATCCCATCATCCCATCATCTCATCATCTCATCATCCCATCATCTTTTCTCATCATCCCATCATCTTTTCCCATCATCCCAACATCCCATCATCTCATCCTCCCATCATCTCATCATCTCATCATCTCATCATCCCATCATCTTTTCCCATCATCCCATCATCCCATCATCTTTTCCCATCATCCCATCATCTTTTCCCATCATCCCAACATCCCATCATCTCATCCTCCCATCATCCCATCATCTCATCATCTCATCATCCCATCATCCCATCATCTCATCATCCCATCATCCCATCATCTTTTCCCATCATCCCATCATCTCATCATCTCATCATCCCATCATCTTTTCCCATCATCCCATCATCTCATCATCTCATAATCCCATCATCCCATCATCCCATCATCTCATCATCCCATCATCCCATCATCTCATCATCTCATAATCCCATCATCTCATCATCTCATCATCTCATCATCCCATCATCCCATCATCTTTTCCCATCATCCCATCATCTCATAATCCCATCATCTCATAATCCCATCATCTCATCATCCCATCATTCCATCATCTCATCATCCCATCATCCTATCATCTCATCATCCCATCATCTCATCAGCCCATCATCCCATCATCCCATCATCTCATCATCCCATCATCTCATCATCCCATCATCTTTTCCCATCATCCCATCATCTCATCAGCCCATCATCTCATCCCAACATCCCATCATCCCATCATCTTTTCCCATCATCCCATCATCTCATCCCATCATCCCATCATCCCATCATCTCATCAGCCCATCATCTCATCCCAACATCCCATCATCCCATCATCTCATCATCCCATCATCTTTTACCATCAGCCCATCATCTCATCTCATCATCCCATCATCCCATCATCCCATCATCTCATCATCCCATCATCTTTTCCCATCATCCCATCATCTGATCAGCCCATCATCTTTTCCCATCATCCCATCATCCCATCATCTCATCATCCCATCATCCCAACATCTCACCATCTCATCATCCCATCATCCCAACATCCCATCATCTCATCTTCTCATCATCCCATCATCTCATCATCCCATCATCTTTTCCCATCATCCCATCATCCCAACATCTCATCATCCCATCATCCCATCATCCCAACATCTCACCATCTCATCATCCCATCATCCCAACATCCCATCATCTCATCTTCTCATCATCCCATCATCTCATCATCCCATCATCTTTTCCCATCATCCCATCATCTCACCATCTCATCATCTCATCATCCCATCATCTCATCATCCCATCATCTTTTCCCATCATCCCATCATCCCAACATCCCATCATCTCATCATCCCATCATCCCATCATCCCAACATCTCATCATCCCATCATCTCATCATCCCATCATCCCAACATCTCACCATCTCATCATCCCATCATCCTATCATCTCACCATCTCACCATCTCATCATCCCATCATCTCATCATCCCATCCTCCCATCATCCCAACATCTCACCATCTCATCATCCCATCATCTCATCATCCCATCATCACAACATCTCACCATCTCATCATCTCATCATCCCAACATCTCATCATCTCATCATCCCATCATCTCATCATCTCATCATCCCATCATCTTTTCCCATCATCCCAACATCCCATCATCTCATCATCCCATCATCCCAACATCTCATCATCCCATCATCCCAACATCTCACCATCTCATCATCCCATCATCTCATCATCCCATCATCCCATCATCACAACATATCACCATCTCATCATCCCAACATCTCATCATCTCATCATCCATCATCTTAACATCCCATCATCTCATCTTCTCATCATCCCATCATCCCATCATCCCATCATCTTTTCCCATCATCCCATCATCTCATCAGCCCATCATCTCATCCCAGCATCCCATCATCCCATCATCTCATCTCATCATCCCATCATCCCATCATCTCATCAGCCCATCATCTCATCCCAACATCCCATCATCCCATCATCTTTTCCCATCAGCCCATCATCTCATCTCATCATCCCATCATCCCATCATCTCATCATCCCATCATCTTTTCCCATCATCCCATCATCTCATCAGCCCATCATCTTTTCCCATCATCCCATCATCCCATCATCCCATCATCCCATCATCTCATCATCCCATCATCCCAACATCTCACCATCTCATCATCCCAACATCCCATCATCTCATCTTCTCATCATCCCATCATCTCATCATCCCATCATCTTTTCCCATCATCCCATCATCCCATCATCCCAACATCTCATCATCCCATCATCTCACCATCTCATCATCTCATCATCCCATCATCTCATCATCCCATCATCTTTTCCCATCATCCCATCATCTCATCAGCCCATCATCTTTTCCCATCATCCCATCATCCCATCATCTCATCATCCCATCATCTCATCATGCCATCATCCCATCATCCCAACATCTCACCATCTCATCATCCCATCATCTCATCATCCCATCATCCCAACATCTCATCATCTCCTCATCCCAACATCTCATCATCCCATCATCTCATCATCTCATCATCCCATCATCCCATCATCTTTTCCCATCATCCCATCATCCCATCATCTCATCATCCCATCATCCCAACATCTCACCATCTCATCATCCCATCATCCCAACATCCCATCATCTCATTTTCTCATCATCCCATCATCTCATCATCCCATCATCTTTTCCCATCATCCCAACATCCCATCATCTCATCATCCCATCATCCCAACATCTCACCATCTCATCATCCCATCATCCTATCATCCCAACATCTCACCATCCCATCATCTCATCATCCCAACATCCCATCATTCCATCATCTCATCATCCCATCATCCCATCATCCCATCATCTCACCATCTCATCATCTCATCATCCCATCATCTCATCATCCCATCATCTTTTCCCATCATTCCAACATCCCATCATCTCATCATCCCATCCTCCCATCATCCCAACATCTCACCATCTCATCATCCCATCATCTCATCATCACATCATCACAACATCTCACCATCTCATCATCTCATCATCCCATCATCTCATCATCCCATCATCTCATCATCCCATCATCCCATCATCTTTTCCCATCATCCCATCATCCCATCATCCCAACATCCCATCATCTCATCATCCCATCATCCCAACATCTCACCATCTCATCATCCCATCATCTCATCATCTCATCATCCCATCATCCCATCATCACAACATATCACCATCTCATCATCCCAACATCTCATCATCTCATCATCCATCATCCCAACATCCCATCATCTCATCTTCTCATCATCCCATCATCCCATCATCTTTTCCCATCATCCCATCATCTCATCAGCCCATCATCTCATCCCAGCATCCCATCATCCCATCATCTCATCTCATCATCCCATCATCCCATCATCTCATCAGCCCATCATCTCATCCCAACATCCCATCATCCCATCATCTTTTCCCATCAGCCCATCATCTCATCTCATCATCCCATCATCTCATCATCCCATCATCTTTTCCCATCATCCCATCATCTCATCATCCCGTCATCTTTTCCCATCATCCCATCATCTCATCAGCCCATCATCTTTTCCCATCATCCCATCATCCCATCATCTCATCATCCCATCATCCCATCATCCCAACATCTCACCATCTCACCATCCCATCATCCCATCATCCCATCATGCCATCATCCCATCATCCCATCATCCCATCATCACAACATCTCACCATCTCATCATCCCAACATCTCATCATCTCATCATCTCATCATCCCATCATCCCATCATTCCATCATCCCATCATCTTTTCCCATCATCCCATCATCTCATCCCATCATTCCATCATCCCAACATCCCATCATCTCATCATCCCATCATTCCATCATCCCAACATCCCATCATCCCATCATCTCATCCCATCATCTCATCATCTCATCATCCCACCATCTCATCATCCCATCATCCTATCATCCCAACATCTCACCATCCCATCATCCCATCATCCCAACATCCCATCATCCCATCATCCCAACATCTCACCATCTCATCATCCCATCATCTCACCATCTCATCATCTCACCATCTCATCATCCCATCATCCTATCATCCCAACATCTCACCATCCCAACATCTCATCATCCTATCATCTCATCATCCCAACATCTCATCATCTCATCATCCATCATCCCATCATCTTATCATCTCATCATCCCATCATCCCATCATCTTTTCCCATCATCCCATCATCCCAACATCCCATCATCTCATCATCCCAACATCCCATCATTCCATCATCTGATCATCTCATCATCCCATCATCTTTCCCCATCATCCCATCATCTAATCATCCCATCATCTTTTCCCATAATCCCATCATCTCATCATCCCATCATCTCATCATCTCATCATCCCATCATCCCATCATCTCATCATCCCATCATCTTTTCCCATCATCCCATCATTCCATCATCCCATCATCTTTTCCCATCATCCCATCATTCCATCATCCCATAATCTCATCATCCCATCATCCCATCATCTCATCCCATCATTCCATCATCCCAACATCCCATCATCTCATCATCCCATCATTCCATCATCCCAACATCCCATCATCTCATCATCCCATCATTCCATCATCCCATCATTCCATCATCCCAACATCCCATCATCCCATCATTCCATCATCCCATCACCCCATCATCCCAGCATCCTATCATCCTATCATCCCATCATCTCATCATCTCATAATCCCATTATCTCATCATCTCATCATTTCATCATTTCATCATCTCATCATCCCAACATCCCATCATCTCATCATCCCGTCATCTCATCATCCCATCATCCCATCTTCCCATCCTATCATCCTATCTTCCCATCATCCCACCCCATCATCCCATCATCTCATCATCCCATCATCACATCATCCCATCATCCCATCATTCCAACATCCCAACATCTCATCATCCCATCATCACATCATCCCATAATCCTTTCATCACATCATCTCATCATCCCATTCTGTCATCCCACCATCTCATCATCCCATCATCCCAACATCTCATCATCTCATCATCCCATCATCTCATCATCTCATCATCCCTTCATCTCATCATCCCATCATCTTTTCCCATCATCCCATCATCCCAACATCCCATCATCCCATCATCCAAACATCTCACCATCTCACCATCCCATCATCTCATCATCCCAACATCCCATCATTCCATCATCTCATCATCTCATCATCTCATCATCCCATCATCTAATCATCCCATCATCTTTTCCCATAATCCCATCATCTCATCATCTCATCATCCCATCATCTTTTCCCATCATCCCATCATCCCATCATCTCATCCCATCATTCCATCATCCCAACATCCCATCATCTCATCATCCCATCATTCCATCATCCCATCATCCCAACATCCCATCATCTCATCATCCCATCATTCCATCATTCCATCATCCCAACATCCCATCATCTCATCATCCCATCACCCCATCACCCCATCATCCCAGCATCCCATCATCCTATCATCCTATCATCCTATCATCCCATCATCTCATCATCCCATCATCTCATCATCCCATCATCCCATCATCACAACATATCACCATCTCATCATCCCAACATCTCATCATCTCATCATCCATCATCCCAACATCCCATCATCTCATCTTCTCATCATCCCATCATCCCATCATCTTTTCCCATCATCCCATCATCCCATCATCTCATCTCATCATCCCATCATCCCATCATCTCATCAGCCCATCATCTCATCCCAACATCCCATCATCCCATCATCTTTTCCCATCAGCCCATCATCTCATCTCATCATCCCATCATCCCATCATTCCATCATCCCATCATCTTTTCCCATCATCCCATCATCCCATCATCTCATCCCATCATTCCATCATCCCAACATCCCATCATCTCATCATCTCATCATCCCATCATTCCATCATCCCAACATCCCATCATCCCAACATCCCATCATCTCATCATCCCATCATCCCATCACCCCATCATCTTATCATCTTATCATCTCATCATCTCATCATCCCATCATCTCATCATCTCATCATCTCATCATCTCAACATCCCATCATCTTTTCCCATCATCCCATCATCCCATCATCCCATCATCTCATCCCATCATTCCATCATCCCATCATCTCATCATCCCATCATCCCATCATCCCAACATCCCATCATCTCATCATCTCATCATCCCATCACCCCATCATCTTATCATCTTATCATCTTATCATCTCATCATCTCATCATCCCATCATCCCATCATCTCATCATCTCATCATCCCAACATCCCATCATCTTTTCCCATCATCCCATCATCCCATCATCCCATCATCTCATCCCATCATTCCATCATCCCATCATCTCATCATTCCATCATCCCAACATCCCAACATCCCAACATCCCATCATCTCATCATCCCATCATCCCATCATCTCATCCCATCATTCCATCATCCCATCATCTCATCATCCCATCATTCCATCATCCCAACATCCCATCATCTCATCATCTCATCATCCCATCATCCCATCACCCCATCATCTTATCATCTTATCATCTTATCATCTCATCATCTCATCATCTCATCATCCCATCATCTCATCATCTCATCATCCCAACATCCCATCATCTTTTCCCATCATCCCATCATCCCATCATCCCATCATCTCATCCCATCATTCCATCATCCCATCATCTCATCATTCCATCATCCCAACATCCCAACATCCCAACATCCCATCATCTCATCATCCCAACATCCCATCATCTTTTCCCATCATCCCGTCATCCCATCATCCCATCATCTCATCCCATCATTCCATCATCCCATCATCTCATCATCCCATCATTCCATCATCCCAACATCCCATCATCTCATCATCCCAACATCTCATCATCCCATCATCTCATCATCTCATCATCCCATCATCTCATCATCTCATCATCCCATCACCCCATCATCCCAGCATCCTATCATCCTATCATCCCATCATCCCATCATCTCATCATCTCATAATCCCATCATCTCATCATCTCATCATTTCATCATCTCATCATCCCAACATCCCAACATCCCATCTCATCATCCCATCATCCCATCATCTCATCATCTCATCATCCCATCATCCCATCATCTTTTCCCATCATCCCATCATCCCATCATCCCATCATCTCATCCCATCATTCCATCATCCCATCATCCCATCATCTCATCATCCCATCATCTCATCATCACATCATCCCATCATCCCATCATTCCAACATCCCAACATCTCATCATCTAATCATCCCATCTCATCATCCCATCATCCCATCATCTCATCATCCCATCATTCCAACATCTCATCATCCCATCATCCCATCATCCCATCATCTCATCATCCCATCATCACATCATCCCATAATCCTTTCATCCCATCATCACATCATCTCATCATCCCATTCTGTCATCCCACCATCTCATCATCCCATCATCCCATCATCTCATCATCCCATCATCTCATCATCCCATCATCCCATCATCTCATCATCCCATCATCTCATCATCACATCATCACATCATCCCATAATCCTTTCATCCCATCATCACATCATCTCATCATCCCATCATCCCATCATCCCATCATCTCATCATCCCATTCTGTCAACCCACCATCTCATCATCACATTATCCCATCATCCCATAATCCCATAATCCCATCACATCATCACATCCACAAATTCAGCAGCGACTCCAGAAGGAGGTCAGCCTTTTGCCGGAACGGCTAAAAAGCTGTTTGTTTTCCTGAAATAACGTTTCAAAAAACTGACACACCACATCCCTACAGGGAGTCCAAGTCAAACAGAACGATTAATCAAGAACAATAAACATAGATCAATAGATCTATCTATGCCAAATATATTTAAAACTTTTTTTCCACAAATAGCTGAAAAAAGGTGACACGTTCTGCAGCTTCATAAGCACGACTAGATGCACATGAACACATGAACGCATGAACACAAGATGCACATGAACACATGCAACACATGAACACATGAACACAAGATGCACATGAACACATGCAACACATGAATACAAGATGCACATGAACACATGTCTATGGCCTGATGTTTTTGACAAGTGTTGTTGCTTTTTGTATATGTCAATATAGTGTATGTATTTCTTGCATATGTACATGTTGTACATGTACGTGTTGCACATGTACATGTTGTACATGTACGTGTTGCACATGTACGTGTTGCACATGTACGTGTTGTACATGTACGTGTTGCATATGTACATGTTGTACATGTACATGTTGTACATGTACATGTTGTACATGTACGTGTTGCATATGTACGTGTTGCATATGTACGTGTTGCATATGTACGTGTTGTACATGTACGTGTTGTACATGTACGTGTTGCATATGTACATGTTGTACATGTACGTGTTGCATATGTACATGTTGTACATGTACGTGTTGCATATGTACGTGTTGCATATGTACGTGTTGCATATGTACATGTTGTACATGTACGTGTTGCATATGTACATGTTGTACATGTACGTGTTGCATATGTACATGTTGTACATGTACGTGTTGCATATGTACATGTTGTACATGTACGTGTTGCATATGTACATGTTGTACATGTACGTGTTGCATATGTACGTGTTGCATATGTACGTGTTGCATATGTACGTGTTGTACATGTACGTGTTGCATATGTACGTGTTGTACATGTACGTGTTGCATATGTACATGTTGTACATGTACGTGTTGCATATGTACGTGTTGTACATGTACGTGTTGCATATGTACATGTTGTACATGTACGTGTTGCATATGTACGTGTTGTACATGTACGTGTTGCATATGTACATGTTGTACATGTACGTGTTGCATATGTACATGTTGTACATGTACGTGTTGCATATGTACGTGTTGCATATGTACGTGTTGCATATGTACGTGTTGCATATGTACATGTTGTACATGTACGTGTTGCATATGTACATGTTGTACATGTACGTGTTGCATATGTACATGTTGTACATGTACGTGTTGCATATGTACATGTTGTACATGTACGTGTTGCATATGTACATGTTGTACATGTACGTGTTGCATATGTACATGCTGTACATGTACGTGTTGCATATGTACATGCTGTACATGTACGTGTTGCATATGTACATGTTGTACATGTACGTGTTGCATGTGTACATGCTGTACATGTACGTGTTGCATATGTACATGCTGTACATGTACGTGTTGCATGTGTACATGCTGTACATGTACGTGTTGCATATGTACATGTTGTACATGTACGTGTTGCATATGTACATGTTGTACATGTACGTGTTGCATGTGTACATGTTGTACATGTACGTGTTGCATATGTACGTGTTGCATATGTACGTGTTGCATATGTACGTGTTGCATATGTACATGTTGTACATGTACGTGTTGCATATGTACATGTTGTACATGTACGTGTTGCATATGTACATGTTGTACATGTACGTGTTGCATATGTACATGTTGTACATGTACGTGTTGCATATGTACATGTTGTACATGTACGTGTTGCATATGTACATGCTGTACATGTACGTGTTGCATATGTACATGCTGTACATGTACGTGTTGCATGTGTACATGCTGTACATGTACGTGTTGCATATGTACATGCTGTACATGTACGTGTTGCATGTGTACATGCTGTACATGTACGTGTTGCATATGTACATGTTGTACATGTACGTGTTGCATATGTACATGTTGTACATGTACGTGTTGCATGTGTACATGTTGTACATGTACGTGTTGCATATGTACGTGTTGTACATGTACGTGTTGCATGTGTACATGTTGTACATGTACGTGTTGCATGTGTACATGTTGTACATGTACGTGTTGCATGTGTACATGTTGTACATGTACGTGTTGCATGTGTACATGTTGTACATGTACGTGTTGCATATGTACATGCTGTACATGTACGTGTTGTATGTGTACATGTTGAACATGTATCTGTTGCATATGTATTTATTGCACATATAAATGTTGGATGGTGTAAATGTTGTACATGTATGTTGTTGCACTTGTGTTTGCTGCATATGTAGACTTCGTATTTCGCTGCACGTCTTTACCTTCTGATTGGCTAATGTCGTTGCTTTCTGTTGTTGGTCAATGCTGTTGGTTTATGTCGTTGGTCTCTGCCGTTGTTGCCTTTGACTCAAATAAATGCTGAAATAGGCCATGTCTGGTCTAAGTGTTTATTAGACATTACAAAAAATGTTAGAATTTTAAGAAATACATATTTCAAAAAGCTTTCAAAATATTTCCATTATAGCATTTATTTCCCCTTCAGGCAGTAATTCGGACAGCAAAGGGGTCCTAGTGCAAATAGCGCCGGGATAATGATGCTGGCTACTTTTAATTTTAATAACCTAAAACTAAATAACCTAAAAAAATCTAAAATATCTTCTTAGAGTAGAGTTTGGGTTATTTACTGTGTATGATTGTGCGGCTGCATTGGCTAGACTCGGACTACTCTGCATGCTAGCTAGTGTCTGGGCCACCGGATTATTCTGTCGTTGTTCAACTGGTTCAAACTTTAATGGGACAGCAGGGGGCGTTTTTGGTCAATGAACGCTAATCTTTATTTCTTCAGTGAAGGTTATTTTATTAATTTAAATTGAGAATATTAACGTATCCTTGGAAGATATTGTCATGTTTCAAATTATCACAATGCTATTTGTGCCTTTATTCACTGGCTCTGAGGACTCACTGCAAAGTTTTGCATCCCTAAAAGTGGGAATCATTGCCTAAAACATTGGGTTGATCTATCTACTTTAATAACTTTTGATATAAATATTATTTGATATAAATACATATGCAACAGATACATGTTCAACATGCACATATACAACACGTACATGTACAACATGTACATATGCAAGAAATACATACAAAAATACATTTACATACATACAAAAATACAAATACATATACAAAAAGCAACAACACTTGGCAAAAACATCAGGCCACAGACATGTACCAAAGACACATTGGAGCAACATAAACAAACAACATGTACACATATTACAAATACTTTTTTTTGACACAAACGGAACCCCATAGATATTCAGACTCCCGAGGCGTCTAACTGTCCAAACACGTTTTCCATGGGAGGCCCCATGACTGGGCTTTGGGGAACCCCATAAATCACCTCCATGAGGAGCTGTTCCAGCTGTTTCTCAGTAAACACCAGTAACACTTGATGAGCTCATGTTGAGACGTGTAAATGGTTTTCTTTGCTGGTACAACCATAGATCTATATAAGAGATGGGCGGAGCCTCCGTGACGCCATCTTGGCAGGGGCATGCGCATCATCTCACCCGGAAGATAAGCATAGAGGTGGAGCTGAGAGGGGGGCTGTGAAGGTGTTATAGATGATTGACATCTACTGATCTCTGACCTACCTGTAGCTAAGAGCTAACCGAGCTAACTCGGAGCTAACAGTAGCTAACCAGCTAACGGAGGTAAACAGACTAAAGCTAAGTCATGCTGTTAACTGTAAAACAACCGCGGTTGTTCTGCATTCCTCCTTATTTAGGCGGGATATCAGGTACCTGTTAATCAAAAGGGCACGATCTGAAATATTGCAAATTTCGAGATTAAATTCCTTCAAAATAGATGACAAGAAAAAAAAATCACTTCCCCCACAGCTGTCATGAAGGTAAACCTGACCTATTAAACCTAAAATGGTATTTTTTTGTACCAGGCTGTAAACATGTTTATTCCTGCTGTAAACATGTTTATTTCTGCTGTAAACATGTTTATTCCTGCTGTAAACATGTTTATTCCTGCTGTAAAGATGTTTATTCCTGCTGTAAACGTGTTTATTCCTGCTGTAAACATGTTTATTCCTGCTGTAAACATGTTTATTCCTGCTGTAAACGTGTTTATTCCTGCTGTAGAGATGTTTATTCCTGCTGTAAAGATGTTTATTCCTGCTGTAAAGATGTTTATTCCTGCTGTAAACATGTTTATTCCTGCTGTAAAGATGTTTATTCCTGCTGTAAACGTGTTTATTCCTGCTGTAAACATGTTTATTCCTGCTGTAAAGATGTTTATTCCTGCTGTAAACATGTTTATTCCTGCTGTGAAGTTGGTCTTTTTAACATGGGAGTCTATGGGGATTTGCTCTGTTTTGCAGCCCCTAGTGGATGAAGGTGGAACTGCAGTTTTTGTAACTTCTGCATAGGTTAACTATTAACTGCCGGAGGTTGCTGCTTGGGTACAACGCAAACACGACTTTACAGCAGAGGTCGGCCACTCCGGTCCTCCAGTGCCACAATCCTGCAAATGTTTCCCTGCTGCAACACACCTGATTCAAATCGATGGCTACTTAGCAGACTTGTGCAGAGTTTGATGTCAAGCTCTGCACAAGTCTGCTGATTAGATCTGCTGTTGCCAGGTGTGTTGCAGCAAAGAAACATTTGCAAGACTGTGGCACTAGGGGACCAGAGTAGCCTCCCCCTGGTCGACATTTTCACCCAGTTTCAGGCATCTGGAATTTTAAGGAGCTGGACTCGGTAAAAGAACCTTTTTTCTACTTTCTCCGTGAACATTCACCTCCATTTGTTAGAAAGTAAAAACAATGATTAAACAGTAAGCAGAGACCAAGAAGATGGTTCAGCTCCTGAAAATACCAGTTTGAACATCCCTGGTCTTACTGGACTGGAGAAGGAGATTTAAACCCTGTCAAACACCTCCTTAGCTTCAGGTGGTCTGAAGAGCAAATCCTGCTCCAAACAGGTGAAGGTGTCGTTAAAAGGCAGCTGTTGCCCTCTTCAATTACAGCGCGCTGAGCGAGGGGTTGTCCTGAACAGCCAAGGTCAGGGCAAACGGGGGCTAATCACAGGAGGGCGAGTGTGTTTACGACTCCCCTCTGAAACAGACGCCTGGATCGTTACTCTGACAGTTACCTTTATTCGTCCCAGCAGAACCAGACCCTGGGATGATCAGGACCGGACAGCAGAACCGGTCCCTGAACTGAAGCCCCTGCTGGATCTACTCCCATATTCACACGTTAAACAAACTACAAGTGCAGCATGTGGGAAGTTGTCTCCTGCAGGTTTCATCATCACGGTGCATTCAGGGAGCTGTGATGTGTTCAGTAAGACACCAGGACATTCCTCTCACATGTCAACAGACCCAGCAGAGTGAGAAGCAGCGACTGTAGCGCCACGCCCACAGGTTCATCACATCATTAGCACATAGTAAACCACAGCAGCTGAAATATGAGGGCCAAAAGGAGGACTAGAGCAGCACTGCAGGCTTTCTAGTTCAAGATTATCAGGTACTAACAGATCAATACGCTCTGCAGGCGGTACAACAGTAGGACTTTTGAGGGTACCAGAGACAGCCCTGAAGGTACCTCATTTTCTGTATGACGTTGCAACAGATTGTTTTGTCAGCGGAATGACCGAAACCTACCAGACTGTTGGCTGCTGGGAACTCATGTTGACTGAAAAAACTGGTGAACAGTCTGTTAGAGGTTTACCGTGCAGGATTAAACTCTACGAAAACAGAGCACATGTCATTTAGTTCCATAAATAATACAGGAAGACTAAAGTAAAGTACAGTAAAGTCTCTCTTGATGTTTGTACTGTAAAGGACCTCATTTACTGTAGACGTAGTGTTCGTGACTGCAGGTCTACCAACAGTAACTGCAGGTTTACCAGCAATAACTGCAGGTTTACCAGCAATAACTGCAGGTTTACCAGCAATAACTGCAGGTCTACCAACAGTAACTGCAGGTTTACCAGCAATAACTGCAGGTCTACCAACAGTAACTGCAGGTTTACCAGCAATAACTGCAGGTTTACCAGCAATAACTGCAGGTCTACCAGCAGTAACTGCAGGTCTACCAGTGGTAACTGCAGGTTTACCAGCATTAACTGCAGGTCTACCACTGGTAACTGCAGGTTTACCAGCAATAACTGCAGGTCTACCAGTGGTAACTGCAGGTTTACCAGTGGTAACTGCAGGTCTACCAGCAATAACTGCAGGTTTACTAGTGGTAACTGCAGGTCTACCAGTGGTAACTGCAGGTTTACCAGTGGTAACTGCAGGTCTACCAGTGGTAACTGCAGATTTACCAGCAATAACTGCCGGTCTACCAGTGGTAACTGCAGGTTTACCAGCAATAACTGCCGGTCTACCAGTGGTAACTGCAGGTCTACCAGTGGTAACTGCAGGTTTACCAGCAATAACTGCAGGTCTACCAGTGGTAACTGCAGGTTTACCAGCAATAACTGCAGGTCTACCAGTGGTAACTGCAGGTTTACCAGCAATAACTGCAGGTCTACCAGCAATAACTGCAGGTCTAGCAGCGGTAACTGCAGATTTACCAGCAATAACTGCAGGTCTAGCAGTGGTAACTGCAGGTTTACCAGCAATAACTGCAGGTCTACCAGTGGTAACTGCAGATTTACCAGCAATAACTGCCGGCCTACCAGTGGTAACTGCAGGTTTACCACTGGTAACTGCAGGTCTATCAGTGGTAACTGCAGATTTACCAGCAATAACTGCCGGTCTACCAGTGGTAACTGCAGGTTTACCAGCAATAACTGCAGGTCTACCAGCAATAACTGCAGGTCTACCAGTGGTAACTGCAGATTTACCAGCAATAACTGCCGGTCTACCAGTGGTAACTGCAGGTTTACCAGCAATAACTGCAGCTCTACCAGCAATAACTGCAGGTCTACCAGTGGTAACTGCAGATTTACCAGCAATAACTGCAGGTCTAGCAGTGGTAACTGCAGATTTACCAGCAATAACTGCCGGTCTACCAGTGGTAACTGCAGGTCTACCAGCGGTAACTGCAGGTCTACCAGTGGTAACTGCAGGTTTACCAGTGGTAACTGCAGGTCTACCGGTGGTAACTGCAGATTTACCAGCAATAACTGCCGGTCTACCAGTGGGAACTGCAGGTCTACCAGTGGGAACTGCAGGTCTACCAGCGGTAACTGGAGGTCTAACAGCGATAACTGCAGGTCTACCAATGGTAACTGCAAGTTTACCAGTGGTACCTGCAGGTTTACCAGCAATAACTGCAGGTCTACTAGCGATAACTGCAGGTCTACCAGCGATAACTGCAGGTCAATTAGCGATAACTGCAGGTTTACCAGCAATAACTGCCGGTCTACCAGTGGTAACTGCAGGTCTACCAGGGATAACTGCAGGTCTCCCAGCAATAACTGCAGGTCTACCAGCGGTAACTGCAGGTATACCAGCGGTAACTGCTGGTCTACCAGCGGTAACTGCAGGTCTACCAGCGGTAACTGCAAGTCTACCAGTGGCAACTGCTGGTCTACCAGTGGCAACTGCAGGTCTACCAGTGATAACTGCAGGTCTACCAGCGGTAACTGCAGGTCTACCAGAGGTAACTGCCGGTCTACCAGTGGTAACTGCCTGTCTACCAGTGGTAACTGCAGGTTTACCAGTGTTAACTGCAGGTTTACCAGCAATAACTGCAGGTCTACCAGCAATAACTGCAGGTCTACCAGCGATAACTGCAAGTCTACCAGCGGTAACTGCAGGTCTACCAGTGGTAACTGCAGGTCTACCAGCGGTAACTGCAGGTCTACCAGTGGTAACTGCAGGTTTACCAGCAATAACTGCAGGTCTACCAGCAATAACTGCAGGTCTAGCAGTGGTAACTGCAGGTTTACCAGCAATAACTGCAGGTCTACCAGTGGTAACTGCAGGTCTAGCAGCGGTAACTGCAGGTTTACCAGCAATAACTGCAGGTCTACCAGTGGTAACTGCAGGTCTACCAGTGGTAACTGCAGATTTACCAGCAATAACTGCCGGCCTACCAGTGGTAACTGCAGGTTTACCAGTGGTAACTGCAGGTCTATCAGTGGTAACTGCAGATTTACCAGCAATAACTGCCGGTCTACCAGTGGTAACTGCAGGTTTACCAGCAATAACTGCAGGTCTACCAGCAATAACTGCAGGTCTACCAGCAATAACTGCCGGTCTACCAGTGGTAACTGCAGGTTTACCAGCAATAACTGCAGCTCTACCAGCAATAACTGCAGCTCTACCAGCAATAACTGCAGGTCTACCAGTGGTAACTGCAGATTTACCAGCAATAACTGCAGGTCTAGCAGTGGTAACTGCAGATTTACCAGCAATAACTGCCGGTCTACCAGTGGTAACTGCAGGTCTACCAGCGGTAACTGCAGGTCTACCAGTGGTAACTGCAGGTTTACCAGTGGTAACTGCAGGTCTACTGGTGGTAACTGCAGATTTACCAGCAATAACTGCCGGTCTACCAGTGGTAACTGCAGGTCTACCAGCGGTAACTGGAGGTCTACCAGTGGTAACTGGAGGTCTAACAGCGATAACTGCAGGTCTACCAATGGTAACTGCAAGTTTACCAGTGGTACCTGCAGGTTTACCAGCAATAACTGCAGGTCTACTAGCGATAACTGCAGGTCTACCAGCGATAACTGCAGGTCTATTAGCGATAACTGCAGGTTTACCAGCAATAACTGCCGGTCTACCAGTGGTAACTGCAGGTCTCCCAGCAATAACTGCAGGTCTACCAGCGGTAACTGCAGGTCTACCAGCGGTAACTGCTGGTCCCGCAGCAGGTAACTGCACGTCTACCAGCGGTAACTGCTGGTCTACCAGTGGCAACTGCAGGTCTACCAGTGATAACTGCAGGTCTACCAGCAATAACTACCGGTCTACCAGTGGTAACTGCAGGTTTACCAGCAATAACTGCCGGTCTACCAGTGGTAACTGCAGGTCTACAAGCGGTAACTGCAGGTCTACCAGAGGTAACTGCCGGTCTACCAGTGGTAACTGCCGGTCTACCAGCGGTAACTGCAGGTTTACCAGTGTTAACTGCAGGTTTACCAGCAATAACTGCAGGTCTACCAGCAATAACTGCAGGTCTACCAGCGATAACTGCAAGTCTACCAGCCGTAACTGCAGGTCTACCAGTGATAACTGCAGGTCTACCAGCGGTAACTGCAGGTCTACCAGTGGTAACTGCAGGTTTACCAGTGTTAACTGCAGGTTTACCAGCAATAACTGCCGGTCTACCAGTGGTAACTGCAGGTTTACCAGCAATAACTGCCGGTCTACCAGTGGTAACTGCAGGTCTACCATCAATAAGTGCAGGTCTAGCAGTGGTAACTGCAGGTTTACCAGCAATAACTGCAGGTCTACCAGTGGTAACTGCAGGTTTACCAGCAATAACTGCTGGTCTACCAGTGGTAACTGCAGGTTTGCCAGCAATGACTGCCGGTCTACCAGTGGTAACTGCAGGTTTACCAGCAATAACTGCAGGTCTACCAGTGGTAACTGCAGATTTACCAGCAATAACTGCCGGTCTACCAGTGGTAACTGCAGGTTTACCAGTAGTAACTGCAGGTCTATCAGTGGTAACTGCAGATTTACCAGCAATAACTGCCGGTCTACCAGTGGTAACTGCAGGTCTACCAGTGGTAACTGCAGGTTTACCAGCAATAACTGCAGGTCTACCAGTGGTAACTGCAGGTCTAGCAGCAATAACTGCAGATTTACCAGCAATAACTGCAGGTCTACCAGTGGTAACTGCAGGTTTACCAGCAATAACTGACGGTCTACCAGTGGTAACTGCAGGTCTACCAGCGGTAACTGCAGGTCTACCAGTGGTAACTGCAGGTTTACCAGTGGTAACTGCAGGTCTACCGGTGGTAACTGCAGATTTACCAGCAATAACTGCAGGTCTACCAGTGGTAACTGCAGGTTTACCAGTGGTAACTGCAGGTCTACCAGTGGCAACTGCAGATTTACCAGCAATAACTGCAGGTCAACCAGTGGTAACTGCAGGTCTACCAGTGGTAACTGCAGGTTTACCAGTGGTAACTGCAGGTCTACCAGTGGTAACTGCAGGTCTACCAGTGGTAACTGCAGGTTTACCAGTTGTAACTGCAGATTTACCAGTTGTAACTGCAGATTTACCAGCAATAACTGCAGGTCTACCAGTGGTAACTGCAGGTCTACCAGTGGTAACTGCAGGTTTACCAGCATTAACTGCAGGTCTACCAGTGGTAACTGCAGGTTTACCAGTTGTACCTGCAGGTCTAACAGTGGTAACTGCAGGTCTACCAGTCATAACTGCAGGTCTACCAACGGTAACTGCAGGTTTACCAGTGGTAACTGCAGGTCTACCAGTGGTAACTGCAGGTCTACCAGTCACAACTGCAGGTCTTCCAACGGTAACTGCAGGTTTACCAGTGGTACCTGCAGGTCTACCAGTGGTAACTGCAGGTCTACCAGCGGTAACTGCCGGTATACCAGTGGTAACTGCAGGTCTACCAGTTGTAACTGCAGGTTTACCAGCAATAACTGCAGGTCTACTAGCGATAACTGCAGGTCTACCAGTGGTAACTGCAGGTTTACCAGCAATAACTGCATGTCTACTAGCGATAACTGCAGGTCTACCAGTGGGAACTGCAGGTCTACCAGCGGTAACTGGAGGTCTAACAGCGATAACTGCAGGTCTACCAGTGGTAACTGGAGGTCTAACAGCGATAACTGCAGGTCTACCAGTGGGAACTGCAGGTCTACCAGTGGGAACTGCAGGTTTACCAGCAATAACTGCAGGTCTACTAGCGATAACTGCAGGTCTACCAGCGATAACTGCAGGTCAATTAGCGATAACTGCAGGTTTACCAGCAATAACTGCCGGTCTACCAGTGGTAACTGCAGGTCTACCAGGGATAACTGCAGGTCTCCCAGCAATAACTGCAGGTCTACCAGCGGTAACTGCAGGTATACCAGCGGTAACTGCTGGTCTACCAGCGGTAACTGCAGGTCTACCAGCGGTAACTGCAAGTCTACCAGTGGCAACTGCTGGTCTACCAGTGGCAACTGCAGGTCTACCAGTGATAACTGCAGGTTTACCAGTGTTAACTGCAGGTTTACCAGCAATAACTGCAGGTCTACCAGCAATAACTGCAGGTCTACCAGCGATAACTGCAAGTCTACCAGCGGTAACTGCAGGTCTACCAGTGGTAACTGCAGGTCTACCAGCGGTAACTGCAGGTCTACCAGTGGTAACTGCAGGTTTACCAGCAATAACTGCAGGTCTACCAGCAATAACTGCAGGTCTAGCAGTGGTAACTGCAGGTTTACCAGCAATAACTGCAGGTCTACCAGTGGTAACTGCAGGTCTAGCAGCGGTAACTGCAGGTTTACCAGCAATAACTGCAGGTCTACCAGTGGTAACTGCAGGTCTACCAGTGGTAACTGCAGATTTACCAGCAATAACTGCCGGCCTACCAGTGGTAACTGCAGGTTTACCAGTGGTAACTGCAGGTCTATCAGTGGTAACTGCAGATTTACCAGCAATAACTGCCGGTCTACCAGTGGTAACTGCAGGTTTACCAGCAATAACTGCAGGTCTACCAGCAATAACTGCAGGTCTACCAGCAATAACTGCCGGTCTACCAGTGGTAACTGCAGGTTTACCAGCAATAACTGCAGCTCTACCAGCAATAACTGCAGGTCTACCAGTGGTAACTGCAGATTTACCAGCAATAACTGCAGGTCTAGCAGTGGTAACTGCAGATTTACCAGCAATAACTGCCGGTCTACCAGTGGTAACTGCAGGTCTACCAGCGGTAACTGCAGGTCTACCAGTGGTAACTGCAGGTTTACCAGTGGTAACTGCAGGTCTACTGGTGGTAACTGCAGATTTACCAGCAATAACTGCCGGTCTACCAGTGGTAACTGCAGGTCTACCAGCGGTAACTGGAGGTCTACCAGTGGTAACTGGAGGTCTAACAGCGATAACTGCAGGTCTACCAATGGTAACTGCAAGTTTACCAGTGGTACCTGCAGGTTTACCAGCAATAACTGCAGGTCTACTAGCGATAACTGCAGGTCTACCAGCGATAACTGCAGGTCTATTAGCGATAACTGCAGGTTTACCAGCAATAACTGCCGGTCTACCAGTGGTAACTGCAGGTCTCCCAGCAATAACTGCAGGTCTACCAGCGGTAACTGCAGGTCTACCAGCGGTAACTGCTGGTCCACCAGCGGTAACTGCAGGTCTACCAGCGGTAACTGCTGGTCTACCAGTGGCAACTGCAGGTCTACCAGTGATAACTGCAGGTCTACCAGCAATAACTACCGGTCTACCAGTGGTAACTGCAGGTTTACCAGCAATAACTGCCGGTCTACCAGTGGTAACTGCAGGTCTACAAGCGGTAACTGCAGGTCTACCAGAGGTAACTGCCGGTCTACCCGTGGTAACTGCCGGTCTACCAGCGGTAACTGCAGGTTTACCAGTGTTAACTGCAGGTTTACCAGCAATAACTGCAGGTCTACCAGCAATAACTGCAGGTCTACCAGTGATAACTGCAGGTCTACCAGCGGTAACTGCAGGTCTACCAGTGGTAACTGCAGGTTTACCAGTGTTAACTGCAGGTTTACCAGCAATAACTGCCGGTCTACCAGTGGTAACTGCAGGTTTACCAGCAATAACTGCCGGTCTACCAGTGGTAACTGCAGGTCTACCAGCAATAACTGCAGGTCTAGCAGTGGTAACTGCAGGTTTACCAGCAATAACTGCAGGTCTACCAGTGGTAACTGCAGGTTTACCAGCAATAACTGCTGGTCTACCAGTGGTAACTGCAGGTTTGCCAGCAATAACTGCCGGTCTACCAGTGGTAACTGCAGGTTTACCAGCAATAACTGCAGGTCTACCAGTGGTAACTGCAGATTTACCAGCAATAACTGCCGGTCTACCAGTGGTAACTGCAGGTTTACCAGTAGTAACTGCAGGTCTATCAGTGGTAACTGCAGATTTACCAGCAATAACTGCCGGTCTACCAGTGGTAACTGCAGGTCTACCAGTGGTAACTGCAGGTTTACCAGCAATAACTGCAGGTCTACCAGTGGTAACTGCAGGTCTAGCAGCAATAACTGCAGATTTACCAGCAATAACTGCAGGTCTAGCAGTGGTAACTGCAGGTTTACCAGCAATAACTGACGGTCTACCAGTGGTAACTGCAGGTCTACCAGCGGTAACTGCAGGTCTACCAGTGGTAACTGCAGGTTTACCAGTGGTAACTGCAGGTCTACCGGTGGTAACTGCAGATTTACCAGCAATAACTGCAGGTCTACCAGTGGTAACTGCAGGTTTACCAGTGGTAACTGCAGGTCTACCAGTTGCAACTGCAGATTTACCAGCAATAACTGCAGGTCAACCAGTGGTAACTGCAGGTCTACCAGTGGTAACTGCAGGTTTACCAGTGGTAACTGCAGGTCTACCAGTGGTAACTGCAGGTCTACCAGTGGTAACTGCAGGTTTACCAGTTGTAACTGCAGATTTACCAGTTGTAACTGCAGATTTACCAGCAATAACTGCAGGTCTACCAGTGGTAACTGCAGGTCTACCAGTGGTAACTGCAGGTTTACCAGCATTAACTGCAGGTCTACCAGTGGTAACTGCAGGTTTACCAGTTGTACCTGCAGGTCTAACAGTGGTAACTGCAGGTCTACCAGTCATAACTGCAGGTCTACCAACGGTAACTGCAGGTTTACCAGTGGTAACTGCCGGTCTACCAGTGGTAACTGCCGGTCTACCAGTGGTAACTGCAGGTCTACCAGCGGTAACGGCAGGTCTACCAGTGGTAACTGCCTATCTACCTGTGGTAACTGCAGCTTTACCAGTGGTAACTGCAGGTCTACCAGCAATAACTGCAGGTCTGCCAGCAATAACTGCAGCTCTACCAGCAATAACTGCAGGTCTACCAGTGGTAACTGCCGGTCTACCAGTGGTAACTGCAGGTTTACCAGTGGTGACTGCAAGTCTGCCAGCAATAACTGCAGCTCTACCAGCAATAACTGCAGGTCTACCAGTGGTAACTGCAGGTCTACCAGCGGCAACTGCAGGTTTACCAGTGGTAACTGCAGATTTACCAGCGATAACTGCAGGTCTACCAGCGATAACTGCAGGTCTACCAGTGGTAACTGCAGGTCTACCAGTGGTAACTGCAGATTTACCAGCAATAACTGCCGGTCTACCAGTGGTAACTGCAGGTTTACCAGCAATAACTGCAGCTCTACCAGCAATAACTGCAGGTCTAGGAGTGGTAACTGCAGATTTACCAGCAATAACTGCCGGTCTACCAGTGGTAACTGCAGGTCTACCAGCGGTAACTGCAGGTCTACCAGTGGTAACTGCAGGTTTACCAGTGGTAACTGCAGGCCTACCGGTGGTAACTGCAGATTTACCAGCAATAAGTGCAGGTCTACCAGTGGTAACTGCAGGTTTACCAGTGGTAACTGCAGGTTTACCAGTGGTAACTGCAGGTCTACCAGTGGTAACTGCAGATTTACCAGCAATAACTGCAGGTCTACCAGTGGTAACTGCAAGTCTACCAGCAATAACTGCAGGTCTACCAGTGGTAACTGCAGGTTTACCAGTGGTAACTGCAGGTCTATCAGTGGTAACTGCAGATTTACCAGCAATAACTGCCGGTCTACCAGTGGTAACTGCAGGTTTACCAGCAATAACTGCAGGTCTACCAGCAATAACTGCAGGTCTACCAGTGGTAACTGCAGATTTACCAGCAATAACTGCAGGTCTACCAGTGGTAACTGCAGGTTTACCAGCAATAACTGCAGCTCTACCAGCAATAACTGCAGGTCTACCAGTGGTAACTGCAGATTTACCAGCAATAACTGCTGGTCTACCAGTGGTAACTGCAGGTTTACCAGCAAGAACTGCAGGTCTACCAGCAATAACTGCAGGTCTACCAGTGGTAACTGCAGGTTTACCAGCAATAACTGACGGTCTACCAGTGGTAACTGCAGGTCTACCAGCGGTAACTGCAGGTCTACCAGTGGTAACTGCAGGTTTACCAGTGGTAACTGCAGGTCTACCGGTGGTAACTGCAGATTTACCAGCAATAACTGCAGGTCTACCAGTGGTAACTGCAGGTTTACCAGTGGTAACTGCAGGTCTACCAGTGGCAACTGCAGATTTACCAGCAATAACTGCAGGTCAACCAGTGGTAACTGCAGGTCTACCAGTGGTAACTGCAGGTTTACCAGTGGTAACTGCAGGTCTACCAGTGGTAACTGCAGGTCTACCAGTGGTAACTGCAGGTTTACCAGTTGTAACTGCAGGTCTACCAGTGGTAACTGCAAGTCTACCAGCAATAACTGCAGGTCTACCAGTGGTAACTGCAGGTTTACCAGTGGTAACTGCAGGTCTATCAGTGGTAACTGCAGATTTACCAGCAATAACTGCCGGTCTACCAGTGGTAACTGCAGGTTTACCAGCAATAACTGCAGGTCTACCAGCAATAACTGCAGGTCTACCAGTGGTAACTGCAGATTTACCAGCAATAACTGCAGGTCTACCAGTGGTAACTGCAGGTTTACCAGCAATAACTGCAGCTCTACCAGCAATAACTGCAGGTCTACCAGTGGTAACTGCAGATTTACCAGCAATAACTGCTGGTCTACCAGTGGTAACTGCAGGTTTACCAGCAAGAACTGCAGGTCTACCAGCAATAACTGCAGGTCTACCAGTGGTAACTGCAGGTTTACCAGCAATAACTGACGGTCTACCAGTGGTAACTGCAGGTCTACCAGCGGTAACTGCAGGTCTACCAGTGGTAACTGCAGGTTTACCAGTGGTAACTGCAGGTCTACCGGTGGTAACTGCAGATTTACCAGCAATAACTGCAGGTCTACCAGTGGTAACTGCAGGTTTACCAGTGGTAACTGCAGGTCTACCAGTGGCAACTGCAGATTTACCAGCAATAACTGCAGGTCAACCAGTGGTAACTGCAGGTCTACCAGTGGTAACTGCAGGTTTACCAGTGGTAACTGCAGGTCTACCAGTGGTAACTGCAGGTCTACCAGTGGTAACTGCAGGTTTACCAGTTGTAACTGCAGATTTACCAGTTGTAACTGCAGATTTACCAGCAATAACTGCAGGTCTACCAGTGGTAACTGCAGGTCTACCAGTGGTAACTGCAGGTTTACCAGCATTAACTGCAGGTCTACCAGTGGTAACTGCAGGTTTACCAGTTGTACCTGCAGGTCTAACAGTGGTAACTGCAGGTCTACCAGTCATAACTGCAGGTCTACCAACGGTAACTGCAGGTTTACCAGTGGTAACTGCAGGTCTACCAGTGGTAACTGCAGGTCTACCAGTCACAACTGCAGGTCTTCCAACGGTAACTGCAGGTTTACCAGTGGTACCTGCAGGTCTACCAGTGGTAACTGCAGGTCTACCAGCGGTAACTGCCGGTATACCAGTGGTAACTGCAGGTCTACCAGTTGTAACTGCAGGTTTACCAGCAATAACTGCAGGTCTA
This sequence comes from Telmatherina bonti, assembly GCF_933228915.1. NCBI lineage: Eukaryota > Metazoa > Chordata > Actinopteri > Atheriniformes > Telmatherinidae > Telmatherina > Telmatherina bonti. The sequence continues at coordinate 2,422,228 of NC_136633.1, forward strand.
CTAGCGATAACTGCAGGTCTACCAGTGGTAACTGCAGGTTTACCAGCAATAACTGCATGTCTACTAGCGATAACTGCAGGTCTACCAGTGGGAACTGCAGGTCTACCAGCGGTAACTGGAGGTCTAACAGCGATAACTGCAGGTCTACCAGTGGTAACTGGAGGTCTAACAGCGATAACTGCAGGTCTACCAGTGGGAACTGCAGGTCTACCAGTGGGAACTGCAGGTTTACCAGCAATAACTGCAGGTCTACTAGCGATAACTGCAGGTCTACCAGCGATAACTGCAGGTCAATTAGCGATAACTGCAGGTTTACCAGCAATAACTGCCGGTCTACCAGTGGTAACTGCAGGTCTACCAGGGATAACTGCAGGTCTCCCAGCAATAACTGCAGGTCTACCAGCGGTAACTGCAGGTATACCAGCGGTAACTGCTGGTCTACCAGCGGTAACTGCAGGTCTACCAGCGGTAACTGCAAGTCTACCAGTGGCAACTGCTGGTCTACCAGTGGCAACTGCAGGTCTACCAGTGATAACTGCAGGTTTACCAGTGTTAACTGCAGGTTTACCAGCAATAACTGCAGGTCTACCAGCAATAACTGCAGGTCTACCAGCGATAACTGCAAGTCTACCAGCGGTAACTGCAGGTCTACCAGTGGTAACTGCAGGTCTACCAGCGGTAACTGCAGGTCTACCAGTGGTAACTGCAGGTTTACCAGCAATAACTGCAGGTCTACCAGCAATAACTGCAGGTCTAGCAGTGGTAACTGCAGGTTTACCAGCAATAACTGCAGGTCTACCAGTGGTAACTGCAGGTCTAGCAGCGGTAACTGCAGGTTTACCAGCAATAACTGCAGGTCTACCAGTGGTAACTGCAGGTCTACCAGTGGTAACTGCAGATTTACCAGCAATAACTGCCGGCCTACCAGTGGTAACTGCAGGTTTACCAGTGGTAACTGCAGGTCTATCAGTGGTAACTGCAGATTTACCAGCAATAACTGCCGGTCTACCAGTGGTAACTGCAGGTTTACCAGCAATAACTGCAGGTCTACCAGCAATAACTGCAGGTCTACCAGCAATAACTGCCGGTCTACCAGTGGTAACTGCAGGGTTACCAGCAATAACTGCAGCTCTACCAGCAATAACTGCAGGTCTACCAGTGGTAACTGCAGATTTACCAGCAATAACTGCAGGTCTAGCAGTGGTAACTGCAGATTTACCAGCAATAACTGCCGGTCTACCAGTGGTAACTGCAGGTTTACCAGTGGTAACTGCAGGTCTACCAGTGGTAACTGCAGGTCTACCAGTGGTAACTGCAGGTTTACCAGTTGTAACTGCAGATTTACCAGTTGTAACTGCAGATTTACCAGCAATAACTGCAGGTCTACCAGTGGTAACTGCAGGTCTACCAGTGGTAACTGCAGGTTTACCAGCATTAACTGCAGGTCTACCAGTGGTAACTGCAGGTTTACCAGTTGTACCTGCAGGTCTAACAGTGGTAACTGCAGGTCTACCAGTCATAACTGCAGGTCTACCAACGGTAACTGCAGGTTTACCAGTGGTAACTGCAGGTCTACCAGTGGTAACTGCAGGTCTACCAGTCACAACTGCAGGTCTTCCAACGGTAACTGCAGGTTTACCAGTGGTACCTGCAGGTCTACCAGTGGTAACTGCAGGTCTACCAGCGGTAACTGCCGGTATACCAGTGGTAACTGCAGGTCTACCAGTTGTAACTGCAGGTTTACCAGCAATAACTGCAGGTCTACTAGCGATAACTGCAGGTCTACCAGTGGTAACTGCAGGTTTACCAGCAATAACTGCATGTCTACTAGCGATAACTGCAGGTCTACCAGTGGGAACTGCAGGTCTACCAGCGGTAACTGGAGGTCTAACAGCGATAACTGCAGGTCTACCAGTGGTAACTGGAGGTCTAACAGCGATAACTGCAGGTCTACCAGTGGGAACTGCAGGTCTACCAGTGGGAACTGCAGGTTTACCAGCAATAACTGCAGGTCTACTAGCGATAACTGCAGGTCTACCAGCGATAACTGCAGGTCAATTAGCGATAACTGCAGGTTTACCAGCAATAACTGCCGGTCTACCAGTGGTAACTGCAGGTCTACCAGGGATAACTGCAGGTCTCCCAGCAATAACTGCAGGTCTACCAGCGGTAACTGCAGGTATACCAGCGGTAACTGCTGGTCTACCAGCGGTAACTGCAGGTCTACCAGCGGTAACTGCAAGTCTACCAGTGGCAACTGCTGGTCTACCAGTGGCAACTGCAGGTCTACCAGTGATAACTGCAGGTTTACCAGTGTTAACTGCAGGTTTACCAGCAATAACTGCAGGTCTACCAGCAATAACTGCAGGTCTACCAGCGATAACTGCAAGTCTACCAGCGGTAACTGCAGGTCTACCAGTGGTAACTGCAGGTCTACCAGCGGTAACTGCAGGTCTACCAGTGGTAACTGCAGGTTTACCAGCAATAACTGCAGGTCTACCAGCAATAACTGCAGGTCTAGCAGTGGTAACTGCAGGTTTACCAGCAATAACTGCAGGTCTACCAGTGGTAACTGCAGGTCTAGCAGCGGTAACTGCAGGTTTACCAGCAATAACTGCAGGTCTACCAGTGGTAACTGCAGGTCTACCAGTGGTAACTGCAGATTTACCAGCAATAACTGCCGGCCTACCAGTGGTAACTGCAGGTTTACCAGTGGTAACTGCAGGTCTATCAGTGGTAACTGCAGATTTACCAGCAATAACTGCCGGTCTACCAGTGGTAACTGCAGGTTTACCAGCAATAACTGCAGGTCTACCAGCAATAACTGCAGGTCTACCAGCAATAACTGCCGGTCTACCAGTGGTAACTGCAGGTTTACCAGCAATAACTGCAGCTCTACCAGCAATAACTGCAGGTCTACCAGTGGTAACTGCAGATTTACCAGCAATAACTGCAGGTCTAGCAGTGGTAACTGCAGATTTACCAGCAATAACTGCCGGTCTACCAGTGGTAACTGCAGGTCTACCAGCGGTAACTGCAGGTCTACCAGTGGTAACTGCAGGTTTACCAGTGGTAACTGCAGGTCTACTGGTGGTAACTGCAGATTTACCAGCAATAACTGCCGGTCTACCAGTGGTAACTGCAGGTCTACCAGCGGTAACTGGAGGTCTACCAGTGGTAACTGGAGGTCTAACAGCGATAACTGCAGGTCTACCAATGGTAACTGCAAGTTTACCAGTGGTACCTGCAGGTTTACCAGCAATAACTGCAGGTCTACTAGCGATAACTGCAGGTCTACCAGCGATAACTGCAGGTCTATTAGCGATAACTGCAGGTTTACCAGCAATAACTGCCGGTCTACCAGTGGTAACTGCAGGTCTCCCAGCAATAACTGCAGGTCTACCAGCGGTAACTGCAGGTCTACCAGCGGTAACTGCTGGTCCACCAGCGGTAACTGCAGGTCTACCAGCGGTAACTGCTGGTCTACCAGTGGCAACTGCAGGTCTACCAGTGATAACTGCAGGTCTACCAGCAATAACTACCGGTCTACCAGTGGTAACTGCAGGTTTACCAGCAATAACTGCCGGTCTACCAGTGGTAACTGCAGGTCTACAAGCGGTAACTGCAGGTCTACCAGAGGTAACTGCCGGTCTACCCGTGGTAACTGCCGGTCTACCAGCGGTAACTGCAGGTTTACCAGTGTTAACTGCAGGTTTACCAGCAATAACTGCAGGTCTACCAGCAATAACTGCAGGTCTACCAGTGATAACTGCAGGTCTACCAGCGGTAACTGCAGGTCTACCAGTGGTAACTGCAGGTTTACCAGTGTTAACTGCAGGTTTACCAGCAATAACTGCCGGTCTACCAGTGGTAACTGCAGGTTTACCAGCAATAACTGCCGGTCTACCAGTGGTAACTGCAGGTCTACCAGCAATAACTGCAGGTCTAGCAGTGGTAACTGCAGGTTTACCAGCAATAACTGCAGGTCTACCAGTGGTAACTGCAGGTTTACCAGCAATAACTGCTGGTCTACCAGTGGTAACTGCAGGTTTGCCAGCAATAACTGCCGGTCTACCAGTGGTAACTGCAGGTTTACCAGCAATAACTGCAGGTCTACCAGTGGTAACTGCAGATTTACCAGCAATAACTGCCGGTCTACCAGTGGTAACTGCAGGTTTACCAGTAGTAACTGCAGGTCTATCAGTGGTAACTGCAGATTTACCAGCAATAACTGCCGGTCTACCAGTGGTAACTGCAGGTCTACCAGTGGTAACTGCAGGTTTACCAGCAATAACTGCAGGTCTACCAGTGGTAACTGCAGGTCTAGCAGCAATAACTGCAGATTTACCAGCAATAACTGCAGGTCTAGCAGTGGTAACTGCAGGTTTACCAGCAATAACTGACGGTCTACCAGTGGTAACTGCAGGTCTACCAGCGGTAACTGCAGGTCTACCAGTGGTAACTGCAGGTTTACCAGTGGTAACTGCAGGTCTACCGGTGGTAACTGCAGATTTACCAGCAATAACTGCAGGTCTACCAGTGGTAACTGCAGGTTTACCAGTGGTAACTGCAGGTCTACCAGTGGCAACTGCAGATTTACCAGCAATAACTGCAGGTCAACCAGTGGTAACTGCAGGTCTACCAGTGGTAACTGCAGGTTTACCAGTGGTAACTGCAGGTCTACCAGTGGTAACTGCAGGTCTACCAGTGGTAACTGCAGGTTTACCAGTTGTAACTGCAGATTTACCAGTTGTAACTGCAGATTTACCAGCAATAACTGCAGGTCTACCAGTGGTAACTGCAGGTCTACCAGTGGTAACTGCAGGTTTACCAGCATTAACTGCAGGTCTACCAGTGGTAACTGCAGGTTTACCAGTTGTACCTGCAGGTCTAACAGTGGTAACTGCAGGTCTACCAGTCATAACTGCAGGTCTACCAACGGTAACTGCAGGTTTACCAGTGGTAACTGCCGGTCTACCAGTGGTAACTGCCGGTCTACCAGTGGTAACTGCAGGTCTACCAGCGGTAACGGCAGGTCTACCAGTGGTAACTGCCTATCTACCTGTGGTAACTGCAGCTTTACCAGTGGTAACTGCAGGTCTACCAGCAATAACTGCAGGTCTGCCAGCAATAACTGCAGCTCTACCAGCAATAACTGCAGGTCTACCAGTGGTAACTGCCGGTCTACCAGTGGTAACTGCAGGTTTACCAGTGGTGACTGCAAGTCTGCCAGCAATAACTGCAGCTCTACCAGCAATAACTGCAGGTCTACCAGTGGTAACTGCAGGTCTACCAGCGGCAACTGCAGGTTTACCAGTGGTAACTGCAGATTTACCAGCGATAACTGCAGGTCTACCAGCGATAACTGCAGGTCTACCAGTGGTAACTGCAGGTCTACCAGTGGTAACTGCAGATTTACCAGCAATAACTGCCGGTCTACCAGTGGTAACTGCAGGTTTACCAGCAATAACTGCAGCTCTACCAGCAATAACTGCAGGTCTAGGAGTGGTAACTGCAGATTTACCAGCAATAACTGCCGGTCTACCAGTGGTAACTGCAGGTCTACCAGCGGTAACTGCAGGTCTACCAGTGGTAACTGCAGGTTTACCAGTGGTAACTGCAGGCCTACCGGTGGTAACTGCAGATTTACCAGCAATAAGTGCAGGTCTACCAGTGGTAACTGCAGGTTTACCAGTGGTAACTGCAGGTTTACCAGTGGTAACTGCAGGTCTACCAGTGGTAACTGCAGATTTACCAGCAATAACTGCAGGTCTACCAGTGGTAACTGCAAGTCTACCAGCAATAACTGCAGGTCTACCAGTGGTAACTGCAGGTTTACCAGTGGTAACTGCAGGTCTATCAGTGGTAACTGCAGATTTACCAGCAATAACTGCCGGTCTACCAGTGGTAACTGCAGGTTTACCAGCAATAACTGCAGGTCTACCAGCAATAACTGCAGGTCTACCAGTGGTAACTGCAGATTTACCAGCAATAACTGCAGGTCTACCAGTGGTAACTGCAGGTTTACCAGCAATAACTGCAGCTCTACCAGCAATAACTGCAGGTCTACCAGTGGTAACTGCAGATTTACCAGCAATAACTGCTGGTCTACCAGTGGTAACTGCAGGTTTACCAGCAAGAACTGCAGGTCTACCAGCAATAACTGCAGGTCTACCAGTGGTAACTGCAGATTTACCAGCAATAACTGCAGGTCTACCAGTGGTAACTGCAGGTTTACCAGCAATAACTGCAGCTCTACCAGCAATAACTGCAGGTCTACCAGTGGTAACTGCAGATTTACCAGCAATAACTGCAGGTCTACCAGCAATAACTGCAGGTCTACCAGTGGTAACTGCAGATTTACCAGCAATAACTGCTGGTCTACCAGTGGTAACTGCAGGTTTACCAGCAATAACTGCAGCTCTACCAGCAATAACTGCAGGTCTACCAGTGGTAACTGCAGATTTACCAGCAATAACTGCCGGTTTACCAGTGGTAACTGCAGGTCTATCAGCGGTAACTGCAGGTCTACCAGTGGTAACTGCAGGTCTACCAGTGGTAACTGCCGGTCTACCAGTGGTAACTGCAGGTCTACCAGCAGTAACTGCAGGTCTACCAGTGGTAACTGCCGATCTACCTGTGGTAACTGCAGGTTTACCAGTGGTAACTGCAGGTCTACCAGCAATAACTGCAGCTCTACCAGCAATAACTGCAGGTCTACCAGTGGTAACTGCAAGTCTACCAGCAATAACTGCAGGTCTACCAGTGGTAACTGCAGGTCTACCAGCGGTAACTGCAGGTCTACCAGTGGTAAGTGCAGGTTTACCAGTGGTAACTGCAGGTCTACCGGTGGTAACTGCAGATTTACCATCAATAACTGCAGGTCTACCAGTGGTAACTGCAGGTTTACCAGTGGTAACTGCAGGTCTACCAGTGGCAACTGCAGATTTACCAGCAATAACTGCAGGTCAACCAGTGGTAACTGCAGGTCTACCAGTGGTAACTGCAGGTCTTCCAGTGGTAACTGCAGGTTTACCAGTGGTAACTGCAGATTTACCAGCAATAACTGCAGGTCTACCAGTGGTAACTGCAAGTCTACCAGCAATAACTGCAGGTCCACCAGTGGTAACTGCAGGTCTACCAGTGGTAACTGCAGGTTTACCAGCATTAACTGCAGGTCTGCCAGTGGTAACTGCAGGTTCACCAGTGGTACCTGCAGGTCTACCAGTGGTAACGGCAGGTCTACCAGTCATAACTGCAGGTCTACCAACGGTAACTGCAGGTTTACCAGTGGTAACTGCAGGTCTACCAGTCATAACTGCAGGTCTACCAACGGTAACTGCAGGTTTACCAGTGGTACTTGCAGGTCTACCAGTGGTAACTGCAGGTCTACTAGCGATAACTGCAGGTCTACTAGCGATAAGTGCAGGTCTACCAGTGGTAACTGGAGGTCTAACAGCGATAACTGCAGGTCTACCAACGGTAACTGCAGGTTTACCAGTGGTACTTGCAGGTCTACCAGTGGTAACTGCAGGTTTACCAGCAATAACTGCAGGTCTACTAGCGATAAGTGCAGGTCTACCAGTGGTAACTGGAGGTCTAACAGCGATAACTGCAGGTCTACCAACGGTAACTGCAAGTTTACCAGTGGTACCTGCAGGTTTACCAGCAATAACTGCAGGTCTACTAGCGATAACTGCAGGTCTACCAGTGGTAACTGGAGGTCTAACAGCGATAACTGCAGGTCTACCAACGGTAACTGCAAGTTTACCAGTGGTACCTGCAGGTTTACCAGCAATAACTGCAGGTCTACTAGCGATAACTGCAGGTTTACCAGTGGTAACTGGAGGTCTAACAGCGATAACTGCAGGTCTACCAGTGGTAACTTCAAGTTTACCAGTGGTACCTGCAGGTTTACCAGCAATAACTGCAGGTCTACTAGCGATAACTGCAGGTCTACCAGTGGTAACTGCAGGTTTACCAGTGGTAACTGCAGGTTTACCATGAATAACTGCAGATCTACTAGCGATAACTGCAGGTCTACCAGCGGTATCTGCAGGTATACCAGTGGTAACTGCAGGTCTTCCAGTGGTAACTGCCGGTCTACCAGTGGTAACTGCAGGTCTACCAGCGGTAACTGCAGGTCTACCAGTGGAAACTGCAGCTCTACCAGTGGTAACTGCCGATCTACCAGTCGTAACTGCAGGCTTACCAGTGGTAACTGCAGGTCTGCCAGCAATAACTGCAGCTCCACCAGCCATAACTGCAGGTCTACCAGTGGTAACTGCCGGTCTACCAGTGGTAACTGCAGGTTTACCAGCAATAACTGCAGGTCTACCAGTGGTAACTGCAGGTCTACCAGCGGTAACTGCAGGTTTACCAGTGGTAACTGCAGATTTACCAGCAATAACTGCAGGTCTACCAGCGGTAACTGCAAGTCTACCAGTGGTAACTGCAGGTCTACCAGTGGTAACTGCCGGTCTACCAGTGGTAACTGCAGGTCTACCAGCGGTAACTGCAGGTCTACCAGTGGTAACTGCCAATCTACCTGTGGTAACTGCAGGTTTACCAGTGGTAACTGCAGGTCTACCAGCAATAACTGCAGCTCTACCAGCAATAACTGCAGGTCTACCAGTGGTAACTGCAGGTCTACCAATGGTAACTGCAGGTTTCCCAGTGGTAACTGCAGGTCTACCAGTGGTAACTGCAGATTTACCAGCGATAACTGCAGGTCTACCAGCGATAACTGCAGGTCTACCAGAGGTAACTGCAGGCTTACCAGTGGTAACTGCAAGTCTGCCAGCAATAACTGCAGCTCTACCAGCAATAACTGCAGGTCTACCAGTGGTAACTGCAGGTCTACCAGCGGTAACTGCAGGTCTACCAGTGGTAACTGCAGGTCTACCAGCGGTAACTGCAGGTTTACCAGCAATAACTGCAGGTCTACCAGTGGTAACTGCAGATTTACCAGCGATAACTGCAGGTCTACCAGCGATAACTGCAGGTCTACCAGAGGTAACTGCCGGTCTACCAGTGGTAACTGCCGGTCTACCAGTGGTAACTGCAGGTCTACAAGCGGTAACTGCAGGTCTACCAGTGGTAACTGCCGATCTACCTGTGGTAACTGCAGGTTTACCAGTGGTAACTGCAGGTCTACCAGCAATAACTGCAGGTCTGCCAGCAATAACTGCAGCTCTACCAGCAATAACTGCAGGTCTACCAGTGGTAACTGCCGGTCTACCAGTGGTAACTGCAGGTTTACCAGTGGTAACTGCAGGTCTACCAGCAATAACTGCAGCTCTACCAGCAATAACTGCAGGTCTACCAGTGGTAACTGCAGGTCTACCAATGGTAACTGCAGGTTTCCCAGTGGTAACTGCAGGTCTACCAGTGGTAACTGCAGATTTACCAGCGATAACTGCAGGTCTACCAGCAATAACTGCAGGTCTACCAGAGGTAACTGCAGGCTTACCAGTGGTAACTGCAAGTCTGCCAGCAATAACTGCAGCTCTCCCAGCAATAACTGCAGGTCTACCAGTGGTAACTGCAGGTCTACCAGCGGTAACTGCAGGTTTACCAGCAATAACTGCAGGTCTACCAGTGGTAACTGCAGATTTACCAGCGATAACTGCAGGTCTACCAGCGATAACTGCAGGTCTACCAGAGGTAACTGCCGGTCTACCAGTGGTAACTGCCGGTGTACCAGTGGTAACTGCAGGTCTACCAGCAATAACTGCAGGTCTGCCAGCAATAACTGCAGCTCTACCAGCAATAACTGCAGGTCTACCAGTGGTAACTGCAGGTCTACCAGCGGCAACTGCAGGTTTACCAGTGGTAACTGCAGATTAACCAGCGATAACTGCAGGTCTACCAGCGATAACTGCAGGTCTACCAGTGGTAACTGCAGGTCTACCAGTGGTAACTGCAGATTTACCAGCAATAACTGCCGGTCTACCAGTGGTAACTGCAGGTTTACCAGCAATAACTGCAGCTCTACCAGCAATAACTGCAGGTCTAGGAGTGGTAACTGCAGATTTACCAGCAATAACTGCCGGTCTACCAGTGGTAACTGCAGGTCTACCAGCGGTAACTGCAGGTCTACCAGTGGTAACTGCAGGTTTACCAGTGGTAACTGCAGGCCTACCGGTGGTAACTGCAGATTTACCAGCAATAAGTGCAGGTCTACCAGTGGTAACTGCAGGTTTACCAGTGGTAACTGCAGGTTTACCAGTGGTAACTGCAGGTCTACCAGTGGTAACTGCAGATTTACCAGCAATAACTGCAGGTCTACCAGTGGTAACTGCAAGTCTACCAGCAATAACTACAGGTCTACCAGTGGTACCTGCAGGTTTACCAGTGGTAACTGCAGGTCTATCAGTGGTAACTGCAGATTTACCAGCAATAACTGCCGGTCTACCAGTGGTAACTGAAGGTTTACCAGCAATAACTGCAGGTCTACCAGCAATAACTGCAGGTCTACCAGTGGTAACTGCAGATTTACCAGCAATAACTGCAGGTCTACCAGTGGTAACTGCAGGTTTACCAGCAATAACTGCAGCTCTACCAGCAATAACTGCAGGTCTACCAGTGGTAACTGCAGATTTACCAGCAATAACTGCTGGTCTACCAGTGGTAACTGCAGGTTTACCAGCAATAACTGCAGGTCTACCAGCAATAACTGCAGGTCTACCAGTGGTAACTGCAGATTTACCAGCAATAACTGCAGGTCTACCAGTGGTAACTGCAGGTTTACCAGCAATAACTGCAGCTCTACCAGCAATAACTGCAGGTCTACCAGTGGTAACTGCAGATTTACCAGCAATAACTGCAGGTCTACCAGTGGTAACTGCAGGTTTACCAGCAATAACTGCAGCTCTACCAGCAATAACTGCAGGTCTACCAGTGGTAACTGCAGATTTACCAGTAATAACTGCTGGTCTACCAGTGGTAACTGCAGGTTTACCAGCAATAACTGCAGCTCTACCAGCAATAACTGCAGGTCTAGCAGTGGTAACTGCAGATTTACCAGCAATAACTGCCGGTTTACCAGTGGTAACTGCAGGTCTATCAGCGGTAACTGCAGGTCTACCAGTGGTAACTGCAGGTCTACCAGTGGTAACTGCCGGTCTACCAGTGGTAACTGCAGGTCTACCAGCAGTAACTGCCGGTCTACCAGTGGTAACTGCCGATCTACCTGTGGTAACTGCAGGTTTACCAGTGGTAACTGCAGGTCTACCAGCAATAACTGCAGCTCTACCAGCAATAACTGCAGGTCTACCAGTGGTAACTGCAAGTCTACCAGCAATAACTGCAGGTCTACCAGTGGTAACTGCAGGTCTACCAGCGGTAACTGCAGGTCTACCAGTGGTAAGTGAAGGTTTACCAGTGGTAACTGCAGGTCTACCGGTGGTAACTGCAGATTTACCAGCAATAACTGCAGGTCTACCAGTGGTAACTGCAGGTTTACCAGTGGTAACTGCAGGTCTACCAGTGGCAACTGCAGATTTACCAGCAATAACTGCAGGTCAACCAGTGGTAACTGCAGGTCTACCAGTGGTAACTGCAGGTCTACCAGTGGTAACTGCAGGTTTACCAGTGGTAACTGCAGATTTACCAGTGGTAACTGCAGATTTACCAGCAATAACTGCAGGTCTACCAGTGGTAACTGCAAGTCTACCAGCAATAACTGCAGGTCTACCAGTGGTAACTGCAGGTCTACCAGTGGTAACTGCAGGTTTACCAGCAATAACTGCAGGTCTACCAGTGGTAACTGCAAGTCTACCAGCAATAACTGCAGGTCTACCAGTGGTAACTGCAGGTCTACCAGCGGTAACTGCAGGTCTACCAGTGGTAAGTGCAGGTTTACCAGTGGTAACTGCAGGTCTACCGGTGGTACCTGCAGATTTACCAGCAATAACTGCAGGTCTACCAGTGGTAACTGCAGGTTTACCAGTGGTAACTGCAGGTCTACCAGTGGCAACTGCAGATTTACCAGCAATAACTGCAGGTCAACCAGTGGTAACTGCAGGTCTACCAGTGGTAACTGCAGGTCTACCAGTGGTAACTGCAGGTTTACCAGTGGTAACTGCAGATTTACCAGCAATAACTGCAGGTCTACCACTGGTAACTGCAAGTCTACCAGCAATAACTGCAGGTCTACCAGTGGTAACTGCAGGTCTACCAGTGGTAACTGCAGGTTTACCAGCATTAACTGCAGGTCTACCAGTGGTAACTGCAGGTTTACCAGTGGTACCTGCAGGTCTACCAGTGGTAACGGCAGGTCTACCAGTCATAACTGCAGGTCTACCAACGGTAACTGCAGGTTTACCAGTGGTAACTGCAGGTCTACCAGTCATAACTGCAGGTCTACCAACGGTAACCTCAGGTTTACCAGTGGTACTTGCAGGTCTACCAGTGGTAACTGCAGGTCTACTAGCGATAACTGCAGGTCTACTAGCGATAAGTGCAGGTCTACCAGTGGTAACTGGAGGTCTAACAGCGATAACTGCAGGTCTACCAACGGTAACTGCAGGTTTACCAGTGGTACTTGCAGGTCTACCAGTGGTAACTGCAGGTTTACCAGCAATAACTGCAGGTCTACTAGCGATAAGTGCAGGTCTACAAGTGGTAACTGGAGGTCTAACAGCGATAACTGCAGGTCTACCAACGGTAACTGCAAGTTTACCAGTGGTACCTGCAGGTTTACCAGCAATAACTGCAGGTCTACTAGCGATAACTGCAGGTCTACCAGTGGTAACTGGAGGTCTAACAGCGATAACTGCAGGTCTACCAACGGTAACTGCAAGTTTACCAGTGGTACCTGCAGGTTTACCAGCAATAACTGCAGGTCTACTAGCGATAACTGCAGGTCTACCAGTGGTAACTGGAGGTCTAATAGCGATATCTGCAGGTCTACCAGTGGTGACTTCAAGTTTACCAGTGGTACCTGCAGGTTTACCAGCAATAACTGCAGGTCTACTAGCGATAACTGCAGGTCTACCAGTGGTAACTGCAGGTTTACCAGTGGTAACTGCAGGTTTACCATGAATAACTGCAGATCTACTAGCGATAACTGCAGGTCTACCAGCGGTATCTGCAGGTATACCAGTGGTAACTGCAGGTCTACCAGTGGTAACTGCCGGTCTACCAGTGGTAACTGCAGGTCTACCAGCGGTAACTGCAGGTCTACCAGTGGTAACTGCAGCTCTACCAGTGGTAACTGCCGATCTACCAGTGGTAACTGCAGGCTTACCAGTGGTAACTGCAGGTCTGCCAGCAATAACTGCAGCTCCACCAGCCATAACTGCAGGTCTACCAGTGGTAACTGCAGGTTTACCAGCAATAACTGCAGGTCTACCAGTGGTAACTGCAGGTCTACCAGCGGTAACTGCAGGTTTACCAGTGGTAACTGCAGATTTACCAGCAATAACTGCAGGTCTACCAGCGGTAACTGCAAGTCTACCAGTGGTAACTGCAGGTCTACCAGTGGTAACTGCCGGTCTACCAGTGGTAACTGCAGGTCTACCAGCGGTAACTGCAGGTCTACCAGTGGTAACGGCCGATCTATCTGTGGTAACTGCAGGTTTACCAGTGGTAACTGCAGGTCTACCAGCAATAACTGCAGCTCTACCAGCAATAACTGCAGGTCTACCAGTGGTAACTGCAGGTCTACCAATGGTAACTGCAGGTTTCCCAGTGGTAACTGCAGGTCTACCAGTGGTAACTGCAGATTTACCAGCGATAACTGCAGGTCTACCAGCGATAACTGCAGGTCTACCAGAGGTAACTGCAGGCTTACCAGTGGTAACTGCAAGTCTGCCAGCAATAACTGCAGCTCTACCAGCAATAACTGCAGGTCTACCAGTGGTAACTGCAGGTCTACCAGCGGTAACTGCAGGTTTACCAGCAATAACTGCAGGTCTACCAGTGGTAACTGCAGATTTACCAGCGATAACTGCAGGTCTACCAGCGATAACTGCAGGTCTACCAGAGGTAACTGCCGGTCTACCAGTGGTAACTGCAGGTCTACCAGTGGTAACTGCAGGTCTACCAGCGGTAACTGCAGGTCTACCAGTGGTAACTGCCGATCTACCTGTGGTAACTGCAGGTTTACCAGTGGTAACTGCAGGTCTACCAGCAATAACTGCAGGTCTGCCAGCAATAACTGCAGCTCTACCAGCAATAACTGCAGGTCTACCAGTGGTAACTGCAGGTCTACCAGTGGTAACTGCAGATTTACCAGCAATAACTGCCGGTCTACCAGTGGTAACTGCAGGTTTACCAGCAATAACTGCAGCTCTACCAGCAATAACTGCAGGTCTAGGAGTGGTAACTGCAGATTTACCAGCAATAACTGCCGGTCTACCAGTGGTAACTGCAGGTCTACCAGCGGTAACTGCAGGTCTACCAGTGGTAACTGCAGGTTTACCAGTGGTAACTGCAGGCCTACCGGTGGTAACTGCAGATTTACCAGCAATAAGTGCAGGTCTACCAGTGGTAACTGCAGGTTTACCAGCGGTAACTGCAGGTTTACCAGTGGTAACTGCAGGTCTACCAGTGGTAACTGCAGATTTACCAGCAATAACTGCAGGTCTACCAGTGGTAACTGCAAGTCTACCAGCAATAACTACAGGTCTACCAGTGGTAACTGCAGGTTTACCAGTGGTAACTGCAGGTCTATCAGTGGTAACTGCAGATTTACCAGCAATAACTGCCGGTCTACCAGTGGTAACTGCAGGTTTACCAGCAATAACTGCAGGTCTACCAGCAATAACTGCAGGTCTACCAGTGGTAACTGCAGATTTACCAGCAATAACTGCAGGTCTACCAGTGGTAACTGCAGGTTTACCAGCAATAACTGCAGCTCTACCAGCAATAACTGCAGGTCTACCAGTGGTAACTGCAGATTTACCAGCAATAACTGCTGGTCTACCAGTGGTAACTGCAGGTTTACCAGCAATAACTGCAGGTCTACCAGCAATAACTGCAGGTCTACCAGTGGTAACTGCAGATTTACCAGCAATAACTGCAGGTCTACCAGTGGTAACTGCAGGTTTACTAGCAATAACTGCAGCTCTACCAGCAATAACTGCAGGTCTACCAGTGGTAACTGCAGGTCTAGCAGCGGTAACTGCAGGTCTACCAGTGGTAAGTGCAGGTTTACCAGTGGTAACTGCAGGTCTACCGGTGGTAACTGCAGATTTACCAGCAATAACTGCAGGTCTACCAGTGGTAACTGCAGGTTTACCAGTGGTAACTGCAGGTCTAGCAGTGGCAACTGCAGATTTACCAGCAATAACTGCAGGTCAACCAGTGGTAACTGCAGGTCTACCAGTGGTAACTGCAGGTTTACCAGTGGTAACTGCAGATTTACCAGCAATAACTGCAGGTCTACCAGTGGTAACTGCAAGTCTACCTGCAATAACTGCAGGTCTACCAGTGGTAACTGCAGGTCTACCAGTGGTAACTGCAGGTTTACCAGCAATAACTGCAGGTCTACCAGTGGTAACTGCAAGTCTACCAGCAATAACTGCAGGTCTACCAGTGGTAACTGCAGGTCTACCAGCGGTAACTGCAGGTCTACCAGTGGTAAGTGCAGGTTTACCAGTGGTAACTGCAGGTCTACCGGTGGTAACTGCAGATTTACCAGCAATAACTGCAGGTCTACCAGTGGTAACTGCAGGTTTACCAGTGGTAACTGCAGGTCTACCAGTGGCAACTGCAGATTTACCAGCAATAACTGCAGGTCAACCAGTGGTAACTGCAGGTCTACCAGTGGTAACTGCAGCTCTTCCAGTGGTAACTGCAGGTTTACCAGTGGTAACTGCAGATTTACCAGCAATAACTGCAGGTCTACCAGTGGTAACTGCAAGTCTACCAGCAATAACTGCAGGTCTACCAGTGGTAACTGCAGGTCTACCAGTGGTAACTGCAGGTTTACCAGCATTAACTGCAGGTCTACCAGTGGTAACTGCAGGTTTACCAGTGGTACCTGCAGGTCTACCAGTGGTAACGGCAGGTCTACCAGTCATAACTGCAGGTCTACCAACGGTAACTGCAGGTTTACCAGTGGTAACTGCAGGTCTACGAGTCATAACTGCAGGTCTACCAACGGTAACCTCAGGTTTACCAGTGGTACCTGCAGCTCTTCCAGTGGTAACTGCAGGTTTACCAGTGGTAACTGCAGATTTACCAGCAATAACTGCAGGTCTACCAGTGGTAACTGCAAGTCTACCAGCAATAACTGCAGGTCTACCAGTGGTAACTGCAGGTCTACCAGTGGTAACTGCAGGTCTACTAGCGATAACTGCAGGTCTACTAGCGATAAGTGCAGGTCTACCAGTGGTAACTGGAGGTCTAACAGCGATAACTGCAGGTCTACCAACGGTAACTGCAGGTTTACCAGTGGTACTTGCAGGTCTACCAGTGGTAACTGCAGGTTTACCAGCAATAACTGCAGGTCTACTAGCGATAAGTGCAGGTCTACCAGTGGTAACTGGAGGTCTAACAGCGATAACTGCAGGTCTACCAACGGTAACTGCAAGTTTACCAGTGGTACCTGCAGGTTTACCAGCAATAACTGCAGGTCTACTAGCGATAACTGCAGGTCTACCAGTGGTAACTGGAGGTCTAACAGCGATAACTGCAGGTCTACCAACGGTAACTGCAAGTTTACCAGTGGTACCTGCAGGTTTACCAGCAATAACTGCAGGTCTACTAGCGATAACTGCAGGTCTACCAGTGGTAACTGGAGGTCTAACAGCGATAACTGCAGGTCTACCAGTGGTAACTTCAAGTTTACCAGTGGTACCTGCAGGTTTACCAGCAATAACTGCAGGTCTACTAGCGATAACTGCAGGTCTACCAGTGGTAACTGCAGGTTTACCAGTGGTAACTGCAGGTTTACCATGAATAACTGCAGATCTACTAGCGATAACTGCAGGTCTACCAGCGGTATCTGCAGGTATACCAGTGGTAACTGCAGGTCTACCAGTGGTAACTGCCGGTCTACCAGTGGTAACTGCAGGTCTACCAGCGGTAACTGCAGGTCTACCAGTGGTAACTGCAGCTCTACCAGTGGTAACTGCCGATCTACCAGTGGTAACTGCAGGCTTACCAGTGGTAACTGCAGGTCTGCCAGCAATAACTGCAGCTCCACCAGCCATAACTGCAGGTCTACCAGTGGTAACTGCAGGTTTACCAGCAATAACTGCAGGTCTACCAGTGGTAACTGCAGGTCTACCAGCGGTAACTGCAGGTTTACCAGTGGTAACTGCAGATTTACCAGCAATAACTGCAGGTCTACCAACGGTAACTGCAAGTCTACCAGTGGTAACTGCAGGTCCACCAGTGGTAACTGCCGGTCTACCAGTGGTAACTGCAGGTCTACCAGCGGTAACTGCAGGTCTACCAGTGGTAACTGCCGATCTATCTGTGGTAACTGCAGGTTTACCAGTGGTAACTGCAGGTCTACCAGCAATAACTGCAGCTCTACCAGCAATAACTGCAGGTCTACCAGTGGTAACTGCAGGTCTACCAATGGTAACTGCAGGTTTCCCAGTGGTAACTGCAGGTCTACCAGTGGTAACTGCAGATTTACCAGCGATAACTGCAGGTCTACCAGCGATAACTGCAGGTCTACCAGAGGTAACTGCAGGCTTACCAGTGGTAACTGCAAGTCTGCCAGCAATAACTGCAGCTCTACCAGCAATAACTGCAGGTCTACCAGTGGTAACTGCAGGTCTACCAGCGGTAACTGCAGGTTTACCAGCAATAACTGCAGGTCTACCAGTGGTAACTGCAGATTTACCAGCGATAACTGCAGGTCTACCAGCGATAACTGCAG
The DNA here is from genome assembly GCF_933228915.1 of Telmatherina bonti. Taxonomy (NCBI): domain Eukaryota; kingdom Metazoa; phylum Chordata; class Actinopteri; order Atheriniformes; family Telmatherinidae; genus Telmatherina; species Telmatherina bonti. Next base: position 2,440,073 of record NC_136633.1, read on the forward strand.
GTCTACCAGAGGTAACTGCCGGTCTACCAGTGGTAACTGCCGGTCTACCAGTGGTAACTGCAGGTCTACCAGCGGTAACTGCAGGTCTACCAGTGGTAACTGCCGATCTACCTGTGGTAACTGCAGGTTTACCAGTGGTAACTGCAGGTCTACCAGCAATAACTGCAGGTCTGCCAGCAATAACTGCAGCTCTACCAGCAATAACTGCAGGTCTACCAGTGGTAACTGCAGGTCTACCAGAGGTAACTGCAGGTCTACCAGTGGTAACTGCAGATTTACCAGCAATAACTGCCGGTCTACCAGTGGTAACTGCAGGTTTACCAGCAATAACTGCAGCTCTACCAGCAATAACTGCAGGTCTAGGAGTGGTAACTGCAGATTTACCAGCAATAACTTCCGGTCTACCAGTGGTAACTGCAGGTCTACCAGCGGTAACTGCAGGTCTACCAGTGGTAACTGCAGGTTTACCAGTGGTAACTGCAGGCCTACCGGTGGTAACTGCAGATTTACCAGCAATAAGTGCAGGTCTACCAGTGGTAACTGCAGGTTTACCAGCGGTAACTGCAGGTTTACCAGTGGTAACTGCAGGTCTACCAGTGGTAACTGCAGATTTACCAGCAATAACTGCAGGTCTACCAGTGGTAACTGCAAGTATACCAGCAATAACTACAGGTCTACCAGTGGTAACTGCAGGTTTACCAGTGGTAACTGCAGGTCTATCAGTGGTAACTGCAGATTTACCAGCAATAACTGCCGGTCTACCAGTGGTAACTGCAGGTTTACCAGCAATAACTGCAGGTCTACCAGCAATAACTGCAGGTCTACCAGTGGTAACTGCAGATTTACCAGCAATAACTGCAGGTCTACCAGTGGTAACTGCAGGTTTACCAGCAATAACTGCAGCTCTACCAGCAATAACTGCAGGTCTACCAGTGGTAACTGCAGATTTACCAGCAATAACTGCTGGTCTACCAGTGGTAACTGCAGGTTTACCAGCAATAACTGCAGGTCTACCAGTGGTAACTGCAGGTTTACCAGCAATAACTGCAGCTCTACCAGCAATAACTGCAGGTCTACCAGTGGTAACTGCAGATTTACCAGCAATAACTGCAGGTCTACCAGTGGTAACTGCAGGTTTACCAGCAATAACTGCAGCTCTACCAGCAATAACTGCAGGTCTACCAGTGGTAACTGCAGATTTACCAGTAATAACTGCTGGTCTACCAGTGGTAACTGCAGGTTTACCAGCAATAACTGCAGCTCTACCAGCAATAACTGCAGGTCTAGCAGTGGTAACTGCAGATTTACCAGCAATAACTGCCGGTTTACCAGTGGTAACTGCAGGTCTATCAGCGGTAACTGCAGGTCTACCAGTGGTAACTGCAGGTCTACCAGTGGTAACTACCGGTCTACCAGTGGTAACTGCAGGTCTACCAGTGGTAACTGCAGGTCTACCTGTGGTAACTGCAGGTTTACCAGTGGTAACTGCAGGTCTACCAGCAATAACTGCAGCTCTACCAGCAATAACTGCAGGTCTACCAGTGGTAACTGCAAGTCTACCAGCAATAACTGCAGGTCTACCAGTGGTAACTGCAGGTCTACCAGCGGTAACTGCAGGTCTACCAGTGGTAAGTGCAGGTTTACCAGTGGTAACTGCAGGTCTACCGGTGGTAACTGCAGATTTACCAGCAATAACTGCAGGTCTACCAGTGGTAACTGCAGGTTTACCAGTGGTAACTGCAGGTCTACCAGTGGCAACTGCAGATTTACCAGCAATAACTGCAGGTCAACCAGTGGTAACTGCAGGTCTACCAGTGGTAACTGCAGGTCTACCAGTGGTAACTGCAGGTTTACCAGTGGTAACTGCAGATTTACCAGCAATAACTGCAGGTCTACCACTGGTAACTGCAAGTCTACCAGCAATAACTGCAGGTCTACCAGTGGTAACTGCAGGTCTACCAGTGGTAACTGCAGGTTTACCAGCATTAACTGCAGGTCTACCAGTAGTAACTGCAGGTTTACCAGTGGTACCTGCAGGTCTACCAGTGGTAACGGCAGGTCTACCAGTCATAACTGCAGGTCTACCAACGGTAACTGCAGGTTTACCAGTGGTAACTGCAGGTCTACCAGTCATAACTGCAGGTCTACCAACGGTAACTGCAGGTTTACCAGTGGTACCTGCAGGTCTACCAGTGGTAACTGCAGGTCTACCAGCGGTAACTGCCGGTATACCAGTGGTAACTGCAGGTCTACCAGTTGTAACTGCAGGTTTACCAGCAATAACTGCAGGTCTACTAGCGATAACTGCAGGTCTACCAGTGGTAACTGCAGGTTTACCAGTGGTAACTGCAGGTTTACCAGCGGTAACTGCATGTCTACTAGCGATAACTGCAGGTCTACCAGTGGGAACTGCAGGTCTACCAGCGGTAACTGGAGGTCTAACAGCGATAACTGCAGGTCTACCAGTGGTAACTGGAGGTTTAACAGCGATAACTGCAGGTCTACCAATAGTAACTGCAAGTTTACCAGTGGTACCTGCAGGTTTACCAGCAATAACTGCAGGTCTACTAGCGATTTCTGCAGGTCTACCAGTGGTAACTGGAGGTCTAACAGCGATAACTGCAGGTCTACCAGTGGGAACTGCAGGTCTACTAGCGATAACTGCAGGTCTACCAGTGGGAACTGCAGGTCTACCAGCGGTAACTGGAGGTTTAACAGTGATAACTGCAGGTCTACCAGTGGTAACTGGAGGTCTAACAGCGATAACTGCAGGTCTACCAACGGTAACTGCAAGTTTACCAGTGGTACCTGCAGGTTTACCAGCAATAACTGCAGGTCTACTAGCGATAACTGAAGGTCTACCAGTGGTAACTGGAGGTCTAACAGCGATAACTGCAGGTCTACCAGTGGTAACTGCAAGTTTACCAGTGGTACCTGCAGGTTTACCAGCAATAACTGCAGGTCTACTAGCGATAACTGCAGGTCTACCAGTGGTAACTGCAGGTTTACCAGTGGTAACTGCAGGTTTACCATCAATAACTGCAGGTCTACTAGCGATAACTGCAGGTCTACCAGTGGGAACTGCAGGTCTACCAGCGGTAACTGGAGGTCTAACAGCGATAACTGCAGGTCTACCAGTGGTAACTGGAGGTCTAACAGCGATAACTGCAGGTCTACCAATAGTATCTGCAAGTTTACCAGTGGTACCTGCAGGTTTACCAGCAATAACTGCAGGTCTACTAGCGATAACTGCAGGTCTACCAGTGGTAACTGGAGGTCTAACAACGATAACTGCAGGTCTACCAGTGGTAACTGCAGGTCTACTTGCGATAACTGCAGGTCTACCAGTGGGAACTGCAGGTCTACCAGCGGTAACTGGAGGTTTAACAGCGATAACTGCAGGTCTACCAGTGGTAACTGGAGGTCTAACAGCGATAACTGCAGGTCTACCAGTGGTAACTGCAAGTTTACCAGTGGTACCTGCAGGTTTACCAGCAATAACTGCTGGTCTACTAGCGATAACTGCAGGTCTACCAGTGGTAACTGGAGGTCTAACAGCGATAACTGCAGATCTACCAGTGGTAACTGCAGGTCTACTAGCGATAACTGCAGGTCTACCAGTGGGAACTGCAGGTCTACCAGCGGTAACTGGAGGTTTAACAGCGATAACTGCAGGTATACCAGTGGTAACTGGAGGTCTAACAGTGATAACTGCAGGTCTACCAACGGTAACTGCAAGTTTACCAGTGGTACCTGCAGGTTTACCAGCAATAACTGCAGGTCTACTAGCGATAACTGCAGGTCTACCAGTGGTAACTGGAGGTCTAACAGCGATAACTGCAGGTCTACCAGTGGTAACTGCAAGTTTACCAGTGGTACCTGCAGGTTTACCAGCAATAACTGCAGGTCTACTAGCGATAACTGCAGGTCTACCAGTGGTAACTGCAGGTTTACCAGTGGTAACTGCAGGTTTACCATCAATAACTGCATGTCTACTAGCGATAACTGCAGGTCTACCAGTGGGAACTGCAGGTCTACCAGCGGTAACTGGAGGTCTAACAGCGATAACTGCAGGTCTACCAATAGTAACTGCAAGTTTACCAGTGGTAACTGCAGGTCTACCAGTAGCAACTGCAGATTTACCAGCAATAACTGCAGGTCAACCCGTGGTAACTGCAGGTCTACCAGTGGTAACTGCAGGTCTACCAGTGGTAACTGCAGGTTTACCAGTGGTAACTGCAGATTTACCAGCAATAACTGCAGGTCTACCAGTGGTAACTGCAAGTCTACCAGCAATAACTGCAGGTCTACCAGTGGTAACTGCAGGTCTACCAGTGGTAACTGCAGGTTTACCAGCATTAACTGCAGGTCTACCAGTGGTAACTGCAGGTTTACCAGTGGTACCTGCAGGTCTACCAGTGGTAACTGCAGGTCTACCAGTCATAACTGCAGGTCTACCAACGGTAACTGCAGGTTTACCAGTGGTAACTGCAGGTCTACCAGTGGTAACTGCAGGTCTACCAGTCATAACTGCAGGTCTACCAACGGTAACTGCAGGTTTACCAGTGGTACCTGCAGGTCTACCAGTGGTAACTGCAGGTCTACCAGCGGTAACTGCCGGTATACCAGTGGTAACTGCAGGTCTACCAGTTGTAACTGCAGGTTTACCAGCAATAACTGCAGGTCTACTAGCGATAACTGCAGGTCTACCAGTGGTAACTGCAGGTTTACCAGTGGTAACTGCAGGTTTACCAGCAATAACTGCATGTCTACTAGCGATAACTGCAGGTCTACCAGTGGGAACTGCAGGTCTACCAGCGGTAACTGGAGGTCTAACAGCGATAACTGCAGGTCTACCAGTGGTAACTGGAGGTTTAACAGCGATAACTGCAGGTCTACCAATAGTAACTGCAAGTTTACCAGTGGTACCTGCAGGTTTACCAGCAATAACTGCAGGTCTACTAGCGATAAGTGCAGGTCTACCAGTGGTAACTGGAGGTCTAACAGCGATAACTGCAGGTCTACCAGTGGTAACTGCAGGTCTAATAGCGATAACTGCAGGTCTACCACTGGGAACTGCAGGTCTACCAGCGGTAACTGGAGGTTTAACAGCGATAACTGCAGGTCTACCAGTGGTAACTGGAGGTCTAACAGCGATAACTGCAGGTCTACCAACGGTAACTGCAAGTTTACCAGTGGTACCTTCAGGTTTACCAGCAATAACTGCAGGTCTACTAGCGATAACTGCAGGTCTACCAGTGGTAACTGGAGGTCTAACAGCGATAACTGCAGGTCTACCAGTGGTAACTGCAAGTTTACCAGTGGTACCTGCAGGTTTACCAGCAATAACTGCAGGTCTACTAGCGATAACTGCAGGTCTACCAGTGGTAACTGCAGGTTTACCAGTGGTAACTGCAGGTTTACCATCAATAACTGCATGTCTACTAGCAATAACTGCAGGTCTACCAGTGGGAACTGCAGGTCTACCAGCGGTAACTGGAGGTCTAACAGCGATAACTGCAGGTCTACCAGTGGTAACTGGAGGTCTAACAGCGATAACTGCAGGTCTACCAATAGTAACTGCAAGTTTACCAGTGGTACCTGCAGGTTTACCAGCAATAACTGCAGGTCTACTAGCGATAACTGCAGGTCTACCAGTGGTAACTGGAGGTCTAACAACGATAACTGCAGGTCTACCAGTGGTAACTGCAGGTCTACTAGCGATAACTGCAGGTCTACCAGTGGGAACTGCAGGTCTACCAGCGGTAACTGGAGGTTTAACAGCGATAACTGCAGGTCTACCAGTGGTAACTGGAGGTCTAACAGCGATAACTGCAGGTCTACCAGTGGTAACTGCAAGTTTACCAGTGGTACCTGCAGGTTTACCAGCAATAACTGCAGGTCTACTAGCGATAACTGCAGGTCTACCAGTGGTAACTGGAGGTCTAACAGCGATAACTGCAGATCTACCAGTGGTAACTGCAGGTCTAACAGCGATAACTGCAGGTCTACCAGTGGGAACTGCAGGTTTACCAGCAATAACTGCAGGTCTAGTAGCGATAACTGCAGGTCTACCAGTGGTAACTGGAGGTCTAACAGCGATAACTGCAGGTCTACCAGTGGTAACTGCAAGTTTACCAGTGGTACCTGCAGGTTTACCAGCAATAACTGCAGATCTACTAGCGATAACTGCAGGTCTACCAGTGGTAACTGCAGGTTTACCAGTGGTAACTGCAGGTTTACCATCAATAACTGCATGTCTACTAGCGATAACTGCAGGTCTACCAGTGGGAACTGCAGGTCTACCAGCGGTAACTGGAGGTCTAACAGCGAAAACTGCAGGTCTACCAATAATAACTGCAAGTTTACCAGTGGTACCTGCAGGTTTACCAGCAATAACTGCAGGTCTACTAGCGATAACTGCAGGTCTACCAGTGGTAACTGGAGGTCTAACAGCGATAACTGCAGGTCTACCAGTGGTAACTGCAGGTCTACTAGCGATAACTGCAGGTCTACCAGTGGGAACTGCAGGTCTACCAGCGGTAACTGGAGGTTTAACAGCGATAACTGCAGGTCTACCAGTGGTAACTGGAGGTCTAACAGCGATAACTGCAGGTCTACCAACGGTAACTGCAAGTTTACCAGTGGTACCTGCAGGTTTACCAGCAATAACTGCAGGTCTACTAGCGATAACTGCAGGTCTACCAGTGGTAACTGGAGGTCTAACAGCGATAACTGCAGGTCTACCAGTGGTAACTGCAAGTTTACCAGTGGTACCTGCAGGTTTACCAGCAATAACTGCAGGTCTACTAGCGATAACTGCAGGTCTACCAGTGGTAACTGCAGGTTTACCAGTGGTAACTGCAGGTTTACCATCAATAACTGCATGTCTACTAGCGATAACTGCAGGTCTACCAGTGGGAACTGCAGGTCTACCAGCGGTAACTGGAGGTCTAACAGCGATAACTGCAGGTCTACCAGTGGTAACTGGAGGTCTAACAGCGATAACTGCAGGTCTACCAATAGTAACTGCAAGTTTACCAGTGGTCATTGCAGGTCTACCAGTAGCAACTGCAGATTTACCAGCAATAATTGCAGGTCAACCCGTGGTAACTGCAGGTCTACCAGTGGTAACTGCAGGTCTACCAGTGGTAACTGCAGGTTTACCAGTGGTAACTGCAGATTTACCAGCAATAACTGCAGGTCTACCAGTGGTAACTGCAAGTCTACCAGCAATAACTGCAGGTCTACCAGTGGTAACTGCAGGTCTACCAGTGGTAACTGCAGGTTTACCAGCATTAACTGCAGGTCTACCAGTGGTAACTGCAGGTTTACCAGTGGTACCTGCAGGTCTACCAGTGGTAACTGCAGGTCTACCAGTCATAACTGCAGGTCTACCAACGGTAACTGCAGGTCTACCAGTGGTAACTGCAGGTCTACCAGTCATAACTGCAGGTCTACCAACGGTAACTGCAGGTTTACCAGTGGTACCTGCAGGTCTACCAGTGGTAACTGCAGGTCTACCAGTTGTAACTGCAGGTTTACCAGCAATAACTGCAGGTCTACTAGCGATAACTGCAGGTCTACCAGTGGTAACTGCAAGTTTACCAGTGGTACCTGCAGGTTTACCAGCAATAACTGCAGGTCTACTAGCGATAACTGCAGGTCTACCAGTGGTAACTGCAGGTTTACCAGTGGTAACTGCAGGTTTACCATCAATAACTGCATGTCTACTAGCGATAACTGCAGGTCTACCAGTGGGAACTGCAGGTCTACCAGCGGTAACTGGAGGTCTAACAGCGATAACTGCAGGTCTACCAGTGGTAACTGGAGGTCTAACAGCGATAACTGCAGGTCTACCAATAGTAACTGCAAGTTTACCAGTGGTACATGCAGGTTTACCAGCAATAACTGCAGGTCTACTAGCGATAACTGCAGGTCTACCAGTGGTAACTGGAGGTCTAACAGCGATAACTGCAGGTCTACCAGTGGTAACTGCAGGTCTACTAGCGATAACTGCAGGTCTACCAGTGGGAACTGCAGGTCTACCAGCGGTAACTGGAGGTTTAACAGCGATAACTGCAGGTCTACCAGTGGTAACTGGAGGTCTAACAGCGATAACTGCAGGTCTACCAGTGGTACCTGCAAGTTTACCAGTGGTACCTGCAGGTTTACCAGCAATAACTGCAAGTCTACTAGCGATAACTGCAGGTCTACCAGTGGTAACTGGAGGTCTAACAGCGATAACTGCAGATCTACCAGTGGTAACTGCAGGTCTACTAGCGATAACTGCAGGTCTACCAGTGGGAACTGCAGGTCTACCAGCGGTAACTGGAGGTTTAACAGCGATAACTGCAGGTCTACCAGTGGTAACTGGAGGTCTAACAGTGATAACTGCAGGTCTACCAACGGTAACTGCAAGTTTACCAGTGGTACCTGCAGGTTTACCAGCAATAACTGCAGGTCTACTAGCGATAACTGCAGGTCTACCAACGGTAACTGCAAGTTTACCAGTGGTACCTGCAGGTTTACCAGCAATAACTGCAGGTCTACTAGCGATAACTGCAAGTTTACCAGTGGTACCTGCAGGTTTACCAGCAATAACTGCAGGTCTACTAGCCATAACTGCAGGTCTACCAGTGGTAACTGCAGGTTTACCAGTGGTGACTGCAAGTCTGGCAGCAATAACTGCAGCTCTACCAGCAATAACTGCAGGTCTACCAGTGGTAACTGCAGGTCTACCAGCGGTAACTGCAGGTTTACCAGTGGTAACTGCAGATTTACCAGCGATAACTGCAGGTCTACCAGCGGTAACTGCAAGTCTACCAGTGGTAACTGCAGGTCTACCAGTGGTAACTGCCGGTCTACCAGTGGTAACTGCAGGTCTACCAGCGGTAACTGCAGGTCTACCAGTGGTAACTGCCGATCTACCTGTGGTAACTGCAGGTTTACCAGTGGTAACTGCAGGTCTACCAGCAATAACTGCAGCTCTACCAGCAATAACTGCAGGTCTACCAACGGTAACTGCAAGTTTACCAGTGGTACCTGCAGGTTCACCAGCAATAACTGCAGGTCTACTAGCGATAACTGCAGGTCTACCAGTGGTAACTGGAGGTCTAACAGTTATAACTGCAGGTCTACCAGTGGTAACTGCAAGTTTACCATTGGTACCTGCAGGTTTACCAGCAATAACTGCAGGTCTACTAGCGATAACTGCAGGTCTACCAGTGGTAACTGCAGGTTTACCAGTGGTAACTGCAGGTTTACCATCAATAACTGCATGTCTACTAGCGATAACTGCAGGTCGACCAGTGGGAACTGCAGGTCTACCAGCGGTAACTGGAGGTCTAACAGCGATAACTGCAGGTCTACCAGTGGTAACTGGAGGTCTAACAGCGATAACTGCAGGTCTACCAATAGTAACTGCAAGTTTACCAGTGGTTCCTGCAGGTTTACCAGCAATAACTGCAGGTCTACTAGCGATAACTGCAGGTCTACCAGTGGTAACTGGAGGTCTAACAGCGATAACTGCAGGTCTACCAGTGGTAACTGCAGGTCTACTAGCGATAACTGCAGGTCTACCAGTGGGAACTGCAGGTCTACCAGCGGTAACTGGAGGTTTAACAGCGATAACTGCAGGTCTACCAGTGGTAACTGGAGGTCTAACAGCGATAACTGCAGGTCTACCAGTGGTACCTGCAAGTTTACCAGTGGTACCTGCAGGTTTACCAGCAATAACTGCAAGTCTACTAGCGATAACTGCAGGTCTACCAGTGGTAACTGGAGGTCTAACAGCGATAACTGTAGATCTACCAGTGGTAACTGCAGGTCTAACAGCGATAACTGCAGGTCTACCAGTGGGAACTGCAGGTCTACCAGCGGTAACTGGAGGTTTAACAGCGATAACTGCAGGTCTACCAGTGGTAACTGGAGGTCTAACAGCGATAACTGCAGGTCTACCAACGCTAACTGCAAGTTTACCAGTGGTACCTGCAGGTTTACCAGCAATAACTGCAGGTCTACTAGCGATAACTGCAGGTCTACCAGTGGTAACTGGAGGTCTAACAGCGATAACTGCAGGTCTACCAGTGGTAACTGCAAGTTTACCAGTGGTACCTGCAGGTTTACCAGCAATAACTGCAGGTCTACTAGCGATAACTGCAGGTCTACCAGTGGTAACTGCAGGTTTACCAGTGGTAACTGCAGGTTTACCATCAATAACTGCATGTCTACTAGCGATAACTGCAGGTCTACCAGTGGGAACTGCAGGTCTACCAGCGGTAACTGGAGGTCTAACAGCGATAACTGCAGGTCTACCAGTGGTAACTGGAGGTCTAACAGCGATAACTGCAGGTCTACCAATAGTAACTGCAAGTTTACCAGTGGTACCTGCAGGTTTACCAGCAATAACTGCAGGTCTACTAGCGATAACTGCAGGTCTACCAGTGGTAACTGGAGGTCTAACAGCGATAACTGCAGGTCTACCAGTGGTAACTGCAGGTCTACTAGCGATAACTGCAGGTCTACCAGTGGGAACTGCAGGTCTACCAGCGGTAACTGGAGGTTTAACAGCGATAATTGCAGGTCTACCAGTGGTAACTGGAGGTCTAACAGCGATAACTGCAGGTCTACCAACGGTAACTGCAAGTTTACCAGTGGTACCTGCAGGTTTACCAGCAATAACTGCAGGTCTACTAGCGATAACTGCAGGTCTACCAGTGGTAACTGGAGGTCTAACAGCGATAACTGCAGGTCTACCAGTGGTAACTGCAAGTTTACCAGTGGTACCTGCAGGTTTACCAGCAATAACTGCAGGTCTACTAGCGATAACTGCAGGTCTACCAGTGGTAACTGCAGGTTTACCAGTGGTAACTGCCGGTCTACCAGTGGTAACTGCAGGTCTAGCAGCGGAACTGCAGGTCTACCAGTGGTAACTGCAGCTCTACCAGTGGTAACTGCCGATCTACCAGTGGTAACTGCAGGCTTACCAGTGGTAACTGCAGGTCTGCCAGCAATAACTGCAGCTCCACCAGCCATAACTGCAGGTCTACCAGTGGTAACTGCCGGTCTACCAGTGGTAACTGCAGGTTTACCAGTGGTGACTGCAAGTCTGTCAGCAATAACTGCAGCTCTACCAGCAATAACTGCAGGTCTACCAGTGGTAACTGCAGGTCTACCAGCGGTAACTGCAGGTTTACCAGTGGTAACTGCAGATTTACCAGCGATAACTGCAGGTCTACCAGCGGTAACTGCAAGTCTACCAGTGGTAACTGCAGGTCTACCAGTGGTAACTGCCGGTCTACCAGTGGTAACTACAGGTCTACCAGCGGTAACTGCAGGTCTACCAGTGGTAACTGCCGATCTACCTGTGGTAACTGCAGGTTTACCAGTGGTAACTGCAGGTCTACCAGCAATAACTGCAGCTCTACCAGCAATAACTGCAGGTCTACCAGTGGTAACTGCAGGTCTACCAATGGTAACTGCAGGTTTCCCAGTGGTAACTGCAGGTCTACCAGTGGTAACTGCAGATTTACCAGCGATAACTGCAGGTCTACCAGCGATAACTGCAGGTCCACCAGAGGTAACTGCAGGCTTACCAGTGGAACTGCAAGTCTGCCAGCAATAACTGCAGCTCTACCAGCAATAACTGCAGGTCTACCAGTGGTAACTGCAGGTCTACCAGCGGTAACTGCAGGTTTACCAGCAATAACTGCAGGTCTACCAGTGGTAACTGCAGATTTACCAGCGATAACTGCAGGTCTACCAGCAATAACTGCAGGTGTACCAGAGGTAACTGCCGGTCTACCTAGTGGTAACTGCCGGTCTACCAGTGGTAACTGCAGGTCTACCAGCGGTAACTGCAGGTCTACCAGTGGTAACTGCCGATCTACCTGTGGTAACTGCAGGTTTACCAGTGGTAACTGCAGGTATACCAGCAATAACTGCAGGTCTACCAGTGGTAACTGCCGGTCTACCAGTGGTAACTGCAGGTTTACCAGTGGTGACTGCAAGTCTGCCAGCAATAACTGCAGCTCTACCAGCAATAACTGCAGGTCTACCAGTGGTAACTGCCGGTCTACCAGTGGTAACTGCAGGTTTACCAGTGGTGACTGCAAGTCTGCCAGCAATAACTGCAGCTCTACCAGCAATAACTGCAGGTCTACCAGTGGTAACTGCCGGTCTACCAGTGGTAACTGCAGGTTCACCAGTGGTGACTGCAAGTCTGCCAGCAATAACTGCAGCTCTACCAGCAATAACTGCAGGTCTACCAGTGGTAACTGCAGGTCTACCAACGGCAACTGCAGGTTTACCAGTGGTAACTGCAGATTTACCAGCGATAACTATAGGTCTACCAGCGATAACTGCAGGTCTACCAGCGGTAACAGCCGGTCTACCAGTGGTAACTGCAGGTTTACCAGCAATAACTGCAGCTCTACCAGCAATAACTGCAGGTCTAGGAGGGGTAACTGCAGATTTACCAGCAATAACTGCCGGTCTACCAGTGGTAACTGCAGGTCTACCAGCGGTAACTGCAGGTCTACCTGTGGTAACTGCAGGTTTACCAGTGGTAACTGCAGGTCTACCGGTGGTAACTGCAGATTTACCAGCAATAAGTGCAGGTCTACCAGTGGTAACTGCAGGTTTACCAGTGGTAACTGCAGGTCTACCAGTGGTAACTGCAGGTCTACCAGTGGTAACTGCAGATTTACCAGCAATAACTGCAGGTCTACCAGTGGTAACTGCAAGTCTACCAGCAATAACTGCAGGTCTACCAGTGGTAACTGCAGGTTTACCAGTGGTAACTGCAGGTCTATCAGTGGTAACTGCAGATTTACCAGCAATAACTGCCGGTCTACCAGTGGTAAGTGCAGGTTTACCAGCAATAACTGCAGGTCTACCAGCAATAACTGCAGGTCTACCAGTGGTAACTGCAGATTTACCAGCAATAACTACAGGTCTACCAGTGGTAACTGCAGGTTTACCAGCAATAACTGCAGCTCTACCAGCAATAACTGCAGGTCTACCAGTGGTAACTGCAGATTTACCAGCATTAACTGCTTGTCTACCAGTGGTAACTGCAGGTTTACCAGCAATAACTGCAGGTCTACCAGCAATAACTGCAGGTCTACCAGTGGTAACTGCAGATTTACCAGCAATAACTGCAGGTCTACCAGTGGTAACTGCAGGTTTACCAGCAATAACTGCAGCTATACCAGCAATAACTGCAGGTCTACCAGTGGTAACTGCAGATTTACCAGCAATAACTGCAGGTCTACCAGTGGTAACTGCAGATTTACCAGTGGTAACTGCTGGTCTACCAGTGGTAACTGCAGGTCTACCAGTGGTAACTGCAGATTTACCAGCATTAACTGCTTGTCTACCAGTGGTAACTGCAGGTTTACCAGCAATAACTGCAGGTCTACCAGCAATAACTGCAGGTCTACCAGTGGTAACTGCAGATTTACCAGCAATAACTGCAGGTCTACCAGTGGTAACTGCAGGTTTACCAGCAATAACTGCAGCTATACCAGCAATAACTGCAGGTCTACCAGTGGTAACTGCAGATTTACCAGCAATAACTGCAGGTCTACCAGCAATAACTGCAGGTCTACCAGTGGTAACTGCAGATTTACCAGCAATAACTGCTGGTCTACCAGTGGTAACTGCAGGTTTACCAGCAATAACTGCAGCTCTACCAGCAATAACTGCAGGTCTAGCAGTGGTAACTGCAGATTTACCAGCAATAACTGCCGGTTTACCAGTGGTAACTGCAGGTCTACCAGCAATAACTGCAGCTCTACCAGCAATAACTGCAGGTCTACCAGTGGTAACTGCAGGTCTACCAATGGTAACTGCAGGTTTCCCAGTGGTAACTGCAGGTCTACCAGTGGTAACTGCAGATTTACCAGCGATAAATGCAGGTCTACCAGCGATAACTGCAGGTCCACCAGAGGTAACTGCAGGCTTACCAGTGGTACTGCAAGTCTGCCAGCAATAACTGCAGCTCTACCAGCAATAACTGCAGGTCTACCAGTGGTAACTGCAGGTCTACCAGCGGTAACTGCAGGTTTACCAGCAATAACTGCAGGTCTACCAGTGGTAACTGCAGATTTACCAGCGATAACTGCAGGTCTACCAGCGATAACTGCAGGTCTACCAGAGGTAACTGCCGGTCTACCAGTGGTAACTGCCGGTCTACCAGTGGTAACTGCAGGTCTACCAGCGGTAACTGCAGGTCTACCAGTGGTAACTGCCGATCTACCTGTGGTAACTGCAGGTTTACCAGTGGTAACTGCAGGTATACCAGCAATAACTGCAGGTCTACCAGTGGTAACTGCCGGTCTACCAGTGGTAACTGCAGGTTTACCAGTGGTGACTGCAAGTCTGCCAGCAATAACTGCAGCTCTACCAGCAATAACTGCAGGTCTACCAGTGGTAACTGCCGGTCTACCAGTGGTAACTGCAGGTTTACCAGTGGTGACTGCAAGTCTGCCAGCAATAACTGCAGCTCTACCAGTAATAACTGCAGGGCTACCAATGGTAACTGCAGGTCTACCAACGGCAACTGCAGGTTTACCAGTGGTAACTGCAGATTTACCAGCGATAACTATAGGTCTACCAGCGATAACTGCAGGTCTACCAGTGGTAACTGCAGGTCTACCAGTGGTAACTGCAGATTTACCAGCAATAACTGCCGGTCTACCAGTGGTAACTGCAGGTTTACCAGCAATAACTGCAGCTCTACCAGCAATAACTGCAGGTCTAGGAGTGGTAACTGCAGATTTACCAGCAATAACTGCCGGTCTACCAGTGGTAACTGCAGGTCTACCAGCGGTAACTGCAGGTCTACCTGTGGTAACTGCAGGTTTACCAGTGGTAACTGCAGGTCTACCGGTGGTAACTGCAGATTTACCAGCAATAAGTGCAGGTCTACCAGTGGTAACTGCAGGTTTACCAGTGGTAACTGCTGGTCTACCAGTGGTAACTGCAGGTCTACCAGTGGTAACTGCAGATTTACCAGCAATAACTGCAGGTCTACCAGTGGTAACTGCAAGTCTACCAGCAATAACTGCAGGTCTACCAGTGGTAACTGCAGGTTTACCAGTGGTAACTGCAGGTCTATCAGTGGTAACTGCGGATTTACCAGCAATAACTGCCGGTCTACCAGTGGTAAGTGCAGGTTTACCAGCAATAACTGCAGGTCTACCAGCAATAACTGCAGGTCTACCAGTGGTAACTGCAGATTTACCAGCAATAACTACAGGTCTACCAGTGGTAACTGCAGGTTTACCAGCAATAACTGCAGCTCTACCAGCAATAACTGCAGGTCTACCAGTGGTAACTGCAGATTTACCAGCATTAACTGCTTGTCTACCAGTGGTAACTGCAGGTTTACCAGCAATAACTGCAGGTCTACCAGCAATAACTGCAGGTCTACCAGTGGTAACTGCAGATTTACCAGCAATAACTGCAGGTCTACCAGTGGTAACTGCAGGTTTACCAGCAATAACTGCAGCTCTACCAGCAATAACTGCAGGTCTACCAGTGGTAACTGCAGATTTACCAGCAATAACTGCAGGTCTACCAGTGGTAACTGCAGGTTTACCAGCAATAACTGCAGCTCTACCAGCAATAACTGCAGGTCTACCAGTGGTAACTGCAGATTTACCAGCAATAACTGCAGGTCTACCAGTGGTAACTGCAAGTTTACCAGCAATAACTGCAGCTCTACCAGCAATAACTGCAGGTCTAGCAGTGGTAACTGCAGATTTACCAGCAATAACTGCCGGTTTACCAGTGGTAACTGCAGGTCTACCAGCGGTAACTGCAGGTCTACCAGTGGTAACTGCAGGTCTACCAGTGGTAACTGCAGGTCTACCAGCGGTAACTGCAGGTCTACCAGTGGTAACTGCCGATCTACCTGTGGTAACTGCAGGTTTACCAGTGGTAACTGCAGGTCTACCAGCAATAACTGCAGCTCTACCAGCAATAACTGCAGGTCTACCAGTGGTAACTGCAAGTCTACCAGCAATAACTGCAGGTCTACCAGTGGTACCTGCAGGTCTACCAGCGGTAACTGCAGGTCTACCAGTGGTAACTGCAGGTTTACCAGTGGTAACTGCAGGTCTACCGGTGGTAACTGCAGATTTACCAGCAATAACTGCAGGTCTACCAGTGGTAACTGCAGGTTTACCAGTGGTAACTGCAGGTCTACCAGTGGCAACTGCAGATTTACCAGCAATAACTGCCGGTCTACCAGTGGTAACTGCAGGTTTACCAGCAATAACTGCAGCTCTACCAGCAATAACTGCAGGTCTAGGAGTGGTAACTGCAGATTTACCAGCAATAACTGCCGGTCTACCAGTGGTAACTGCAGGTCTACCAGCGGTAACTGCAGGTCTACCAGTGGTAACTGCAGGTTTACCAGTGGTAACTGCAGGTCTACCGGTGGTAACTGGAGGTCTAACAGCGATAACTGCAGGTCTACCAATAGTAACTGCAAGTTTACCAGTGGTACCTGCAGGTTTACCAGCAATAACTGCAGGTCTACTAGCGATAACTGCAGGTCTACCAGTGGTAACTGGAGGTCTAACAGCGATAACTGCAGGTCTACCAGTGGTAACTGCAGGTCTACTAGCGATAACTGCAGGTCTACCAGTGGGAACTGCAGGTCTACCAGCGGTAACTGGAGGTTTAACAGCGATAACTGCAGGTCTACCAGTGGTAACTGGAGGTCTAAATGCGATAACTGCAGGTCTACCAACGGTAACTGCAAGTTTACCAGTGGTACCTGCAGGTTTACCAGCAATAACTGCAGGTCTACCAGCGATAACTGCAGGTCTACCAGAGGTAACTGCCGGTCTACCAGTGGTAACTGCCGGTCTACCAGTGGTAACTGCAGGTCTACCAGCGGTAACTGCAGGTCTACCAGTGGTAACTGCCGATCTACCTGTGGTAACTGCAGGTTTACCAGTGGTAACTGCAGGTATACCAGCAATAACTGCAGGTCTACCAGTGGTAACTGCCGGTCTACCAGTGGTAACTGCAGGTTTACCAGTGGTGACTGCAAGTCTGCCAGCAATAACTGCAGCTCTACCAGCAATAACTGCAGGTCTACCAGTGGTAACTGCCGGTCTACCAGTGGTAACTGCAGGTTTACCAGTGGTGACTGCAAGTCTGCCAGCAATAACTGCAGCTCTACCAGTAATAACTGCAGGTCTACCAATGGTAACTGCAGGTCTACCAACGGCAACTGCAGGTTTACCAGTGGTAACTGCAGATTTACCAGCGATAACTATAGGTCTACCAGCGATAACTGCAGGTCTACCAGTGGTAACTGCAGGTCTACCAGTGGTAACTGCAGATTTACCAGCAATAACTGCCGGTCTACCAGTGGTAACTGCAGGTTTACCAGCAATAACTGCAGCTCTACCAGCAATAACTGCAGGTCTAGGAGTGGTAACTGCAGATTTACCAGCAATAACTGCCGGTCTACCAGTGGTAACTGCAGGTCTACCAGCGGTAACTGCCTATCTACCTGTGGTAACTGCAGGTTTACCAGTGGTAACTGCAGGTATACCAGCAATAACTGCAGGTCTACCAGTGGTAACTGCCGGTCTACCAGTGGTAACTGCAGGTTTACCAGTGGTGACTGCAAGTCTGCCAGCAATAACTGCAGCTCTACCAGCAATAACTGCAGGTCTACCAGTGGTAACTGCCGGTCTACCAGTGGTAACTGCAGGTTTACCAGTGGTGACTGCAAGTCTGCCAGCAATAACTGCAGCTCTACCAGTAATAACTGCAGGTCTACCAATGGTAACTGCAGGTCTACCAACGGCAACTGCAGGTTTACCAGTGGTAACTGCAGATTTACCAGCGATAACTATAGGTCTACCAGCGATAACTGCAGGTCTACCAGTGGTAACTGCAGGTCTACCAGTGGTAACTGCAGATTTACCAGCAATAACTGCCGGTCTACCAGTGGTAACTGCAGGTTTACCAGCAATAACTGCAGCTCTACCAGCAATAACTGCAGGTCTAGGAGTGGTAACTGCAGATTTACCAGCAATAACTGCCGGTCTACCAGTGGTAACTGCAGGTCTACCAGCGGTAACTGCAGGTCTACCTGTGGTAACTGCAGGTTTACCAGTGGTAACTGCAGGTCTACCGGTGGTAACTGCAGATTTACCAGCAATAACTGCAGGTCTACCAGTGGTACCTGCAGGTCTACCAGCGGTAACTGCAGGTCTACCAGTGGTAACTGCAGGTTTACCAGTGGTAACTGCAGGTCTACCGGTGGTAACTGCAGATTTACCAGCAATAACTGCAGGTCTACCAGTGGTAACTGCAGGTTTACCAGTGGTAACTGCAGGTCTACCAGTGGCAACTGCAGATTTACCAGCAATAACTGCCGGTCTACCAGTGGTAACTGCAGGTTTACCAGCAATAACTGCAGCTCTACCAGCAATAACTGCAGGTCTAGGAGTGGTAACTGCAGATTTACCAGCAATAAGTGCAGGTCTACCAGTGGTAACTGCAGGTTTACCAGTGGTAACTGCTGGTCTACCAGTGGTAACTGCAGGTCTACCAGTGGTAACTGCAGATTTACCAGCAATAACTGCAGGTCTACCAGTGGTAACTGCAAGTCTACCAGCAATAACTGCAGGTCTACCAGTGGTAACTGCAGGTTTACCAGTGGTAACTGCAGGTCTATCAGTGGTAACTGCAGATTTACCAGCAATAACTGCCGGTCTACCAGTGGTAAGTGCAGGTTTACCAGCAATAACTGCAGGTCTACCAGCAATAACTGCAGGTCTACCAGTGGTAACTGCAGATTTACCAGCAATAACTACAGGTCTACCAGTGGTAACTGCAGGTTTACCAGCAATAACTGCAGCTCTACCAGCAATAACTGCAGGTCTACCAGTGGTAACTGCAGATTTACCAGCATTAACTGCTTGTCTACCAGTGGTAACTGCAGGTTTACCAGCAATAACTGCAGGTCTACCAGCAATAACTGCAGGTCTACCAGTGGTAACTGCAAATTTACCAGCAATAACTGCAGGTCTACCAGTGGTAACTGCAGGTTTACCAGCAATAACTGCAGCTCTACCAGCAATAACTGCAGGTCTACCAGTGGTAACTGCAGATTTACCAGCAATAACTGCAGGTCTACCAGTGGTAACTGCAGGTTTACCAGCAATAACTGCAGCTCTACCAGCAATAACTGCAGGTCTACCAGTGGTAACTGCAGATTTACCAGCAATAACTGCTGGTCTACCAGTGGTAACTGCAGGTTTACCAGCAATAACTGCAGCTCTACCAGCAATAACTGCAGGTCTAGCAGTGGTAACTGCAGATTTACCAGCAATAACTGCCGGTTTACCAGTGGTAACTGCAGGTCTACCAGCGGTAACTGCAGGTCTACCAGTGGTAACTGCAGGTCTACCAGTGGTAACTGCAGGTCTACCAGCGGTAACTGCAGGTCTACCAGTGGTAACTGCCGATCTACCTGTGGTAACTGCAGGTTTACCAGTGGTAACTGCAGGTCTACCAGCAATAACTGCAGCTCTACCAGCAATAACTGCAGGTCTACCAGTGGTAACTGCAAGTCTACCAGCAATAACTGCAGGTCTACCAGTGGTACCTGCAGGTCTACCAGCGGTAACTGCAGGTCTACCAGTGGTAACTGCAGGTTTACCAGTGGTAACTGCAGGTCTACCGGTGGTAACTGCAGATTTACCAGCAATAACTGCAGGTCTACCAGTGGTAACTGCAGGTTTACCAGTGGTAACTGCAGGTCTACCAGTGGCAACTGCAGATTTACCAGCAATAACTGCCGGTCTACCAGTGGTAACTGCAGGTTTACCAGCAATAACTGCAGCTCTACCAGCAATAACTGCAGGTCTAGGAGTGGTAACTGCAGATTTACCAGCAATAACTGCCGGTCTACCAGTGGTAACTGCAGGTCTACCAGCGGTAACTGCAGGTCTACCAGTGGTAACTGCAGGTTTACCAGTGGTAACTGCAGGTCTACCGGTGGTAACTGGAGGTCTAACAGCGATAACTGCAGGTCTACCAATAGTAACTGCAAGTTTACCAGTGGTACCTGCAGGTTTACCAGCAATAACTGCAGGTCTACTAGCGATAACTGCAGGTCTACCAGTGGTAACTGGAGGTCTAACAGCGATAACTGCAGGTCTACCAGTGGTAACTGCAGGTCTACTAGCGATAACTGCAGGTCTACCAGTGGGAACTGCAGGTCTACCAGCAGTAACTGGAGGTTTAACAGCGATAACTGCAGGTCTACCAGTGGTAACTGGAGGTCTACCAGCGGTAACTGCAGGTCTACCTGTGGTAACTGCAGGTTTACCAGTGGTAACTGCAGGTCTACCGGTGGTAACTGCAGGTTTACCAGTGGTAACTGCAGGTCTACCAGTGGTAACTGCAGATTTACCAGCAATAACTGCAGGTCTACCACTGGTAACTGCAAGTCTACCAGCAATAACTGCAGGTCTACCAGTGGTAACTGCAGGTTTACCAGTGGTAACTGCAGGTCTATCAGTGGTAACTGAAGATTTACCAGCAATAACTGCTGGTCTACCAGTGGTAACTGCAGGTTTACCAGCAATAACTGCAGCTCTACCAGCAATAACTGCAGGTCTAGCAGTGGTAACTGCAGATTTACCAGCAATAACTGCCGGTTTACCAGTGGTAACTGCAGGTCTACCAGCAATAACTGCAGCTCTACCAGCAATAACTGCAGGTCTACCAGTGGTAACTGCAGGTCTACCAATGGTAACTGCAGGTTTCCCAGTGGTAACTGCAGGTCTACCAGTGGTAACTGCAGATTTACCAGCGATAACTGCAGGTCTACCAGCGATAACTGCAGGTCCACCAGAGGTAACTGCAGGCTTACCAGTGGTACTGCAAGTCTGCCAGCAATAACTGCAGCTCTACCAGCAATAACTGCAGGTCTACCAGTGGTAACTGCAGGTCTACCAGCGGTAACTGCAGGTTTACCAGCAATAACTGCAGGTCTACCAGTGGTAACTGCAGATTTACCAGCGATAACTGCAGGTCTACCAGCGATAACTGCAGGTCTACCAGAGGTAACTGCCGGTCTACCAGTGGTAACTGCCGGTCTACCAGTGGTAACTGCAGGTCTACCAGCGGTAACTGCAGGTCTACCAGTGGTAACTGCCGATCTACCTGTGGTAACTGCAGGTTTACCAGTGGTAACTGCAGGTATACCAGCAATAACTGCAGGTCTACCAGTGGTAACTGCCGGTCTACCAGTGGTAACTGCAGGTTTACCAGTGGTGACTGCAAGTCTGCCAGCAATAACTGCAGCTCTACCAGCAATAACTGCAGGTCTACCAGTGGTAACTGCCGGTCTACCAGTGGTAACTGCAGGTTTACCAGTGGTGACTGCAAGTCTGCCAGCAATAACTGCAGCTCTACCAGTAATAACTGCAGGTCTACCAATGGTAACTGCAGGTCTACCAACGGCAACTGCAGGTTTACCAGTGGTAACTGCAGATTTACCAGCGATAACTATAGGTCTACCAGCGATAACTGCAGGTCTACCAGTGGTAACTGCAGGTCTACCAGTGGTAACTGCAGATTTACCAGCAATAACTGCCGGTCTACCAGTGGTAACTGCAGGTTTACCAGCAATAACTGCAGCTCTACCAGCAATAACTGCAGGTCTAGGAGTGGTAACTGCAGATTTACCAGCAATAACTGCCGGTCTACCAGTGGTAACTGCAGGTCTACCAGCGGTAACTGCCTATCTACCTGTGGTAACTGCAGGTTTACCAGTGGTAACTGCAGGTATACCAGCAATAACTGCAGGTCTACCAGTGGTAACTGCCGGTCTACCAGTGGTAACTGCAGGTTTACCAGTGGTGACTGCAAGTCTGCCAGCAATAACTGCAGCTCTACCAGCAATAACTGCAGGTCTACCAGTGGTAACTGCCGGTCTACCAGTGGTAACTGCAGGTTTACCAGTGGTGACTGCAAGTCTGCCAGCAATAACTGCAGCTCTACCAGTAATAACTGCAGGTCTACCAATGGTAACTGCAGGTCTACCAACGGCAACTGCAGGTTTACCAGTGGTAACTGCAGATTTACCAGCGATAACTATAGGTCTACCAGCGATAACTGCAGGTCTACCAGTGGTAACTGCAGGTCTACCAGTGGTAACTGCAGATTTACCAGCAATAACTGCCGGTCTACCAGTGGTAACTGCAGGTTTACCAGCAATAACTGCAGCTCTACCAGCAATAACTGCAGGTCTAGGAGTGGTAACTGCAGATTTACCAGCAATAACTGCCGGTCTACCAGTGGTAACTGCAGGTCTACCAGCGGTAACTGCAGGTCTACCTGTGGTAACTGCAGGTTTACCAGTGGTAACTGCAGGTCTACCGGTGGTAACTGCAGATTTACCAGCAATAAGTGCAGGTCTACCAGTGGTAACTGCAGGTTTACCAGTGGTAACTGCTGGTCTACCAGTGGTAACTGCAGGTCTACCAGTGGTAACTGCAGATTTACCAGCAATAACTGCAGGTCTACCAGTGGTAACTGCAAGTCTACCAGCAATAACTGCAGGTCTACCAGTGGTAACTGCAGGTTTACCAGTGGTAACTGCAGGTCTATCAGTGGTAACTGCAGATTTACCAGCAATAACTGCCGGTCTACCAGTGGTAAGTGCAGGTTTACCAGCAATAACTGCAGGTCTACCAGCAATAACTGCAGGTCTACCAGTGGTAACTGCAGATTTACCAGCAATAACTACAGGTCTACCAGTGGTAACTGCAGGTTTACCAGCAATAACTGCAGCTCTACCAGCAATAACTGCAGGTCTACCAGTGGTAACTGCAGATTTACCAGCATTAACTGCTTGTCTACCAGTGGTAACTGCAGGTTTACCAGCAATAACTGCAGGTCTACCAGCAATAACTGCAGGTCTACCAGTGGTAACTGCAGATTTACCAGCAATAACTGCAGG
Source organism: Telmatherina bonti (assembly GCF_933228915.1). Taxonomy (NCBI): domain Eukaryota; kingdom Metazoa; phylum Chordata; class Actinopteri; order Atheriniformes; family Telmatherinidae; genus Telmatherina; species Telmatherina bonti. The sequence continues at coordinate 2,463,087 of NC_136633.1, forward strand.
TCTACCAGTGGTAACTGCAGGTTTACCAGCAATAACTGCAGCTCTTCCAGCAATAACTGCAGGTCTACCAGTGGTAACTGCAGATTTACCAGCAATAACTGCAGGTCTACCAGTGGTAACTGCAGGTTTACCAGCAATAACTGCAGCTCTACCAGCAATAACTGCAGGTCTACCAGTGGTAACTGCAGATTTACCAGCAATAACTGCTGGTCTACCAGTGGTAACTGCAGGTTTACCAGCAATAACTGCAGCTCTACCAGCAATAACTGCAGGTCTAGCAGTGGTAACTGCAGATTTACCAGCAATAACTGCCGGTTTACCAGTGGTAACTGCAGGTCTACCAGCGGTAACTGCAGGTCTACCAGTGGTAACTGCAGGTCTACCAGTGGTAACTGCAGGTCTACCAGCGGTAACTGCAGGTCTACCAGTGGTAACTGCCGATCTACCTGTGGTAACTGCAGGTTTACCAGTGGTAACTGCAGGTCTACCAGCAATAACTGCAGCTCTACCAGCAATAACTGCAGGTCTACCAGTGGTAACTGCAAGTCTACCAGCAATAACTGCAGGTCTACCAGTGGTACCTGCAGGTCTACCAGCGGTAACTGCAGGTCTACCAGTGGTAACTGCAGGTTTACCAGTGGTAACTGCAGGTCTACCGGTGGTAACTGCAGATTTACCAGCAATAACTGCAGGTCTACCAGTGGTAACTGCAGGTTTACCAGTGGTAACTGCAGGTCTACCAGTGGCAACTGCAGATTTACCAGCAATAACTGCCGGTCTACCAGTGGTAACTGCAGGTTTACCAGCAATAACTGCAGCTCTACCAGCAATAACTGCAGGTCTAGGAGTGGTAACTGCAGATTTACCAGCAATAACTGCCGGTCTACCAGTGGTAACTGCAGGTCTACCAGCGGTAACTGCAGGTCTACCAGTGGTAACTGCAGGTTTACCAGTGGTAACTGCAGGTCTACCGGTGGTAACTGGAGGTCTAACAGCGATAACTGCAGGTCTACCAATAGTAACTGCAAGTTTACCAGTGGTACCTGCAGGTTTACCAGCAATAACTGCAGGTCTACTAGCGATAACTGCAGGTCTACCAGTGGTAACTGGAGGTCTAACAGCGATAACTGCAGGTCTACCAGTGGTAACTGCAGGTCTACTAGCGATAACTGCAGGTCTACCAGTGGGAACTGCAGGTCTACCAGCAGTAACTGGAGGTTTAACAGCGATAACTGCAGGTCTACCAGTGGTAACTGGAGGTCTACCAGCGGTAACTGCAGGTCTACCTGTGGTAACTGCAGGTTTACCAGTGGTAACTGCAGGTCTACCGGTGGTAACTGCAGGTTTACCAGTGGTAACTGCAGGTCTACCAGTGGTAACTGCAGATTTACCAGCAATAACTGCAGGTCTACCAGTGGTAACTGCAAGTCTACCAGCAATAACTGCAGGTCTACCAGTGGTAACTGCAGGTTTACCAGTGGTAACTGCAGGTCTATCAGTGGTAACTGAAGATTTACCAGCAATAACTGCCGGTCTACCAGTGGTAACTGCAGGTTTACCAGCAATAACTGCAGGTCTACCAGCAATAACTGCAGGTCTACCAGTGGTAACTGCAGGTCTACCAATGGTAACTGCAGGTTTCCCAGTGGTAACTGCAGGTCTACCAGTGGTAACTGCAGATTTACCAGCGATAACTGCAGGTCTACCAGCGATAACTGCAGGTCTACCAGAGGTAACTGCAGGCTTACCAGTGGTAACTGCTGGTCTACCAGTGGTAACTGCAGGTCTACCAGTGGTAACTGCAGATTTACCAGCAATAACTGCAGGTCTACCAGTGGTAACTGCAAGTCTACCAGCAATAACTGCAGGTCTACCAGTGGTAACTGCAGGTTTACCAGTGGTAACTGCAGGTCTATCAGTGGTAACTGCAGATTTACCAGCAATAACTGCCGGTCTACCAGTGGTAAGTGCAGGTTTACCAGCAATAACTGCAGGTCTACCAGCAATAACTGCAGGTCTAACAGTGGTAACTGCAGATTTACCAGCAATAACTACAGGTCTACCAGTGGTAACTGCAGGTTTACCAGCAATAACTGCAGCTCTACCAGCAATAACTGCAGGTCTACCAGTGGTAACTGCAGATTTACCAGCATTAACTGCTTGTCTACCAGTGGTAACTGCAGGTTTACCAGCAATAACTGCAGGTCTACCAGCAATAACTGCAGGTCTACCAGTGGTAACTGCAGATTTACCAGCAATAACTGCAGGTCTACCAGTGGTAACTGCAGGTTTACCAGCAATAACTGCAGCTCTACCAGCAATAACTGCAGGTCTACCAGTGGTAACTGCAGATTTACCAGCAATAACTGCAGGTCTACCAGTGGTAACTGCAGGTTTACCAGCAATAACTGCAGCTCTACCAGCAATAACTGCAGGTCTACCAGTGGTAACTGCAGATTTACCAGCAATAACTGCTGGTCTACCAGTGGTAACTGCAGGTTTACCAGCAATAACTGCAGCTCTACCAGCAATAACTGCAGGTCTAGCAGTGGTAACTGCAGATTTACCAGCAATAACTGCCGGTTTACCAGTGGTAACTGCAGGTCTACCAGCGGTAACTGCAGGTCTACCAGTGGTAACTGCAGGTCTACCAGTGGTAACTGCAGGTCTACCAGCGGTAACTGCAGGTCTACCAGTGGTAACTGCCGATCTACCTGTGGTAACTGCAGGTTTACCAGTGGTAACTGCAGGTCTACCAGCAATAACTGCAGGTCTACCAGTGGTAACTGCAGGTCTACCAGCGGTAACTGCAGGTCTACCAGTGGTAACTGCCGATCTACCTGTGGTAACTGCAGGTTTACCAGTGGTAACTGCAGGTCTACCAGCAATAACTGCAGCTCTACCAGAGGTAACTGCAGGCTTACCAGTGGTAACTGCTGGTCTACCAGTGGTAACTGCAGGTCTACCAGTGGTAACTGCAGATTTACCAGCAATAACTGCAGGTCTACCAGTGGTAACTGCAAGTCTACCAGCAATAACTGCAGGTCTACCAGTGGTAACTGCAGGTTTACCAGTGGTAACTGCAGGTCTATCAGTGGTAACTGCAGATTTACCAGCAATAACTGCCGGTCTACCAGTGGTAAGTGCAGGTTTACCAGCAATAACTGCAGGTCTACCAGCAATAACTGCAGGTCTAACAGTGGTAACTGCAGATTTACCAGCAATAACTACAGGTCTACCAGTGGTAACTGCAGGTTTACCAGCAATAACTGCAGCTCTACCAGCAATAACTGCAGGTCTACCAGTGGTAACTGCAGATTTACCAGCATTAACTGCTTGTCTACCAGTGGTAACTGCAGGTTTACCAGCAATAACTGCAGGTCTACCAGCAATAACTGCAGGTCTACCAGTGGTAACTGCAGATTTACCAGCAATAACTGCAGGTCTACCAGTGGTAACTGCAGGTTTACCAGCAATAACTGCAGCTCTACCAGCAATAACTGCAGGTCTACCAGTGGTAACTGCAGATTTACCAGCAATAACTGCTGGTCTACCAGTGGTAACTGCAGGTTTACCAGCAATAACTGCAGCTCTACCAGCAATAACTGCAGGTCTAGCAGTGGTAACTGCAGATTTACCAGCAATAACTGCCGGTTTACCAGTGGTAACTGCAGGTCTACCAGCGGTAACTGCAGGTCTACCAGTGGTAACTGCAGGTCTACCAGTGGTAACTGCAGGTCTACCAGCGGTAACTGCAGGTCTACCAGTGGTAACTGCCGATCTACCTGTGGTAACTGCAGGTTTACCAGTGGTAACTGCAGGTCTACCAGCAATAACTGCAGGTCTACCAGTGGTAACTGCAGGTCTACCAGCGGTAACTGCAGGTCTACCAGTGGTAACTGCCGATCTACCTGTGGTAACTGCAGGTTTACCAGTGGTAACTGCAGGTCTACCAGCAATAACTGCAGCTCTACCAGCAATAACTGCAGGTCTACCAGTGGTAACTGCAAGTCTACCAGCAATAACTGCAGGTCTACCAGTGGTACCTGCAGGTCTACCAGCGGTAACTGCAGGTCTACCAGTGGTAACTGCAGGTTTACCAGTGGTAACTGCAGGTCTACCGGTGGTAACTGCAGATTTACCAGCAATAACTGCAGGTCTACCAGTGGTAACTGCAGGTTTACCAGTGGTAACTGCAGGTCTACCAGTGGCAACTGCAGATTTACCAGCAATAACTGCCGGTCTACCAGTGGTAACTGCAGGTTTACCAGCAATAACTGCAGCTCTACCAGCAATAACTGCAGGTCTAGGAGTGGTAACTGCAGATTTACCAGCAATAACTGCCGGTCTACCAGTGGTAACTGCAGGTCTACCAGCGGTAACTGCAGGTCTACCAGTGGTAACTGCAGGTTTACCAGTGGTAACTGCAGGTCTACCGGTGGTAACTGGAGGTCTAACAGCGATAACTGCAGGTCTACCAATAGTAACTGCAAGTTTACCAGTGGTACCTGCAGGTTTACCAGCAATAACTGCAGGTCTACTAGCGATAACTGCAGGTCTACCAGTGGTAACTGGAGGTCTAACAGCGATAACTGCAGGTCTACCAGTGGTAACTGCAGGTCTACTAGCGATAACTGCAGGTCTACCAGTGGGAACTGCAGGTCTACCAGCGGTAACTGGAGGTTTAACAGCGATAACTGCAGGTCTACCAGTGGTAACTGGAGGTCTACCAGCGGTAACTGCAGGTCTACCTGTGGTAACTGCAGGTTTACCAGTGGTAACTGCAGGTCTACCGGTGGTAACTGCAGATTTACCAGCAATAAGTGCAGGTCTACCAGTGGTAACTGCAGGTTTACCAGTGGTAACTGCAGGTCTACCAGTGGTAAGTGCAGGTTTACCAGCAATAACTGCAGGTCTACCAGCAATAACTGCAGGTCTAACAGTGGTAACTGCAGATTTACCAGCAATAACTACAGGTCTACCAGTGGTAACTGCAGGTTTACCAGCAATAACTGCAGCTCTACCAGCAATAACTGCAGGTCTACCAGTGTTAACTGCAGATTTACCAGCATTAACTGCTTGTCTACCAGTGGTAACTGCAGGTTTACCAGCAATAACTGCAGGTCTACCAGTGGTAACTGCAGATTTACCAGCAATAACTGCAGGTCTACCAGTGGTAACTGCAGGTTTACCAGCAATAACTGCAGCTCTACCAGCAATAACTGCAGGTCTACCAGTGGTAACTGCAGATTTACCAGCAATAACTGCAGGTCTACCAGTGGTAACTGCAGGTTTACCAGCAATAACTGCAGCTCTACCAGCAATAACTGCAGGTCTACCAGTGGTAACTGCAGATTTACCAGCAATAACTGCTGGTCTACCAGTGGTAACTGCAGGTTTACCAGCAATAACTGCAGCTCTACCAGCAATAACTGCAGGTCTAGCAGCGGTAACTGCAGATTTACCAGCAATAACTGCCGGTTTACCAGTGGTAACTGCAGGTCTACCAGCGGTAACTGCAGGTCTACCAGTGGTAACTGCAGGTCTACCAGCGGTAACTGCAGGTCTACCAGTGGTAACTGCCGATCTACCTGTGGTAACTGCAGGTTTACCAGTGGTAACTGCAGGTCTACCAGCAATAACTGCAGCTCTACCAGCAATAACTGCAGGTCTACCAGTGGTAACTGCAAGTCTACCAGCAATAACTGCAGGTCTACCAGTGGTACCTGCAGGTCTACCAGCGGTAACTGCAGGTCTACCAGTGGTAACTGCAGGTTTACCAGTGGTAACTGCAGGTCTACCGGTGGTAACTGCAGATTTACCAGCAATAACTGCAGGTCTACCAGTGGTAACTGCAGGTTTACCAGTGGTAACTGCAGGTCTACCAGTGGCAACTGCAGATTTACCAGCAATAACTGCCGGTCTACCAGTGGTAACTGCAGGTTTACCAGCAATAACTGCAGCTCTACCAGCAATAACTGCAGGTCTAGGAGTGGTAACTGCAGATTTACCAGCAATAACTGCCGGTCTACCAGTGGTAACTGCAGGTCTACCAGCGGTAACTGCAGGTCTACCAGTGGTAACTGCAGGTTTACCAGTGGTAACTGCAGGTCTACCGGTGGTAACTGGAGGTCTAACAGCGATAACTGCAGGTCTACCAATAGTAACTGCAAGTTTACCAGTGGTACCTGCAGGTTTACCAGCAATAACTGCAGGTCTACTAGCGATAACTGCAGGTCTACCAGTGGTAACTGGAGGTCTAACAGCGATAACTGCAGGTCTACCAGTGGTAACTGCAGGTCTACTAGCGATAACTGCAGGTCTACCAGTGGGAACTGCAGGTCTACCAGCGGTAACTGGAGGTTTAACAGCGATAACTGCAGGTCTACCAGTGGTAACTGGAGGTCTACCAGCGGTAACTGCAGGTCTACCTGTGGTAACTGCAGGTTTACCAGTGGTAACTGCAGGTCTACCGGTCGTAACTGCAGATTTACCAGCAATAAGTGCAGGTCTACCAGTGGTAACTGCAGGTTTACCAGTGGTAACTGCAGGTCTACCAGTGGTAACTGCAGGTCTACCAGTGGTAACTGCAGATTTACCAGCAATAACTGCAGGTCTACCAGTGGTAACTGCAAGTCTACCAGCAATAACTGCAGGTCTACCAGTGGTAACTGCAGGTTTACCAGTGGTAACTGCAGGTCTATCAGTGGTAACTGAAGATTTACCAGCAATAACTGCCGGTCTACCAGTGGTAACTGCAGGTTTACCAGCAATAACTGCAGGTCTACCAGCAATAACTGCAGGTCTACCAGTGGTAACTGCAGGTCTACCAATGGTAACTGCAGGTTTCTCAGTGGTAACTGCAGGTCTACCAGTGGTAACTGCAGATTTACCAGCGATAACTGCAGGTCTACCAGCGATAACTGCAGGTCTACCAGAGGTAACTGCAGGCTTACCAGTGGTAACTGCAAGTCTGCCAGCAAGAACTGCAGCTCTACCAGCAATAACTGCAGGTCTACCAGTGGTAACTGCAGGTCTACCAGCGGTAACTGCAGGTTTACCAGCAATAACTGCAGCTCTACCAGCAATAACTGCAGGTCTAGGAGTGGTAACTGCCGATTTACCAGCAATAACTGCCGGTCTACCAGTGGTAACTGCAGGTCTACCAGTGGTAACTGCAGGTCTACCAGTGGTAACTGCAGGTTTACCAGTGGTAACTGCAGGTCTACCAGTGGTAACTGCAGGTCTACCAGCAATAACTGCAGCTCTACCAGCAATAACTGCAGGTCTACCAGTGGTAACTGCAGGTCTACCAATGGTAACTGCAGGTTTCCCAGTGGTAACTGCAGGTCTAGCAGTGGTAACTGCAGATTTACCAGCAATAACTGCCGGTTTACCAGTGGTAACTGCAGGTCTACCAGCAATAACTGCAGCTCTACCAGCAATAACTGCAGGTCTACCAGTGGTAACTGCAGGTCTACCAATGGTAACTGCAGGTTTCCCAGTGGTAACTGCAGGTCTACCAGTGGTAACTGTAGATTTACCAGCGATAACTGCAGGTCTACCAGCGATAACTGCAGGTCCACCAGAGGTAACTGCAGGCTTACCAGTGGTACTGCAAGTCTGCCAGCAATAACTGCAGCTCTACCAGCAATAACTGCAGGTCTACCAGTGGTAACTGCAGGTCTACCAGCGGTAACTGCAGGTTTACCAGCAATAACTGCAGGTCTACCAGTGGTAACTGCAGATTTACCAGCGATAACTGCAGGTCTACCAGCGATAACTGCAGGTCTACCAGAGGTAACTGCCGGTCTACCAGTGGTAACTGCAGGTCTAACAGCGGTAACTGCAGGTCTACCAGTGGTAACTGCCGATCTACCTGTGGTAACTGCAGGTTTACCAGTGGTAACTGCAGGTATACCAGCAATAACTGCAGGTCTACCAGTGGTAACTGCCGGTCTACCAGTGGTAACTGCAGGTTTACCAGTGGTGACTGCAAGTCTGCCAGCAATAACTGCAGCTCTACCAGCAATAACTGCAGGTCTACCAGTGGTAACTGCCGGTCTACCAGTGGTAACTGCAGGTTTACCAGTGGTGACTGCAAGTCTGCCAGCAATAACTGCAGCTCTACCAGTAATAACTGCAGGTCTACCATTGGTAACTGCAGGTCTACCAACGGCAACTGCAGGTTTACCAGTGGTAACTGCAGATTTACCAGCGATAACTATAGGTCTACCAGCGATAACTGCAGGTCTACCAGTGGTAACTGCAGGTCTACCAGTGGTAACTGCAGATTTACCAGCAATAACTGCCGGTCTACCAGTGGTAACTGCAGGTTTACCAGCAATAACTGCAGCTCTACCAGCAATAACTGCAGGTCTAGGAGTGGTAACTGCAGATTTACCAGCAATAACTGCCGTTCTACCAGTGGTAACTGCAGGTCTACCAGCGGTAACTGCAGGTCTACCTGTGGTAACTGCAGGTTTACCAGTGGTAACTGCAGGTCTACCGGTGGTAACTGCAGATTTACCAGCAATAAGTGCAGGTCTACCAGTGGTAACTGCAGGTTTACCAGTGGTAACTGCTGGTCTACCAGTGGTAACTGCAGGTCTACCAGTGGTAACTGCAGATTTACCAGCAATAACTGCATGTCTACCAGTGGTAACTGCAAGTCTACCAGCAATAACTGCAGGTCTACCAGTGGTAACTGCAGGTTTACCAGTGGTAACTGCAGGTCTATCAGTGGTAACTGCAGATTTACCAGCAATAACTGCCGGTCTACCAGTGGTAAGTGCAGGTTTACCAGCAATAACTGCAGGTCTACCAGCAATAACTGCAGGTCTACCAGTGGTAACTGCAGATTTACCAGCAATAACTACAGGTCTACCAGTGGTAACTGCAGGTTTACCAGCAATAACTGCAGCTCTACCAGCAATAACTGCAGGTCTACCAGTGGTAACTGCAGATTTACCAGCATTAACTGCTTGTCTACCAGTGGTAACTGCAGGTTTACCAGCAATAACTGCAGGTCTACCAGCAATAACTGCAGGTCTACCAGTGGTAACTGCAGATTTACCAGCAATAACTGCAGGTCTACCAGTGGTAACTGCAGGTTTACCAGCAATAACTGCAGCTCTACCAGCAATAACTGCAGGTCTACCAGTGGTAACTGCAGATTTACCAGCAATAACTGCAGGTCTACCAGTGGTAACTGCAGGTTTACCAGCAATAACTGCAGCTCTACCAGCAATAACTGCAGGTCTACCAGTGGTAACTGCAGATTTACCAGCAATAACTGCTGGTCTACCAGTGGTAACTGCAGGTTTACCAGCAATAACTGCAGCTCTACCAGCAATAACTGCAGGTCTAGCAGTGGTAACTGCAGATTTACCAGCAATAACTGCCGGTTTACCAGTGGTTACTGCAGGTCTACCAGCGGTAACTGCAGGTCTACCAGTGGTAACTGCAGGTCTACCAGCGGTAACTGCAGGTCTACCAGTGGTAACTGCCGATCTACCTGTGGTAACTGCAGGTTTACCAGTGGTAACTGCAGGTCTACCAGCAATAACTGCAGCTCTACCAGCAATAACTGCAGGTCTACCAGTGGTAACTGCAAGTCTACCAGCAATAACTGCAGGTCTACCAGTGGTACCTGCAGGTCTACCAGCGGTAACTGCAGGTCTACCAGTGGTAACTGCAGGTTTACCAGTGGTAACTGCAGGTCTACCGGTGGTAACTGCAGATTTACCAGCAATAACTGCAGGTCTACCAGTGGTAACTGCAGGTTTACCAGTGGTAACTGCAGGTCTACCAGTGGCAACTGCAGATTTACCAGCAATAACTGCCGGTCTACCAGTGGTAACTGCAGGTTTACCAGCAATAACTGCAGCTCTACCAGCAATAACTGCAGGTCTAGGAGTGGTAACTGCAGATTTACCAGCAATAACTGCCGGTCTACCAGTGGTAACTGCAGGTCTACCAGCAATAACTGCAGGTCTACCAGTGGTAACTGCAGGTTTACCAGTGGTAACTGCCGGTCTACCGGTGGTAACTGGAGGTCTAACAGCGATAACTGCAGGTCTACCAATAGTAACTGCAAGTTTACCAGTGGTACCTGCAGGTTTACCAGCAATAACTGCAGGTCTACTAGCGATAACTGCAGGTCTACCAGTGGTAACTGGAGGTCTAACAGCGATAACTGCAGGTCTACCAGTGGTAACTGCAGGTCTACTAGCGATAACTGCAGGTCTACCAGTGGGAACTGCAGGTCTACCAGCGGTAACTGGAGGTTTAACAGCGATAACTGCAGGTCTACCAGTGGTAACTGGAGGTCTACCAGCGGTAACTGCAGGTCTACCTGTGGTAACTGCAGGTTTACCAGTGGTAACTGCAGGTCTACCGGTGGTAACTGCAGATTTACCAGCAATAAGTGCAGGTCTACCAGTGGTAACTGCAGGTTTACCAGTGGTAACTGCAGGTCTACCAGTGGTAAGTGCAGGTTTACCAGCAATAACTGCAGGTCTACCAGCAATAACTGCAGGTCTAACAGTGGTAACTGCAGATTTACCAGCAATAACTACAGGTCTACCAGTGGTAACTGCAGGTTTACCAGCAATAACTGCAGCTCTACCAGCAATAACTGCAGGTCTACCAGTGGTAACTGCAGATTTACCAGCATTAACTGCTTGTCTACCAGTGGTAACTGCAGGTTTACCAGCAATAACTGCAGGTCTACCAGCAATAACTGCAGGTCTACCAGTGGTAACTGCAGATTTACCAGCAATAACTGCAGGTCTACCAGTGGTAACTGCAGGTTTACCAGCAATAACTGCAGCTCTACCAGCAATAACTGCAGGTCTACCAGTGGTAACTGCAGATTTACCAGCAATAACTGCAGGTCTACCAGTGGTAACTGCAGGTTTACCAGCAATAACTGCAGCTCTACCAGCAATAACTGCAGGTCTACCAGTGGTAACTGCAGATTTACCAGCAATAACTGCTGGTCTAGCAGTGGTAACTGCAGATTTACCAGCAATAACTGCCGGTTTACCAGTGGTAACTGCAGGTCTACCAGCGGTAACTGCAGGTCTACCAGTGGTAACTGCAGGTCTACCAGCGGTAACTGCAGGTCTACCAGTGGTAACTGCCGATCTACCTGTGGTAACTGCAGGTTTACCAGTGGTAACTGCAGGTCTACCAGCAATAACTGCAGCTCTACCAGCAATAACTGCAGGTCTACCAGTGGTAACTGCAAGTCTACCAGCAATAACTGCAGGTCTACCAGTGGTACCTGCAGGTCTACCAGCGGTAACTGCAGGTCTACCAGTGGTAACTGCAGGTTTACCAGTGGTAACTGCAGGTCTACCGGTGGTAACTGCAGATTTACCAGCAATAACTGCAGGTCTACCAGTGGTAACTGCAGGTTTACCAGTGGTAACTGCAGGTCTACCAGTGGCAACTGCAGATTTACCAGCAATAACTGCCGGTCTACCAGTGGTAACTGCAGGTTTACCAGCAATAACTGCAGCTCTACCAGCAATAACTGCAGGTCTAGGAGTGGTAACTGCAGATTTACCAGCAATAACTGCCGGTCTACCAGTGGTAACTGCAGGTCTACCAGCGGTAACTGCAGCTCTACCAGTGGTAACTGCAGGTTTACCAGTGGTAACTGCAGGTCTACCGGTGGTAACTGGAGGTCTAACAGCGATAACTGCAGGTCTACCAATAGTAACTGCAAGTTTACCAGTGGTACCTGCAGGTTTACCAGCAATAACTGCAGGTCTACTAGCGATAACTGCAGGTCTACCAGTGGTAACTGGAGGTCTAACAGCGATAACTGCAGGTCTACCAGTGGTAACTGCAGGTCTACTAGCGATAACTGCAGGTCTACCAGTGGGAACTGCAGGTCTACCAGCGGTAACTGGAGGTTTAACAGCGATAACTGCAGGTCTACCAGTGGTAACTGGAGGTCTACCAGCGGTAACTGCAGGTCTACCTGTGGTAACTGCAGGTTTACCAGTGGTAACTGCAGGTCTACCGGTCGTAACTGCAGATTTACCAGCAATAAGTGCAGGTCTACCAGTGGTAACTGCAGGTTTACCAGTGGTAACTGCAGGTCTACCAGTGGTAACTGCAGGTCTACCAGTGGTAACTGCAGATTTACCAGCAATAACTGCAGGTCTACCAGTGGTAACTGCAAGTCTACCAGCAATAACTGCAGGTCTACCAGTGGTAACTGCAGGTTTACCAGTGGTAACTGCAGGTCTATCAGTGGTAACTGAAGATTTACCAGCAATAACTGCCGGTCTATAAGTGGTAACTGCAGGTTTACCAGCAATAACTGCAGGTCTACCAGCAATAACTGCAGGTCTACCAGTGGTAACTGCAGGTCTACCAATGGTAACTGCAGGTTTCCCAGTGGTAACTGCAGGTCTACCAGTGGTAACTGCAGATTTACCAGCGATAACTGCAGGTCTACCAGCGATAACTGCAGGTCTACCAGAGGTAACTGCAGGCTTACCAGTGGTAACTGCAAGTCTGCCAGCAAGAACTGCAGCTCTACCAGCAATAACTGCAGGTCTACCAGTGGTAACTGCAGGTCTACCAGCGGTAACTGCAGGTTTACCAGCAATAACTGCAGCTCTACCAGCAATAACTGCAGGTCTAGGAGTGGTAACTGCCGATTTACCAGCAATAACTGCCGGTCTACCAGTGGTAACTGCAGGTCTACCAGCGGTAACTGCAGGTCTACCAGTGGTAACTGCAGGTTTACCAGTGGTAACTGCAGGTCTACCAGTGGTAACTGCAGGTCTACCAGCAATAACTGCAGCTCTACCAGCAATAACTGCAGGTCTACCAGTGGTAACTGCAGGTCTACCAATGGTAACTGCAGGTTTCCCAGTGGTAACTGCAGGTCTACCAGTGGTAACTGCAGATTTACCAGCGATAACTGCAGGTCTACCAGCGATAACTGCAGGTCTACCAGAGGTAACTGCAGGCTTACCAGTGGTAACTGCAAGTCTGCCAGCAATAACTGCAGCTCTACCAGCAATAACTGCAGGTCTACCAGTGGTAACTGCAGGTCTACCAGCGGTAACTGCAGGTTTACCAGCAATAACTGCAGGTCTACCAGTGGTAACTGCAGATTTACCAGCGATAACTGCAGGTCTACCAGCGATAACTGCAGGTCTACCAGAGGTAACTGCCGGTCTACCAGTGGAAACTGCCGGTCTACCAGTGGTAACTGCAGGTCTACCAGCGGTAACTGCAGGTCTACCAGTGGTAACTGCCGATCTACCTGTGGTAACTGCAGGTTTACCAGTGGTAACTGCAGGTATACCAGCAATAACTGCAGGTCTACCAGTGGTAACTGCCGGTCTACCAGTGGTAACTGCAGGTTTACCAGTGGTGACTGCAAGTCTGCCAGCAATAACTGCAGCTCTACCAGCAATAACTGCAGGTTTACCAGTGGTTACTGCCGGTCTACCAGTGGTAACTGCAGGTTTACCAGTGGTGACTGCAAGTCTGCCAGCAATAACTGCAGCTCTACCAGCAATAACTGCAGGTCTACCAGTGGTAACTGCAGGTCTACCAACGGCAACTGCAGGTTTACCAGTGGTAACTGCAGATTTACCAGCGATAACTATAGGTCTACCAGCGATAACTGCAGGTCTACCAGTGGTAACTGCAGGTCTACCAGTGGTAACTGCAGATTTACCAGCAATAACTGCCGGTCTACCACTGGTAACGGCAGGTTTACCAGCAATAACTGCAGCTCTACCAGCAATAACTGCAGGTCTAGGATTGGTAACTGCAGATTTACCAGCAATAACTGCCGGTCTACCAGTGGTAACTGCAGGTCTACCAGCGGTAACTGCAGGTCTACCTGTGGTAACTGCAGGTTTACCAGTGGTAACTGCAGGTCTACCGGTGGTAACTGCAGATTTACCAGCAATAAGTGCAGGTCTACCAGTGGTAACTGCAGGTTTACCAGTGGTAACTGCAGGTCTACCAGTGGTAACTGCAGGTCTACCAGTGGTAACTGCAGATTTACCAGCAATAACTGCAGGTCTACCAGTGGTAACTGCAAGTCTACCAGCAATAACTGCAGGTCTACCAGTGGTAACTGCAGGTTTACCAGTGGTAACTGCAGGTCTATCAGTGGTAACTGCAGATTTACCAGCAATAACTGCCGGTCTACCAGTGGTAAGTGCAGGTTTACCAGCAATAACTGCAGGTCTACCAGCAATAACTGCAGGTCTACCAGTGGTAACTGCAGATTTACCAGCATTAACTGCTTGTCTACCAGTGGTAACTGCAGGTTTACCAGCAATAACTGCAGGTCTACCAGCAATAACTGCAGGTCTACCAGTGGTAACTGCAGATTTACCAGCAATAACTGCAGGTCTCCCAGTGGTAACTGCAGGATTACCAGCAATAACTGCAGCTCTACCAGCAATAACTGCAGGTCTACCAGTGGTAACTGCAGATTTACCAGCAATAACTGCAGGTCTACCAGTGGTAACTGCAGGTTTACCAGCAATAACTGCAGCTCTACCAGCAATAACTGCAGGTCTACCAGTGGTAACTGCAGATTTACCAGCAATAACTGCTGGTCTACCAGTGGTAACTGCAGGTTTACCAGCAATAACTGCAGCTCTACCAGCAATAACTGCAGGTCTAGCAGTGGTAACTGCAGATTTACCAGCAATAACTGCCGGTTTACCAGTGGTAACTGCAGGTCTACCAGCAGGAACTGCAGGTCTACCAGTGGTAACTGCAGGTCTACCAGTGGTAACTGCCGGTTTACCAGTGGTAACTGCAGGTCTACCAGCGGTAACTGCAGGTCTACCAGTGGTAACTGCCGATCTACCTGTGGTAACTGCAGGTTTACCAGTGGTAACTGCAGGTCTACCAGCAATAACTGCAGCTCTACCAGCAATAACTGCAGGTCTACCAGTGGTAACTGCAAGTCTACCAGCAATAACTGCAGGTCTACCAGTGGTACCTGCAGGTCTACCAGCGGTAACTGCAGGTCTACCAGTGGTAACTGCAGGTTTACCAGTGGTAACTGCAGGTCTACCGGTGGTAACTGCAGATTTACCAGCAATAACTGCAGGTCTACCAGTGGTAACTGCAGGTTTACCAGTGGTAACTGCAGGTCTACCAGTGGCAACTGCAGATTTACCAGCAATAACTGCCGGTCTACCAGTGGTAACTGCAGGTTTACCAGCAATAACTGCAGCTCTACCAGCAATAACTGCAGGTCTATGAGTGGTAACTGCAGATTTACCAGCAATAACTGCCGGTCTACCAGTGGTAACTGCAGGTCTACCAGCGGTAACTGCAGGTCTACCAGTGGTAACTGCAGGTTTACCAGTGGTAACTGCAGGTCTACCGGTGGTAACTGGAGATCTAACAGCGATAACTGCAGGTCTACCAATAGTAACTGCAAGTTTACCAGTGGTACCTGCAGGTTTACCAGCAATAACTGCAGGTCTACTAGCGATAACTGCAGGTCTACCAGTGGTAACTGGAGGTCTAACAGCGATAACTGCAGGTCTACCAGTGGTAACTGCAGGTCTACTAGCGATAACTGCAGGTCTACCAGTGCGAACTGCAGGTCTACCAGCGGTAACTGGAGGTTTAACAGCGATAACTGCAGGTCTACCAGTCGTAACTGGAGGTCTAAATGCGATAACTGCAGGTCTACCAACGGTAACTGCAAGTTTACCAGTGGTACCTGCAGGTTTACCAGCAATAACTGCAGGTCTACTAGCGATAACTGCAGGTCTACAAGTGGTAACTGGAGGTCTAACAGCAATAACTGCTTGTCTACCAGTGGTAACTGCAAGTTTACCAGTGGTACCTGCAGGTTTACCAGCAATAACTGCAGGTCTACTAGCGATAACTGCAGGTCTACCAGTGGTAACTGCAGGTTTACCAGTGGTAACTGCAGGTCTACCAGTGGTAACTGCAGGTCTACCAGTGGTAACTGCAGATTTACCAGCAATAACTGCAGGTCTACCAGTGGTAACTGCAAGTCTACCAGCAAAAACTGCAGGTCTACCAGTGGTAACTGCAGGTTTACCAGTGGTAACTGCAGGTCTATCAGTGGTAACTGCAGATTTACCAGCAATAACTGCCGGTCTACCAGTGGTAACTGCAGGTTTACCAGCAATAACTGCAGGTCTACCAGCAATAACTGCAGGTCTACCAGTGGTAACTGCAGATTTACCAGCAATAACTGCAGGTCTACCAGTGGTAACTGCAGGTTTACCAGCAATAACTGCAGCTCTACCAGCAATAACTGCAGGTCTACCAGTGGTAACTGCAGATTTACCACCATTAACTGCTTGTCTACCAGTGGTAACTGCTTGTCTACCAGCAATAACTGCAGGTCTACCAGCAATAACTGCAGGTCTACCAGTGGTAACTGCAGATTTACCAGCAATAGCTGCAGGTCTACCAGTGGTAACTGCAGGTTTACCAGCAATAACTGCAGCTCTACCAGCAATAACTGCAGGTCTACCAGTGGTAACTGCAGATTTACCAGCAATAACTGCAGGTCTACCAGTGGTAACTGCAGGTTTACCAGCAATAACTGCAGCTCTACCAGCAATAACTGCAGGTCTACCAGTGGTAACTGCAGATTTACCAGCAATAACTGCTGGTCTACCAGTGGTAACTGCAGGTTTACCAGCAATAACTGCAGCTCTACCAGCAATAACTGCAGGTCTAGCAGTGGTAACTGCAGATTTACCAGCAATAACTGCCGGTTTACCAGTGGTAACTGCAGGTCTACCAGCGGTAACTGCAGGTCTACCAGTGGTAACTGCAGGTCTACCAGTGGTAACTGCAGGTCTACCAGTGGTAACTGCCGATCTACCGGTGGTAACTGCAGGTTTACCAGTGGTAACTGCAGGTCTACCAGCAATAACTGCAGCTCTACCAGCAATAACTGCAGGTCTACCAGTGGTAACTGCAGGTCTACCAGTGGTAACTGCAAGTCTACCAGCAATAACTGCAGGTCTACCAGTGGTACCTGCAGGTCTACCAGCGGTAACTGCAGGTCTACCAGTGGTAACTGCAGGTTTACCAGTGGTAACTGCAGGTCTACCGGTGGTAACTGCAGATTTACCAGCAATAACTGCAGGTCTACCAGTGGTAACTGCAGGTTTACCAGTGGTAACTGCAGGTCTACCAGTGGCAACTGCAGATTTACCAGCAATAACTGCCGGTCTACCAGTGGTAACTGCAGGTTTACCAGCAATAACTGCAGCTCTACCAGCAATAACTGCAGGTCTAGGAGTGGTAACTGCCGATTTACCAGCAATAACTGCCGGTCTACCAGTGGTAACTGCAGGTCTACCAGCGGTAACTGCAGGTCTACCAGTGGTAACTGCAGGTTTACCAGTGGTAACTGCAGGTCTACCGGTGGTAACTGGAGGTCTAACAGCGATAACTGCAGGTCTACCAATAGTAACTGCAAGTTTACCAGTGGTACCTGCAGGTTTACCAGCAATAACTGCAGGTCTACTAGCGATAACTGCAGGTCTACCAGTGGTAACTGGAGGTCTAACAGCGATAACTTCAGGTCTACCAGTGGTAAGTGCAGGTCTACTAGCGACAACTGCAGGTCTACCAGTGGGAACTGCAGGTCTACCAGCGGTAACTGGAGGTTTAACAGCGATAACTGCAGGTCTACCAGTGGTAACTGGAGGTCTAAATGCGATAACTGCAGGTCTACCAACGGTAACTGCAGGTTTACCAGTGGTACCTGCAGGTTTACCAGCAATAACTGCAGGTCTACTAGCGATAACTGCAGGTCTACCAGTGGTAACTGGAGGTCTAACAGCAATAACTGCAGGTCTACCTGTGGTAACTGCAAGTTTACCAGTGGTACCTGCAGGTTTACCAGCAATAACTGCAGGTCTACTAGCGATAACTGCAGGTCTACCAGTGGTAACTGCAGGTTTACCAGTGGTAACTGCCGGTCTACCAGTGGTAACTGCAGGTCTACCAGCGGTAACTGCAGGTCTACCAGTGGTAACTGCAGCTCTACCAGTGGTAACTGCCGATCTACCAGTGGTAACTGCAGGCTTTCCAGTGGTAACTGCAGGTCTGCCAGCAATAACTGCAGCTCCACCAGCAATAACTGCAGGTCTACCAGTGGTAACTGCCGATCTACCTGTGGTAACTGCAGGTTTACCAGTGCTAACTGCAAGTCTACCAGCAATAACTGCAGCTTTTCCAGCAATAACTGCAGGTCTACCAGTGGTAACTGCAGGTCTACCAATGGTAACTGCAGGTTTCCCAGTGGTAACTGCAGGTCTACCAGTGGTAACTGCAGATTTACCAGCGATAACTGCAGGTCTACCAGCGATAACTGCAGGTCTACCAGAGGTAACTGCAGGCTCACCAGTAGTAACTCCAAGTCTGCCAGCAAGAACTGCAGCTCTACCAGCAATAACTGCAGGTCTACCAGTGGTAACTGCAGGTCTACCAGCGGTAACTGCAGGTTTACCAGCAATAACTGCAGGTCTACCAGTGGTAACTGCAGATTTACCAGCGATAACTGCAGGTCTACCAGCAATAACTGCAGGTCTACCAGTGGTAACTGCAGATTTACCAGCAATAACTGCAGGTCTACCAGTGGTAACTGCAGGTTTACCAGCAATAACTGCAGGTCTACCAGCAATAACTGCAGGTCTACCAGTGGTAACTGCAGATTTACCAGCAATAACTGCTGGTCTACCAGTGGTAACTGCAGGTTTACCAGCAATAACTGCAGGTCTACCAGCAATAACTGCAGGTCTACCAGTGGTAACTGCAGATTTACCAGCAATAACTGCAGGTCTACCAGTGGTAACTGCAGGTTTACCAGCAATAACTGCAGCTCTACCAGCAATAACTACAGGTCTACCAGTGGTAACTGCAGATTTACCAGCAATAACTGCAGGTCTACCAGTGGTAACTGCAGGTTTACCAGCAATAACTGCAGCTCTACCAGCAATAACTGCAGGTCTACCAGTGGTAAATGCAGATTTACCAGCAATAACTGCTGGTCTACCAGTGGTAACTGCAGGTTTACCAGCAATAACTGCAGCTCTACCAGCAATAACTGCAGGTCTTGCAGTGGTAACTGCAGATTTACCAGCAATAACTGCCGGTTTACCAGTGGTAACTGCAGGTCTACCAGCGGTAACTGCAGGTTTACCAGCAATAACTGAAGGTCTACCAGTGGTAACTGCAGATTTACCAGCGATAACTGCAGGTCTACCAGCGATAACTGCAGGTCTACCAGAGGGAACTGCCGGTCTACCAGTGGTAACTGCCGGTCTACCAGTGGTAACTGCAGGTCTACCAGCGGTAACTGCAGGTCTACCAGTGGTAACTGCCGATCTACCTGTGGTAACTGCAGGTTTACCAGTGGTAACTGCAGGTCTACCAGCAATAACTGCAGGTCTACCAGTGGTAACTGCCGGTCTACCAGTGGTAACTGCAGGTTTACCAGTGGTGACTTCAAGTCTGCCAGCAATAACTGCAGCTCTACCAGCAATAACTGCAGGTCTACCAGTGGTAACTGCCGGTCTACCAGTGGTAACTGCAGGTTTACCAGTGGTGACTTCAAGTCTGCCAGCAATAACTGCAGCTCTACCAGCAATAACTGCAGGTCTACCAGTGGTAACTGCAGGTCTACCAACGGCAACTGCAGGTTTACCAGTGGTAACTGCAGATTTACCAGCTATAACTGCAGGTCTACCAGCGATAACTGCAGGTCTACCAGTGGTAACTGCAGGTCTACCAGTGGTAACTGCAGATTTACCAGCAATAACTGCCGGTCTACCAGTGGTAACTGCAGGTTTACCAGCAATAACTGCAGCTCTACCAGCAATAACTGCAGGTCTAGGAGTTGTAACTGCAGATTTACCAGCAATAAGTGCAGGTCTACCAGTGGTAACTGCAGGTTTACCAGTGGTAACTGCAGGTTTACCAGTGGTAACTGCAGGTCTACCAGTGGTAACTGCAGATTTACCAGCAATAACTGCAGGTCTACCAGTGGTAACTGCAAGTCTACCAGCAATAACTGCAGGTCTACCAGTGGTAACTGCAGGTTTACCAGTGGTAACTGCAGGTCTATCAGTGGTAACTGCAGATTTACCAGCAATAACTGCCGGTCTACCAGTGGTAACTGCAGGTTTACCAGCAATAACTGCAGGTCTACCAGCAATAACTGCAGGTCTACCAGTGGTAACTGCAGATTTACCAGCAATAACTGCAGGTCTACCAGTGGTAACTGCAGGTTTACCAGCAATAACTGCAGCTCTACCAGCAATAACTGCAGGTCTACCAGTGGTAACTGCAGATTTACCAGCAATAACTGCAGGTCTACCAGTGGTAAGTGCAGGTCTACTAGCGACAACTGCAGGTCTACCAGTGGGAACTGCAGGTCTACCAGCGGTAACTGGAGGTTTAACAGCGATAACTGCAGGTCTACCAGTGGTAACTGGAGGTCTAAATGCGATAACTGCAGGTCTACCAACGGTAACTGCAGGTTTACCAGTGGTACCTGCAGGTTTACCAGCAATAACTGCAGGTCTACTAGCGATAACTGCAGGTCTACCAGTGGTAACTGGAGGTCTAACAGCAATAACTGCAGGTCTACCTGTGGTAACTGCAAGTTTACCAGTGGTACCTGCAGGTTTACCAGCAATAACTGCAGGTCTACTAGCGATAACTGCAGGTCTACCAGTGGTAACTGCAGGTTTACCAGTGGTAACTGCCGGTCTACCAGTGGTAACTGCAGGTCTACCAGCGGTAACTGCAGGTCTACCAGTGGTAACTGCAGCTCTACCAGTGGTAACTGCCGATCTACCAGTGGTAACTGCAGGCTTTCCAGTGGTAACTGCAGGTCTGCCAGCAATAACTGCAGCTCCACCAGCAATAACTGCAGGTCTACCAGTGGTAACTGCCGATCTACCTGTGGTAACTGCAGGTTTACCAGTGCTAACTGCAAGTCTACCAGCAATAACTGCAGCTTTTCCAGCAATAACTGCAGGTCTACCAGTGGTAACTGCAGGTCTACCAATGGTAACTGCAGGTTTCCCAGTGGTAACTGCAGGTCTACCAGTGGTAACTGCAGATTTACCAGCGATAACTGCAGGTCTACCAGCAATAACTGCAGGTCTACCAGAGGTAACTGCAGGCTCACCAGTGGTAACTGCAAGTCTGCCAGCAAGAACTGCAGCTCTACCAGCAATAACTGCAGGTCTACCAGTGGTAACTGCAGGTCTACCAGCGGTAACTGCAGGTTTACCAGCAATAACTGCAGGTCTACCAACGGCAACTGCAGGTTTACCAGTGGTAACTGCAGATTTACCAGCGATAAATGCAGGTCTACCAGCGATAACTGCAGGTCTACCAGTGGTAACTGCAGGTCTACAGGTGGTAACTGCAGATTTACCAGCAATAACTGCCGGTCTACCAGTGGTAACTGCAGGTTTACCAGCAATAACTGCAGGTTTACCAGTGGTAACTGCAGGTCTACCAGTGGTAACTGCAGATTTACCAGCAATAACTGCAGGTCTACCAGTGGTAACTGCAGGTTTACCAGCAATAACTGCAGCTCTACCAGCAATAACTGCAGGTCTACCAGTGGTAACTGCAGATTTACCAGCAATAACTGCAGGTCTACCAGTGGTAACTGCAGGTTTACCAGCAATAACTGCAGCTCTACCAGCAATAACTGCAGGTCTACCAGTGGTAACTGCAGGTCTAGGAGTGGTAACTGCAGATTTACCAGCACTAACTGCCGGTCTACCAGTGGTAACTGCAGGTCTACCAGTGGTAACTGCAGGTTTACCAGTGGTAACTGCAGGTCTACCGGTGGTAACTGCAGATTTACCAGCAATAAGTGCAGGTCTACCAGTGGTAACTGCAGGTCTACCAGTGGTAACTGCCGGTTTACCAGTGGTAACTGCAGGTCTACCAGTGGTAACTGCAGATTTACCAGTGGTACCTGCAGGTCTACCAGTGGTACCTGCAGGTCTACCAGTGGTAACTGCAGGTCTACCAGCGGTAACTGCCGGTATACCAGTGGTAACTGCAGGTCTACCAGTTGTAACTGCAGGTTTACCAGCAATAACTGCAGGTCTACTAGCGATAACTGCAGGTCTACCAGTGGTAACTGCAGGTTAACCAGTGGTAACTGCAGGTTTACCAGCAATAACTGCATGTCTACTAGCGATAACTGCAGGTCTACCAGTGGGAACTGCAGGTCTACCAGCGGTAACTTGAGGTCTAACAGCGATAACTGCAGGTCTACCAGTGGTAACTGGAGGTCTAACAGCAATAACTGCAGGTCTACCAATAGTAACTGCAAGTTTACCAGTGGTACCTGCAGGTTTACCATCAATAACTGCAGGTCTACTAGCGATAACTGCAGGTCTACCAGTGGTAACTGGAGGTCTAACAGCAATAACTGCAGGTCTACCAGTGGTAACTGCAGGTCTACTAGCGATAACTGCAGGTCTACCAGTGGTAACTGCAGGTCTACCAGCGGTAACTGCAGGTCTACCAGTGGTAACTGCAGATTTACCAGCAATAACTGCAGGTCTACCAGTGGTAACTGCAGGTTTACCAGCAATAACTGCAGCTCTACCAGCAATAACTGCAGGTCTACCAGTGGTAACTGCAGATTTACCAGCAATAACTGCTGGTCTACCAGTGGTAACTGCAGGTTTACCAGCAATAACTGCAGGTCTACCAGCAATAACTGCAGGTCTACCAGTGGTAACTGCAGATTTACCAGCAATAACTGCAGGTCTACCAGTGGTAACTGCAGGTTTACCAGCAATAACTGCAGCTCTACCAGCAATAACTGCAGGTCTACCAGTGGTAACTGCAGATTTACCAGCAATAACTGCAGGTCTACCAGTGGTAACTGCAGGTTTACCAGCAATAACTGCAGCTCTACCAGCAATAACTGCAGGTCTACCAGTGGTAAATGCAGATTTACCAGCAATAACTGCTGGTCTACCAGTGGTAACTGCAGGTTTACCAGCAATAACTGCAGCTCTACCAGCAATAACTGCAGGTCTTGCAGTGGTAACTGCAGATTTACCAGCAATAACTGCCGGTTTACCAGTGGTAACTGCAGGTCTACCAGCAGTAACTGCAGGTTTACCAGCAATAACTGAAGGTCTACCGTTGGTAACTGCAGATTTACCAGCGATAACTGCAGGTCTACCAGCGATAACTGCAGGTCTACCAGAGGGAACTGCCGGTCTACCAGTGGTAACTGCCGGTCTACCAGTGGTAACTGCAGGTCTACCAGCGGTAACTGCAGGTCTACCAGTGGTAACTGCCGATCTACCTGTGGTAACTGCAGGTTTACCAGTGGTAACTGCAGGTCTACCAGCAATAACTGCAGGTCTACCAGTGGTAACTGCCGGTCTACCAGTGGTAACTGCAGGTTTACCAGTGGTAACTTCAAGTCTGCCAGCAATAACTGCAGCTCTACCAGCAATAACTGCAGGTCTACCAGTGGTAACTGCCGGTCTACCAGTGGTAACTGCAGGTTTACCAGTGGTGACTGCAAGTCTGCCAGCAATAACTGCAGCTCTACCAGCAATAACTGCAGGTCTACCAGTGGTAACTGCAGGTCTACCAACGGCAACTGCAGGTTTACCAGTGGTAACTGCAGATTTACCAGCGATAACTGCAGGTCTACCAGCGATAACTGCAGGTCTACCAGTGGTAACTGCAGGTCTACCAGTGGTAACTGCAGATTTACCAGCAATAACTGCCGGTCTACCAGTGGTAACTGCAGGTTTACCAGCAATAACTGCAGCTCTACCAGCAATAACTGCAGGTCTAGGAGTGGTAACTGCAGATTTACCAGCAATAACTGCCGGTCTACCAGTGGTAACTGCAGATTTACCAGCAATAACTGCAGGTCTACCAGTGGTAACTGCAGGTTTACCAGCGGTAACTGCAGGTCTACCGGTGGTAACTGCAGATTTACCAGCAATAAGTGCAGGTCTACCAGTGGTAACTGCAGGTTTACCAGTGGTAACTGCAGGTTTACCAGTGGTAACTGCAGGTCTACCAGTGGTAACTGCAGATTTACCAGCAATAACTGCAGGTCTACCAGTGGTAACTGCAAGTCTACCAGCAATAACTGCAGGTTTACCAGTGGTAACTGCAGGTCTATCAGTGGTAACTGCAGATTTACCAGCAATAACTGCCGGTCTACCAGTGGTAACTGCAGGTTTACCAGCAATAACTGCAGGTCTACCAGCAATAACTGCAGGTCTACCAGTGGTAACTGCAGATTTACCAGCAATAACTGCAGGTCTACCAGTGGTAACTGCAGGTTTACCAGCAATAACTGCAGCTCTACCAGCAATAACTGCAGGTCTACCAGTGGTAACTGCAGATTTACCAGCAATAACTGCTGGTCTACCAGTGGTAACTGCAGGTTTACCAGCAATAACTGCAGGTCTACCAGCAATAACTGCAGGTCTACCAGTGGTAACTGCAGATTTACCAGCAATAACTGCAGGTCTACCAGTGGTAACTGCAGGTTTACCAGCAATAACTGCAGCTCTACCAGCAATAACTACAGGTCTACCAGTGGTAACTGCAGATTTACCAGCAATAACTGCAGGCCTACCAGTGGTAACTGCAGGTTTACCAGCAATAACTGCAGCTCTACCAGCAATAACTGTAGGTCTACCAGTGGTAACTGCAGATTTACCAGCAATAACTGCTGGTCTACCAGTGGTAACTGCAGGTGTACCAGCAATAACTGCAGCTCTACCAGCAATAACTGTAGGTCTACCAGTGGTAACTGCAGATTTACCAGCAATAACTGCTGGTCTACCAGTGGTAACTGCAGGTGTACCAGCAATAACTGCAGCTCTACCAGCAATAACTGCAGGTCTAGCAGTGGTAACTGCAGATTTACCAGCAATAACTGCCGGTTTACCAGTGGTAACTGCAGGTCTACCAGCGGTAACTGCAGGTCTACCAGTGGTAACTGCCGGTCTACCAGTGGTAACTTCAGGTCTACCAGCGGTAACTGCAGGTCTACCAGTGGTAACTGCCGATCTACCTGTGGTAACTGCAGGTTTACCAGTGGTAACTGCAGGTCTACCAGCAATAACTGCAGGTCTACCAGTGGTAACTGCAGGTCTACCAGTGGTAACTGCAAGTCTACCAGCAATAACTGAAGGTCTACCAGTGGTAACTGCAGGTCTACCAGTGGTAACTGCAGGTCTACCAGTGGTAACTGCAGATTTACCAGCAATAACTGCAGGTCTACCAATGGTAACTGCAGGTTTACCAGTGGTAACTGCAGGTCTACCAGTGGCAACTGCAGATTTACCAGCAATAACTGCCGGTCTACCAGTGGTAACTGCAGGTTTACCAGCGGTAACTGCAGCTCTACCCGCAATAACTGCAGGTCTAGGAGTGGTAACTGCAGATTTACCAGCAATAACTGCCGGTCTACCAGTGGTAACTGCAGGTCTACCAGTGGTAACTGCAGGTTTACCAGTGGTAACTGCCGGTTTACCAGTGGTAACTGCAGGTCTACCAGTGGTAACTGCAGATTTACCAGCAATAACTGCAGGTCTACCAGTGGTAACTGCAAGTCTACCAGCAATAACTGCAGGTCTACCAGTGGTAACTGCAGGTTTACCAGTGGTAACTGCAGGTCTATCAGTGGTAACTGCAGATTTACCAGCAATTACTGCCGGTCTACCAGTGGTAACTGCAGGTTTACCAGCAATAACTGCAGGTCTACCAGCAATAACTGCAGGTCTACCAGTGGTAACTGCAGATTTACCAGCAATAACTGCAGGTCTACCAGTGGTAACTGCAGGTTTACCAGCAATAACTGCAGCTCTACCAGCAATAACTGCAGGTCGACCAGTGGTAACTGCAGGTCTAGGAGTGGTAACTGCAGATTTACCAGCACTAACTGCCGGTCTACCAGTGGTAACTGCAGGTCTACCAGTGGTAACTGCAGGTTTACCAGTGGTAACTGCAGGTCTACCGGTGGTAACTGCAGATTTACCAGCAATAAGTGCAGGTCTACCAGTGGTAACTGCAGGTCTACCAGTGGTAACTGCCGGTTTACCAGTGGTAACTGCAGGTCTACCAGTGGTAACTGCAGATTTACCAGCAATAACTGCAGGTATACCAGTGGTAACTGCAAGTCTACCAGAATTAACTGCAGGTCTACCAGTGGTAACTGCAGGTTTACCAGTGGTACCTGCAGGTCTACCAGTGGTACCTGCAGGTCTACCAGTGGTAACTGCAGGTCTACCAGCGGTAACTGCCGGTATACCAGTGGTAACTGCAGGTCTACCAGTTGTAACTGCAGGTTTACCAGCAATAACTGCAGGTCTACTAGCGATAACTGCAGGTCTACCAGTGGTAACTGCAGGTTAACCAGTGGTAACTGCAGGTTTACCAGCAATAACTGCATGTCTACTAGCGATAACTGCAGGTCTACCAGTGGGAACTGCAGGTCTACCAGCGGTAACTGGAGGTCTAACAGCGATAACTGCAGGTCTACCAGTGGTAACTGGAGGTCTAACAGCAATAACTGCAGGTCTACCAATAGTAACTGCAAGTTTACCAGTGGTACCTGCAGGTTTACCATCAATAACTGCAGGTCTACTAGCGATAACTGCAGGTCTACCAGTGGTAACTGGAGGTCTAACAGCAATAACTGCAGGTCTACCAGTGGTAACTGCAGGTCTACTAGCGATAACTGCAGGTCTACCAGTGGTAACTGCAGGTCTACCAGTGGTAACTGGAGGTTTGACAGCGATAACTGCAGGTCTACCAGTGGTAACTGGAGGTCTAACAGCGATAACTGCAGGTCTACCAACGGTAACTGCAAGTTTACCAGTGGTACTTGCAGGTTTACCAGCAATAACTGCAGGTCTACTAGCGATAACTGCAGGTCTACCAGTGGTAACTGGAGGTCTAACAGCGATAACTGCAGGTCTACCAGTGGTAACTGCAAGTTTACCAGTGGTACCTGCAGGTTTACCAGCAATAACTGCAGGTCTACTAGCGATAACTGCAGGTCTACCAGTGGTAACTGCAGGTTTACCAGTGGTAACTGCAGGTTTACCATCAATAACTGCAGATCTACTAGCGATAACTGCAGGTCTACCAGCGGTATCTGCAGGTCTACCAGTGGTAACTGCAGGTCTACCAGTGGTAACTGCCGGTCTACCAGTGGTAACTGCAGGTCTACCAGCGGTAACTGCAGGTCTACCAGTGGTAACTGCAGCTCTACCAGTGGTAACTGCCGATCTACCAGTGGTAAATGCAGGCTTACCAGTGGTAACTGCAGGTCTGCCAGCAATAACTGCAGCTCCACCAGCAATAACTGCAGCTCTACCAGTGGTAACTGCCGGTCTACCAGTGGTAACTGCAGGTTTACCAGTGGTGACTGCAAGTCTGGCAGCAATAACTGCAGCTCTACCAGCAATAACTGCAGGTCTACCAGTGGTAACTGCAGGTCTACCAGCGGTAACTGCAGGTTTACCAGTGGTAACTGCAGAATTACCAGCGATAACTGCAGGTCTACCAGCGGTAACTGCAAGTCTACCAGTGGTAACTGCAGGTCTACCAGTGGTAACTGCCGGTCTACCAGTGGTAACTGCAGGTCTACCAGCGGTAACTGCAGGTCTACCAGTGGTAACTGCCGATCTACCTGTGGTAACTGCAGGTTTACCAGTGGTAACTGCAGCTCTACCAGCAATAACTGCAGGTCTACCAGTGGTAACTGCAGGTCTACCAATGGTAACTGCAGGTTTCCCAGTGGTAACTGCAGGTCTACCAGTGGTAACTGCAGGTTTACCAGCAATAACTGCAGCTCTACCAGCAATAACTGCAGGTCTACCAGTGGTAAATGCAGATTTACCAGCAATAACTGCTGGTCTACCAGTGGTAACTGCAGGTTTACCAGCAATAACTGCAGCTCCACCAGCAATAACTGCAGGTCTTGCAGTGGTAACTGCAGATTTACCAGCAATAACTGCCGGTTTACCAGTGGTAACTGCAGGTCTACCAGCGGTAACTGCAGGTTTACCAGCAATAACTGAAGGTCTACCAGTGGTAACTGCAGGTTTACCAGTGGTGACTGCAAGTCTGCCAGCAATAACTGCAGCTCTACCAGCAATAACTGCAGGTCTACGAGTGGTAACTGCCGGTCTACCAGTGGTAACTGCAGGTTTACCAGTGGTGACTGCAAGTCTGCCAGCAATAACTGCAGCTCTACCAGCAATAACTGCAGGTCTACCAGTGGTAACTGCAGGTCTACCAACGGCAACTGCAGGTTTACCAGTGGTAACTGCAGATTTACCAGAGATAACTGCAGGTCTACCAGCGATAACTGCAGGTCTACCAGTGGTAACTGCAGGTCTAGCAGTGGTAACTGCAGATTTACCAGCAATAACTGCCGGTCTACCAGTGGTAACTGCAGGTTTACCAGCAATAACTGCAGCTCTACCAGCAATAACTGCAGGTCTACCAGTGGTAACTGCAGATTTACCAGCAATAACTGCCGGTCTACCAGTGGTAACTGCAGGTCTACCAGCGGTAACTGCAGGTCTACCAGCAATAACTGCAGGTCTACCGGTGGTAACTGCAGATTTACCAGCAATAAGTGCAGGTCTACCAGTGGTAACTGCAGGTTTACCAGTGGTAACTGCAGGTTTACCAGTGGTAACTGCAGGTCTACCAGTGGTAACTGCAGATTTACCAGCAATAACTGCAGGTCTACCAGTGGTAACTGCAAGTCTACCAGCAATAACTGCAGGTCTACCAGTGGTAACTGCAGGTTTACCAGTGGTAACTGCAGGTCTATCAGTGGTAACTGCAGATTTACCAGCAATAACTGCCGGTCTACCAGTGGTAACTGCAGGTTTACCAGCAATAACTGCAGGTCTACCAGCAATAACTGCAGGTCTACCAGTGGTAACTGCAGATTTACCAGCAATAACTGCAGGTCTACCAGTGGTAACTGCAGGTTTACCAGCAATAACTGCAGCTCTACCAGCAATAACTACAGGTCTACCAGTGGTAACTGCAGATTTACCAGCAATAACTGCAGGTCTACCAGTGGTAACTGCAGGTTTACCAGCAATAACTGCAGCTCTACCAGCAATAACTGCAGGTCTACCAGTGGTAAATGCAGATTTACCAGCAATAACTGCTGGTCTACCAGTGGTAACTGCAGGTTTACCAGCAATAACTGCAGCTCTACCAGCAATAACTGCAGGTCTTGCAGTGGTAACTGCAGATTTACCAGCAATAACTGCCGGTTTACCAGTGGTAACTGCAGGTCTACCAGCGGTAACTGCAGGTTTACCAGCAATAACTGAAGGTCTACCAGTGGTAACTGCAGATTTACCAGCGATAACTGCAGGTCTACCAGCGATAACTGCAGGTCTACCAGAGGGAACTGCCGGTCTACCAGTGGTAACTGCCGGTCTACCAGTGGTAACTGCAGGTCTACCAGCGGTAACTGCAGGTCTACCAGTGGTAACTGCCGATCTACCTGTGGTAACTGCAGGTTTACCAGTGGTAACTGCAGGTCTACCAGCAATAACTGCAGGTCTACCAGTGGTAACTGCCGGTCTACCAGTGGTAACTGCAGGTTTACCAGTGGTGACTTCAAGTCTGCCAGCAATAACTGCAGCTCTACCAGCAATAACTGCAGGTCTACCAGTGGTAACTGCCGGTCTACCAGTGGTAACTGCAGGTTTACCAGTGGTGACTTCAAGTCTGCCAGCAATAACTGCAGCTCTACCAGCAATAACTGCAGGTCTACCAGTGGTAACTGCAGGTCTACCAACGGCAACTGCAGGTTTACCAGTGGTAACTGCAGATTTACCAGCTATAACTGCAGGTCTACCAGCGATAACTGCAGGTCTACCAGTGGTAACTGCAGGTCTACCAGTGGTAACTGCAGATTTACCAGCAATAACTGCCGGTCTACCAGTGGTAACTGCAGGTTTACCAGCAATAACTGCAGCTCTACCAGCAATAACTGCAGGTCTAGGAGTTGTAACTGCAGATTTACCAGCAATAAGTGCAGGTCTACCAGTGGTAACTGCAGGTTTACCAGTGGTAACTGCAGGTTTACCAGTGGTAACTGCAGGTCTACCAGTGGTAACTGCAGATTTACCAGCAATAACTGCAGGTCTACCAGTGGTAACTGCAAGTCTACCAGCAATAACTGCAGGTCTACCAGTGGTAACTGCAGGTTTACCAGTGGTAACTGCAGGTCTATCAGTGGTAACTGCAGATTTACCAGCAATAACTGCCGGTCTACCAGTGGTAACTGCAGGTTTACCAGCAATAACTGCAGGTCTACCAGCAATAACTGCAGGTCTACCAGTGGTAACTGCAGATTTACCAGCAATAACTGCAGGTCTACCAGTGGTAACTGCAGGTTTACCAGCAATAACTGCAGCTCTACCAGCAATAACTGCAGGTCTACCAGTGGTAACTGCAGATTTACCAGCAATAACTGCAGGTCTACCAGTGGTAAGTGCAGGTCTACTAGCGACAACTGCAGGTCTACCAGTGGGAACTGCAGGTCTACCAGCGGTAACTGGAGGTTTAACAGCGATAACTGCAGGTCTACCAGTGGTAACTGGAGGTCTAAATGCGATAACTGCAGGTCTACCAACGGTAACTGCAGGTTTACCAGTGGTACCTGCAGGTTTACCAGCAATAACTGCAGGTCTACTAGCGATAACTGCAGGTCTACCAGTGGTAACTGGAGGTCTAACAGCAATAACTGCAGGTCTACCTGTGGTAACTGCAAGTTTACCAGTGGTACCTGCAGGTTTACCAGCAATAACTGCAGGTCTACTAGCGATAACTGCAGGTCTACCAGTGGTAACTGCAGGTTTACCAGTGGTAACTGCCGGTCTACCAGTGGTAACTGCAGGTCTACCAGCGGTAACTGCAGGTCTACCAGTGGTAACTGCAGCTCTACCAGTGGTAACTGCCGATCTACCAGTGGTAACTGCAGGCTTTCCAGTGGTAACTGCAGGTCTGCCAGCAATAACTGCAGCTCCACCAGCAATAACTGCAGGTCTACCAGTGGTAACTGCCGATCTACCTGTGGTAACTGCAGGTTTACCAGTGCTAACTGCAAGTCTACCAGCAATAACTGCAGCTTTTCCAGCAATAACTGCAGGTCTACCAGTGGTAACTGCAGGTCTACCAATGGTAACTGCAGGTTTCCCAGTGGTAACTGCAGGTCTACCAGTGGTAACTGCAGATTTACCAGCGATAACTGCAGGTCTACCAGCAATAACTGCAGGTCTACCAGAGGTAACTGCAGGCTCACCAGTGGTAACTGCAAGTCTGCCAGCAAGAACTGCAGCTCTACCAGCAATAACTGCAGGTCTACCAGTGGTAACTGCAGGTCTACCAGCGGTAACTGCAGGTTTACCAGCAATAACTGCAGGTCTACCAACGGCAACTGCAGGTTTACCAGTGGTAACTGCAGATTTACCAGCGATAAATGCAGGTCTACCAGCGATAACTGCAGGTCTACCAGTGGTAACTGCAGGTCTACAGGTGGTAACTGCAGATTTACCAGCAATAACTGCCGGTCTACCAGTGGTAACTGCAGGTTTACCAGCAATAACTGCAGGTTTACCAGTGGTAACTGCAGGTCTACCAGTGGTAACTGCAGATTTACCAGCAATAACTGCAGGTCTACCAGTGGTAACTGCAGGTTTACCAGCAATAACTGCAGCTCTACCAGCAATAACTGCAGGTCTACCAGTGGTAACTGCAGATTTACCAGCAATAACTGCAGGTCTACCAGTGGTAACTGCAGGTTTACCAGCAATAACTGCAGCTCTACCAGCAATAACTGCAGGTCTACCAGTGGTAACTGCAGGTCTAGGAGTGGTAACTGCAGATTTACCAGCACTAACTGCCGGTCTACCAGTGGTAACTGCAGGTCTACCAGTGGTAACTGCAGGTTTACCAGTGGTAACTGCAGGTCTACCGGTGGTAACTGCAGATTTACCAGCAATAAGTGCAGGTCTACCAGTGGTAACTGCAGGTCTACCAGTGGTAACTGCCGGTTTACCAGTGGTAACTGCAGGTCTACCAGTGGTAACTGCAGATTTACCAGTGGTACCTGCAGGTCTACCAGTGGTACCTGCAGGTCTACCAGTGGTAACTGCAGGTCTACCAGCGGTAACTGCCGGTATACCAGTGGTAACTGCAGGTCTACCAGTTGTAACTGCAGGTTTACCAGCAATAACTGCAGGTCTACTAGCGATAACTGCAGGTCTACCAGTGGTAACTGCAGGTTAACCAGTGGTAACTGCAGGTTTACCAGCAATAACTGCATGTCTACTAGCGATAACTGCAGGTCTACCAGTGGGAACTGCAGGTCTACCAGCGGTAACTTGAGGTCTAACAGCGATAACTGCAGGTCTACCAGTGGTAACTGGAGGTCTAACAGCAATAACTGCAGGTCTACCAATAGTAACTGCAAGTTTACCAGTGGTACCTGCAGGTTTACCATCAATAACTGCAGGTCTACTAGCGATAACTGCAGGTCTACCAGTGGTAACTGGAGGTCTAACAGCAATAACTGCAGGTCTACCAGTGGTAACTGCAGGTCTACTAGCGATAACTGCAGGTCTACCAGTGGTAACTGCAGGTCTACCAGCGGTAACTGCAGGTCTACCAGTGGTAACTGCAGATTTACCAGCAATAACTGCAGGTCTACCAGTGGTAACTGCAGGTTTACCAGCAATAACTGCAGCTCTACCAGCAATAACTGCAGGTCTACCAGTGGTAACTGCAGATTTACCAGCAATAACTGCTGGTCTACCAGTGGTAACTGCAGGTTTACCAGCAATAACTGCAGGTCTACCAGCAATAACTGCAGGTCTACCAGTGGTAACTGCAGATTTACCAGCAATAACTGCAGGTCTACCAGTGGTAACTGCAGGTTTACCAGCAATAACTGCAGCTCTACCAGCAATAACTGCAGGTCTACCAGTGGTAACTGCAGATTTACCAGCAATAACTGCAGGTCTACCAGTGGTAACTGCAGGTTTACCAGCAATAACTGCAGCTCTACCAGCAATAACTGCAGGTCTACCAGTGGTAAATGCAGATTTACCAGCAATAACTGCTGGTCTACCAGTGGTAACTGCAGGTTTACCAGCAATAACTGCAGCTCTACCAGCAATAACTGCAGGTCTTGCAGTGGTAACTGCAGATTTACCAGCAATAACTGCCGGTTTACCAGTGGTAACTGCAGGTCTACCAGCAGTAACTGCAGGTTTACCAGCAATAACTGAAGGTCTACCGTTGGTAACTGCAGATTTACCAGCGATAACTGCAGGTCTACCAGCGATAACTGCAGGTCTACCAGAGGGAACTGCCGGTCTACCAGTGGTAACTGCCGGTCTACCAGTGGTAACTGCAGGTCTACCAGCGGTAACTGCAGGTCTACCAGTGGTAACTGCCGATCTACCTGTGGTAACTGCAGGTTTACCAGTGGTAACTGCAGGTCTACCAGCAATAACTGCAGGTCTACCAGTGGTAACTGCCGGTCTACCAGTGGTAACTGCAGGTTTACCAGTGGTAACTTCAAGTCTGCCAGCAATAACTGCAGCTCTACCAGCAATAACTGCAGGTCTACCAGTGGTAACTGCCGGTCTACCAGTGGTAACTGCAGGTTTACCAGTGGTGACTGCAAGTCTGCCAGCAATAACTGCAGCTCTACCAGCAATAACTGCAGGTCTACCAGTGGTAACTGCAGGTCTACCAACGGCAACTGCAGGTTTACCAGTGGTAACTGCAGATTTACCAGCGATAACTGCAGGTCTACCAGCGATAACTGCAGGTCTACCAGTGGTAACTGCAGGTCTACCAGTGGTAACTGCAGATTTACCAGCAATAACTGCCGGTCTACCAGTGGTAACTGCAGGTTTACCAGCAATAACTGCAGCTCTACCAGCAATAACTGCAGGTCTAGGAGTGGTAACTGCAGATTTACCAGCAATAACTGCCGGTCTACCAGTGGTAACTGCAGATTTACCAGCAATAACTGCAGGTCTACCAGTGGTAACTGCAGGTTTACCAGCGGTAACTGCAGGTCTACCGGTGGTAACTGCAGATTTACCAGCAATAAGTGCAGGTCTACCAGTGGTAACTGCAGGTTTACCAGTGGTAACTGCAGGTTTACCAGTGGTAACTGCAGGTCTACCAGTGGTAACTGCAGATTTACCAGCAATAACTGCAGGTCTACCAGTGGTAACTGCAAGTCTACCAGCAATAACTGCAGGTTTACCAGTGGTAACTGCAGGTCTATCAGTGGTAACTGCAGATTTACCAGCAATAACTGCCGGTCTACCAGTGGTAACTGCAGGTTTACCAGCAATAACTGCAGGTCTACCAGCAATAACTGCAGGTCTACCAGTGGTAACTGCAGATTTACCAGCAATAACTGCAGGTCTACCAGTGGTAACTGCAGGTTTACCAGCAATAACTGCAGCTCTACCAGCAATAACTGCAGGTCTACCAGTGGTAACTGCAGATTTACCAGCAATAACTGCTGGTCTACCAGTGGTAACTGCAGGTTTACCAGCAATAACTGCAGGTCTACCAGCAATAACTGCAGGTCTACCAGTGGTAACTGCAGATTTACCAGCAATAACTGCAGGTCTACCAGTGGTAACTGCAGGTTTACCAGCAATAACTGCAGCTCTACCAGCAATAACTACAGGTCTACCAGTGGTAACTGCAGATTTACCAGCAATAACTGCAGGTCTACCAGTGGTAACTGCAGGTTTACCAGCAATAACTGCAGCTCTACCAGCAATAACTGTAGGTCTACCAGTGGTAACTGCAGATTTACCAGCAATAACTGCTGGTCTACCAGTGGTAACTGCAGGTGTACCAGCAATAACTGCAGCTCTACCAGCAATAACTGTAGGTCTACCAGTGGTAACTGCAGATTTACCAGCAATAACTGCTGGTCTACCAGTGGTAACTGCAGGTGTACCAGCAATAACTGCAGCTCTACCAGCAATAACTGCAGGTCTAGCAGTGGTAACTGCAGATTTACCAGCAATAACTGCCGGTTTACCAGTGGTAACTGCAGGTCTACCAGCGGTAACTGCAGGTCTACCAGTGGTAACTGCCGGTCTACCAGTGGTAACTTCAGGTCTACCAGCGGTAACTGCAGGTCTACCAGTGGTAACTGCCGATCTACCTGTGGTAACTGCAGGTTTACCAGTGGTAACTGCAGGTCTACCAGCAATAACTGCAGCTCTACCAGCAATAACTGCAGGTCTACCAGTGGTAACTGCAAGTCTACCAGCAATAACTGAAGGTCTACCAGTGGTAACTGCAGGTCTACCAGTGGTAACTGCAGGTCTACCAGTGGTAACTGCAGATTTACCAGCAATAACTGCAGGTCTACCAGTGGTAACTGCAGGTTTACCAGTGGTAACTGCAGGTCTACCAGTGGCAACTGCAGATTTACCAGCAATAACTGCCGGTCTACCAGTGGTAACTGCAGGTTTACCAGCGGTAACTGCAGCTCTACCCGCAATAACTGCAGGTCTAGGAGTGGTAACTGCAGATTTACCAGCAATAACTGCCGGTCTACCAGTGGTAACTGCAGGTCTACCAGTGGTAACTGCAGGTTTACCAGTGGTAACTGCCGGTTTACCAGTGGTAACTGCAGGTCTACCAGTGGTAACTGCAGATTTACCAGCAATAACTGCAGGTCTACCAGTGGTAACTGCAAGTCTACCAGCAATAACTGCAGGTCTACCAGTGGTAACTGCAGGTTTACCAGTGGTAACTGCAGGTCTATCAGTGGTAACTGCAGATTTACCAGCAATTACTGCCGGTCTACCAGTGGTAACTGCAGGTTTACCAGCAATAACTGCAGGTCTACCAGCAATAACTGCAGGTCTACCAGTGGTAACTGCAGATTTACCAGCAATAACTGCAGGTCTACCAGTGGTAACTGCAGGTTTACCAGCAATAACTGCAGCTCTACCAGCAATAACTGCAGGTCGACCAGTGGTAACTGCAGGTCTAGGAGTGGTAACTGCAGATTTACCAGCACTAACTGCCGGTCTACCAGTGGTAACTGCAGGTCTACCAGTGGTAACTGCAGGTTTACCAGTGGTAACTGCAGGTCTACCGGTGGTAACTGCAGATTTACCAGCAATAAGTGCAGGTCTACCAGTGGTAACTGCAGGTCTACCAGTGGTAACTGCCGGTTTACCAGTGGTAACTGCAGGTCTACCAGTGGTAACTGCAGATTTACCAGCAATAACTGCAGGTATACCAGTGGTAACTGCAAGTCTACCAGAATTAACTGCAGGTCTACCAGTGGTAACTGCAGGTTTACCAGTGGTACCTGCAGGTCTACCAGTGGTACCTGCAGGTCTACCAGTGG
Organism: Telmatherina bonti; assembly: GCF_933228915.1. Classification (NCBI taxonomy): domain Eukaryota; kingdom Metazoa; phylum Chordata; class Actinopteri; order Atheriniformes; family Telmatherinidae; genus Telmatherina; species Telmatherina bonti. The sequence goes on from NC_136633.1 coordinate 2,499,595, forward strand.
TAACTGCAGGTCTACCAGCGGTAACTGCCGGTATACCAGTGGTAACTGCAGGTCTACCAGTTGTAACTGCAGGTTTACCAGCAATAACTGCAGGTCTACTAGCGATAACTGCAGGTCTACCAGTGGTAACTGCAGGTTAACCAGTGGTAACTGCAGGTTTACCAGCAATAACTGCATGTCTACTAGCGATAACTGCAGGTCTACCAGTGGGAACTGCAGGTCTACCAGCGGTAACTGGAGGTCTAACAGCGATAACTGCAGGTCTACCAGTGGTAACTGGAGGTCTAACAGCAATAACTGCAGGTCTACCAATAGTAACTGCAAGTTTACCAGTGGTACCTGCAGGTTTACCATCAATAACTGCAGGTCTACTAGCGATAACTGCAGGTCTACCAGTGGTAACTGGAGGTCTAACAGCAATAACTGCAGGTCTACCAGTGGTAACTGCAGGTCTACTAGCGATAACTGCAGGTCTACCAGTGGTAACTGCAGGTCTACCAGTGGTAACTGGAGGTTTGACAGCGATAACTGCAGGTCTACCAGTGGTAACTGGAGGTCTAACAGCGATAACTGCAGGTCTACCAACGGTAACTGCAAGTTTACCAGTGGTACTTGCAGGTTTACCAGCAATAACTGCAGGTCTACTAGCGATAACTGCAGGTCTACCAGTGGTAACTGGAGGTCTAACAGCGATAACTGCAGGTCTACCAGTGGTAACTGCAAGTTTACCAGTGGTACCTGCAGGTTTACCAGCAATAACTGCAGGTCTACTAGCGATAACTGCAGGTCTACCAGTGGTAACTGCAGGTTTACCAGTGGTAACTGCAGGTTTACCATCAATAACTGCAGATCTACTAGCGATAACTGCAGGTCTACCAGCGGTATCTGCAGGTCTACCAGTGGTAACTGCAGGTCTACCAGTGGTAACTGCCGGTCTACCAGTGGTAACTGCAGGTCTACCAGCGGTAACTGCAGGTCTACCAGTGGTAACTGCAGCTCTACCAGTGGTAACTGCCGATCTACCAGTGGTAAATGCAGGCTTACCAGTGGTAACTGCAGGTCTGCCAGCAATAACTGCAGCTCCACCAGCAATAACTGCAGCTCTACCAGTGGTAACTGCCGGTCTACCAGTGGTAACTGCAGGTTTACCAGTGGTGACTGCAAGTCTGGCAGCAATAACTGCAGCTCTACCAGCAATAACTGCAGGTCTACCAGTGGTAACTGCAGGTCTACCAGCGGTAACTGCAGGTTTACCAGTGGTAACTGCAGAATTACCAGCGATAACTGCAGGTCTACCAGCGGTAACTGCAAGTCTACCAGTGGTAACTGCAGGTCTACCAGTGGTAACTGCCGGTCTACCAGTGGTAACTGCAGGTCTACCAGCGGTAACTGCAGGTCTACCAGTGGTAACTGCCGATCTACCTGTGGTAACTGCAGGTTTACCAGTGGTAACTGCAGCTCTACCAGCAATAACTGCAGGTCTACCAGTGGTAACTGCAGGTCTACCAATGGTAACTGCAGGTTTCCCAGTGGTAACTGCAGGTCTACCAGTGGTAACTGCAGGTTTACCAGCAATAACTGCAGCTCTACCAGCAATAACTGCAGGTCTACCAGTGGTAAATGCAGATTTACCAGCAATAACTGCTGGTCTACCAGTGGTAACTGCAGGTTTACCAGCAATAACTGCAGCTCCACCAGCAATAACTGCAGGTCTTGCAGTGGTAACTGCAGATTTACCAGCAATAACTGCCGGTTTACCAGTGGTAACTGCAGGTCTACCAGCGGTAACTGCAGGTTTACCAGCAATAACTGAAGGTCTACCAGTGGTAACTGCAGGTTTACCAGTGGTGACTGCAAGTCTGCCAGCAATAACTGCAGCTCTACCAGCAATAACTGCAGGTCTACCAGTGGTAACTGCCGGTCTACCAGTGGTAACTGCAGGTTTACCAGTGGTGACTGCAAGTCTGCCAGCAATAACTGCAGCTCTACCAGCAATAACTGCAGGTCTACCAGTGGTAACTGCAGGTCTACCAACGGCAACTGCAGGTTTACCAGTGGTAACTGCAGATTTACCAGAGATAACTGCAGGTCTACCAGCGATAACTGCAGGTCTACCAGTGGTAACTGCAGGTCTAGCAGTGGTAACTGCAGATTTACCAGCAATAACTGCCGGTCTACCAGTGGTAACTGCAGGTTTACCAGCAATAACTGCAGCTCTACCAGCAATAACTGCAGGTCTACCAGTGGTAACTGCAGATTTACCAGCAATAACTGCCGGTCTACCAGTGGTAACTGCAGGTCTACCAGCGGTAACTGCAGGTCTACCAGCAATAACTGCAGGTCTACCGGTGGTAACTGCAGATTTACCAGCAATAAGTGCAGGTCTACCAGTGGTAACTGCAGGTTTACCAGTGGTAACTGCAGGTTTACCAGTGGTAACTGCAGGTCTACCAGTGGTAACTGCAGATTTACCAGCAATAACTGCAGGTCTACCAGTGGTAACTGCAAGTCTACCAGCAATAACTGCAGGTCTACCAGTGGTAACTGCAGGTTTACCAGTGGTAACTGCAGGTCTATCAGTGGTAACTGCAGATTTACCAGCAATAACTGCCGGTCTACCAGTGGTAACTGCAGGTTTACCAGCAATAACTGCAGGTCTACCAGCAATAACTGCAGGTCTACCAGTGGTAACTGCATATTTACCAGCAATAACTGCAGGTCTACCAGTGGTAACTGCAGGTTTACCAGCAATAACTGCAGCTCTACCAGCAATAACTGCAGGTCTACCAGTGGTAACTGCAGATTTACCAGCAATAACTGCTGGTCTACCAGTGGTAACTGCAGATTTACCAGCAATAACTGCAGGTCTACCAGCAATAACTGCAGGTCTACCAGTGGTAACTGCAGATTTACCAGCAATAACCGCAGGTCTACCAGTGGTAACTGCAGGTTTACCAGCAATAACTGCAGCTCTACCAGCAATAACTACAGGTCTACCAGTGGTAACTGCAGATTTACCAGCAATAACTGCAGGTCTACCAGTGGTAACTGCAGGGTTACCAGCAATAACTGCAGCTCTACCAGCAATAACTGCAGGTCTACCAGTGGTAACTGCAGGTCTACCAGTGGTAACTGCCGGTCTACCAGTGGTAACTCCAGGTCTACCAGCGGTAACTGCAGGTCTACCAGTGGTAACTGCCGGTCTACCAGTGGTAACTCCAGGTCTACCAGCGGTAACTGCAGGTCTACCAGTGGTAACTGCCGATCTACCTGTGGTAACTGCAGGTTTACCAGTGGTAACTGCAGGTCTACCAGCAATAACTGCAGCTCTACCAGCAATAACTGCAGGTCTACCAGTGGTAACTGCAAGTCTACCAGCAATAACTGCAGGTCTACCAGTGGTAACTGCAGGTCTACCAGCGGTAACTGCAGGTCTACCAGTGGTAACTGCAGATTTACCAGCAATAACTGCAGGTCTACCAGTGGTAACTGCAGGTTTACCAGTGGTAACTGCAGGTCTACCAGTGGCAACTGCAGATTTACCAGCAATATCTGCCGGTCTACCAGTGGTAACTGCAGGTTTACCAGCAATAACTGCAGCTCTACCAGCAATAACTGCAGGTCTAGGAGTGGTAACTGCAGATTTACCAGCAATAACTGCCGGTCTACCAGTGGTAACTGCAGGTCTACCAGCGGTAACTGCAGGTCTACCAGTGGTAACTGCAGGTTTACCAGTGGTAACTGCAGGTCTACCGGTGGTAACTGCAGATTTACCAGCAATAAGTGCAGGTCTACCAGCAATAACTGCAGGTTTACCAGTGGTAACTGCAGGTTTACCAGTGGTAACTGCAGGTCTACCAGTGGTAACTGCAGATTTACCAGCAATAACTGCAGGTCTACCAGTGGTAACTGCAAGTCTACCAGCAATAACTGCAGGTCTACCAGTGGTAACTGCAGGTTTACCAGTGGTAACTGCAGGTCTATCAGTGGTAACTGCAGATTTACCAGCAATAACTGCCGGTCTACCAGTGGTAACTGCAGGTTTACCAGCAATAACTGCAGCTCTACCAGCAATAACTGCAGGTCTAGCAGTGGTAACTGCAGATTTACCAGCAACAACTGCCGGTTTACCAGTGGTAACTGCAGGTCTACCAGCGGTAACTGCAGGTCTACCAGTGGTAACTGCAGGTCTACCAGTGGTAACTGCCGGTCTACCAGTGGTAACTGCAGGTCTACCAGCGGTAACTGCAGGTCTACCAGTGGTAACTGCCGATCCACCTGTGGTAACTGCAGGTTTACCAGTGGTAACTGCAGGTCTACCAGCAATAACTGCAGCTCTACCAGCAATAACTGCAGGTCTACCAGTGGTAACTGCAAGTCTACCAGCAATAACTGCAGGTCTACCAGTGGTAACTGCAGGTCTACCAGCGGTAACTGCAGGTCTACCAGTGGTAACTGCAGGTTTACCAGTGGTAACTGCAGGTCTACCGATGGTAACTGCAGATTTACCAGCAATAACTGCAGGTCTACCAGTGGTACCTGCAGGTTTACCAGTGGTAACTGCAGGTCTACCAGTAGCAACTGCAGATTTACCAGCAATAACTGCAGGTCAACACGTGGTAACTGCAGGTCTACCAGTGGTAACTGCAGGTCTACCAGTGGTAACTGCAGGTTTACCAGCATTAACTGCAGGTCTACCAGTGGTAACTGCAGGTTTACCAGTGGTACCTGCAGGTCTACCAGTGGTAACTGCAGGTCTACCAGTCATAACTGCAGGTCTACCAACGGTAACTGCAGGTTTACCAGTGGTAACTGCATGTCTACCAGTGGTAACTGCAGGTCTACCAGTCATAACTGCAGGTCTACCAACGGTAACTGCAGGTTTACCAGTGGTACCTGCAGGTCTACCAGTGGTAACTCCAGGTCTACCAGCGGTAACTGCCGGTATACCAGTGGTAACTGCAGGTCTACCAGTTGTAACTGCAGGATTACCAGCAATAACTGCTGGTCTACCAGTGGTAACTGCAGGTGTACCAGCAATAACTGCAGCTCTACCAGCAATAACTGCAGGTCTAGCAGTGGTAACTGCAGATTTACCAGCAATAACTGCCGGTTCACCAGTGGTAACTGCAGGTCTACCAGCGGTAACTGCAGGTCTACCAGTGGTAACTGCCGGTCTACCAGTGGTAACTCCAGGTCTACCAGCGGTAACTGCAGGTCTACCAGTGGTAACTGCCGATCTACCTGTGGTAACTGCAGGTTTACCAGTGGTAACTGCAGGTCTACCAGCAATAACTGCAGCTCTACCAGCAATAACTGCAGGTCTACCAGTGGTAACTGCAAGTCTACCAGCAATAACTGCAGGTCTACCAGTGGTAACTGCAGGTCTACCAGCGGTAACTGCAGGTCTACCAGTGGTAACTGCAGATTTACCAGCAATAACTGCAGGTCTACCAGTGGTAACTGCAGGTTTACCAGTGGTAACTGCAGGTCTACCAGTGGCAACTGCAGATTTACCAGCAATAACTGCCGGTCTACCAGTGGTAACTGCAGGTTTACCAGCAATAACTGCAGCTCTACCAGCAATAACTGCAGGTCTAGGAGTGGTAACTGCAGATTTACCAGCAATAACTGCCGGTCTACCAGTGGTAACTGCAGGTCTACCAGCGGTAACTGCAGGTCTACCAGTGGTAACTGCAGATTTACCAGCAATAACTGCTGGTCTACCACTGGTAATTGCAGGTGTACCAGCAATAACTGCAGCTCTACCAGCAATAACTGCAGGTCTAGCAGTGGTAACTGCAGATTTACCAGCAATAACTGCCGGTTCACCAGTGGTAACTGCAGGTCTACCAGCGGTAACTGCAGGTCTACCAGTGGTAACTTCCGGTCTACCAGTGGTAACTCCAGGTCTACCAGCGGTAACTGCAGGTCTACCAGTGGTAACTGCCGATCTACCTGTGGTAACTGCAGGTTTACCAGTGGTAACTGCAGGTCTACCAGCAATAACTGCAGCTTTACCAGCAATAACTGCAGGTCTACCAGTGGTAACTGCAAGTCAACCAGCAATAACTGCAGGTCTACCAGTGGTAACTGCAGGTTTACCAGTGGTAACTGCAGGTCTACCAGTGGCAACTGCAGATTTACCAGCAATAACTGCAGGTCTACCAGTGGTAACTGCAGGTTTACCAGCAATAACTGCAGCTCTACCAGCAATAACTGCAGGTCTAGGAGTGGTAACTGCAGATTTACCAGCAATAACTGCCGGTCTACCAGTGGTAACTGCAGGTCTACCAGCGGTAACTGCAGGTCTACCAGTGGTAACTGCAGGTTTACCAGTGGTAACTGCAGGTCTACCGGTGGTAACTGCAGATTTACCAGCAATAAGTGCAGGTCTACCAGCAATAACTGCAGGTTTACCAGTGGTAACTGCAGGTTTACCAGTGGTAACTGCAGGTCTACCAGTGGTAACTGCAGATTTACCAGCAATAACTGCAGGTCTACCAGTGGTAACTGCAAGTCTACCAGCAATAACTGCAGGTCTACCAGTGGTAACTGCAGGTTTACCAGTGGTAACTGCAGGTCTATCAGTGGTAACTGCAGATTTACCAGCAATAACTGCCGGTCTACCAGTGGTAACTGCAGGTTTACCAGCAATAACTGCAGGTCTACCAGTGGTAACTGCAGATTTACCAGCAATAATTGCAGGTCTACCAGTGGTAACTGCAGGTTTACCAGCAATAACTGCAGCTCTACCAGCAATAACTGCAGGTCTACCAGTGGTAACTGCAGGTCTAGGAGTGGTAACTGCAGATTTACCAGCACTAACTGCCGGTCTACCAGTGGTAACTGCAGGTCTACCAGTGGTAACTGCAGGTTTACCAGTGGTAACTGCAGGTCTACCGGTGGTAACTGCAGATTTACCAGCAAAAAGTGCAGGTCTACCAGTGGTAACTGCAGGTTTACCAGTGGTAACTGCAGGTTTACCAGTGGTAACTGCAGGTCTACCAGTGGTAACTGCAGATTTACCAGCAATAACTGCAGGTCTACCAGTGGTAACTGCAAGTCTACCAGCAATATCTGCTGGTCTACCAGTGGTAACTGCAGGTTTACCAGCAATAACTGCAGCTCTACCAGCAATAACTGCAGGTTTACCAGTGGTAACTGCAGGTCTACCAGTGGTAACTGCAGATTTACCAGCAATAACTGCAGGTCTACCAGTGGTAACTGCAGGTCTACCAGCGGTAACTGCAGGTCTACCAGTGGTAACTGCAGGTCTACCAGTGGTAACTGCAGGTCTACCAGCGGTAGCTGCAGGTCTACCAGTGGTAACTGCCGATCTACCTGTGGTAACTGCAGGTTTACCAGTGGTAACTGCAGGTCTACCAGTGGTAACTGCAGGTCTACCAGTGGTAACTGCAGGTCTACCAGTGGTAACTGCAGATTTACCAGCAATAACTGCAGGTCTACCAGTGGTAACTGCAAGTCTACCAGCAATAACTGCAGGTCTACCAGTGGTAACTGCAGGTCTACCAGTGGTAACTGCAGGTTTACCAGCATTAACTGCAGGTCTACCAGTGGTAACTGCAGGTTTACCAGTGGTACCTGCAGGTCTACCAGTGGTAACTGCAGGTCTACCAGTCATAACTGCAGGTCTACCAACGGTAACTGCAGGTTTACCAGTGGTACCTGCAGGTCTACCAGTGGTAACTCCAGGTCTACCAGCGGTAACTGCCGGTATACCAGTGGTAACTGCCGGTCTACCAGTTGTAACTGCAGGTTTACCAGCAATAACTGCAGGTCTACTAGCGATAACTGCAGGTCTACCAGTGGGAACTGCAGGTTTACCAGTGGTAACTGCAGGTTTACCAGCAATAACTGCATGTCTACTAGCGAAAACTGCAGGTCTACCAGTGGGAACTGCAGGTCTACCAGCGGTAACTGGAGGTCTAACAGCTATAACTGCAGGTCTACCAGTGGTAACTGGAGGTCTAACAGCAATAACTGCAGGTCTACCAATAGTAACTGCAAGTTTACCAGTGGTACCTGCAGGTTTACCAGCAATAACTGCAGGTCTACTAGCGATAACTGCAGGTCTACCAGTGGTAACTGGAGGTCTAACAGTGATAACTGCAGGTCTACCAGTGGTAACTGCAGGTCTACTAGCGATAACTGCAGGTCTACCAGTGGTAACTGCAGGTCTACCAGCGGTAACTGGATGTTTGACAGCGATAACTGCTGGTCTACCAGTGGTAACTGCAAGTCTACCAGCAATAACTGCAGGTCTACCAGTGGTAACTGCAGGTTTACCAGTGGTAACTGCAGGTCTATCAGTGGTAACTGCAGATTTACCAGCAATAACTGCCGGTCTACCAGTGGTAACTGCAGGTTTACCAGCAATAACTGCAGGTCTACCAGCAATAACTGCAGGTCTACCAGTGGTAACTGCAGATTTACCAGCAATAACTGCAGGTCTACCAGTGGTAACTGCAGGTTTACCAGCAATAACTGCAGCTCTACCAGCAATAACTGCAGGTCTACCAGAGGTAACTGCAGGTCTAGGAGTGGTAACTGCAGATTTACCAGCACTAACTGCCGGTCTACCAGTGGTAACTGCAGGTCTACCAGTGGTAACTGCAGGTTTACCAGTGGTAACTGCAGGTCTACCGGTGGTAACTGCAGATTTACCAGCAATAAGTGCAGGTCTACCAGTGGTAACTGCAGGTTTACCAGTGGTAACTGCAGGTTTACCAGTGGTAACTGCAGGTCTACCAGTGGTAACTGCAGATTTACCAGCAATAACTGCAGGTCTACCAGTGGTAACTGCAAGTCTACCAGCAATAACTGCTGGTCTACCAGTGGTAACTGCAGGTTTACCAGCAATAACTGCAGCTCTACCAGCAATAACTGCAGGTCTAGCAGTGGTAACTGCAGATTTACCAGCAATAACTGCCGGTTTACCAGTGGTAACTGCAGGTCTACCAGCGGTAACTGCAGGTCTAGGAGTGGTAACTGCAGGTCTACCAGTGGTAACTGCCGGTCTACCAGTGGTAACTGCAGGTCTACCAGCGGTAGCTGCAGGTCTACCAGTGGTAACTGCCGATCTACCTGTGGTAACTGCAGGTTTACCAGTGGTAACTGCAGGTCTACCAGCAATAACTGCAGCTCTACCAGCAATAACTGCAGGTCTACCAGTGGTAACTGCAAGTCTACCAGCAATAACTGCAGGTCTACCAGTGGTAACTGCAGGTCTACCAGCGGTAACTGCAGGTCTACCAGTGGTAACTGCAGGTCTACCGATGGTAACTGCAGATTTACCAGCAATAACTGCAGGTCTACCAGTGGTACCTGCAGGTTTACCAGTGGTAACTGCAGGTCTACCAGTAGCAACTGCAGATTTACCAGCAATAACTGCAGGTCAACCCGTGGTAACTGCAGGTCTACCAGTGGTAACTGCAGGTCTACCAGTGGTAACTGCAGGTCTACCAGTGGTAACTGCAGGTTTACCAGTGGTAACTGCAGATTTACCAGCAATAACTGCAGGTCTACCAGTGATGACTGCAAGTCTACCAGCAATAACTGCAGGTCTACCAGTGGTAACTGCAGGTCTACCAGTGGTAAGTGCAGGTTTACCAGCATTAACTGCAGGTCTACCAGTGGTAACTGCAGGTTTACCAGTGGTACCTGCAGGTCTACCAGTGGTAACTGCAGGTCTACCAGTCATAACTGCAGGTCTACCAACGGTAACTGCAGGTTTACCAGTGGTAACTGCAGGTCTACCAGTGGTAACTGCAGGCCTACCAGTCATAACTGCAGGTCTACCAACGGTAACTGCAGGTTTACCAGTGGTACCTGCAGGTCTACCAGTGGTAACTGCAGGTTTACCAGCAATAACTGCCGGTCTACTAGCGATAACTGCAGGTCTACCAGTGGTAACTGCAGGTTTACCAGCAATAACTGCATGTCTACTAGCGATAACTGCAGGTCTACCAGTGGGAACTGCAGGTCTACCAGCAGTAACTGGAGGTCTAACAGCTATAACTGCAGGTCTACCAGTGGTAACTGGAGGTCTAACAGCAATAACTGCAGGTCTACCAATAGTAACTGCAAGTTTACCAGTGGTACCTGCAGGTTTACCAGCAATAACTGCAGGTCTACTAGCGATAACTGCAGGTCTACCAGTGGTAACTGGAGGTCTAACAGCGATAACTGCAGGTCTACCAGTGGTAACTGCAGGTCTACTAGCGATAACTGCAGGTCTACCAGTGGTAACTGCAGGTCTACCAGCGGTAACTGGATGTTTGACAGCGATAACTGCAGGTCTACCAGTGGTAACTGGAGGTCTAACAGCGATAACTGCAGGTCTACCAACGGTAACTGCAAGTTTACCAGTGGTACCTGCAGGTTTACCAGCAATAACTGCAGGTCTACTAGCGATAACTGCAGGTCTACCAGTGGTAACTGGAGGTCTAACAGCGATAACTGCAGGTCTACCAGTGGTAACTGGAGGTCTAACAGCTGTAACTGCAGGTCTACCAATAGTAACTGCAAGTTTACCAGTGGTACCTGCAGGTTTACCAGCAATAACTGCAGGTCTACTAGCGATAACTGCAGGTCTACCAGTGGTAACTGGAGGTCTAACAGCGATAACTGCAGGTCTACCAGTGGTAACTGCAAGTTTACCAGTGGTACATGCAGGTTTACCAGCAATAACTGCAGGTCTACTAGCGATAACTGCAGGTCTACCAGTGGTAACTGCAGGTTTACCAGTGGTAACTGCAGGTTTACCATCAATAACTGCATGTCTACTAGCGATAACTGCAGGTCTACCAGTGGGAACTGCAGGTCTACCAGCGGTAACTGGAGGTCTAACAGCGATAACTGCAGGTCTACCAGTGGTAACTGGAGGTCTAACAGCTGTAACTGCAGGTCTACCAATAGTAACTGCAAGTTTACCAGTGGTACCTGCAGGTTTAACAGCAATAACTGCAGGTCTACAAGCGATAACTGCAGGTCTACCAGTGGTAACTGGAGGTCTAACAGCGATAACTGCAGGTTTACCAGTGGTAACTGCAGGTCTACTAGCGATAACTGCAGGTCTACCAGTGGGAACTGCAGGTCTACCAGCGGTAACTGGAGGTTTAACAGCGATAACTGCAGGTCTACCAGTGGTAACTGGAGGTCTAACAGCGATAACTGCAGGTCTACCAACGGTAACTGCAAGTTTACCAGTGGTACCTGCAGGTTTACCAGCAATAACTGCAGGTCTACTAGCGATAACTGCAGGTCTACCAGTGGTAACTGGAGGTCTAACAGCGATAACTGCAGGTCTACCAGTGGTAACTGCAAGTTTACCAGTGGTACCTGCAGGTTTACCAGCAATAACTGCAGGTCTACTAGCGATAGCTGCAGGTCTACCAGTGGTAACTGCAGGTTTACCAGTGGTAACTGCAGGTTTACCATCAATAACTGCAGATCTACTAGCGATAACTGCAGGTCTACCAGCGGTATCTGCAGGTCTACCAGTGGTAACTGCAGGTCTACCAGTGGTAACTGCCGGTCTACCAGTGGTAACTGCAGGTTTACCAGTGGTGACTGCAAGTCTGGCAGCAATAACTGCAGCTCTACCAGCAATAACTGCAGGTCTACCAGTGGTAACTGCAGGTCTACCAGCGGTAACTGCAGGTTTACCAGTGGTAACTGCAGATTTAGCAGCGATAACTGCAGGTCTACCAGCTGTAACTGCAAGTCTACCAGTGGTAACTGCAGGTCTACCAGTGGTAACTGCCGGTCTACCAGTGGTAACTGCAGGTCTACCAGTGGTAACTGCCGGTCTACCAGTGGTAACTGCAGGTCTACCAGCGGTAACTGCAGGTCTACCAGTGGTAACTGCCGATCTACCTGTGGTAACTGCAGGTTTACCAGTGGTAACTGCAGCTCTACCAGCAATAACTGCAGGTCTACCAGTGGTAACTGCAGGTCTACCAATGGTAACTGCAGGTTTCCCAGTGGTAACTGCAGGTCTACCAGTGGTAACTGCAGATTTACCAGCGATAACTGCAGGTGTACCAGCGATAACTGCAGGTCTACCAGAGGTAACTGCAGGCTTACCAGTGGTAACTGCAAGTCTGCCAGCAATAACTGCAGCTCTACCAGCAATAACTGCAGGTCTACCAGTGGTAACTGCAGGTCTACCAGCGGTAACTGCAGGTTTACCAGCAATAACTGCAGGTCTGCCAATGGTAACTTCAGGTTCACCAGCAATAACTGCAGCTCTACCAGCAATAACTGCAGGTCTAGCAGTGGTAACTGCAGATTTACCAGCAATAACTGCCGGTTTACCAGTGGTAACTGCAGGTCTACCAGCGATAACTGCAGGTCTACCAGTGGGAACTGCAGGTCTACCAGCGGTAAGTGGAGGTCTAACAGCGATAACTGCAGGTCTACCAGCAATAACTGCAGGTCTGCCAGCAATAACTGCAGCTCTACCAGCAATAACTGCAGGTCTACCAGCGGTAACTGCAGGTCTACCAGTGGTAACTGCAGCTCTACCAGTGGTAACTGCCGATCTACCAGTGGTAATTGCAGGTTTACCAGTCGTGACTGCAAGTCTGCCAGCAATAACTGCAGCTCTACCAGCAATAACTGCAGGTCTACCAGTGGTAACTGCAGGTCTACCAGCGGTAACTGCAGGTTTACCAGTGGTAACTGCAGATTTACCAGCGATAACTGCAGGTCTACCAGCGATAACTGCAGGTCTACCAGTGGTAACTGCAGATTTACCAGCAATAACTGCCGGTCTACCAGTGGTAACTGCAGGTTTACCAGCAATAACTGCAGCTCTACCAGCAATAACTGCAGGTCTAGGAGTGGTAACTGCAGATTTACCAGCAATAACTGCCGGTCTACCAGTGGTAACTGCAGGTCTACCAGCGGTAACTGCAGGTCTACCAGTGGTAACTGCAGGTCTACCAGTGGTAACTGCAGGTCTACCGGTGGTAACTGCAGATTTACCAGCAATAAGTGCAAGTCTACCAGTGGTAACTGCAGGTTTACCAGTGGTAACTGCAGGTTTACCAGTGGTAACTGCAGGTCTACCAGTGGTAACTGCAGATTTACCAGCAATAACTGCAGGTCTACCAGTGGTAACTGCAAGTCTACCAGCAATAACTGCTGGTCTACCAGTGGTAACTGCAGGTTTACCAGCAATAACTGCAGCTCTACCAGCAATAACTGCAGGTCTAGCAGTGGTAACTGCAGATTTACCAGCAATAACTGCCGGTTTACCAGTGGTAACTGCAGGTCTATCAGCGGTAACTGCAGGTCTACCAGTGGTAACTGCAGGTCTACCAGTGGTAACTGCCGGTCTGCCAGTGGTAACTGCAGGTCTACCAGCGGTAACTGCAGGTCTACCAGTGGTAACTGCCGATCTACCTGTGGTAACTGCAGGTTTACCAGTGGTAACTGCAGGTCTACCAGCAATAACTGCAGCTCTACCTGCAATAACTGCAGGTCTACCAGTGGTAACTGCAAGTCTACCAGCAATAACTTCAGGTCTACCAGTGGTAACTGCAGGTCTACCAGCGGTAACTGCAGGTCTACCAGTGGTAACTGCAGGTTTACCAGTGGTAACTGCAGGTCTACCGGTGGTAACTGCAGATTTACCAGCAATAACTGCAGGTCTACCAGTGGTAACTGCAGGTTTACCAGTGGTAACTGCAGGTCTACCAGTAGCAACTGCAGATTTACCAGCAATAACTGCAGGTCAACCCGTGGTAACTGCAGGTCTACCAGTGGTAACTGCAGGTCTACCAGTGGTAACTGCAGGTTTACCAGTGGTAACTGCAGATTTACCAGCAATAACTGCAGGTCAACCCGTGGTAACTGCAGGTCTACCAGTGGTAACTGCAGGTCTACCAGTGGTAACTGCAAGTCTACCAGCAATAACTGCAGGTCTTCCAGTGGTAACTGCAGGTCTACCAGTGGTAACTGCAGGTTTACCAGCATTAACTGCAGGTCTACCAATAGTAACTGCAAGTTTACCAGTGGTACCTGCAGGTTTACCAGCAATAACAGCAGGTCTACTAGCGATAACTGCAGGTCTACCAGTGGTAACTGCAGGTTTACCAGTGGTAACTGCAGGTTTACCAGCAATAACTGCAGATCTACTAGCGATAACTGCAGGTCTACCAGTGGTAACTGCCGGTCTACCAGTGGTAACTGCAGGTCTACCAGCGGTAACTGCAGGTCTACCAGTGGTAACTGCAGCTCTACCAGTGGTAACTGCCGATCTACCAGTGGTAAATGCAGGCTTACCAGTGGTAACTGCAGGTCTGCCAGCAATAACTGCAGCTCCACCAGCAATAACTGCAGCTCTACCAGTGGTAACTGCCGGTCTACCAGTGGTAACTGCAGGTTTACCAGTGGTGACTGCAAGTCTGGCAGCAATAACTGCAGCTCTACCAGCAATAACTGCAGGTCTACCAGTGGTAACTGCAGGTCTACCAGCGGTAACTGCAGGTTTACCAGTGGTAACTGCAGATTTACCAGCGATAACTGCAGGTCTACCAGCGGTAACTGCAAGTCTACCAGTGGTAACTGCAGGTCTACCAGTGGTAACTGCCGGTCTACCAGTGGTAACTGCAGGTCTACCAGCGGTAACTGCAGGTCTACCAGTGGTAACTGCCGATCTACCTGTGGTAACTGCAGGTTTACCAGTGGTAACTGCAGGTCTACCAGCAATAACTGCAGCTCTACCAGCAATAACTGCAGGTCTACCAGCAATAACTGCAGGTCTACCAGAGGTAACTGCAGGCTTACCAGTGCTAACTGCAAGTCTGCCAGCAATAACTGCAGCTCTACCAGCAATAACTGCAGGTCTACCAGTGGTAACTGCAGGTCTACCAGCGGTAACTGCAGGTTTACCAGCAATAACTGCAGGTCTACCAGTGGTAACTGCAGGTTTACCAGCAATAACTGCAGCTCTACCAGCAATAACTGCAGGTCTAGCAGTGGTAACTGCAGATTTACCAGCAATAACTGCCGGTTTACCAGTGGTAACTGCAGGTCTACCAGCGATAACTGCAGGTCTACCAGTGGGAACTGCAGGTCTACCAGCGGTAACTGGAGGTCTAACAGCGATAACTGCAGGTCTACCAGCAATAACTGCAGGTCTGCCAGCAATAACTGCAGGTCTACCAGTGGTAACTGCCGGTCTACCAGTGGTAACTGCAGGTTTACCAGTGGTGACTGCAAGTCTGCCAGCAATAACTGCAGCTCTACCAGAAATAACTGCAGGTCTACCAGTGGTAACTGCAGGTATACCAGCGGTAACTGCAGGTTTACCAGTGGTAACTGCAGATTTACCAGCGATAACTGCAGGTCTACCAGCGATAACTGCAGGTCTACCAGTGGTAACTGCAGGTCTACCAGTGGTAACTGCAGATTTACCAGCAATAACTGCCGGTCTACCAGTGGTAACTGCAGGTTTACCAGCAATAACTGCAGCTCTACCAGCAATAACTGCAGGTCTAGGAGTGGTAACTGCAGATTTACCAGCAATAACTGCCGGTCTACCAGTGGTAACTGCAGGTCTACCAGCGGTAACTGCAGGTCTACCAGTGGTAACTGCAGGTTTACCAGTGGTAACTGCAGGTCTACCGGTGGTAACTGCAGATTTACCAGCAATAAGTGCAGGTCTACCAGTGGTAACTGCAGGTTTACCAGTGGTAACTGCAGGTTTACCAGTGGTAACTGCAGGTCTACCAGTGGTAACTGCAGATTTACCAGCAATAACTGCAGGTGTACCAGTGGTAACTGCAAGTCTACCAGCAATAACTGCAGGTCTACCAGTGGTAACTGCAGGTTTACCAGTGGTAACTGCAGGTCTTTCAGTGGTAACTGCAGATTTACCAGCAATAACTGCCGGTCTACCAGTGGTAATTGCAGGTTTACCAGCAATAACTGCAGGTCTACCAGCAATAACTGCAGGTCTACCAGTGGTAACTGCAGATTTACCAGCAATAACTGCAGGTCTACCAGTGGTAACTGCAGGTTTACCAGCAATAACTGCAGCTCTACCAGCAATAACTGCAGGTCTACCAGTGGTAACTGCAGATTTACCAGAAATAACTGCTGGTCTACCAGTGGTAACTGCAGGTTTACCAGCAATAACTGCAGGTCTACCAGCAATAACTGCAGGTCTACCAGTGGTAACTGCAGATTTACCAGCAATAACTGCAGGTCTACCAGTGGTAACTGCAGGTTTACCAGCAATAACTGCAGCTCTACCAGCAATAACTGCAGGTCTACCAGTGGTAACTGCAGATTTACCAGCAATAACTGCTGGTCTACCACTGGTAACTGCAGGTTTACCAGCAATAACTGCAGCTCTACCAGCAATAACTGCAGGTCTAGCAGTGGTAACTGCAGATTTACCAGCAATAACTGCCGGTTTACCAGTGGTAACTGCAGGTCTACCAGCGGTAACTGCAGGTCTACCAGTGGTAACTGCCGGTCTATCAGTGGTAACTGCAGGTCTACCAGCGGTAACTGCAGGTCTACCAGTGGTAACTGCCGATCTACCTGTGGTAACTGCAGGTTTACCAGTGGTAACTGCAGGTCTACCAGCAATAACTGCAGCTCTACCAGCAATAACTGCAGGTCTACCAGTGGTAACTGCAAGTCTACCAGCAATAACTGCAGGTCTACCAGTGGTAACTGCAGGTCTACCAGCGGTAACTGCAGGTCTACCAGTGGTAACTGCAGCTCTACCAGTGGTAACTGCCGATCTACCAGTGGTAAATGCAGGCTTACCAGTGGTAACTGCAGGTCTGCCAGCAATAACTGCAGCTCCACCAGCAATAACTGCAGCTCTACCAGTGGTAACTGCCGGTCTACCAGTGGTAACTGCAGGTTTACCAGTGGTGACTGCAAGTCTGGCAGCAATAACTGCAGCTCTACCAGCAATAACTGCAGGTCTACCAGTGGTAACGGCAGGTCTACCAGCGGTAACTGCAGGTCTACCAGTGGTAACTGCAGGTCTACCAGCGATAACTGCAGGTTTACCAGTGGTAACTGCAGGTCTACTAGCGATAACTGCAGGTCTACCAGTGGGAACTGCAGGTCTACCAGCGGTAACTGGAGGTTTAACAGCGATAACTGCAGGTCTACCAGTGGTAACTGGAGGTCTAACAGCGATAACTGCAGGTCTACCAACGGTAACTGCAAGTTTACCAGTGGTACCTGCAGGTTTACCAGCAATAACTGCAGGTCTACTAGCGATAACTGCAGGTCTACCAGTGGTAACTGGAGGTCTAACAGCGATAACTGCAGGTCTACCAGTGGTAACTGCAAGTTTACCAGTGGTACCTGCAGGTTTACCAGCAATAACTGCAGGTCTACTAGCGATAGCTGCAGGTCTACCAGTGGTAACTGCAGGTTTACCAGTGGTAACTGCAGGTTTACCATCAATAACTGCAGATCTACTAGCGATAACTGCAGGTCTACCAGCGGTATCTGCAGGTCTACCAGTGGTAACTGCAGGTCTACCAGTGGTAACTGCCGGTCTACCAGTGGTAATTGCAGGTTTACCAGTGGTGACTGCAAGTCTGGCAGCAATAACTGCAGCTCTACCAGCAATAACTGCAGGTCTACCAGTGGTAACTGCAGGTCTACCAGTGGTAACTGCAGATTTACCAGCAATAACTGCAGGTCTACCAGTGGTAACTGCAGGTTTACCAGCAATAACTGCAGCTCTACCAGCAATAACTGCAGGTCTACCAGTGGTAACTGCAGATTTACCAGCAATAACTGCAGGTCTACCAGTGGTAACTGCAGGTTTACCAGCAATAACTGCAGCTCTACCAGCAATAACTGCAGGTCTACCAGTGGTAACTGCAGATTTACCAGAAATAACTGCTGGTCTACCAGTGGTAACTGCAGGTTTACCAGCAATAACTGCAGGTCTACCAGCAATAACTGCAGGTCTACCAGTGGTAACTGCAGATTTACCAGCAATAACTGCAGGTCTACCAGTGGTAACTGCAGGTTTACCAGCAATAACTGCAGCTCTACCAGCAATAACTGCAGGTCTACCAGTGGTAACTGCAGATTTACCAGCAATAACTGCTGGTCTACCACTGGTAACTGCAGGTTTACCAGCAATAACTGCAGCTCTACCAGCAATAACTGCAGGTCTAGCAGTGGTAACTGCAGATTTACCAGCAATAACTGCCGGTTTACCAGTGGTAACTGCAGGTCTACCAGCGGTAACTGCAGGTCTACCAGTGGTAACTGCCGGTCTATCAGTGGTAACTGCAGGTCTACCAGCGGTAACTGCAGGTCTACCAGTGGTAACTGCCGATCTACCTGTGGTAACTGCAGGTCTACCAGCGGTAACTGCAGGTCTACCAGTGGTAACTGCAGCTCTACCAGTGGTAACTGCCGATCTACCAGTGGTAAATGCAGGCTTACCAGTGGTAACTGCAGGTCTGCCAGCAATAACTGCAGCTCCACCAGCAATAACTGCAGCTCTACCAGTGGTAACTGCCGGTCTACCAGTGGTAACTGCAGGTTTACCAGTGGTGACTGCAAGTCTGGCAGCAATAACTGCAGCTCTACCAGCAATAACTGCAGGTCTACCAGTGGTAACGGCAGGTCTACCAGCGGTAACTGCAGGTCTACCAGTGGTAACTGCAGGTCTACCAGCGATAACTGCAGGTTTACCAGTGGTAACTGCAGGTCTACTAGCGATAACTGCAGGTCTACCAGTGGGAACTGCAGGTCTACCAGCGGTAACTGGAGGTTTAACAGCGATAACTGCAGGTCTACCAGTGGTAACTGGAGGTCTAACAGCGATAACTGCAGGTCTACCAACGGTAACTGCAAGTTTACCAGTGGTACCTGCAGGTTTACCAGCAATAACTGCAGGTCTACTAGCGATAACTGCAGGTCTACCAGTGGTAACTGGAGGTCTAACAGCGATAACTGCAGGTCTACCAGTGGTAACTGCAAGTTTACCAGTGGTACCTGCAGGTTTACCAGCAATAACTGCAGGTCTACTAGCGATAGCTGCAGGTCTACCAGTGGTAACTGCAGGTTTACCAGTGGTAACTGCAGGTTTACCATCAATAACTGCAGATCTACTAGCGATAACTGCAGGTCTACCAGCGGTATCTGCAGGTCTACCAGTGGTAACTGCAGCTCTACCAGTGGTAACTGCCGGTCTACCAGTGGTAATTGCAGGTTTACCAGTGGTGACTGCAAGTCTGGCAGCAATAACTGCAGCTCTACCAGCAATAACTGCAGGTCTACCAGTGGTAACTGCAGGTCTACCAGCGGTAACTGCAGGTTTACCAGTGGTAACTGCAGATTTAGCAGCGATAACTGCAGGTCTACCAGCGGTAACTGCAAGTCTACCAGTGGTAACTGCAGGTCTACCAGTGGTAACTGCCGGTCTACCAGTGGTAACTGCAGGTCTACCAGTGGTAACTGCCGGTCTACCAGTGGTAACTGCAGGTCTACCAGCGGTAACTGCAGGTCTACCAGTGGTAACTGCCGATCTACCTGTGGTAACTGCAGGTTTACCAGTGGTAACTGCAGCTCTACCAGCAATAACTGCAGGTCTACCAGTGGTAACTGCAGGTTTCCCAGTGGTAACTGCAGGTCTACCAGTGGTAACTGCAGATTTACCAGCGATAACTGCAGGTCTACCAGCGATAACTGCAGGTCTACCAGAGGTAACTGCAGGCTTACCAGTGGTAACTGCAAGTCTGCCAGCAATAACTGCAGCTCTACCAGCAATAACTGCAGGTCTACCAGTGGTAACTGCAGGTCTACCAGCGGTAACTGCAGGTTTACCAGCAATAACTGCAGGTCTACCAATGGTAACTGCAGGTTTACCAGCAATAACTGCAGCTCTACCAGCAATAACTGCAGGTCTAGCAGTGGTAACTGCAGATTTACCAGCAATAACTGCCGGTTTACCAGTGGTAACTGCAGGTCTACCAGCGATAACTGCAGGTCTACCAGTGGGAACTGCAGGTCTACCAGCGGTAAGTGGAGGTCTAACAGCGATAACTGCAGGTCTACCAGCAATAACTGCAGGTCTGCCAGCAATAACTGCAGCTCTACCAGCAATAACTGCAGGTCTACCAGCGGTAACTGCAGGTCTACCAGTGGTAACTGCAGCTCTACCAGTGGTAACTGCCGATCTACCAGTGGTAATTGCAGGTTTACCAGTGGTGACTGCAAGTCTGCCAGCAATAACTGCAGCTCTACCAGCAATAACTGCAGGTCTACCAGTGGTAACTGCAGGTCTACCAGCGGTAACTGCAGGTTTACCAGTGGTAACTGCAGATTTACCAGCGATAACTGCAGGTCTACCAGCGATAACTGCAGGTTTACCAGCAATAACTGCAGCTCTACCAGCAATAACTGCAGGTCTAGGAGTGGTAACTGCAGATTTACCAGCAATAACTGCCGGTCTACCAGTGGTAACTGCAGGTCTACCAGCGGTAACTGCAGGTCTACCAGTGGTAACTGCAGGTCTACCAGTGGTAACTGCAGGTCTACCAGTGGTAACTGCAGGTCTACCGGTGGTAACTGCAGATTTACCAGCAATAAGTGCAGGTCTACCAGTGGTAACTGCAGGTTTACCAGTGGTAACTGCAGGTTTACCAGTGGTAACTGCAGGTCTACCAGTGGTAACTGCAGATTTACCAGCAATAACTGCAGGTCTACCAGTGGTAACTGCAAGTCTACCAGCAATAACTGCTGGTCTACCAGTGGTAACTGCAGGTTTACCAGCAATAACTGCAGCTCTACCAGCAATAACTGCAGGTCTAGCAGTGGTAACTGCAGATTTACCAGCAATAACTGCCGGTTTACCAGTGGTAACTGCAGGTCTATCAGCGGTAACTGCAGGTCTACCAGTGGTAACTGCAGGTCTACCAGTGGTAACTGCCGGTCTGCCAGTGGTAACTGCAGGTCTACCAGCGGTAACTGCAGGTCTACCAGTGGTAAGTGCCGATCTACCTGTGGTAACTGCAGGTTTACCAGTGGTAACTGCAGGTCTACCAGCAATAACTGCAGCTCTACCTGCAATAACTGCAGGTCTACCAGTGGTAACTGCAAGTCTACCAGCAATAACTGCAGGTCTACCAGTGGTAACTGCAGGTCTACCAGCGGTAACTGCAGGTCTACCAGTGGTAACTGCAGGTTTACCAGTGGTAACTGCAGGTCTACCGGTGGTAACTGCAGATTTACCAGCAATAACTGCAGGTCTACCAGTGGTAACTGCAGGTTTACCAGTGGTAACTGCAGGTCTACCAGTAGCAACTGCAGATTTACCAGCAATAACTGCAGGTCAACCCGTGGTAACTGCAGGTCTACCAGTGGTAACTGCAGGTCTACCAGTGGTAACTGCAGGTTTACCAGTGGTAACTGCAGATTTACCAGCAATAACTGCAGGTCTACCAGTGGTAACTGCAAGTCTACCAGCAATACCTGCAGGTCTTCCAGTGGTAACTGCAGGTCTACCAGTGGTAACTGCAGGTTTACCAGCATTAACTGCAGGTCTACCAATAGTAACTGCAAGTTTACCAGTGGTACCTGCAGGTTTACCAGCAATAACTGCAGGTCTAATAGCGATAACTGCACGTCTACCAGTGGTAACTGCAGGTTTACCAGTGGTAACTGCAGGTTTACCAGCAATAACTGCAGATCTACTAGCGATAACTGCAGGTCTACCAGTGGTAACTGCCGGTCTACCAGTGGTAACTGCAGGTCTACCAGCGGTAACTGCAGGTCTACCAGTGGTAACTGCAGCTCTACCAGTGGTAACTGCAGGTTTACCAGTGGTGACTGCAAGTCTGGCAGCAATAACTGCAGCTCTACCAGCAATAACTGCAGGTATACCAGTGGTAACTGCAGGTCTACCAGCGGTAACTGCAGGTTTACCAGTGGTAACTGCAGATTTACCAGCGATAACTGCAGGTCTACCAGCGGTAACTGCAAGTCTACCAGTGGTAACTGCAGGTCTACCAGTGGTAACTGCCGGTCTACCAGTGGTAACTGCAGGTCTACCAGCGGTAACTGCAGGTCTACCAGTGGTAACTGCCGATCTACCTGTGGTAACTGCAGGTTTACCAGTGGTAACTGCAGGTCTACCAGCAATAACTGCAGCTCTACCAGCAATAACTGCAGGTCTACCAGCAATAACTGCAGGTCTACCAGAGGTAACTGCAGGCTTACCAGTGGTAACTGCAAGTCTGCCAGCAATAACTGCAGCTCTACCAGCAATAACTGCAGGTCTACCAGTGGTAACTGCAGGTCTACCAGCGGTAACTGCAGGTTTACCAGCAATAACTGCAGGTCTACCAGTGGTAACTGCAGGTTTACCAGCAATAACTGCAGCTCTACCAGCAATAACTGCAGGTCTAGCAGTGGTAACTGCAGATTTACCAGCAATAACTGCCGGTTTACCAGTGGTAACTGCAGGTCTACCAGCGATAACTGCAGGTCTACCAGTGGGAACTGCAGGTCTACCAGCGGTAACTGGAGGTCTAACAGCGATAACTGCAGGTCTACCAGCAATAACTGCAGGTCTGCCAGCAATAACTGCAGGTCTACCAGTGGTAACTGCCGGTCTACCAGTGGTAACTGCAGGTTTACCAGTGGTGACTGCAAGTCTGCCAGCAATAACTGCAGCTCTACCAGAAATAACTGCAGGTCTACCAGTGGTAACTGCAGGTATACCAGCGGTAACTGCAGGTTTACCAGTGGTAACTGCAGATTTACCAGCGATAACTGCAGGTCTACCAGCGATAACTGCAGGTCTACCAGTGGTAACTGCAGGTCTACCAGTGGTAACTGCAGATTTACCAGCAATAACTGCCGGTCTACCAGTGGTAACTGCAGGTTTACCAGCAATAACTGCAGCTCTACCAGCAATAACTGCAGGTCTAGGAGTGGTAACTGCAGATTTACCAGCAATAACAGCCGGTCTACCAGTGGTAACTGCAGGTCTACCAGCGGTAACTGCAGGTCTACCAGTGGTAACTGCAGGTTTACCAGTGGTAACTGCAGGTCTACCGGTGGTAACTGCAGATTTACCAGCAATAAGTGCAGGTCTACCAGTGGTAACTGCAGGTTTACCAGTGGTAACTGCAGGTTTACCAGTGGTAACTGCAGGTCTACCAGTGGTAACTGCAGATTTACCAGCAATAACTGCAGGTGTACCAGTGGTAACTGCAAGTCTACCAGCAATAACTGCAGGTCTACCAGTGGTAACTGCAGGTTTACCAGTGGTAACTGCAGGTCTTTCAGTGGTAACTGCAGATTTACCAGCAATAACTGCCGGTCTACCAGTGGTAATTGCAGGTTTACCAGCAATAACTGCAGGTCTACCAGCAATAACTGCAGGTCTACCAGTGGTAACTGCAGATTTACCAGCAATAACTGCAGGTCTACCAGTGGTAACTGCAGGTTTACCAGAAATAACTGCTGGTCTACCAGTGGTAACTGCAGGTTTACCAGCAATAACTGCAGGTCTACCAGCAATAACTGCAGGTCTACCAGTGGTAACTGCAGCTCTACCAGCAATAACTGCAGGTCTACCAGTGGTAACTTCAGATTTACCAGAAATAACTGCTGGTCTACCAGTGGTAACTGCAGGTTTACCAGCAATAACTGCAGGTCTACCAGCAATAACTGCTGGTCTACCAGTGGTAACTGCAGATTTACCAGCAATAACTGCAGGTCTACCAGTGGTAACTGCAGGTTTACCAGCAATAACTGCAGCTCTACCAGCAATAACTGCAGGTCTACCAGTGGTAACTGCAGATTTACCAGCAATAACTGCTGGTCTACCACTGGTAACTGCAGGTTTACCAGCAATAACTGCAGCTCTACCAGCAATAACTGCAGGTCTAGCAGTGGTAACTGCAGATTTACCAGCAATAACTGCCGGTTTACCAGTGGTAACTGCAGGTCTACCAGTGGTAACTGCCGATCTACCTGTGGTAACTGCAGGTTTACCAGTGGTAACTGCAGGTCTACCAGCAATAACTGCAGCTCTACCAGCAATAACTGCAGGTCTACCAGTGGTAACTGCAAGTCTACCAGCAATAACTGCAGGTCTACCAGTGGTAACTGCAGGTCTACCAGCGGTAACTGCAGGTCTACCAGTGGTAACTGCAGCTCTACCAGTGGTAACTGCCGATCTACCAGTGGTAAATGTAGGCTTACCAGTGGTAACTGCAGGTCTGCCAGCAATAACTGCAGCTCCACCAGCAATAACTGCAGCTCTACCAGTGGTAACTGCCGGTCTACCAGTGGTAACTGCAGGTTTACCAGTGGTGACTGCAAGTCTGGCAGCAATAACTGCAGCTCTACCAGCAATAACTGCAGGTCTACCAGTGGTAACGGCAGGTCTACCAGCGGTAACTGCAGGTCTACCAGTGGTAACTGCAGGTCTACCAGCGGTAACTGCAAGTCTACCAGTGGTAACTGCAGGTCTACCAGTGGTAACTGCCGGTCTACCAGTGGTAACTGCAGGTCTACCAGCGGTAACTGCAGGTCTACCAGTGGTAACTGCCGATCTACCTGTGGTAACTGCAGGTTTACCAGTGGTAACTGCAGGTCTACCAGCAATAACTGCAGCTCTACCAGCAATAACTGCAGGTCTACCAGCGATAACTGCAGGTCTACCAGAGGTAACTGCAGGCTTACCAGTGGTAACTGCAAGTCTGCCAGCAATAACTGCAGCTCTACCAGCAATAACTGCAGGTCTACCAGTGGTAACTGCAGGATTACCAGCAATAACTGCAGCTCTACCAGCAATAACTGCAGGTCTAGCAGTGGTAACTGCAGATTTACCAGCAATAACTGCCGGTTTACCAGTGGTAACTGCAGGTCTACCAGCGATAACTGCAGGTCTACCAGTGGGAACTGCAGGTCTACCAGCGGTAACTGGAGGTCTAACAGCGATAACTGCAGGTCTACCAGCAATAACTGCAGGTCTGCCAGAAATAACTGCAGGTCTACCAGTGGTAACTGCCGGTCTACCAGTGGTAACTGCAGGTTTACCAGTGGTGACTGCAAGTCTGCCAGCAATAACTGCAGCTCTACCAGCAATAACTGCAGGTCTACCAGTGGTAACTGCAGGTCTACCAGCGGTAACTGCAGGTTTACCAGTGGTAACTGCAGATTTACCAGCGATAACTGCAGGTCTACCAGCGATAACTGCAGGTCTACCAGTGGTAACTGCAGGTCTACCAGTGGTAACTGCAGGTTTACCAGCAATAACTGCAGCTCTACCAGCAATAACTGCAGGTCTAGGAGTGGTAACTGCAGATTTACCAGCAATAACTGCCGGTCTACCAGTGGTAACTGCAGGTCTACCAGCGGTAACTGCAGGTCTACCAGTGGTAACTGCAGGTTTACCAGTGGTAACTGCAGGTCTACCGGTGGTAACTGCAGATTTACCAGCAATAAGTGCAGGTCTACCAGTGGTAACTGCAGGTTTACCAGTGGTAACTGCAGGTTTACCAGTGGTAACTGCAGGTCTACCAGTGGTAACTGCAGATTTACCAGCAATAACTGCAGGTCTACCAGTGGTAACTGCAAGTCTACCAGCAATAACTGCAGGGCTACCAGTGGTAACTGCAGGTTTACCAGTGGTAACTGCAGGTCTTTCAGTGGTAACTGCAGATTCACCAGCAATAACTGCCGGTCTACCAGTGGTAATTGCAGGTTTACCAGCAATAACTGCAGGTCTACCAGCAATAACTGCAGGTCTACCAGTGGTAACTGCAGATTTACCAGCAATAACTGCAGGTCTACCAGTGGTAACTGCAGGTTTACCAGCAATAACTGCAGCTCTACCAGCAATAACTGAAGGTCTACCAGTGGTAACTGCAGATTTACCAGCAATAACTGCAGGTCTACCAGTGGTAACTGCAGGTTTACCAGCAATAACTGCAGGTCTACCAGCAATAACTGCAGGTCTACCAGTGGTAACTGCAGATTTACCAGCAATAACTGCAGGTCTACCAGTGGTAACTGCAGGTTTACCAGCAATAACTGCAGCTCTACCAGCAATAACTGCAGGTCTACCAGTGGTAACTGCAGATTTACCAGCAATAACTGCTGGTCTACCACTGGTAACTGCAGGTTTACCAGCAATAACTGCAGCTCTACCAGCAATAACTGCAGCTCTACCAGCAATAACTGCAGGTCTAGCAGTGGTAACTGCAGAGTTACCAGCAATAACTGCCGGTTTACCAGTGGTAACTGCAGGTCTACCAGTGGTAACTGCCGGTCTATCAGTGGTAACTGCAGGTCTACCAGCGGTAACTGCAGGTCTACCAGTGGTAACTGCCGATCTACCTGTGGTAACTGCAGGTTTACCAGTGGTAACTGCAGGTCTACCAGCAATAACTGCAGCTCTACCAGCAATAACTGCAGGTCTACCAGTGGTAACTGCAAGTCTACCAGCAATAACTGCAGGTCTACCAGTGGTAACTGCAGGTCTACCAGCGGTAACTGCAGGTCTACCAGTGGTAACTGCAGGTTTACCAGTGGTAACTGCAGGTCTACCGGTGGTAACTGCAGATTTACCAGCAATAGCTGCAGGTCTACCAGTGGTAACTGCAGGTTTACCAGTGGTAACTGCAGGTCTACCAGTGGCAACTGCAGATTTACCAGCAATAACTGCAGGTCAACCAGTGGTAACTGCAGGTCTACCAGTGGTAACTGCAGGTTTACCAGTGGTAACTGCAGGTCTACCAGTGGTAACTGCAGATTTACCAGCAATAACTGCAGGTCTACCAGTGGTAACTGCAGATTTACCAGCAACAACTGCCGGTCTACCAGTGGTAATTGCAGGTTTACCAGCAATAACTGCAGGTCTACCAGCAATAACTGCAGGTCTACCAGTGGTAACTGCAGATTTACCAGCAATAACTGCAGGTCTACCAGTGGTAACTGCAGGTTTACCAGCAATAACTGCAGCTCTACCAGCAATAACTGCAGGTCTACCAGTGGTAACTGCAGATTTACCAGCAATAACTGCTGGTCTACCAGTGGTAACTGCAGGTTTACCAGCAATAACTGCAGGTCTACCAGCAATAACTGCAGGTCTACCAGTGGTAACTGCAGGTTTACCAGTGGTAACTGCAGGTCTTTCAGTGGTAACTGCAGATTTACCAGCAATAACTGCCGGTCTACCAGTGGTAATTGCAGGTTTACCAGCAATAACTGCAGGTCTACCAGCAATAACTGCAGGTCTACCAGTGGTAACTGCAGATTTACCAGCAATAACTGCAGGTCTACCAGTGGTAACTGCAGGTTTACCAGCAATAACTGCAGCTCTACCAGCAAAAACTGAAGGTCTACCAGTGGTAACTGCAGATTTACCAGCAATAACTGCTGGTCTACCAGTGGTAACTGCAGGTTTACCAGCAATAACTGCAGGTCTACCAGCAATAACTGCAGGTCTACCAGTGGTAACTGCAGATTTACCAGCAATAACTGCAGGTCTACCAGTGGTAACTGCAGGTTTACCAGCAATAACTGCAGCTCTACCAGCAATAACTGCAGGTCTACCAGTGGTAACTGCAGATTTACCAGCAATAACTGCTGGTCTACCAGTGGTAACTGCAGGTTTACCGGCAATAACTGCAGCTCTACCAGCAATAACTGCAGGTCTAGCAGTGGTAACTGCAGATTTACCAGCAATAACTGCCGGTTTACCAGTGGTAACTGCAGGTCTACCAGCGGTAACTGCAGGTCTACCAGTGGTAACTGCCGGTCTATCAGTGGTAACTGCAGGTCTACCAGCGGTAACTGCAGGTCTACCAGTGGTAACTGCCGATCTACCTGTGGTAACTGCAGGTTTACCAGTGGTAACTGCAGGTCTACCAGCAATAACTGCAGCTCTACCAGCAATAACTGCAGGTCCACCAGTGGTAACTGCAAGTCTACCAGCAAAGACTGCAGGTCTACCAGTGGTAACTGCAGGTCTAACAGCGGTAACTGCAGGTCTACCAGTGGTAACTGCAGGTTTACCAGTGGTAACTGCAGGTCTACCGGTGGTAACTGCAGATTTACCAGCAATAACTGCAGGTCTACCAGTGGTAACTGCAGGTTTACCAGTGGTAACTGCAGGTCTACCAGTGGCAACTGCAGATTTACCAGCAATAACTGCAGGTCAACCAGTGGTAACTGCAGGTCTACCAGTGGTAACTGCAGGTTTACCAGTGGTAACTGCAGGTCTACCAGTGGTAACTGCAGGTCTACCAGTGGTAACTGCAGATTTACCAGCAATAACTGCAGGTCTTTCAGTGGTAACTGCAGATTTACCAGCAATAACTGCCGGTCTACCAGTGGTAATTGCAGGTTTACCAGCAATAACTGCAGGTCTACCAGCAATAACTGCAGGTCTACCAGTGGTAACTGCAGATTTACCAGCAATAACTGCAGGTCTACCAGTGGTAACTGCAGGTCTACCAGCAATAACTGCAGCTCTACCAGCAATAACTGCAGGTCTACCAGTGGTAACTGCAAGTCTACCAGCAATAACTGCAGGTCTACCAGTGGTAACTGCAGGTCTACCAGCGGTAACTGCAGGTCTACCAGTGGTAACTGCAGGTCTACCGGTGGTAACTGCAGATTTACCAGCAATAGCTGCAGGTCTACCAGTGGTAACTGCAGGTTTACCAGTGGTAACTGCAGGTCTACCAGTGGCAACTGCAGATTTACCAGCAATAACTGCAGGTCAACCAGTGGTAACTGCAGGTCTACCAGTGGTAACTGCAGGTTTACCAGTGGTAACTGCAGGTCTACCAGTGGTAACTGCAGATTTACCAGCAATAACTGCAGGTCTACCAGTGGTAACTGCAGATTTACCAGCAACAACTGCCGGTCTACCAGTGGTAATTGCAGGTTTACCAGCAATAACTGCAGGTCTACCAGCAATAACTGCAGGTCTACCAGTGGTAACTGCAGATTTACCAGCAATAACTGCAGGTCTACCAGTGGTAACTGCAGGTTTACCAGCAATAACTGCAGCTCAACCAGCAATAACTGCAGGTCTACCAGTGGTAACTGCAGATTTACCAGCAATAACTGCTGGTCTACCAGTGGTAACTGCAGGTTTACCAGCAATAACTGCAGGTCTACCAGCAATAACTGCAGGTCTACCAGTGGTAACTGCAGGTTTACCAGTGGTAACTGCAGGTCTTTCAGTGGTAACTGCAGATTTACCAGCAATAACTGCCGGTCTACCAGTGGTAATTGCAGGTTTACCAGCAATAACTGCAGGTCTACCAGCAATAACTGCAGGTCTACCAGTGGTAACTGCAGATTTACCAGCAATAACTGCAGGTCTACCAGTGGTAACTGCAGGTTTACCAGCAATAACTGCAGCTCTACCAGCAAAAACTGAAGGTCTACCAGTGGTAACTGCAGATTTACCAGCAATAACTGCTGGTCTACCAGTGGTAACTGCAGGTTTACCAGCAATAACTGCAGGTCTACCAGCAATAACTGCAGGTCTACCAGTGGTAACTGCAGATTTACCAGCAATAACTGCAGGTCTACCAGTGGTAACTGCAGGTTTACCAGCAATAACTGCAGCTCTACCAGCAATAACTGCAGGTCTACCAGTGGTAACTGCAGATTTACCAGCAATAACTGCTGGTCTACCAGTGGTAACTGCAGGTTTACCGGCAATAACTGCAGCTCTACCAGCAATAACTGCAGGTCTAGCAGTGGTAACTGCAGATTTACCAGCAATAACTGCCGGTTTACCAGTGGTAACTGCAGGTCTACCAGCGGTAACTGCAGGTCTACCAGTGGTAACTGCCGGTCTATCAGTGGTAACTGCAGGTCTACCAGCGGTAACTGCAGGTCTACCAGTGGTAACTGCCGATCTACCTGTGGTAACTGCAGGTTTACCAGTGGTAACTGCAGGTCTACCAGCAATAACTGCAGCTCTACCAGCAATAACTGCAGGTCCACCAGTGGTAACTGCAAGTCTACCAGCAAAGACTGCAGGTCTACCAGTGGTAACTGCAGGTCTAACAGCGGTAACTGCAGGTCTACCAGCGGTAACTGCAGGTCTACCAGTGGTAACTGCCGATCTACCTGTGGTAACTGCAGGTTTACCAGTGGTAACTGCAGGTTTACCGGCAATAACTGCAGCTCTACCAGCAATAACTGCAGGTCTAGCAGTGGTAACTGCAGATTTACCAGCAATAACTGCCGGTTTACCAGTGGTAACTGCAGGTCTACCAGCGGTAACTGCAGGTCTACCAGTGGTAACTGCCGGTCTATCAGTGGTAACTGCAGGTCTACCAGCGGTAACTGCAGGTCTACCAGTGGTAACTGCCGATCTACCTGTGGTAACTGCAGGTTTACCAGTGGTAACTGCAGGTCTACCAGTGGTAACTGCAGGTCTACCAGTGGTAACTGCAGATTTACCAGCAATAACTGCAGGTCTTTCAGTGGTAACTGCAGATTTACCAGCAATAACTGCCGGTCTACCAGTGGTAATTGCAGGTTTACCAGCAATAACTGCAGGTCTACCAGCAATAACTGCAGGTCTACCAGTGGTAACTGCAGATTTACCAGCAATAACTGCAGGTCTACCAGTGGTAACTGCAGGTTTACCAGCAATAACTGCAGCTCTACCAGCAATAACTGAAGGTCTACCAGTGGTAACTGCAGATTTACCAGCAATAACTGCTGGTCTACCAGTGGTAACTGCAGTTTTACCAGCAATAACTGCAGGTCTACCAGCAATAACTGCAGGTCTACCAGTGGTAACTGCAGATTTATCAGCAATAACTGCAGGTCTACCAGTGGTAACTGCAGGTTTACCAGCAATAACTGCAGCTCTACCAGCAATAACTGCAGGTCTACCAGTGGTAACTGCAGATTTACCAGCAATAACTGCTGGTCTACCACTGGTAACTGCAGGTTTACCAGCAATAACTGCAGCTCTACCAGCAATAACTGCAGGTCTAGCAGTGGTAACTGCAGATTTACCAGCAATAACTGCCGGTTTACCAGTGGTAACTGCAGGTCTACCAGCGGTAACTGCAGGTCTACCAGTGGGAGCTGCCGGTCTATCAGTGGTAACTGCAGGTTTACCAGTGGTAACTGCAGGTCTACCAGCAATAACTGCAGCTCTACCAGCAATAACTGCAGGTCTACCAGTGGTAACTGCAAGTCTACCAGCAATAACTGCAGGTCTACCAGTGGTAACTGCAGGTCTACCAGCGGTAACTGCAGGTCTACCAGTGGTAACTGCAGCTCTACCAGTGGTAACTGCCGATCTACCAGTGGTAAATGCAGGCTTACCAGTGGTAACTGCAGGTCTGCCAGCAATAACTGCAGCTCCACCAGCAATAACTGCAGCTCTACCAGTGGTAACTGCCGGTCTACCAGTGGTAACTGCAGGTTTACAAGTGGTGACTGCAAGTCTGGCAGCAATAACTGCAGCTCTACCAGCAATAACTGCAGGTCTACCAGTGGTAACGGCAGGTCTACCAGCGGTAACTGCAGGTTTACCAATGGTAACTGCAGATTTACCAGCGATAACTGCAGGTCTACCAGCGGTAACTGCAAGTCTACCAGTGGTAACTGCAGGTCTACCAGTGGTAACTGCCGGTCTACCAGTGGTAACTGCAGGTTTACCAGTGGTAACTGCAGGTCTACCAGTGGTAACTGCCGATCTACCTGTGGTAACTGCAGGTTTACCAGTGGTAACTGCAGGTCTACCAGCGATTACTGCAGGTCTACCAGAGGTAACTGCAGATTTACCAGTGGTAACTGCAAGTCTGCCAGCAATAACTGCAGCTCTACCAGCAATAACTGCAGGTCTACCAGTGGTAACTGCAGGTCTACCAGCGGTAACTGCAGGTTTACCAGCAATAACTGCAGGTCTACCAGTGGTAACTGCAGGTTTACCAGCAATAACTGCAGCTCTACCAGCAATAACTGCAGGTCTAGCAGTGGTAACTGCAGATTTACCAGCAATAACTGCCGGTTTACCAGTGGTAACTGCAGGTCTACCAGCGATAACTGCAGGTCTACCAGTGGGAACTGCAGGTCTACCAGCGGTAACTGGAGGTCTAACAGCGATAACTGCAGGTCTACCAGCAATAACTGCAGGTCTGCCAGCAATAACTGCAGGTCTACCAGTGGTAACTGCCGGTCTACCAGTGGTAACTGCAGGTTTACCAGTGGTGACTGCAAGTCTGGCAGCAATAACTGCAGCTCTACCAGCAATAACTGCAGGTCTACCAGTGGTAACTGCAGGTCTACCAGCGGTAACTGCAGGTTTACCAGTGGTAACTGCAGATTTACCAGCGATAACTGCAGGTCTACCAGTGATAACTGCAGGTCTACCAGTGGTAACTGCAGGTCTACCAGTGGTAACTGCAGATTTACCAGCAATAACTGCCGGTCTACCAGTGGTAACTGCAGGTTTACCAGCAATAACTGCAGCTCTACCAGCAATAACTGCAGGTCTAGGAGTGGTAACTGCAGATTTACCAGCAATAACTGCCGGTCTACCAGTGGTAACTGCAGGTCTACCAGCGGTAACTGCAGGTCTACCAGTGGTAACTGCAGGTTTACCAGTGGTAACTGCAGGTCTACCGGTGGTAACTGCAGATTTACCAGCAATAACTGCAGGTCTTTCAGTGGTAACTGCAGATTTACCAGCAATAACTGCCGGTCTACCAGTGGTAATTGCAGGTTTACCAGCAATAACTGCAGGTCTACCAGCAATAACTGCAGGTCTACCAGTGGTAACTGCAGATTTACCAGCAATAACTGCAGGTCTACCAGTGGTAACTGCAGGTCTACCAGCAATAACTGCAGCTCTACCAGCAATACCTGCAGGTCTACCAGTGGTAACTGCAAGTCTACCAGCAATAACTGCAGGTCTACCAGTGGTAACTGCAGGTCTACCAGCGGTAACTGCAGGTCTACCAGTGGTAACTGCAGGTTTACCAGTGGTAACTGCAGGTCTACCGGTGGTAACTGCAGATTTACCAGCAATAGCTGCAGGTCTACCAGTGGTAACTGCAGGTTTACCAGTGGTAACTGCAGGTCTACCAGTGGCAACTGCAGATTTACCAGCAATAACTGCAGGTCAACCAGTGGTAACTGCAGGTCTACCAGTGGTAACTGCAGGTTTACCAGTGGTAACTGCAGGTCTACCAGTGGTAACTGCAGATTTACCAGCAATAACTGCAGGTCTACCAGTGGTAACTGCAGATTTACCAGCAACAACTGCCGGTCTACCAGTGGTAATTGCAGGTTTACCAGCAATAACTGCAGGTCTACCAGCAATAACTGCAGGTCTACCAGTGGTAACTGCAGATTTACCAGCAATAACTGCAGGTCTACCAGTGGTAACTGCAGGTTTACCAGCAATAACTGCAGCTCAACCAGCAATAACTGCAGGTCTACCAGTGGTAACTGCAGATTTACCAGCAATAACTGCTGGTCTACCAGTGGTAACTGCAGGTTTACCAGCAATAACTGCAGGTCTACCAGCAATAACTGCAGGTCTACCAGTGGTAACTGCAGGTTTACCAGTGGTAACTGCAGGTCTTTCAGTGGTAACTGCAGATTTACCAGCAATAACTGCCGGTCTACCAGTGGTAATTGCAGGTTTACCAGCAATAACTGCAGGTCTACCAGCAATAACTGCAGGTCTACCAGTGGTAACTGCAGATTTACCAGCAATAACTGCAGGTCTACCAGTGGTAACTGCAGGTTTACCAGCAATAACTGCAGCTCTACCAGCAAAAACTGAAGGTCTACCAGTGGTAACTGCAGATTTACCAGCAATAACTGCTGGTCTACCAGTGGTAACTGCAGGTTTACCAGCAATAACTGCAGGTCTACCAGCAATAACTGCAGGTCTACCAGTGGTAACTGCAGATTTACCAGCAATAACTGCAGGTCTACCAGTGGTAACTGCAGGTTTACCAGCAATAACTGCAGCTCTACCAGCAATAACTGCAGGTCTACCAGTGGTAACTGCAGATTTACCAGCAATAACTGCTGGTCTACCAGTGGTAACTGCAGGTTTACCGGCAATAACTGCAGCTCTACCAGCAATAACTGCAGGTCTAGCAGTGGTAACTGCAGATTTACCAGCAATAACTGCCGGTTTACCAGTGGTAACTGCAGGTCTACCAGCGGTAACTGCAGGTCTACCAGTGGTAACTGCCGGTCTATCAGTGGTAACTGCAGGTCTACCAGCGGTAACTGCAGGTCTACCAGTGGTAACTGCCGATCTACCTGTGGTAACTGCAGGTTTACCAGTGGTAACTGCAGGTCTACCAGCAATAACTGCAGCTCTACCAGCAATAACTGCAGGTCCACCAGTGGTAACTGCAAGTCTACCAGCAAAGACTGCAGGTCTACCAGTGGTAACTGCAGGTCTAACAGCGGTAACTGCAGGTCTACCAGCGGTAACTGCAGGTCTACCAGTGGTAACTGCCGATCTACCTGTGGTAACTGCAGGTTTACCAGTGGTAACTGCAGGTTTACCGGCAATAACTGCAGCTCTACCAGCAATAACTGCAGGTCTAGCAGTGGTAACTGCAGATTTACCAGCAATAACTGCCGGTTTACCAGTGGTAACTGCAGGTCTACCAGCGGTAACTGCAGGTCTACCAGTGGTAACTGCCGGTCTATCAGTGGTAACTGCAGGTCTACCAGCGGTAACTGCAGGTCTACCAGTGGTAACTGCCGATCTACCTGTGGTAACTGCAGGTTTACCAGTGGTAACTGCAGGTCTACCAGTGGTAACTGCAGGTCTACCAGTGGTAACTGCAGATTTACCAGCAATAACTGCAGGTCTTTCAGTGGTAACTGCAGATTTACCAGCAATAACTGCCGGTCTACCAGTGGTAATTGCAGGTTTACCAGCAATAACTGCAGGTCTACCAGCAATAACTGCAGGTCTACCAGTGGTAACTGCAGATTTACCAGCAATAACTGCAGGTCTACCAGTGGTAACTGCAGGTTTACCAGCAATAACTGCAGCTCTACCAGCAATAACTGAAGGTCTACCAGTGGTAACTGCAGATTTACCAGCAATAACTGCTGGTCTACCAGTGGTAACTGCAGTTTTACCAGCAATAACTGCAGGTCTACCAGCAATAACTGCAGGTCTACCAGTGGTAACTGCAGATTTATCAGCAATAACTGCAGGTCTACCAGTGGTAACTGCAGGTTTACCAGCAATAACTGCAGCTCTACCAGCAATAACTGCAGGTCTACCAGTGGTAACTGCAGATTTACCAGCAATAACTGCTGGTCTACCACTGGTAACTGCAGGTTTACCAGCAATAACTGCAGCTCTACCAGCAATAACTGCAGGTCTAGCAGTGGTAACTGCAGATTTACCAGCAATAACTGCCGGTTTACCAGTGGTAACTGCAGGTCTACCAGCGGTAACTGCAGGTCTACCAGTGGGAGCTGCCGGTCTATCAGTGGTAACTGCAGGTCTACCAGCGGTAACTGCAGGTCTACCAGTGGTAACTGCCGATCTACCTGTGGTAACTGCAGGTTTACCAGTGGTAACTGCAGGTCTACCAGCAATAACTGCAGCTCTACCAGCAATAACTGCAGGTCTACCAGTGGAAACTGCAAGTCTACCAGCAATAACTGCAGGTCTACCAGTGGTAACTGCAGGTCTACCAGCGGTAACTGCAGGTCTACCAGTGGTAACTGCAGCTCTACCAGTGGTAACTGCCGATCTACCAGTGGTAAATGCAGGCTTACCAGTGGTAACTGCAGGTCTGCCAGCAATAACTGCAGCTCCACCAGCAATAACTGCAGCTCTACCAGTGGTAACTGCCGGTCTACCAGTGGTAACTGCAGGTTTACAAGTGGTGACTGCAAGTCTGGCAGCAATAACTGCAGCTCTACCAGCAATAACTGCAGGTCTACCAGTGGTAACGGCAGGTCTACCAGCGGTAACTGCAGGTTTACCAATGGTAACTGCAGATTTACCAGCGATAACTGCAGGTCTACCAGCGGTAACTGCAAGTCTACCAGTGGTAACTGCAGGTCTACCAGTGGTAACTGCCGGTCTACCAGTGGTAACTGCAGGTTTACCAGTGGTAACTGCAGGTCTACCAGTGGTAACTGCCGATCTACCTGTGGTAACTGCAGGTTTACCAGTGGTAACTGCAGGTCTACCAGCGATTACTGCAGGTCTACCAGAGGTAACTGCAGGCTTACCAGTGGTAACTGCAAGTCTGCCAGCAATAACTGCAGCTCTACCAGCAATAACTGCAGGTCTACCAGTGGTAACTGCAGGTCTACCAGCGGTAACTGCAGGTTTACCAGCAATAACTGCAGGTCTACCAGTGGTAACTGCAGGTTTACCAGCAATAACTGCAGCTCTACCAGCAATAACTGCAGGTCTAGCAGTGGTAACTGCAGATTTACCAGCAATAACTGCCGGTTTACCAGTGGTAACTGCAGGTCTACCAGCGATAACTGCAGGTCTACCAGTGGGAACTGCAGGTCTACCAGCGGTAACTGGAGGTCTAACAGCGATAACTGCAGGTCTACCAGCAATAACTGCAGGTCTGCCAGCAATAACTGCAGGTCTACCAGTGGTAACTGCCGGTCTACCAGTGGTAACTGCAGGTTTACCAGTGGTGACTGCAAGTCTGGCAGCAATAACTGCAGCTCTACCAGCAATAACTGCAGGTCTACCAGTGGTAACTGCAGGTCTACCAGCGGTAACTGCAGGTTTACCAGTGGTAACTGCAGATTTACCAGCGATAACTGCAGGTCTACCAGTGATAACTGCAGGTCTACTAGTGGTAACTGCAGGTCTACCAGTGGTAACTGCAGATTTACCAGCAATAACTGCCGGTCTACCAGTGGTAACTGCAGGTTTACCAGCAATAACTGCAGCTCTACCAGCAATAACTGCAGGTCTAGGAGTGGTAACTGCAGATTTACCAGCAATAACTGCCGGTCTACCAGTGGTAACTGCAGGTCTACCAGCGGTAACTGCAGGTCTACCAGTGGTAACTGCAGGTTTACCAGTGGTAACTGCAGGTCTACCGGTGGTAACTGCAGATTTACCAGCAATAAGTGCAGGTCTACCAGTGGTAACTGCAGGTTTACCAGTGGTAACTGCAGGTTTACCAGTGGTAACTGCAGGTCTACCAGTGGTAACTGCAGATTTACCAGCAATAACTGCAGGTCTACCAGTGGTAACTGCAAGTCTACCAGCAATAACTGCAGGTCTACCAGTTGTAACTGCAGGTTTACCAGTGGTAACTGCAGGTCTTTCAGTGGTAACTGCAGATTTACCAGCAATAACTGCCGGTCTACCAGTGGTAATTGCAGGTTTACCAGCAATAACTGCAGGTCTACCAGCAATAACTGCAGGTCTACCAGTGGTAACTGCAGATTTACCAGCAATAACTGCAGGTCTACCAGTGGTAACTGCAGATTTACCAGCAATAACTGCAGGTCTACCAGTGGTAACTGCAGGTTTACCAGCAATAACTGCAGCTCTACCAGCAATAACTGAAGGTCTACCAGTGGTAACTGCAGATTTACCAGCAATAACTGCTGGTCTACCAGTGGTAACTGCAGGTCTAGCAGTGGTAACTGCAGATTTACCAGCAATAACTGCAGGTCTACCAGTGGTAACTGCAGGTTTACCAGCGGTAACTGCAGGTCTACCGGTGGTAACTGCAGATTTACCAGCAATAAGTGCAGGTCTAACAGTGGTAACTGCAGGTTTACCAGTGGTAACTGCAGGTTTACCAGTGGTAACTGCAGGTCTACCAGTGGTAACTGCAGATTTACCAGCAATAACTGCAGGTCTACCAGTGGTAACTGCAAGTCTACCAGCAATAACTGCAGGGCTACCAGTGGTAACTGCAGGTTTACCAGTGGTAACTGCAGGTCTTTCAGTGGTAACTGCAGATTTACCAGCAATAACTGCCGGTCTACCAGTGGTAATTGCAGGTTTACCAGCAATAACTGCAGGTCTACCAGCAATAACTGCAGGTCTACCAGTGGTAACTGCAGATTTACCAGCAATAACTGCAGGTCTACCAGTGGTAACTGCAGGTTTACCAGCAATAACTGCAGCTCTACCAGCAATAACTGAAGGTCTACCAGTGGTAACTGCAGATTTACCAGCAATAACTGCAGGTCTACCAGTGGTAACTGCAGGTTTACCAGCAATAACTGCAGGTCTACCAGCAATAACTGCAGGTCTACCAGTGGTAACTGCAGATTTACCAGCAATAACTGCAGGTCTACCAGTGGTAACTGCAGGTTTACCAGCAATAACTGCAGCTCTACCAGCAATAACTGCAGGTCTACCAGTGGTAACTGCAGATTTACCAGCAATAACTGCTGGTCTACCACTGGTAACTGCAGGTTTACCAGCAATAACTGCAGCTCTACCAGCAATAACTGCAGCTCTACCAGCAATAACTGCAGGTCTAGCAGTGGTAACTGCAGAGTTACCAGCAATAACTGCCGGTTTACCAGTGGTAACTGCAGGTCTACCAGTGGTAACTGCCGGTCTATCAGTGGTAACTGCAGGTCTACCAGCGGTAACTGCAGGTCTACCAGTGGTAACTGCCGATCTACCTGTGGTAACTGCAGGTTTACCAGTGGTAACTGCAGGTCTACCAGCAATAACTGCAGCTCTACCAGCAATAACTGCAGGTCTACCAGTGGTAACTGCAAGTCTACCAGCAATAACTGCAGGTCTACCAGTGGTAACTGCAGGTCTACCAGCGGTAACTGCAGGTCTACCAGTGGTAACTGCAGGTCTACCGGTGGTAACTGCAGATTTACCAGCAATAACTGCAGGTCTACCAGTGGTAACTGCAGGTTTACCAGTGGTAAGTGCAGGTCTACCAGTGGCAACTGCAGATTTACCAGCAATAACTGCAGGTCAACCAGTGGTAACTGCAGGTCTACCAGTGGTAACTGCAGGTTTACCAGTGGTAACTGCAGGTCTACCAGTGGTAACTGCAGATTTACCAGCAATAACTGCAGGTCTACCAGTGGTAACTGCAGATTTACCAGCAACAACTGCCGGTCTACCAGTGGTAATTGCAGGTTTACCAGCAATAACTGCAGGTCTACCAGCAATAACTGCAGGTCTACCAGTGGTAACTGCAGATTTACCAGCAATAACTGCAGGTCTACCAGTGGTAACTGCAGGTTTACCAGCAATAACTGCAGCTCTACCAGCAATAACTGCAGGTCTACCAGTGGTAACTGCAGATTTACCAGCAATAACTGCTGGTCTACCAGTGGTAACTGCAGGTTTACCAGCAATAACTGCAGGTCTACCAGCAATAACTGCAGGACTACCCGTGGTAACTGCAGGTTTACCAGTGGTAACTGCAGGTCTTTCAGTGGTAACTGCAGATTTACCAGCAATAACTGCCGGTCTACCAGTGGTAATTGCAGGTTTACCAGCAATAACTGCAGGTCTACCTGCAATAACTGCAGGTCTACCAGTGGTAACTGCAGATTTACCAGCAATAACTGCAGGTCTACCAGTGGTAACTGCAGGTTTACCAGCAATAACTGCAGCTCTACCAGCAATAACTGAAGGTCTACCAGTGGTAACTGCAGATTTACCAGCAATAACTGCTGGTCTACCAGTGGTAACTGCAGGTCTACCAGCAATAACTGCAGGTCTACCAGTGGTAACTGCAGATTTACCAGCAATAACTGCAGCTCTACCAGCAATAACTGCAGGTCTACCAGTGGTAACTGCAGGTTTACCAGCAATAACTGCAGCTCTACCAGCAATAACTGCAGGTCTACCAGTGGTAACTGCAGATTTACCAGCAATAACTGCTGGTCTACCAGTGGTAACTGCAGGTTTACCGGCAATAACTGCAGCTCTACCAGCAATAACTGCAGGTCTAGCAGTGGTAACTGCAGATTTACCAGCAATAACTGCCGGTTTACCAGTGGTAACTGCATGTGTACCAGCGGTAACTGCACGTCTACCAGTGGTAACTGCCGGTCTATCAGTGGTAACTGCAGGTCTACCAGCGGTAACTGCAGGTCTACCAGTGGTAACTGCCGATCTACCTGTGGTAACTGCAGGTTTACCAGTGGTAACTGCAGGTCTACCAGCAATAACTGCAGCTCTACCAGCAATAACTGCAGGTCCACCAGTGGTAACTGCAAGTCTACCAGCAAAGACTGCAGGTCTACCAGTGGTAACTGCAGGTCTACCAGCAATAACTGCAGGTCTACCAGTGGTAACTGCAGGTTTACCAGTGGTAACTGCAGGTCTACCGGTGGTAACTGCAGATTTACCAGCAATAACTGCAGGTCTACCAGTGGTAACTGCAGGTTTACAAGTGGTAACTGCAGGTCTACCAGTGGCAACTGCAGATTTACCAGCAATAACTGCAGGTCAACCAGTGGTAACTGCAGGTCCACCAGTGGTAACTGCAGGTTTACCAGTGGTAACTGCAGGTCTACCAGTGGTAACTGCAGGTCTACCAGTGGTAACTGCAGATTTACCAGCAATAACTGCAGGTCTTTCAGTGGTAACTGCAGATTTACCAGCAATAACTGCAGGTCTACCAGCAATAACTGCAGGTCTACCAGTGGTAACTGCAGATTTACCAGCAATAACTGCAGGTCTACCAGTGGTAACTGCAGGTTTACCAGCAATAACTGCAGCTCTACCAGTGGTAACTGCAGGTTTACCAGCAATAACTGCAGCTCTACCAGCAATAACTGAAGGTCTACCAGTGGTAACTGCAGATTTACCAGCAATAACTGCTGGTCTACCAGTGGTAACTGCAGGTTTACCAGCAATAACTGCAGGTCTACCAGCAATAACTGCAGGTCTACCAGTGGTAACTGCAGATTTACCAGCAATAACTGCAGGTCTACCAGTGGTAACTGCAGGTTTACCAGCAATAACTGCAGCTCTACCAGCAATTACTGCAGGTCTACCAGTGGTAACTGCAGATTTACCAGCAATAACTGCTGGTCTACCACTGGTAACTGCAGGTTTACCAGCAATAACTGCAGCTCTAGCAGCAATAACTGCAGGTCTAGCAGTGGTAACTGCAGATTTACCAGCAATAACTGCCGGTTTACCAGTGGTAACTGCAGGTCTACCAGCGGTAACTGCAGGTCTACCAGTGGTAACTGCCGGTCTATCAGTGGTAACTGCAGGTCTACCAGCGGTAACTGCAGGTCTACCAGTGGTAACTGCCGATCTACCTGTGGTAACTGCAGGTTTACCAGTGGTAACTGCAGGTCTACCAGCAATAACTGCAGCTCTACCAGCAATAACTGCAGGTCTACCAGTGGTAACTGCAAGTCTACCAGCAATAACTGCAGGTCTACCAGTGGTAACTGCAGGTCTACCAGCGGTAACTGCAGGTCTACCAGTGGTAACTGCAGCTCTACCAGTGGTAACTGCCGATCTACCAGTGGTAAATGCAGGCTTACCAGTGGTAACTGCAGGTCTGCCAGCAATAACTGCAGCTCCACCAGCAATAACTGCAGCTCTACCAGTGGTAACTGCCGGTCTACCAGTGGTAACTGCAGGTTTACAAGTGGTGACTGCAAGTCTGGCAGCAATAACTGCAGCTCTACCAGCAATAACTGCAGGTCTACCAGAGGTAACTGCAGGCTTACCAGTGGTAACTGCAGGTCTTTCAGTGGTAACTGCAGGTTTACCAGCAATAACTGCAGGTCTACCAGTGGTAACTGCAGGTTTACCAGCAATAACTGCAGCTCTACCAGCAATAACTGCAGGTCTAGCAGTGGTAACTGCAGATTTACCAGCAATAACTGCCGGTTTACCAGTGGTAACTGCAGGTCTACCAGCGATAACTGCAGGTCTACCAGTGGGAACTGCAGGTCTACCAGCGGTAACTGGAGGTCTAACAGCGATAACTGCAGGTATACCAGCAATAACTGCAGGTCTGCCAGCAATAACTGCAGGTCTACCAGTGGTAACTGCCGGTCTACCAGTGGTAACTGCAGGTTTACCAGTGGTGACTGCAAGTCTGCCAGCAATAACTGCAGCTCTACCAGCAATAACTGCAGGTCTTCCAGTGGTAACTGCAGGTCTACCAGCGGTAACTGCAGGTTTACCAGTGGTAACTGCAGATTTACCAGCGATAACTGCAGGTCTACCAGTGATAACTGCAGGTCTACCAGTGGTAACTGCAGGTCTACCAGTGGTAACTGCAGATTTACCAGCAATAACTGCCGGTCTACCAGTGGTAACTGCAGGTTTACCAGCAATAACTGCAGCTCTACCAGCAATAACTGCAGGTCTAGGAGTGGTAACTGCAGATTTACCAGCAATAACTGCCGGTCTACCAGTGGTAACTGCAGGTCTACCAGCGGTAACTGCAGGTCTACCAGTGGTAACTGCAGGTTTACCAGTGGTAACTGCAGGTCTACCGGTGGTAACTGCAGATTTACCAGCAATAAGTGCAGGTCTACCAGTGGTAACTGCAGGTTTACCAGTGGTAACTGCAGGTTTACCAGTGGTAACTGCAGGTCTACCAGTGGTAACTGCAGATTTACCAGCAATAACTGCAGGTCTACCAGTGGTAACTGCAAGTCTACCAGCAATAACTGCAGGTCTACCAGTTGTAACTGCAGGTTTACCAGTGGTAACTGCAGGTCTTTCAGTGGTAACTGCAGATTTACCAGCAATAACTGCCGGTCTACCAGTGGTAATTGCAGGTTTACCAGCAATAACTGCAGGTCTACCAGCAATAACTGCAGGTCTACCAGTGGTAACTGCAGATTTACCAGCAATAACTGCAGGTCTACCAGTGGTAACTGCAGATTTACCAGCAATAACTGCAGGTCTACCAGTGGTAACTGCAGGTTTACCAGCAATAACTGCAGCTCTACCAGCAATAACTGAAGGTCTACCAGTGGTAACTGCAGATTTACCAGCAATAACTGCTGGTCTACCAGTGGTAACTGCAGGTTTACCAGCAATAACTGCAGGTCTACCAGCAATAACTGCAGGTCTACCAGTGGTAACTGCAGATTTACCAGCAATAACTGCAGGTCTACCAGTGGTAACTGCAGGTTTACCAGCAATAACTGCAGCTCTACCAGCAATAACTGCAGGTCTACCAGTGGTAACTGCAGATTTACCAGCAATAACTGCTGGTCTACCAGTGGTAACTGCAGGTTTACCAGCAATAACTGCAGCTCTACCAGCAATAACTGCAGGTCTAGCAGTGGTAACTGCAGATTTACCAGCAATAACTGCCGGTTTACCAGTGGTAACTGCAGGTCTACCAGCGGTAACTGCAGGTCTACCAGTGGTAACTGCCGGTCTATCAGTGGTAACTGCAGGTCTACCAGCGGTAACTGCAGGTCTACCAGTGGTAACTGCCGATCTACCTGTGGTAACTGCAGGTTTACCAGTGGTAACTGCAGATTTACCAGCAATAACTGCTGGTCTACCAGTGGTAACTGCAGGTTTACCAGCAATAACTGCAGGTCTACCAGCAATAACTGCAGGTCTACCAGAGGTAACTGCAGATTTACCAGCAATAACTGCAGGTCTACCAGTGGTAACTGCAGGTTTACCAGCAATAACTGCAGCTCTACCAGCAATAACTGCAGGTCTACCAGTGGTAACTGCAGATTTACCAGCAATAACTGCTGGTCTACCACTGGTAACTGCAGGTTTACCAGCAATAACTGCAGCTCTACCAGCAATAACTGCAGGTCTAGCAGTGGTAACTGCAGATTTACCAGCAATAACTGCCGGTTTACCAGTGGTAACTGCAGGTCTACCAGCGGTAACTGCAGGTCTACCAGTGGTAACTGCCGGTCTATCAGTGGTAACTGCAGGTCTACCAGCGGTAACTGCAGGTCTACCAGTGGTAACTGCCGATCTACCTGTGGTAACTGCAGGTTTACCAGTGGTAACTGCAGGTCTACCAGCAATAACTGCAGCTCTACCAGCAATAACTGCAGGTCTACCAGTGGTAACTGCAAGTCTACCAGCAATAACTGCAGGTCTACCAGTGGTAACTGCAGGTCTACCAGCGGTAACTGCAGGTCTACCAGTGGTAACTGCAGCTCTACCAGTGGTAACTGCCGATCTACCAGTGGTAAATGCAGGCTTACCAGTGGTAACTGCAGGTCTGC
The DNA here is from genome assembly GCF_933228915.1 of Telmatherina bonti. NCBI lineage: Eukaryota > Metazoa > Chordata > Actinopteri > Atheriniformes > Telmatherinidae > Telmatherina > Telmatherina bonti. The sequence continues at coordinate 2,543,815 of NC_136633.1, forward strand.
CAGCAATAACTGCAGCTCCACCAGCAATAACTGCAGCTCTACCAGTGGTAACTGCCGGTCTACCAGTGGTAACTGCAGGTTTACAAGTGGTGACTGCAAGTCTGGCAGCAATAACTGCAGCTCTACCAGCAATAACTGCAGGTCTACCAGTGGTAACGGCAGGTCTACCAGCGGTAACTGCAGGTCTACCAGCAATAACTGCAGCTCTACCAGCAATAACTGCAGGTCTACCAGCGATTACTGCAGGTCTACCAGAGGTAACTGCAGGCTTACCAGTGGTAACTGCAGGTCTTTCAGTGGTAACTGCAGGTTTACCAGCAATAACTTCAGGTCTACCAGTGGTAACTGCAGGTTTACCAGCAATAACTGCAGCTCTACCAGCAATAACTGCAGGTCTACCAGTGGTAACTGCAGGTCTACCAGCGATAACTGCAGGTCTACCAGTGGGAACTGCAGGTCTACCAGCGGTAACTGGAGGTCTAACAGCGATAACTGCAGGTATACCAGCAATAACTGCAGGTCTGCCAGCAATAACTGCAGGTCTACCAGTGGTAACTGCCGGTCTACCAGTGGTAACTGCAGGTTTACCAGTGGTGACTGCAAGTCTGCCAGCAATAACTGCAGCTCTACCAGCAATAACTGCAGGTCTTCCAGTGGTAACTGCAGGTCTACCAGCGGTAACTGCAGGTTTACCAGTGGTAACTGCAGATTTACCAGCGATAACTGCAGGTCTACCAGTGATAACTGCAGGTCTACCAGTGGTAACTGCAGGTCTACCAGTGGTAACTGCAGATTTACCAGCAATAACTGCCGGTCTACCAGTGGTAACTGCAGGTTTACCAGCAATAACTGCAGCTCTACCAGCAATAACTGCAGGTCTAGGAGTGGTAACTGCAGATTTACCAGCAATAACTACCGGTCTACCAGTGGTAACTGCAGGTCTACCAGCGGTAACTGCAGGTCTACCAGTGGTAACTGCAGGTTTACCAGTGGTAACTGCAGGTCTACCGGTGGTAACTGCAGATTTACCAGCAATAAGTGCAGGTCTACCAGTGGTAACTGCAGGTTTACCAGTGGTAACTGCAGGTTTACCAGTGGTAACTGCAGGTCTACCAGTGGTAACTGCAGATTTACCAGCAATAACTGCAGGTCTACCAGTGGTAACTGCAAGTCTACCAGCAATAACTGCAGGTCTACCAGTTGTAACTGCAGGTTTACCAGTGGTAACTGCAGGTCTTTCAGTGGTAACTGCAGATTTACCAGCAATAACTGCCGGTCTACCAGTGGTAATTGCAGGTTTACCAGCAATAACTGCAGGTCTACCAGCAATAACTGCAGGTCTACCAGTGGTAACTGCAGATTTACCAGCAATAACTGCAGGTCTACCAGTGGTAACTGCAGATTTACCAGCAATAACTGCAGGTCTACCAGTGGTAACTGCAGGTTTACCAGCAATAACTGCAGCTCTACCAGCAATAACTGAAGGTCTACCAGTGGTAACTGCAGATTTACCAGCAATAACTGCTGGTCTACCAGTGGTAACTGCAGGTTTACCAGCAATAACTGCAGGTCTACCAGCAATAACTGCAGGTCTACCAGTGGTAACTGCAGATTTACCAGCAATAACTGCAGGTCTACCAGTGGTAACTGCAGGTTTACCAGCAATAACTGCAGCTCTACCAGCAATAACTGCAGGTCTACCAGTGGTAACTGCAGATTTACCAGCAATAACTGCTGGTCTACCAGTGGTAACTGCAGGTTTACCAGCAATAACTGCAGCTCTACCAGCAATAACTGCAGGTCTAGCAGTGGTAACTGCAGATTTACCAGCAATAACTGCCGGTTTACCAGTGGTAACTGCAGGTCTACCAGCGGTAACTGCAGGTCTACCAGTGGTAACTGCCGGTCTATCAGTGGTAACTGCAGGTCTACCAGCGGTAACTGCAGGTCTACCAGTGGTAACTGCCGATCTACCTGTGGTAACTGCAGGTTTACCAGTGGTAACTGCAGGTCTACCAGCAATAACTGCAGCTCTACCAGCAATAACTGCAGGTCTACCAGTGGTAACTGCAAGTCTACCAGCAATAACTGAAGGTCTACCAGTGGTAACTGCAGGTCTACCAGCGGTAACTGCAGGTCTACCAGTGGTAACCTCAGGTTTACCAGTGGTAACTGCAGGTCTACCGGTGGTAACTGCAGATTTACCAGCAATAACTGCAGGTCTACCAGTGGTAACTGCAGGTTTACCAGTGGTAACTGCAGGTCTACCAGTGGCAACTGCAGATTTACCAGCAATAACTGCAGGTCAACCAGTGGTAACTGCAGGTCTACCAGTGGTAACTGCAGGTTTACCAGTGGTAACTGCAGGTCTACCAGTGGTAACTGCAGGTCTACCAGTGGTAACTGCAGATTTACCAGCAATAACTGCAGGTCTACCAGTGGTAACTGCAGATTTACCAGCAACAACTGCCGGTCTACCAGTGGTAATTGCAGGTTTACCAGCAATAACTGCAGGTCTACCAGTGGTAACTGCAGATTTACCAGCAATAACTGCAGGTCTACCAGTGGTAACTGCAGGTTTACCAGCAATAACTGCAGCTCTACCAGCAATAACTGCAGGTCTACCAGTGGTAACTGCAGATTTACCAGCAATAACTGCTGGTCTACCAGTTGTAACTGCAGGTTTACCAGCAATAACTGCAGGTCTACCAGCAATAACTGCAGGTCTACCAGTGGTAACTGCAGGTTTACCAGTGGTAACTGCAGGTCTTTCAGTGGTAACTGCAGATTTACCAGCAATAACTGCCGGTGTACCAGTGGTAATTGCAGGTTTACCAGCAATAACTGCAGGTCTACCAGCAATAACTGCAGGTCTACCAGTGGTAACTGCAGATTTACCAGCAATAACTGCAAGTCTACCAGTGGTAACTGCAGGTTTACCAGCAATAACTGCAGCTCTACCAGCAATAACTGAAGGTCTACCAGTGGTAACTGCAGATTTACCAGCAATAACTGCTGGTCTACCAGTGGTAACTGCAGGTTTACCAGCAATAACTGCAGGTCTACCAGCAATAACTGCAGGTCTACCAGTGGTAACTGCAGATTTACCAGCAATAACTGCAGGTCTACCAGTGGTAACTGCAGGTTTACCAGCAATAACTGCAGCTCTACCAGCAATAACTGCAGGTCTACCAGTGGTAACTGCAGATTTACCAGCAATAACTGCTGGTCTACCAGTGGTAACTGCAGGTTTACCAGCAATAACTGCAGCTCTACCAGCAATAACTGCAGGTCTAGCAGTGGTAACTGCAGATTTACCAGCAATAACTGCCGGTTTACCAGTGGTAACTGCTGGTCTACCAGCGGTAACTGCAGGTCTACCAGTGGTAACTGCCGGTCTATCAGTGGTAACTGCAGGTCTACCAGCGGTAACTGCAGGTCTACCAGTGGTAACTGCCGATCTACCTGTTGTAACTGCAGGTTTACCAGTGGTAACTGCAGGCCTACCAGCAATAACTGCAGCTCTACCAGCAATAACTGCAGGTCTACCAGTGGTAACTGCAAGTCTACCAGCAATAACTGCAGGTCTACCAGTGGTAACTGCAGGTTTACCAGCGGTAACTGCAGGTCTACCAGTGGTAACTGCAGGTTTACCAGTGGTAACTGCAGGTCTACCGGTGTTAACTGCAGATTTACCAGCAATAACTGCAGGTCTACCAGTGGTAACTGCAGGTTTACCAGTGGTAACTGCAGCTCTACCAGCAATAACTGCAGATTTACCAGCAATAACTGACGTTCAACCAGTGGTAACTGCAGGTCTACCAGTGGTAACTGCAGGTTTACCAGTGGTAACTGCAGGTCTACCAGTGGTAACTGCAGGTCTACCAGTGGTAACTGCAGGTTCACCAGCAATAACTGCAGGTCTACCAGTGGTAACTGCAAGTCTACCAGCAATAACTGCAGGTCTACAAGTGGTAACTGCAGGTCTACCAGTGGTAACTGCAGGTTTACCAGCATTAACTGCAGGTCTACCAGTGGTAACTGCAGGTTTACCAGTGGTACCTGCAGGTCTACCAGTGGTAACTGCAGGTCTACCAGTCATAACTGCAGGTCTACCAACGGTAACTGCAGGTTTACCAGTGGTAACTGCAGGTCTTCCAGTGGTAACTGCAGGTCTACCAGTCATAACTGCAGGTCTACCAACGGTAACTGCAGGTTTACCAGTGGTACCTGCAGGTCTACCAGTGGTAACTGCAGGTCTACCAGCGGTAACTGCAGGTCTACCAGTGGTAACTGCCGATCTACCTGTGGTAACTGCAGGTTTACCAGTGGTAACTGCAGGTCTACCAGCAATAACTGCAGCTCTACCAGCAATAACTGCAGGTCTACCAGTGGTAACTGCAGGTCTACCAGTGGTAACTGCAGATTTACCAGCGATAACTGCAGGTCTACCAGCGATAACTGCAGGTCTACCAGAGGTAACTGCCGGTCTACCAGTGGTAACTGCCGGTCTACCAGCGGTAACTGGAGGTCTAACAGCGATAACTGCAGGTCTACCAGAGGTAACTGGAGGTCTAACAGCAATAACTGCAGGTCTACCAACCGTAACTGCAAGTTTACCAGTGGTACCTGCAGGTTTACCAGCAATAACTGCAGGTCTACTAGCGATAACTGCAGGTCTACCAGTGGTAACTGGAGGTCTAACAGCGATAACTGCAGGTCTACCAGTGGTAACTGCAAGTTTACCAGTGGTACCTGCAGGTTTACCAGTGTTAACTGCAGGTTTACCAGCAAAAACTGCCGGTCTACCAGTGGTAACTGCAGGTCTACCAGCGATAACTGCAGGTCTACCAGCGGTAACTGCAGGTCTACCAGTGGTAACTGCAGGTCTACCTGCGGTAACTGCAGGTCTACCAGTGGTAACTGCAGGTTTACCAGCAATAACTGCAGGTCTACCAGCAATAACTGCAGGTCTAGCAGTGGTAACTGCAGGTTTACCAGCAATAACTGCAGGTCTACAAGTGGTAACTGCAGGTTTACAAGTGGTAACTGTAGGTCTACCAGTGGTAACTGCAGGTCTACCAGTGGTAACTGCAGATTTACCAGCAATAACTGCAGGTCTACCAGCAATAACTGCAGTTCTACCAGTGGTAACTGCAGGTTTACCAGCAATAACTGCAGCTCTACCAGCAATAACTGCAGGTCTACCAGCAATAACTGCAGTTCTACCAGTGGTAACTGCAGATTTACCAGCAATAACTGCAGGTCTACCAGTGGTAACTGCAGATTTACCAGCAATAACTGCAGGTCTACCAGTGGTAACTGCAGATTTACCAGCAATAACTGCCGGTCTACCAGTGGTAATTCCAGGTTTACCAGCAATAACTGCAGGTCTACCAGCAATAACTGCAGGTCTACCAGTGGTAACTGCAGATTTACCAGCAATAACTGCAGGTCTACCAGTGGTAACTGCAGGTTTACCAGCAATAACTGCAGCTCTACCAGCAATAACTGCAGGTCTACCAGTGGTAACTGCAGATTTACCAGCAATAACTGCAGGTCTACCAGTGGTAACTGCAGGTTTACCAGCAATAACTGCAGGTCTACCAGTGGTAACTGCAGATTTACCAGCAATAACTGCAGGTCTACCAGTGGTAACTGCAGGTTTACCAGCAATAACTGCAGCTCTACCAGCAATAACTGCAGGTCTACCAGTGGTAACAGCAGATTTACCAGCAATAACTGCTGGTCTTCCAGTGGTAACTGCAGGTTTACCAGCAATAACTGCAGCTCTACCAGCAATAACTGCAGGTCTAGCAGTGGTAACTGCAGATTTACCAGCAATAACTGCCGGTTTACCAGTGGTAACTGCTGGTCTACCAGCGGTAACTGCAGGTCTACCAGTGGTAACTGCCGGTCTATCAGTGGTAACTGCAGGTCTACCAGCGGTAACTGCAGGTCTACCAGTGGTAACTGCCGATCTACCTGTTGTAACTGCAGGTTTACCAGTGGTAACTGCAGGCCTACCAGCAATAACTGCAGCTCTACCAGCAATAACTGCAGGTCTACCAGTGGTAACTGCAAGTCTACCAGCAATAACTGCAGGTCTACCAGTGGTAACTGCAGGTCTACCAGCGGTAACTGCAGGTCTACCAGTGGTAACTGCAGGTTTACCAGTGGTAACTGCAGGTCTACCAGTGGTAGCTGCAGGTTTACCAGCAATAACTGCAGGTCTACTAGCGATAACTGCAGGTCTACCAGTGGTAACTGGAGGTCTAACAGCAATAACTGCAGGTCTACAAGTGGTAACTGCAAGTTTACCAGTGGTACCTGCAGGTTTACCAGTGTTAACTGCAGGTTTACCAGCAATAACTGCCGGTCTACCAGTGGTAACTGCAGGTCTACCAGCGATAACTGCAGGTCTACCAGCGGTAACTGCAGGTCTACCAGTGGTAACTGCAGGTCTAAATGCGGTAACTGCAGGTCTACCAGTGGTAACTGCAGGTTTACCAGCAATAACTGCAGGTCTACCAGCAAACACTGCAGGTCTAGCAGTGGTAACTGCAGGTTTACCAGCAATAACTGCAGGTCTACCAGTGGTAACTGCAGGTTTACAAGTGGTAACTGCAGGTCTACCAGTGGTAACTGCAGATTTACCAGCAATAACTGCCGGTCTACCAGTGGTAACTGCAGGTTTACCAGCAATAACTGCAGGTCTACCAGCAATAACTGCAGGTCTACCAGTGGTAACTGCAGGTTTACCAGTGGTAACTGCAGGTCTACCAGTGGTAACTGCAGATTTACCAGCAATAACTGCAGTTCTACCAGCAATAACTGCAGGTCTACCAGTGGTAACTGCAGGTTTACCAGCAATAACTGCAGCTCTACCAGCAATAACTGCAGGTCTAGGAGTGGTAACTGCAGATTTACCAGCAATAACTGCAGGTCTACCAGTGGTAACTGCAGATTTACCAGCAATAACTGCAGGTCTACCAGTGGTAACTGCAGGTTTACCAGCAATAACTGCAGCTCTACCAGCAATAACTGCAGGTCTACCAGTGGTAACTGCAGATTTACCAGCAATAACTGCAGGTCTACCAGTGGTAACTGCAGATTTACCAGCAATAACTGCTGGTCTACCAGTGGTAACTGCAGGTTTACCAGCAATAACTGCAGGTCTACCAGCAATAACTGCAGGTCTACCAGTGGTGACTGCAGATTTACCAGCAATAACTGCTGGTCTACCAGTGGTAACTGCAGGTTTACCAGCAATAACTGCAGCTCTACCAGCAATAACTGCAGGTCTACCAGTGGTAACTGCAGATTTACCAGTAATAACTGCCGGTCTACCAGTGGTAACTGCAGGTCTACCAGCGGTAACTACAGGTCTACCAGTGGTAACTGCAGGTTTACCAGTGGTAACTGCAGGTCTACCGGTGGTAACTGCAGATTTACCAGCAATAAGTGCAGGTCTACCAGTGGTAACTGCAGGTTTACCAGTGGTAACTGCAGGTTTACCAGTGGTAACTGCAGGTCTACCAGTGGTAACTGCAGGTTTACCAGTGGTAACTGCAGGTCTACCTGTGGTAACTGCAGATTTACCAGCAATAAGTGCAGGTCTACCAGCAATAACTGCAGGTCTAGCAGTGGTAACTGCAGGTTTACCAGCAATAACTGCAGGTCTACCAGTGGTAACTGCAGGTTTACAAGTGGTAACTGCAGGTCTACCAGTGGTAACTGCAGATTTACCAGCAATAACTGCCGGTCTACCAGTGGTAACTGCAGGTTTACCAGCAATAACTGCAGGTCTACCAGCCAAAGCTGCAGGTCTACCAGTGGTAACTGCAGGTTTACCAGTGGTAACTGCAGGTCTACCAGTGGTAACTGCAGATTTACCAGCAATAACTGCAGGTCTACCAGCAATAACTGCCGGTCTACCAGTGGTAACTGCAGATTTACCAGCAATAACTGCAGGTCTACCAGCAATAACTGCAGGTCAACCAGTGGTAACTGCAGGTCTACCAGTGGTAACTGCAGGTTTACCAGTGGTAACTGCAGGTCTGCCAGTGGTAACTGCAGGTCTACCAGTGGTAACTGCAGATTTACCAGCAATAACTGCAGGTCTACCAGTGGTAACTGCAGATTTACCAGCAATAACTGCCGGTCTACCAGTGGTAATTGCAGGTTTACCAGCAATAACTGCAGGTCTACCAGCAATAACTGCAGGTCTACCAGTGGTAACTGCAGATTTACCAGCAATAACTGCAGGTCTACCAGTGGTAACTGCAGGTTTACCAGCAATAACTGCAGCTCTACCAGCAATAACTGCAGGTCTACCAGTGGTAACTGCAGATTTACCAGCAATAACTGCTGGTCTACCAGTGGTAACTGCAGGTTTACCAGCAATAACTGCAGGTCTACCAGTGGTAACTGCAGATTTACCAGCAATAACTGCAGGTCTACCAGTGGTAACTGCAGGTTTACCAGCAATAACTGCAGCTCTACCAGCAATAACTGCAGGTCTACCAGTGGTAACTGCAGATTTACCAGCAATAACTGCTGGTCTACCAGTGGTAACTGCAGGTTTACCAGCAATAACTGCAGCTCTACCAGCAATAACTGCAGGTCTAGCAGTGGTAACTGCAGATTTACCAGCAATAACTGCCGGTTTACCAGTGGTAACTGCAGGTCTACCAGCGGTAACTGCAGGTCTACCAGCGGTAACTGCAGGTCTACCAGTGGTAACTGCCGATCTACCTGTTGTAACTGCAGGTTTACCAGTGGTAACTGCAGGCCTACCAGCAATAACTGCAGCTCTACCAGCAATAACTGCAGGTCTACCAGTGGTAACTGCAAGTCTACCAGCAATAACTGCAGGTCTACCAGTGGTAACTGCAGGTCCACCAGCGGTAACTGCAGGTCTACCAGTGGTAACTGCAGGTTTACCAGTGGTAACTGCAGGTCTACCGGTGGTAACTGCAGATTTACCAGCAATAAGTGCAGGTCTACCAGTGGTAACTGCAGGTTTACCAGTGGTAACTGCAGGTCTACCAGCGGTAACTGCAGGTCTACCAGTGGTAACTGCAGGTTTACCAGTGGTAACTGCAGGTCTACCGGTGGTAACTGCAGATTTACCAGCAATAACTGACGTTCAACCAGTGGTAACTGCAGGTCTACCAGTGGTAACTGCAGGTTTACCAGTGGTAACTGCAGGTTTACCAGCAATAACTGCAGGTCTACCAGTGGTAACTGCAAGTCTACCAGCAATAACTGCAGGTCTACAAGTGGTAACTGCAGGTCTACCAGTGGTAACTGCAGGTTTACCAGCATTAACTGCAGGTCTACCAGTGGTAACTGCAGGTTTACCAGTGGTACCTGCAGGTCTACCAGTGGTAACTGCAAGTCTACCAGTCATAACTGCAGGTCTACCAACGGTAACTGCAGGTTTACCAGTGGTAACTGCAGGTCTTCCAGTGGTAACTGCAGGTCTACCAGTCATAACTGCAGGTCTACCAACGGTAACTGCAGGTTTACCAGTGGTACCTGCAGGTCTACCAGTGGTAACTGCAGGTCTACCAGCGGTAACTGCAGGTCTACCAGTGGTAACTGCCGATCTACCTGTGGTAACTGCAGGTTTACCAGTGGTAACTGCAGGTCTACCAGCAAAACCTGCAGCTCTACCAGCAATAACTGCAGGTCTACCAGTGGTAACTGCAGGTCTACCAGTGGTAACTGCAGATTTACCAGCGATAACTGCAGGTCTACCAGCGATAACTGCAGGTCTACCAGAGGTAACTGCCGGTCTACCAGTGGTAACTGCCGGTCTTCCAGCGGTAACTGGAGGTCTAACAGCGATAACTGCAGGTCTACCAGAGGTAACTGGAGGTCTAACAGCAATAACTGCAGGTCTACCAACCGTAACTGCAAGTTTACCAGTGGTACCTGCAGGTTTACCAGCAATAACTGCAGGTCTACTAGCGATAACTGCAGGTCTACCAGCAATAACTGCAGCTCTACCAGCAATAACTGCAGGTCTAGCAGTGGTAACTGCAGATTTACCAGCAATAACTGCCGGTTTACCAGTGGTAACTGCAGGTCTACCAGCGGTAACTGCAGGTCTACCAGCGGTAACTGCAGGTCTACCAGTGGTAACTGCCGATCTACCTGTTGTAACTGCAGGTTTACCAGTGGTAACTGCAGGCCTACCAGCAATAACTGCAGCTCTACCAGCAATAACTGCAGGTCTACCAGTGGTAACTGCAAGTCTACCAGCAATAACTGCAGGTCTACCAGTGGTAACTGCAGGTCCACCAGCGGTAACTGCAGGTCTACCAGTGGTAACTGCAGGTTTACCAGTGGTAACTGCAGGTCTACCGGTGGTAACTGCAGATTTACCAGCAATAAGTGCAGGTCTACCAGTGGTAACTGCAGGTTTACCAGTGGTAACTGCAGGTCTACCAGCGTTAACTGCAGGTCTACCAGTGGTAACTGCAGGTTTACCAGTGGTAACTGCAGGTCTACCGGTGGTAACTGCAGATTTACCAGCAATAACTGACGTTCAACCAGTGGTAACTGCAGGTCTACCAGTGGTAACTGCAGGTTTACCAGTGGTAACTGCAGGTTTACCAGCAATAACTGCAGGTCTACCAGTGGTAACTGCAAGTCTACCAGCAATAACTGCAGGTCTACAAGTGGTAACTGCAGGTCTACCAGTGGTAACTGCAGGTTTACCAGCATTAACTGCAGGTCTACCAGTGGTAACTGCAGGTTTACCAGTGGTACCTGCAGGTCTACCAGTGGTAACTGCAAGTCTACCAGTCATAACTGCAGGTCTACCAACGGTAACTGCAGGTTTACCAGTGGTAACTGCAGGTCTTCCAGTGGTAACTGCAGGTCTACCAGTCATAACTGCAGGTCTACCAACGGTAACTGCAGGTTTACCAGTGGTACCTGCAGGTCTACCAGTGGTAACTGCAGGTCTACCAGCGGTAACTGCAGGTCTACCAGTGGTAACTGCCGATCTACCTGTGGTAACTGCAGGTTTACCAGTGGTAACTGCAGGTCTACCAGCAAAACCTGCAGCTCTACCAGCAATAACTGCAGGTCTACCAGTGGTAACTGCAGGTCTACCAGTGGTAACTGCAGATTTACCAGCGATAACTGCAGGTCTACCAGCGATAACTGCAGGTCTACCAGAGGTAACTGCCGGTCTACCAGTGGTAACTGCCGGTCTTCCAGCGGTAACTGGAGGTCTAACAGCGATAACTGCAGGTCTACCAGAGGTAACTGGAGGTCTAACAGCAATAACTGCAGGTCTACCAACCGTAACTGCAAGTTTACCAGTGGTACCTGCAGGTTTACCAGCAATAACTGCAGGTCTACTAGCGATAACTGCAGGTCTACCAGTGGTAACTGGAGGTCTAACAGAGATAACTGCAGGTCTACCAGTGGTAACTGCAAGTTTACCAGTGGTACCTGCAGGTTTACCAGTGTTAACTGCAGGTTTACCAGCAATAACTGCCGGTCTACCAGTGGTACCTGCAGGTCTACCAGCGATAACTGCAGGTCTACCAGCGGTAACTGCAGGTCTACCAGTGGTAACTGCAGGTCTACCTGCGGTAACTGCAGGTCTACCAGTGGTAACTGCAGGTTTACCAGCAATAACTGCAGGTCTACCAGCAATAACTGCAGGTCTAGCAGTGGTAACTGCAGGTTTACCAGCAATAACTGCAGGTCTACCAGTGGTAACTGCAGGTTTACAAGTGGTAACTGCAGGTCTACCAGTGGTAACTGCAGATTTACCAGCAATAACTGCCGGTCTACCAGTGGTAACTGCAGGTTTACCAGCAATAACTGCAGGTCTACCAGCAATAACTGCAGGTCTACCAGTGGTAACTGCAGGTTTACCAGTGGTAACTGCAGCTCTACCAGTGGTAACTGCAGATTTACCAGCAGTAACTGCAGGTCTACCAGCAATAACTGCAGGTCTACCAGTGGTAACTGCAGATTTACCAGCAATAACTGCAGGTCTACCAGCAATAACTGCAGGTCTACCAGTGGTAACTGCAGGTTTACCAGCAATAACTGCAGCTCTACCAGCAATAACTGCAGGTCTAGGAGTGGTAACTGCAGATTTACCAGCAATAACTGCAGGTCTACCAGTGGTAATTGCAGATTTACCAGCAATAACTGCCGGTCTACCAGTGGTAACTGCAGGTTTACCAGCAATAACTGCAGGTCTACCAGCAATAACTGCAGGTCTACCAGTGGTAACTGCAGATTTACCAGCAATAACTGCAGGTCTACCAGTGGTAACTGCAGGTTTACCAGCAATAACTGCAGCTCTACCAGCAATAACTGCAGGTCTACCAGTGGTAACTGCAGATTTACCAGCAATAACTGCAGGTCTACCAGTGGTAACTGCAGATTTACCAGCAATAACTGCTGGTCTACCAGTGGTAACTGCAGGTTTACCAGCAATAACTGCAGGTCTACCAGCAATAACTGCAGGTCTACCAGTGGTAACTGCAGATTTACCAGCAATAACTGCTGGTCTACCAGTGGTAACTGCAGGTTTACCAGCAATAACTGCAGCTCTACCAGCAATAACTGCAGGTCTACCAGTGGTAACTGCAGATTTACCAGTAATAACTGCCGGTCTACCAGTGGTAACTGCAGGTCTACCAGCGGTAACTGCAGGTCTACCAGTGGTAACAGCAGGTTTACCAGTGGTAACTGCAGGTCTACCGGTGGTAACTGCAGATTTACCAGCAATAAGTGCAGGTCTACCAGTGGTAACTGCAGGTTTACCAGTGGTAACTGCAGGTTTACAAGTGGTAACTGCAGGTCTACCAGTGGTAACTGCAGTTTTACCAGTGGTAACTGCAGGTCTACCGGTGGTAACTGCAGATTTACCAGCAATAAGTGCAGGTCTACCAGCAATAACTGCAGGTCTAGCAGTGGTAACTGCAGGTTTACCAGCAATAACTGCAGGTCTACCAGTGCTAACTGCAGGTTTACAAGTGGTAACTGCAGGTCTACCAGTGGTAACTGCAGATTTACCAGCAATAACTGCAGGTCTACCAGTGGTAACTGCAGGTTTACCAGCAATAACTGCAGGTCTACCAGCAATAACTGCAGGTCTACCAGTGGTAACTGCAGGTTTACCAGTGGTAACTGCAGGTCTACCAGTGGTAAACTGCAGATTTACCAGCAATAACTGCAGGTCTACCAACAATAACTGCAGGTCTACCAGTGGTAACTGCAGATTTACCAGCAATAACTGCAGGTCTACCAGCAATAACTGCAGGTCTACCAGTGGTAACTGCAGGTTTACCAGCAATAACTGCAGCTCTACCAGCAATAACTGCAGGTCTAGGAGTGGTAACTGCAGATTTACCAGCAATAACTGCAGGTCTACCAGTGGTAACTGCAGATTTACCAGCAATAACTGCCGGTCTACCAGTGGTAACTGCAGGTTTACCAGCAATAACTGCAGGTCTACCAGCAATAACTGCAGGTCTACCAGTGGTAACTGCAGATTTACCAGCAATAGCTGTAGGTCTACCAGTGGTAACTGCAGGTTTACCAGCAATAACTGCAGCTCTACCAGCAATAACTGCAGGTTTACCAGCAATAACTGCAGGTCTACCAGCAATAACTGCAGGTCTACAAGTGGTAACTGCAGGTTTACCAGTGGTAACTGCAGGTCTACCAGTGGTAACTGCAGATTTACCAGCAATAACTGCAGGTCTACCAGCAATAACTGCAGGTCTACCAGTGGTAACTGCAGATTTACCAGCAATAACTGCAGGTCTACCAGCAATAACTGCAGGTCTACCAGTGGTAACTGCAGGTTTACCAGCAATAACTGCAGCTCTACCAGCAATAACTGCAGGTCTAGGAGTGGTAACTGCAGATTTACCAGCAATAACTGCAGGTCTACCAGTGGTAACTGCAGGATTACCAGCAATAACTGCAGGTCTACCAGCAATAACTGCAGGTCTACCAGTGGTAACTGCAGATTTACCAGCAATAACTGTAGGTCTACCAGTGGTAACTGCAGGTTTACCAGCAATAACTGCAGCTCTACCAGCAATAACTGCAGGTCTACCAGTGGTAACTGCAGATTTACCAGCAATAACTGCAGGTCTACCAGTGGTAACTGCAGATTTACCAGCAATAACTGCTGGTCTACCAGTGGTAACTGCAGGTTTACCAGCAATAACTGCAGGTCTACCAGCAATAACTGCAGGTCTACCAGTGGTAACTGCAGATTTACCAGCAATAACTGCTGGTCTACCAGTGGTAACTGCAGGTTTACCAGCAATAACTGCAGCTCTACCAGCAATAACTGCAGGTCTACCAGTGGTAACTGCAGATTTACCGGTAATAACTGCCGGTCTACCAGTGGTAACTGCAGGTCTACCAGCGGTAACTGCAGGTCTACCAGTGGTAACTGCAGGTTTACCAGTGGTAACTGCAGGTCTACCGGTGGTAACTGCAGATTTACCAGCAATAAGTGCAGGTCTACCAGTGGTAACTGCAGGTTTACCAGTGGTAACTGCAGGTTTACCAGTGGTAACTGCAGGTCTACCAGTGGTAACTGCAGATTTACCAGCAATAACTGCAGGTTTACCAGTGGTAACTGCAAGTCTACCAGCAATAACTGCAGGTCTACCAGTTGTAACTGCAGGTTTACCAGTGGTAACTGCAGGTCTATCAGTGGTAACTGCAGATTTACCAGCAATAACTGCCGGTCTACCAGTGGTAACTGCAGGTTTACCAGCAATAACTGCAGGTCTACCAGCAATAGCTGCAGGTCTACCAGTGGTAACTGCAGATTTACCAGCAATAACTGCAGGTTTACCAGTGGTAACTGCAGGTTTACCAGCAATAACTGCAGCTCTACCAGCAATAACTGCAGGTCTACCAGTGGTAACTGCAGATTTACAAGCAATAACTGCTGGTCTACCAGTGGTAACTGCAGGTTTACCAGCAATAACTGCAGGTCTACCAGCAATAACTGCAGGTCTACCAGTGGTAACTGCAGATTTACCAGCAATAACTGCAGGTCTACCAGTGGTACCTGCAGGTCTACCAGTGGTAACTGCAGGTCTACCAGTCATAACTGCAGGTCTACCAGTGGTAACTGCAGATTTACCAGCAATAACTGCTGGTCTACCAGTGGTAACTGCAGGTTTACCAGCAATAACTGCAGCTCTACCAGCAATAACTGCAGGTCTAGCAGTGGTAACTGCAGATTTACCAGCAATAACTGGCAGTTTACCAGCGGTAACTGCAGGTCTACCAGCGGTAACTGCAGGTCTACCAGTGGTAACTGCCGGTCTACCAGTGGTAACTGCAGGTCTACCACCGGTAACTGCAGGTCTACCAGTGGTAACTGCAGGTCTACCAGTGGTAACTGCAGGTTTACCAGTGGTAACTGCCGGTCTACCAGCAATAACTGCAGCTCTACCAGCAATAACTGCAGGTCTACCAGTGGTAACTGCAAGTCTACCAGCAATAACTGCAGGTCTACCAGTGGTAACTGCAGGTCTACCAGTGGTAATTGCAGGTTTACCAGCATTAACTGCAGGTCTACCAGTGGTAACTGCAGGTTTTCTAGTGGTAACTGCAGGTCTACCAGCGTTAACTGCAGGTTTACCAGTGGTACCTGCAGGTCTACCAGTGGTAACTGCAGGTTTCCTAGTGGTAACTGCAGGTCTACCAGCGGTAACTGCAGGTTTACCAGTGGTACCTGCAGGTCTACCAGTGGTAACTGCTGGTCTACCAGTCATAACTGCAGGTCTACCAACGGTAACTGCAGGTTTACCAGTGGTACCTGCAGGTCTA
This sequence comes from Telmatherina bonti, assembly GCF_933228915.1. Taxonomy (NCBI): domain Eukaryota; kingdom Metazoa; phylum Chordata; class Actinopteri; order Atheriniformes; family Telmatherinidae; genus Telmatherina; species Telmatherina bonti. The sequence continues at coordinate 2,559,670 of NC_136633.1, forward strand.
CCAGTGGTAACTGCAGGTCTACCGGTGGTAACTGCAGATTTACCAGCAATAAGTGCAGGTCTACCAGCAATAACTGCCGGTCTAGCAGTGGTAACTGCAGGTTTACCAGCAATAACTGCAGGTCTACCAGTGGTAACTGCAGGTTTACAAGTGGTAACTGCAGGTCTACCAGTGGTAACTGCAGATTTACCAGCAATAACTGCAGGTCTACCAGTGGTAACTGCAGGTTTACCAGCAATAACTGCAGGTCTACCAGCAATAACTGCAGGTCTACCAGTGGTAACTGCAGGTTTTCCAGTGGTAACTGCAGGTCTACCAGTGGTAACTGCAGATTTACCAGCAATAACTGCAGGTCTACCAGCAATAACTGCAGGTCTACCAGTGGTAACTGCAGATTTACCAGCAATAACTGCAGGTCTACCAGCAATAACTGCAGGTCTACCAGTGGTAACTGCAGGTTTACCAGCAATAACTGCAGCTCTACCAGCAATAACTGCAGGTCTAGGAGTGGTAACTGCAGATTTACCAGCAATAACTGCAGGTCTACCAGTGGTAACTGCAGATTTACCAGCAATAACTGCCGGTCTACCAGTGGTAACTGCAGGTTTACCAGCAATAACTGCAGGTCTACCAGCAATAACTGCAGGTCTACCAGTGGTAACTGCAGATTTACCAGCAATAACTGTAGGTCTACCAGTGGTAACTGCAGGTTTACCAGCAATAACTGCAGCTCTACCAGCAATAACTGCAGGTTTACCAGCAATAACTGCAGGTCTACCAGCAATAACTGCAGGTCTACCAGTGGTAACTGCAGGTTTACCAGTGGTAACTGCAGGTCTACCAGTGGTAACTGCAGATTTACCAGCAATAACTGCAGGTCTACCAGCAATAACTGCAGGTCTACCAGTGGTAACTGCAGATTTACCAGCAATAACTGCAGGTCTACCAGTAATAACTGCCGGTCTACCAGTGGTAACTGCAGGTTTACCAGCAATAACTCCAGCTCTACCAGCAATAACTGCAGGTCTAGGAGTGGTAACTGCAGATTTACCAGCAATAACTGCAGGTCTAGGAGTGGTAACTGCAGATTTACCAGCAATAACTGCAGGTCTACCAGTGGTAGCTGCAGGTTTACCAGCAATAACTGCAGGTCTACCAGCAATAACTGCAGGTCTACCAGTGGTAACTGCAGATTTACCAGCAATAACTGTAGGTCTACCAGTGGTAACTGCAGGTTTACCAGCAATAACTGCAGCTCTACCAGCAATAACTGCAGGTCTACCAGTGGTAACTGCAGATTTACCAGCAATAACTGCAGGTCTACCAGTGGTAACTGCAGATTTACCAGCAATAACTGCTGGTCTACCAGTGGTAACTGCAGGTTTACCAGAAATAACTGCAGGTCTACCAGCAATAACTGCAGGTCTACCAGTGGTAACTGCAGATTTACCAGCAATAACTGCTGGTCTACCAGTGGTAACTGCAGGTTTACCAGCAATAACTGCAGCTCTACCAGCAATAACTGCAGGTCTACCAGTGGTAACTGCAGATTTACCAGTAATAACTGCCGGTCTACCAGTGGTAACTGCAGGTCTACCAGCGGTAACTGCAGGTCTACCAGTGGTAACTGCAGGTTTACCAGTGGTAACTGCAGGTCTACCGGTGGTAACTGCAGATTTACCAGCAATAAGTGCAGGTCTACCAGTGGTAACTGCAGGTTTACCAGTGGTAACTGCAGGTTTACAAGTGGTAACTGCAGGTCTACCAGTGGTAACTGCAGATTTACCAGCAATAACTGCAGGTTTACCAGTGGTAACTGCAAGTCTACCAGCAATAACTGCAGGTCTACCAGTGGTAACTGAAGGTTTACCAGTGGTAACTGCAGGTCTATCAGTGGTAACTGCAGATTTACCAGCAATAACTGCCGGTCTACCAGTGGTAACTGCAGGTTTACCAGCAATAACTGCAGGTCTACCAGCAATAACTGCAGGTCTACCAGTGGTAACTGCAGATTTACAAGCAATAACTGCTGGTCTACCAGTGGTAACTGCAGGTTTACCAGCAATAACTGCAGGTGTACCAGCAATAACTGCAGGTCTACCAGTGGTAACTGCAGATTTACCAGCAATAACTGCAGGTCTACCAGTGGTACCTGCAGGTCTACCAGTGGTAACTGCAGGTCTACCAGTCATAACTGCAGGTCTACCAGTGGTAACTGCAGATTTACCAGCAATAACTGCTGATCTACCAGTGGTAACTGCAGGTTAACCAGCAATAACTGCAGCTCTACCAGCAATAACTGCAGGTCTAGCAGTGGTAACTGCAGATTTACCAGCAATAACTGCCGGTTTACCAGTGGTAACTGCAGGTCTACCAGCGGTAACTGCAGGTCTACCAGTGGTAACTGCCGGTCTACCAGTGGTAACTGCAGGTCTACCAGCGGTAACTGCAGGTCTACCAGTGGGAACTGCAGGTCTACCGGTGGTAACTGCAGGTTTACCAGTGGTAACTGCCGGTCTATCAGCAATAACTGCAGCTCTACCAGCAATAACTGCAGGTCTACCAGTGGTAACTGCAAGTCTACCAGCAATAACTGCAGGTCTACCAGTGGTAACTGCAGGTCTACCAGTGGTAATTGCAGGTTTACCAGCATTAACTGCAGGTCTACCAGTGGTAACTGCAGGTTTTCTAGTGGTAACTGCAGGTCTACCAGCGGTAACTGCAGGTTTACCAGTGGTACCTGCAGGTCTACCAGTGGTAACTGCAGGTTTCCTAGTGGTAACTGCAGGTCTACCAGCGGTAACTGCAGGTTTACCAGTGGTACCTGCAGGTCTACCAGTGGTAACTGCAGATTTACCAGCAATAACTGCAGGTCTACCAGTGGTACCTGCAGGTCTACCAGTGGTAACTGCAGGTCTACCAGTCATAACTGCAGGTCTACCAGTGGTAACTGCAGATTTACCAGCAATAACTGCTGATCTACCAGTGGTAACTGCAGGTTTACCAGCAATAACTGCAGCTCTACCAGCAATAACTGCAGGTCTAGCAGTGGTAACTGCAGATTTACCAGCAATAACTGCCGGTTTACCAGTGGTAACTGCAGGTCTACCAGCGGTAACTGCAGGTCTACCAGTGGTAACTGCCGGTCTACCAGTGGTAACTGCAGGTCTACCAGCGGTAACTGCAGGTCTACCAGTGGGAACTGCAGGTCTACCGGTGGTAACTGCAGGTTTACCAGTGGTAACTGCCGGTCTATCAGCAATAACTGCAGCTCTACCAGCAATAACTGCAGGTCTACCAGTGGTAACTGCAAGTCTACCAGCAATAACTGCAGGTCTACCAGTGGTAACTGCAGGTCTACCAGTGGTAATTGCAGGTTTACCAGCATTAACTGCAGGTCTACCAGTGGTAACTGCAGGTTTTCTAGTGGTAACTGCAGGTCTACCAGCGGTAACTGCAGGTTTACCAGTGGTACCTGCAGGTCTACCAGTGGTAACTGCAGGTTTCCTAGTGGTAACTGCAGGTCTACCAGCGGTAACTGCAGGTTTACCAGTGGTACCTGCAGGTCTACCAGTGGTAACTGCTGGTCTACCAGTCATAACTGCAGGTCTACCAACGGTAACTGCAGGTTTACCAGTGGTACCTGCAGGTCTACCAGTGGTAACTGCAGGTCTACCAGCGGTAACTGCCGGTATACCAGTGGTAACTGAAGGTCTACCAGTTGTAACTGCAGGTTTACCAGCAATAACTGCAGGTCTACTAGCGATAACTGCAGGTCTACCAGTGGTAACTGCAGGTTTACCAGTGGTAACTGCAGGTTTACCAGCAATAACTGCAGGTCTACTAGCGATAACTGCAGGTCTACCAGTGGGAACTGCAGGTCTACCAGCGGTAACTGGAGGTCTAACAGCGATAACTGCAGGTCTACCAGTGGTAACTGGAGGTCTAACAGCGATAACTGCAGGTCTACCAACGGTAACTGCAAGTTTACCAGTGGTACCTGCAGGTTTACCAGCAATAACTGCAGGTCTACTAGCGATAACTGCAGGTCTACCAGTGTTAACTGGAGGTCTAACAGCGATAACTGCAGGTCTACCAGTGGTAACTGCAAGTTTACCAGTGGTACCTGCAGGTTTACCTGCAATAACTGAAAGTCTACCAGTGGTAACTGGAGGTCTAACAGCGATAACTGCAGGTCTACCAACCGTAACTGCAAGTTTACCAGTGGTACCTGCAGGTTTACCAGCAATAGCTGCAGGTCTACTAGAGATAACTGCAGGTCTACCAGTGGTAACTGCAAGTTTACCAGTGGTAGCTGCAGGTTTACCAGCAATAACTGCAGGTCTACTAGCGATAACTGCAGGTCTACCAGTGGTAACTGCAGGTTTACCAGTGGTAACTGCAGGTTTACCATCAATAACTGCAGATCTACTAGCGATAACTGCAGGTCTACCAGCGGTAACTGCCGGTCCACCAGTGGTAACTGCTGGTCTACCAGCAATAACTGCAGGTCTACCAGTGGTAACTGCAGCTCTACCAGTGGTAACTGCTGATCTACCAGTGGTAACTGCAGGCTTACCAGTGGTAACTGCAGGTCTGCCAGCAATAACTGCAGCTCTACGAGCAATAACTGCAGGTCTACCAGTGGTAACTGCCGGTCTACCAGTGGTAACTGCAGGTTTACCAGTGGTAACTGCAGGTCTACCAGCGATAACTGCAGGTCTACAAGTGGTAACTGCAGGTTTACCAGTGGTAACTGCAGATTTACCAGCAATAACTGCCGGTCTACCAGTGGTAACTGCAGGTTTACCAGCAATAACTGCAGGTCTACCAGCAATAACTGCAGGTCTACCAGTGGTAACTGCAGATTTACCAGCAATAACTGCCGGTCTTCCAGTGGTAACTGCAGGTTTACCAGCAATAACTGCAGCTCTACCAGCAATAACTGCAGGTCTACCAGTGGTAACTGCAGGTTTACCAGCAATAACTGCCGGTCTACCAGCAATAACTGCAGGTCTAGCAGTGGTAACTGCAGATTTACCAGCAATAACTGCAGCTCTACCAGCAATAACTGCAGTCTACCAGTGGTAACTGCAGATTTACCAGCAATAACTGCCGGTTTACCAGTGGTAACTGCAGGTCTACCAGCGGTAACTGCAGGTCTACCAGTGGTAACTGCAGGTTTACCAGCATTAACTGCAGGTCTACCAGCGATAACTGCAGGTCTACCATCGGTAACTGCAGGTCTACCAGTGGTAAATGCAGGTCTACCAGCGGTAACTGCAGGTCTACCAGTGGTAACTGCAGGTTTACCATTGGTAACTGCAGGTCTACCAGCGGTAACTGCAGGTCTACCAGTGGTAACTGCAGCTCTACCAGTGGTAACTGCCGATCTACCAGTGGTAACTGCAGGCTTACCAGTGGTGACTGCAAGTCTGCCAGCAATAACTGCAGCTCTACCAGCAATAACTGCAGGTCTACCAGTGGTAACTGCAGGTCTATCAGCGGTAACTGCATGTTTACCAGTGGTAACTGCAGATTTACCAGCGATAACTGCAGGTCTACCAGAGGTAACTGCAGGTCTACCAGTGGTAACTGCATGTTTACCAGTGGTAACTGCAGATTTACCAGCGATAACTGCAGGTCTACCAGCGATAACTGCAGGTCTACCAGAGGTAACTGCCGGTCTACCAGTGGTAACTGCAGGTCTACCAGTGGTAACTGCCGGTCTACCAGTGGTAACTGCAGGTCTACCAGCGGTAACTGCAGGTCTACCAGTGGTAACTGCAGGTCTACCAGCAATAACTGCAGGTCTTCCAGTGGTAACTGCAGGTCTACCAGCGGTAACTGCAGGTCTACCAGTGGTAACTGCCGGTCTACCAGTGGTAACTGCAGGTCTACCAGTGGTAACTGCAGGTATACCAGCGGTAACTACAGGTCTACCAGTGGTAACTGCCGATCTACCTGTGGTAACTGCAGGTTTACCAGTGGTAACTGCAGGTCTACCAGCAATAACTGCAGCTCTACCAACAATAACTGCAGCTCTACCAGAAATAACTGCAGGTCTACCAGTGGTAACTGCAGGTCTACCAATGGTAACTGCAGGTTTACCAGTGGTAACTGCAGGTCTACCAGTGGTAACTGCAGATTTACCAGCGATAACTGCAGGTCTACCAGCGATAACTGCAGGTCTACCAGAGGTAACTGCAGGTCTACCAGAGGTAACTGCCGGTCTACCAGTGGTAACCTCCGGTCTACCAGCGGTAACTGCAGGTCTACCAGTGGTAACTGCAGGTCTACCAGTGGTAACTGCCGGTCTACCAGTGGTAACTGCAGGTCTATTAGTGGTAACTGCAGGTCTACCAGTGGTAACTGCTGGTCTACCAGTGGTAACTGCAGGTCTACCAGTGGTATCTGCAGGTCTACCAGTGATAACTGCAGGTCTACCAGCGATAACTGCAGGTCTACCAGCGGTAACTGCAGGTCTACCAGTGGTAACTGCAGGTCTATTAGCGATAACTGCAGGTCTACCAGTGGTAACTGCCGGTCTACCAGTGGTAACTGCAGGTTTAACAGCAATAACTGCCGGTCTACCAGTGGTAACTGCAGGTCTACCAGCGATAACTGCAGGACTACCAGCGGTAACTGCAGGTCTACCAGAGGTAACTGCCGGTCTACCAGTGGTAACTGCAGGTCTACCAGTGGTAACTGCAGGTTTACCAGTGATAACTGCAGGTTTACCAGCAATAACTGCCGGTCTACCAGTGGTAACTGCAGGTCTACCAGCGGTAACTGCAGGTCTATTAGCGATAACTGCAGGTCTACCGGCAGTAACTGCAGGTTTACTGGCGGTAACTGCAGATCTACCAGCGGTAACTGCAGGTCTATTAGCGATAACTGCAGGTCTACCGGCGGTAACTGCAGGTCTACCGGTGGTAACTACAGGTTTACAGGCAATAACTGCAGGTCTACCAGTTGTAACTGCAGGTCTACCAGTGATAACTGCAGGTCTACCAGTGATAACTGCAGGTTTTCCAGCAATAACTGCCGGTCTACCAGTGGTAACTGCAGGTCTACCAGCGGTAACTGCAGGTCTACCAGAGGTAACTGCCGGTCTACCAGTGGTAACTGCAGGTCTACCAGTGGTAACTGCAGGTTTACCAGTGATAACTGCAGGTTTACCAGCAATAACTGCCGGTCTACCAGTGGTAACTGCAGGTCTACCAGCGGTAACTGCAGGTCTATTAGCGATAACTGCAGGTCTACCGGCTGTAACTGCAGGTTTACTGGCGGTAACTGCAGATCTGCCAGCGATAACTGCAGGTCTATTAGCGATAACTGCAGGTCTACCGGCGGTAACTGCAGGTCTACCGGTGGTAACTACAGGTTTACAGGCAATAACTGCAGGTCTACCAGTCATAACTGCAGGTCTACCAACGGTAACTGCAGGTTTACCAGTGGTACCTGCAGGTCTACCAGTGGTAACTGCAGGTCTACCAGTGGTAACTGCCGGTCTACCAGTGGTAACTGCAGGTCTACCAGTGTTAACTGCAGGTTTACCAGCAATAACTGCCGGTCTACCAGCGGTAACTGCCGGTCTACCAGTGGTAACTTTAGGTCTACCAGTGGTAACTGCAGGTCTACCAGTGGTAACTGCAGGTCTACCAGTGTTAACTGCAGGTTTACCAGCAATAACTGCCGGTCTACCAGCGGTAACTGCCGGTCTACTTGTGGTAACTGCCGGTCTACCAGTGGTAACTGCAGGTCTACCAGTGGTAACTGCAGGTCTACCAGCGATAACTGCAGGTCTACCAGCGGTAACTGCAGGTCTACCAGCGATAACTGCACGTCTACCAGCGGTAACTGCAGGTCTACCAGTGGTAACTGCCGGTCTACCAGTGGTAACTGCAGGTTCACTGGCGGTAACTGCAGGTCTACCGGTGGAAGCTCCAAATCTACCAACAGGACTGTCCTGGAAGCATCAGATTACACTGACCTGCACTTTCTCCGTCATTTCCTTTAGAAAAAGCACACAAAGCAAGAAAATGCTGGTCCTGATTGGAGTTTTCATTCTGGGTGTTGTCCTGATGGGGGATTTCTTCCTGGTTCTGATACTGATGGGGGTTTTCTTTCTGGTTGTGGTCCCAAAGGGGTCTTTCTTTCTGGTTGTGTTCCTGATGGGGTTTTTTTCTAGTTCTGGTCCCAATGGGGGTTTTCCTTTTTGGTTCTGGTACATATGGGGGGTTTCTTTGTGGTTCTGGTCCCAATGGGGGGTTTCTTTCTGGTTCTGGTCCCAATGGGGAGGGGGGTTCTGTCTACTTGTGGTCCGAATGGGCGCAGAAAACGCTGCCCACATCTGACCCCTCAGATCCGCCTACATGTCCTGCTGTCTTCCACCTGTTTGAACATGTCACTCTTGCTCAGCTACAGAAAGTGATGGGTCACCTGAAGCCGTCAGGTTCTCCCCGTGATGCCGTTCCCCCACGCCTGTTGAAAGAGCTTTTTCTTACTTTAGGCTCACTAATTTTAACCATTATTAATGCCAGTCTAACATCAGGAGTGGTTCCCAAAATATTTAAACATGCTGTCGTACCAGGTTTTTCTTAAAAAACCTGAGCTTAATGTAAAAGTTCCTGCAAACTTCAGGCCGATTTCCAAGTTGCCTTTTTTATGTAAAGCCTTGGAAAAAATAGTTTATAATCAGATAATTGTCCACCTGCAGGAGCGTGATGTTCTTGAGACTTTTCAGTCAGGTTTTAAAGCAATGCACAGTACTGAATCAGCACTTCTCAGAGTTTTTAATGATATTCTTTCATCATGTGACTCCGGTGACTGTGTGATCCTTATTTTACTGGACTTAACTGCTGCATTTGATACGGTCGATCATGATATTTTAATCTCACGTTTGGAAAATTGTGTCTCTGGTGTGGCTCTGGATCAGTTCAGGTCCTCTTTAAACGACCTCTTTAAGCTTTTCAGTTTGTCCAGGGGACTATGAGTCCTCCAGTGCGCCACTAGGATATGGAGTCCCACAGGGATCCATTCTAGGTCCTGTTCTGTTTTCTTTATATTTACTCCCTTTGGACTCCATTCTTAGGAGACATGGCATCTCCTTTCATTGTTACACAGATGACTGCCAGATTTATCTCCCTCTTAAGAATGATGGGTCTTCTCTTGATTCTCTTCAAACATGTCTGAAGGACGTCAAATCTTGGATGGCAATGAACTTTCTTAACCTAAATGACTCCAAAACAGAGATGGTGGTGTTTGGTTCCGGGTCCACTGATGTACCACCTATCGATCTGGACCATTTTAATTTATTTTACAAGCCAGAAATTGTGAGCCTGGGTTTTAAAATTCTGAATTAAAGCTTGAAGCCAGATTCGGTCCGTGGTGAAAGCAGGTTTCTTCCATCTGAGGCAGCTGGTGGAAGTTAAACACTTTTTAGCACGTCTGCACTTTGAAGCAGTAATCCATGCCTTTGTAACCGCCCGGCTGGATTATTGCACCGCACTTTATTTTGGGGTGAGTCAGTCGTTTTCACCTCGACTGCAGCTGGTACAAAATGCAGCTGCACGTCTTTTATCTGGAACACGTAGATATGAGCACATCACCCCGGTTTTATCATCTCTTCACTGGATGCCCGTGCACTTTAGGATCCATTCTAAGCTGCTTTTATTAGTTTTTAAATGTCTGAATGGTGCTGCTCGCGGTACCTCTCTGAGCTCCTCCATCCCTACACACCCTCTGGTCTCTCAGGTCGGCTGACCAGCTGCTTCCGTCAGTACCGAGGAGGAAACGGAAGCTCAGAGGGGACCGTGTGCGAAGATGGACGCTGTACATTTTAGTGCTGATCTGTATGAATGTTAGATCTTTTTTTCACGTTGTTCATCATTTTATTTTGAATGATTTAAATTGATTGATTGAATCTGATTGATTTAATCTGATTGATTGAATCTGATTGATTGAAACGTTGCAGGACAAAAGGTTGTCTGAAGCTGAAGAACCTGAACATCGACGGAACAGATGAAACTGCGGGCAGAGCCTTCAGCAGTCAGCGTCTGGACGATGCTGAAATCTGCATCCTGCTAGCAGACACAACTGATGTGTGTTTTGTTGAGGATTTCTCCGTTTCTCCTCACGGATCAGCAGCATTTAACACGTATGTTGAGAACATCGGAGCAGATAAACGGACGAAACAAAGAGCTCAGAGAACTGTGAGCTGATGAGGAACCCCACTGTGTCCTTCCTCCTCTGGGACCACAACTGGAGCATCTTCCTGCTTGCAGGCATCCTTCTTGACCCAGGAAGGCGGCAGCACACATTCGCTGAATAATCGGATTAGGAGCAAGAAGCAGAGAAGGTGACGGAGTTTGTTCCGCTCTGTGAGCCCACCTGGACTGAGCAGAGACCGAGAGTGATCAGGTCCCTCAGACCTGATGTTCAGCTAAAACGCTTCTTCTGGTCATGTGACCTCATCTGGACACGCCCACCGCTGTGTGTGTAGGGGGTATTCAGTCCTCAGGGACCTCCTCGGGAAGTGGGTCAATGGTTTGTCGAGGCAGGAACACACACACCTCCGGCCCTGGGGGTGTAATCAGCAGCCATGAGAGTTACACGGAATAATTAGCAGCTCTGTGACTCGGACGGGAGGCTCAGACTGTTTGATAATTACTGCTACCTGACGGCTTGGTTTGATCAGATCGATCAGCTTCAGACCAAAGCAGCTAGTTGGAACTTGTTAATCTGACCGGATGAACTTTGGGTTCAGCTCAGGGTCTAATCACCAAGCCTTTTCTTGGATTGTGTCACCATAGCAACTGGAAACCAAACCTGCCAGGATTTCTGTGTAAAAACCAGGTTTTCTCTGTGAAATGTGTGGGCAGAGAGAAAGACGGAAGAGTTCATCGGATGTGAGTCACAGTAAGTCCTTTATAAACCTCCTGGATCCAGACCACTTGGTGTTGGTCTGAATCAACGGGAGCGACTGAATAAATACATTGTGTGAAGAAACAAAGACAAAGGAAACAGACAAACTGGAATTATCAGATTATTTATTAAAACTGTAAGAAAGCAGATTATCAATAGGTGTGACTTTTTGAACGTCAGACCTTTATTCACACGTCTCTAGTCACTTCCAGTGTGAAACTCTGGCAGAATGACTGTGTGACTGATGTTGTAGCCTCAGTCTGAATGTCTCATTGAGGGACTGGTTTCAGTTGCGGTGGACGTCTACCCCCATCCCCGTTCTCAGAGCTGCATTCTGCAGAACAGACCTTTTCCAAGTCATCGCCCCAGACTGCTGCTGACCTCAGCCACTGTTGTTCTGACCAGAGCATGGCACGGCAGTTCTCTCAGGAGAGGATGTCAACAGCTGTCTTACTGATAAATAAAATTAGCTCAAAGATAGAATTCTCCAGTAATTAAGGACACACAGGACTGTCCTGATCACACACTGTCCTGTGTGAAATGTCTCCTAAACTAGTTAATTATTTCACTTCAGTATCAAAGTCAGAAAAAGAGACTTTAAGTTTGATAGGAAGTGGAAAAAACATGAATTTACCAGTGTCAGTCAGTTTCTCAGGGCCTGGAAGTCCTCTTCATGGAGGTTTTATATTTCTCGGAGCCTGTTCGGAGACAGAGCGCCCTCTGCTGGACAAACATCAGCATGTCTGCAAGAAGATGAAAAATAGCATTTACAATAAAGTTTGTACATTCCCAGAAGCTTCCCAGAAGCTCAGATTTCAAGATGCTTATTGATTCTCTGTGAATTTCACTCTCACAGAAGGATCACACTGAAAATGGCTGCAGAGAAAAATATACAGAAAATAAACTTTCACCTGAAAGCTCGTTTATACTGTATAAATGCCCTGATTTCATGGACTGGATTCCTTATCGTGTCTGTTTGTTGTTTCATTCAGAACACGTTGATCTAAGTGTGATGAAGAGGAGGGAAGAAGCAGGAAGTAATCATGAAAAATGAAGCAGCAGGAAAACACAGCGCCCTCATGTGGCCACAGACCCAAACAACATGTAGAGACAGAACCTGCAAATCTATCTGGAATAATAAAAATCTGTTGTTTTCCTGCACATTTATGACAGTTACTCCGTTTCTGGAGTTCATTTAACCTCCTGATACTTTCCTGTTTAGTCTGTTTTAATTCTCCTCTTGTGTGTAAAGATGAACCCATACTAGATAAATCTTTCTGAAAAGTTCTGACTTGAACTCTTCTGCTGTCTCCTTCTGGCTGTTTGTAAAACTGCTTCATTGTGTCTCTCCAGTTTTATTTTTTATGGTTCATTACCAGTTTATCTGGCCGACTTTATAAAGACAATAAAATCAAATCAAGTCAGATACTAAAATTATAATAATAAAAGAAGAATTCAATTAAAAGCTATTTTAAAAATATTTTTAGAAGATTATAAGAAATTAAACAAACTAAAAAAAAACAACAACAACAAAAAAAAAAAAAAAAAAAAAAAACCAGACGGAAACTGATTTTAATCAGGAGTGGTACTTCATTTAAAAAAATGTACTTAATTACAGGCTTTTTAATTAATTGATTTTGATTAATCCCATTTTAATCACATAACAATATTTGACCCAAAAAGCAACATTTTTAATTTAAATGATCTTGATGGATGACTAATCCTAATAATAAACACAGATATTAGTATTATACACTCAGAAGCTCTATTAACATCTGGAAAAAGACATTTAATTTAATTTTTATTCAAAACAGTAGAAAAAAAAATTACAGTTCAAAACATAACAGGTCTGTCTGGTCTGACAGGCAACATGTGCAGTAGGTACACTAGCTAAGTATGACAAGCTAGTAAGGTCTACCAGGACACATTCAGCTGTATTAATACACCTCCCCCATGAGATCAGAAGTATCTCCCACACAGTGCATCTACCTAAAAACAAATTTCCTACATTAATATAGCTTCTCTTCAAAATCAGTCCTTCCTGTTCAACTAAAGTACCTTCCACTGCCACATAATAAACTCTGAAATATCTCAGTTAACTCAGTTTTCTTTAAAACAAGAACACTGCTCAGTATCACATTTATCCCCGGTAACGAAACGGCAGCCGTGCACCTTGAGCGTCTCAGAGTCTCAGACGGCTCAGACTGGTCCGCTCACCAGCTGGCGGTACTGGTGCAGCAGACCCTGGCTCTCCAATGTCAGTCTCCTGCTCTTCTGATGGTGTTCCACATTCAGGGTCTGGATTTGAAATGCCCTGGGTGTCGATATGACACAGGACCAGTCTGTTGTGTTACCAGGGATCCATCTGGGTTTCACTCCTGCTGTGTTGCACAGGTACACTGAGTCATCCCCATCAGACTGCCTCACAGCAGCTCGCCTGTCATGCTCCTCCTTCTGCTGGTACTGTCACCTCCGGATCCTCTCGGTTTTGGTTTTAGGAAGTCCAATTGCGTACGCCAATGCCTCTTCAGGTGCAAGTCTGCTGGTAACTCTCCAGTCGCGCCATTGGCAGATGGATGGATGAAAGTGTGAGCTCTTGTCCTCTCCAGCAAGCTTTTTCATGCCTGCTTTGAACCTGCAACATATCTCAGCCAAGTCATTGGCAGCCGGATGCCTTGGCATCCCAGTTCCGACAAACTTCTGAAACTTGACTTGAAGGTTGCGGCATTGTCCATAACAATCTGCTCAGGTATTCCATAGGTTGCAAAAAGTCTCTTAAGCCTTGAAACAGTCACAGATGGTATATGTGACATCTCAAAAACCTCCCACTGCCCTCTAGCGGCACATGCAACAATGGCTGTTCACACACATTTTCTGAGATTATGCTGAGTCCAGCTCCAGAGTCAACTTCTGTCCATTCACGCAAAAAATGGCCTTATGTGGCTGTCGGACAGCACCACTCATACTGAACACAGAAAACATGGTGCTTCATCTTCTATTTCACCAGCTTGTTTCTTAAAGCCTGTCACTTTTCTTTTATGCCGTTCACTGTCCTTCTTCCCCTTGTTCTTGGGTTTCCCATGTACCGGACCTCCAGCCTTGCACACTTTAAGAATGTAGTAGCAGTCGCTGGTGCCATGATTCTTTACACCTGTAGCACCCTGCTTGCTTTGAAAGCGAGTGCTAGTACTGCGTGTCCATTACCTTGTGCACCAACAATGTGGCATCATCACCTTTCCTCAACTGCTGCACATTTCGGTGGACAGTCTCCACGTTCACCACAAGCTCCACACCTCTAGCAGCATTTTTTTTTTTTATAACTCATCCATTTATAAGTAATTTCTTCTCAAAATTCAGCATAATTGTGGGTGTGCCCTTTTGATTGACAGGTGCCTGTGTGGCGATTCCTGTTCCCTGGTGGTCAGCAGCTGATGACTGGAGAACACCTGATCCACATTCCGGCAATCTACAACTGCCTATTTAAGACCAGCTCTGCTGTCTGCTGCTATCCAGCACCAGACTGTTGATTGCCCAGTGGTAAACAGCTCTCGGCCTCTGCTAGTTTGCTGCGTACACGCCTTCAGGTTTTAACCTGTCCTGTCTTCCTCCTGCTACAGATTTCCGCCTGCCGGTCTGCCAGTTTACCTGCCTGCTGCTTGCCCACCTGCTTGCCTGCCTACCTCCTGCTGTTTTCCAGTTTGCCAATCTTCAAAGTCCCAGCTGGGACATTCACAAGATCTGAGGAAACCCAATGAACTTTTCCCTGAAAATGTGTTACGCAGAAGTCTACCGCGTGGCATTTGGATTTCAGGGTAGCTATTGCTTCATATGAAGGCTTGCCATGGTGCATCCTACCCCCCGTCTCCCTGATGGACCAACATCCATCCAAAAGCAGCTTGTTTGGGGAGCAGCCGGATAGAGCTATATCACTATTACAGCTTATCAAACTGGGGGCCCCAATATAACTTCAAGGGGCCGTCAGATCATTGTACATAAAATGTCATTTATCAGGGTTGTCATAATTAATGTGTTAGATGAAATAGATTAATATTTGGAATTGATAACTTTTTCATGAGTAAACAACAAAGTTAAAAAAAAAAAGTCATATTAAAATCAGAATTTTGAGAGAAACTGATTTGGGGGATGAAGACGCTTTGTCACAGCAGTAAACTGAATTCACTTCCTGATGAATGAAGACTGACAGCTTTCAGGCCTCACCTGTTGGTAATGGCCACAGGATGACAGGAACCAGTCACCATTTAGTCATCCCATCTGGTCCATTTTCATCGTCACCATTTCAGCAACTCCCACGTCATGCAAATACACCAGATTAAACACCCATTTCTAACTGTCAGCTGTTTTTTGAGTTTTTTTTCAAATATAATCTTCAGATCAAAATATAAAACAGCCTGTTTTTAGTTTTTTGTTTTCAGATTTCTTAAGCGGCATGAAGATGAAGTTTTAGATTTCTAAGAGTAAAGCAAAAAAGAGCATTTCTTTAATTAATTTATTTTTCCAATTTGGAATAGGCAATTTAATCCAATTCTGTTTAATTTAATTTAATTTAATTTATTTTAAGCTTTATGTGTATAACACTATTTCAATACATATAGTGTCATGAAACTTTACAGCCATAATCAGTTCAAGCTGATTATGATCTAATTACCTTTAGTCTAGTTCATAAGAATTGTGTTCTTACAAGTCAAGCCATAAAAACAAACAGGTTGCAGCTTATTTGGTCTTCGATTCAACTCCCCATCCTGCGCTGCATGAGGTGGCAAGCAACTGTTTAAGCAATGAAACATCCACCAGAACCAGGACCAGAATCGAGGAGATAAAATATGAAGTGCTTTCCCCAGACATGGCAGAAACAACACATGCCGACTCTAACATGTCTGTATGAGCTGATCACAACAACAAAATCAGTGGAAACTAAAGTGAAGTGTAGCTGCACAACTTTTTAATCACTGTTGGTGCTTTCTGAACATGTTAAAGAGAAGATCTGCACATGGAACCAACAAACCCTAAAAAACACGGGTTTTGATCCATTTTATTAAACAGTTTATAAATGTGGATTCTCATCATGATGAGGTGGAATGGGAGATTCTCATGGTGATGTGGTGTAATGGGAGATTCTCATCATTATGAGGTGGAACGGGAGATTCTCATCATGATGTGGCGGAACGGGAGATTCTCATGGTGATGTGGTAGAACAAGATTCTCATCATGATGAGGTGGAACGGGAGATTCTCGTGGTGATGAGGTGAAACGGGAGATTCTCATCATTATGTGGCGGAACGGGAGATTCTTATGATGATCAGGTGGAACGAGAGATTCTCTTGGTGATGAGGTGGAACGGGAGATTCTCATGGTGATGTGGTGGAATGGCAGATTCTCATGGTGATGAGGTGGAAGGGGAGACGAGAATCTCCTGTTACACCTCATCACCATGAGAATGTCCCGATCCACCTCATCATGATGAGAATCTCCCGTTCCACCTCATCATGATGACAATCTCCCGTTCCACCTCATCACCATGAGAGTCTCCCATTCCACCTCATCACCATGACAATCTCCCATTCCACCTCAATACCATGACAATATCTCGTTCTCCCGTTCCACCTCATCACCAGGAGAGTCTCCAGTTCCACCTCATCGCCATGAGAATCTCCCGTTCCACCTCATCACCATGAGAATCTCCCATTCCACCTCATCACCATGAGAATCTCCCGTTCCATCACATCATGATGAGAATCTCCCGTTCCACCTCATCACCATGAAAATCTCCCGTTCCACCTCATCACCAGGAGAGTCTCCAGTTCCACCTCATCACCATGAGAATCTCCCGTTCCACCTCATAACCATGAGAATCTCCCGTTCCACCTCATCACCAGGAGAGTCTCCCGTTCCACCTCATCACCATGAGAATCTCCCGTTCCATCACATAACCATGAGAATCTCCCGTTAAAAATCATCTCCATTAGAATGTCCAGTTCCACCAGATAATGATGAGAATCTCCCGTTCCAGCTCATCACCAAAATTAAACGGACATAACTCCCACATAAAGCAACATTTCTGCACCAAATTTGCTAGATATGATGGCAGTCCCCTCCTACAGAGTTCTATATGCCAATATTTTGATTATGAAATAGCCACGCCCCCTCCCAGTGAAACTTTTTACTATGAGAATTTTCCGTTCCAACTCATCACTATGAGAATCTCCCGTTCCACCTCTTCACCATGAGAATCTCCCATTAAACCTCATCACCATGAGAATCTCCGGTTCCAGCACATAATGATGAGAATCTGCCGTTCAACCTCATCATTTCCCGTTCCACCTCATCACCATGAAAATCTCCCGTTCCACCTCATCACCATGAGAATCTCCCGTTCCACCTCATCACCATGAAAATCTCCCGTTCCACCTCATCACCATGAGAATCTCCCGATCCACCTCATCACCATGAGAATCTCCAGTTCCATCAAATCATGATGAGAATCTTCCATTCCACCTCATCACCATGAGAATCTCCCGTTCCACCTCATCACCAGGAGAGTCTCCAGTTCCTCCTCATCACCATGAGAATCTCCTGTTCCACCTCATCACCATGAGAATCTCCCGTTCCACCTCATCACCATGAGAATTTCCCGTTCCATCACATCATGATGAGAATTTCCCGTTCCACCTCATCACCATGAGAATCTCCCGTTCCACCTCATCACCAGGAGAGTCTCCAGTTCCTCCTCATAACCATGAGAATCTCCCGTTCCACCTCATCACCATGAGAATCTCCCGTTCCACCTCATCACCATGAGAATCTCCCGTTCCATCACATCACCAGGAGAATCTCTCATTCCACCTCATCACCATGAGAATCTCCCATTCCACCTCATCATGATGAGAATCTCCCATTCCACCTCATCACCATGAAAATCTCCCGTTCCACCTCATCACCATGAGAATCTCCGGTTCCACCACATCACCATGAGAATCTCCAGTTCCACCACATCACCATGAGAATATCCCGTTCCACCTCATCACCATGAGAATCTCCCGTTTAACCTCATTACCATGAGAATCTCCCGTTTAACCTCATCAGGAGAGTCTCCAGTTCCTCCTCATCACCATGAGAATCTCCCGTTCCACCTCATCACCATGAGAATCTCCCATTCCACCTCATCACCATGAGAATCTCCCATTCCAGCTCATCACCATGAGAATCTCCCGTTATGCCTCATCACCATGAGAATCTCCCATTCCACCTCATCATGATGAGAATCTCCCATTCCATCTCATCACCATGAGAATCTCCCATTCCACCTCATCACCATGAGAGTCTCCAGTTCCACCTCATCACCATGAGAATCTCCCATTCCACCTCATCACCATGAGAATCTCCTGTTCCACCTCATCATGATGAGAATCTCCCGTTCCACCTCATCATGATGACAATCTCCCGTTCCACCTCATCACCATGAGAATCTCCCATTCCAGCTCATCACAACGAGAGTCTCCCATTCCACCTCATCATGATGAGAATCTCCCATTCTACCAAATTACCATGACAATCTCCCATTCCACCTCAATACCATGACAATATCTCGTTCCACCTCATCTCCATGAGAGTCTCCAATTCCTCCTCATCACCATGAGAATCTCCCGTTCCACCTGATCACCATAGGAATCTCCCGTTCCACCTCATCACCATGAGAATCTCCCATTGCACCTCATCACCATGAGAATCTCCCGATCCAATACATCACCATGACAATCTCCCGTTCCACCACATCATGATGGGAATCTCCCGTTCCACCGCATCACCATAAAAATCTCCCGTTCCACCTCATCACCATGAGAATCTCCCGATCCACCTCATCACCATGAGAATCTCCAGTTCCATCAAATCATGATGAGAATCTTCCGTTCCACCTCATCACCATGAGAATCTCCCGTTCCACCTCATCACCAGGAGAGTCTCCAGTTCCTCCTCATCACCATGAGAATCACCCATTGTCATGGTGATGAAGTTGTACGGGAGATTCTCATGGTGATGTGGTGGCACGGGAGATTCTCATGGTGATGAGGTGGAACTGAAGATTCTCATTATGATGTGGTGAAACGGGAGATTTTCATGGTGATGAGGTGGAATGGGAGATTCTCAGGGTGATTTGGTGGAATGGGAGATTCTCATCATTATGTGGTGGAACGGGAGATTCTCATGGTGATGAGGTGGAACGGGAGATTCTCATAGTGATGAGGTGGAACGGGAGATTCTCATGGTGATGAGGTGGAACGGGAGATTCTCATGGTGATGAGGTGGAACAGGAGATTCTCATGGTGATTAGGTGGAAAAGGGAGATTCTCATGGTGATGAGGTGGAATGGGAGATTCTCATCATTATGTGGTGGAATGGGAGATTCTCATGGTGATGAGGTGGAATGGGAGATTGTCATGGTGATTTGGTGGAAGGGGAGATTCTCATCATTATGTGGTGGAACGGGAGATTCTCATGGTGATGAGGTGGAACGGGAGATTCTCATGGTGATGAGGTGGAACGGGAGATTCTCATGGTGATGAGCTGGAAAGGGAGATTCTCGTGGTGAAGTGGTGGAACGGGACATTCTCATCATGATGAGGTGGAACCGCAGATTCTCATCATTATGTGCTGAAACCGGAGATTCTCATGGTGATGAGGTTTAACGGGAGATTCTCATGGTGAAGAGGTGGAATGGGAGATTCTCATAGTGATGAGGTGGAACGGGAGATTGTCATGCTGATGTGGTGGAACGGGAGATTCTCATGGTGATGAGGTGGAACGGAAAATTCTCATGGTGAAGAGGTTTAACGGGAGATTCTCATGGTGATGTGGTGGAATGGGAGATTGTCATGGTGATGAGGTGGAATGGGAGATTCTCATGGTGAAGAGGTGGAACGGCAGATTCTCATCATCGTGTGGTAGAACGGGAGATTCTCATGGTGATGAGGTGGAACGGGAGATTCTCATGATAGTGAGTTTTACGGTAGATTCTCATGGTGATGAGGTGGAAAAGGAGATTCTCATGGTGATGAGGTGGAATGGGAGATTCTCATTATGATGTGGTGGATCGAGAGATTCTCATGGTGATGAGGTGGAATGGGAGACTCTCATGGTGATGTGGTGGAACTGGAGATTCTCAATATGATGTGGTGGCACGGAAGATTCTCATGGTGATGAGGTGGAACGGGAGATTCTCATGGTGATTTGGTGGAAAGGGAGATTCTCATCATTATGTGGTGGAACGGGAGATTCTCATGATGATGAGGTGGAACGGGAGATTATCATCATTATGTGGTGGAACGGGAGATTCTCATGATGATGAGGTGGAACGGGAGATTATCATCATTATGTGGTGGAACGGGAGACTCTCATAGTTATGAGGTGGAACGGGAGATTCTTATGGTGATGAGCGGGAACAGGAGACTCTCATGGTGATGAGGTGGAATAAGAGATTCTCATGGTGATGTGGTGGAACAGGAGATTCTCGTGGTGATGAAGTGGAACGGGAGATTCTCATGGTGAAGTGGTGGAACGGGAGATTCTCATGGTGATGAGATGGAATGGGAGGAACTCATCATGATGAGGTGGAATGGGAGATTCTCATTGTGATGAGGTGAAACGGGAGATTCCCATGGTTATGAGGTGGAACTGGAGAACCTCATCGTGATGAGGTGGAACGGGAGATTGTCATGGTGATGAGGTGGAATGGGAGATTCTCATGGTTATGTGGTGGAACGGGATATACTCATGGTGAAGAGGTGGAACGGCAGATTCTCATCATCGTGTGGTAGAACGGGAGATTCTCATGGTGATGAGGTGGAACGGGAGATTCTCATGATAGTGAGTTTTACGGTAGATTCTCATGGTGATGAGGTGGAAAAGGAGATTCTCATGGTGATGAGGTGGAATGGGAGATTCTCATTATGATGTGGTGGATCGAGAGATTCTCATGGTGATGAGGTGGAATGGGAGACTCTCATGGTGATGTGGTGGAACTGGAGATTCTCAATATGATGTGGTGGCACGGAAGATTCTCATGGTGATTTGGTGGAATGGGAGATTCTCATCATTATGTGGTGGAACGGGAGATTCTCATGGTGATGAGGTGGAACGGGAGATTCTCATGGTGATGAGCTGGAACGGGAGACTCTCATAGTTATGAGGTAGAACGGGAGATTCTTATGGTGATGAGCGGGAACAGGAGACTCTCATGGTGATGAGGTGGAACGGGAGATTCTAATGGTGATGAGCTGGAACGGGAGATTCTCATGGTGATGAGGTGGAATAAGAGATTCTCATGGTGATGTGGTGGAACAGGAGATTCTCGTGGTTATGAAGTGGAACGGGAGATTCTCATGGTGAAGTAGTGGAACGGGAGATTCTCATGGTGATGAGATGGAATGGGAGGAACTCATCATGATGAGGTGGAATAAGAGATTCTCATGGTGATGTGGTGGAACAGGAGATTCTCGTGGTGATGAAGTGGAACGGGAGATTCTCATGGTGAAGTAGTGGAACGGGAGATTCTCATGGTGATGAGATGGAATGGGAGGAACTCATCATGATGAGGTGGAATGGGAGATTCTCATCGTGATGAGGTGAAACGGGAGATTCCCATGGTTATGAGGTGGAACTGGAGAACCTCATCGTGATGAGGTGGAACGGGAGATTGTCATGGTGATGAGGTGGAACGGGAGATTCTAATGGTGATGAGCTGGAACGGGAGATTCTCATGGTGATGAGGTGGAATAAGAGATTCTCATGGTGATGTAGTGGAACAGGAGATTCTCGTGGTGATGAGGAGGAATGGGAGATTCTCATGGTTATGTGGTGGAACGGGATATTCTCATCATTATCTGGTGGAACGGGAGATTCTCATGGTGATGAGGTTTAACGGGACATTCTCATGGTGAAGAGGTGGAACGGGAGATTCTCATAGTGATGAGGTGAAACGGCAGATTGTCATGCTGATGTGGTGGAACGGGAGATTCTCATGGTGATGAGGTGGAACGGAAAATTCTCATAGTGAAGAGGTGGAACGGGAGATTCTCATGGTGATGTGGTGGAACGGGAGATTCTCATGGTGATGAGGTGGAATGGGAGATTCTCATGGTTATGTGGTGGAACGGGAGATACTCATGGTGATGAGGTGGAACGGCAGATTCTCATCATCGTGTGGTAGAACGGGAGATTCTCATGGTGATGAGGTGGAACGGGAGATTCTCATGATAGTGAGTTTTACGGTAGATTCTCATGGTGATGAGGTGGAAAAGGAGATTCTCATGGTGATGAGGTGGAATGGGAGATTCTCATTATGATGTGGTGGATCGGGAGATTCTCATGGTAATGAGGTGGAATGGGAGACTCTCATGGTGATGTGGTGGCACGAAAGATTCTCATGGTGATGAGGTGGAATGGGAGATTCTCATGGTGATTTGGTGGAATGGGAGATTCTCATCATTATGTGGTGGAACGGTAGATTCTCATGGTGATGAGTTGGAACGGCAGATTCTCATCATGATGAGGTGGAACGGGAGATTCTCATGGTGATGAGGTGGAACGGGAGATTCTCATGGTGATGAGCTGGAACGGGAGACTCTCATAGTTATGAGGTGGAATGGGAGATTCTTATGGTGATGAGCGGGAACAGGAGACTCTCATGGTGATGAGGTGGAACGGGAGATTCTAATGGTGATGAGCTGGAACGGGAGATTCTCATGGTGATGAGGTGGAATAAGAGATTCTCATGGTGATGTGGTGGAACAGGAGATTCTCGTGGTGATGAAGTGGAACGGGAGATTCTCATGGTGAAGTGGTGGAACGGGAGATTCTCATGGTGATGAGATGGAATGGGAGGAACTCATCATGATGAGGTGGAATGGGAGATTCTCATCGTGATGAGGTGAAACGGGAGATTCCCATGGTTATGAGGTGGAACTGGAGAACCTCATCGTGATGAGGTGGAACGGGAGATTGTCATGGTGATGAGGTGGAACGGGAGATTCTAATGGTGATGAGCTGGAACGGGAGATTCTCATGGTGATGAGGTGGAACGGGAGACTCTCATAGTTATGAGGTGGAACGGGAGATTCTTATGGTGATGAGCGGGAACAGGAGACTCTCATGGTGATGAGGTGGAACGGGAGATTCTCATGGTGATGAGGTGGAATAAGAGATTCTCATGGTGATGTGGTGGAACAGGAGATTCTCGTGGTGATGAAGTGGAACGGGAGATTCTCATGGTGAAGTGGTGGAACGGGAGATTCTCATGGTGATGAGATGGAATGGGAGGAACTCATCATGATGAGGTGGAATGGGAGATTCTCATCGTGATGAGGTGAAACGGGAGATTCCCATGGTTATGAGGTGGAACTGGAGAACCTCATCGTGATGAGGTGGAACGGGAGATTGTCATGGTGATGAGGTGGAACGGGAGATTCTCATGGTGATGAGGTGGAACGGGAGATTCTAATGGTGATGAGCTGGAACGGGAGATTCTCATGGTGATGAGGTGGAATAAGAGATTCTCATGGTGATGTAGTGGAACAGGAGATTCTCGTGGTGATGAAGTGGAACCGGAGATTCTCATCATGATGAGGTGGAACGGGAGATTCTCATCATGATGAGGTGGAATGGCAGATTCTCAACATTATGTGCTAGAACCGGAGATTCTCATGGTGATGAGGTTTAACGGGAGATTCTCATGGTGTAGAGGTGGAACGGGAGATTCTCATAGTGATGAGGTGGAACGGGAGATTGTCATGCTGATGTGGTGGAACTGGAGATTCTCATGGTGATGAGGTGGAACGGAAAATTCTCATAGTGAAGAGGTTTAACGGGAGATTCTCATGGTGATGTGGTGGAACGGGAGATTCTCATGGTGATAAGGAGGAATGGGAGATTCTCATGGTTATGTGGTGGAACGGGAGATACTCATGGTGATGAGGTGGAACGGCAGATTCTCATCATCGTGTGGTAGAACGGGAGATTCTCATGGTGATGAGGTGGAACGGGAGATTCTCATGATAGTGAGTTTTACGGTAGATTCTCATGGTGATGAGGTGGAAAAGGAGATTCTCATGGTGATGTGGTGGAATGGCAGATTCTCATGGTGATGAGGTGGAACGGCAGATTCTGATCATGATGAGGTGGAACGGGAGATTCTCATGGTGATGTGGTGGAACCGGAGATTCTCATGGTGATGAGATGGAACGGGAGATTCTCATGGTGATGAAGTGGAACGGGAGATTCTCATCAATATGAGGTGGAATGGGAGATTCTCATGGTGATGAGGTGGAACGGGAGATTCTAATCATGATGAGGTGGAATGGGAGATTCTCATGGTGATGAAGTGGAACGGGAGATTCTCATCAATATGAGGTGGAATGGGAGATTCTAATCATGATGAGGTGGAATGGGATATTCTCATGGTGATGAAGGGGAACGGGACATTCTCATGGTGATGAGGTGGAACGGGATATTCTCATGGTGATGAGGTGGAATGGCAGATTCTCATCAATATGAGGTGGAATGGGAGATTCTCATCGTGATGAGGTGAAATGGGAGATTCTCATGGTGATGAGGTGGAACGGGAGATTCTCATGGTGATGAGCTGGAACGGGAGACTCTCATAGTTATGAGGTGGAACGGGAGATTCTTATGGTGATGAGCGGGAACGGGAGACTCTCATGGTGATGAGGTGGAACGGGAGATTCTAATGGTGATGAGCTGGAACGGGAGATTCTCATGGTGATGAGGTGGAATAAGAGATTCTCATGGTGATGTGGTGGAACAGGAGATTCTCGTGGTGATGAAGTGGAACGGGAGATTCTCATGGTGAAGTGGTGGAACGGGAGATTCTCATGGTGATGAGATGGAATGGGAGGAACTCATCATGATGAGGTGGAATGGGAGATTCTCATCGTGATGAGGTGAAACGGGAGATTCCCATGGTTATGAGGTGGAACTGGAGAACCTCATCGTGATGAGGTGGAGCGGGAGATTGTCATGGTGATGAGGTGGAACGGGAGATTCTCATCGTGATGAGGTGGAACGGGAGATTCCAATGGTGATGAGCTGGAACGGGAGATTCTCATGGTGATGAGGTGGAATAAGAGATTCTCATGGTGATGTAGTGGAACAGGAGATTCTCGTGGTGATGAAGTGGAACCGGAGATTCTCATCATGATGAGGTGGAACGGGAGATTCTCATCATGATGAGCTGGAACGGCAGATTCTCATCATTATGTGCTAGAACCGGAGATTCTCATGGTGATGAGGTTTAACGGGAGATTCTCATGGTGAAGAGGTGGAACGGGAGATTCTCATAGTGATGAGGTGGAACGGGAGATTGTCATGCTGATGTGGTGGAACGGGAGATTCTCATGGTGATGAGTTGGAACGGAAAATTCTCATAGTGAATAGGTTTAACAGGAGATTCTCATGGTGATGTGGTGGAACGGGAGATTCTCATGGTGATGAGGAGGAATGGGAGATTCTCATGGTTATGTGGTGGAACGGGAGATTCTCATCATTATATGGTGGAACGGAAGATTCTCATGGTGATGAGGTTTAACGGGACATTCTCATGGTGAAGAGGTGGAACGGGAGATTCTCATAGTGATGAGGTGGAACGGGAGATTGTCATGCTGATGTGGTGGAACGGGAGATTCTCATGGTGATGAGGTGGAACGGAAAATTCTCATGGTGAAGAGGTGGAACGGGAGATTCTCATGGTGATGTGGTGGAACACGAGATACTCATGGTGAAGAGGTGGAATGGGAGATTCTCATGGTTATGTGGTGGAACGGGAGATACTCATGGTGATGAGGTGGAACGGCAGATTCTCATCATCGTGTGGTAGAACGGGAGATTCTCATGGTGATGAGGTGGAACGGGAGATTCTCATGATAGTGAGTTTTACGGTAGATTCTCATGGTGATGAGGTGGAAAAGGAGATTGTCATGGTGATGAGGTGGAATGGGAGATTCTCATTATGATGTGGTGGATCGGGAGATTCTCATGGTGATGAGGTGGAATGGGAGACTCTCATGGTGATGTGGTGGAACTGGAGATTCTCAATATGATGTGGTGGCACGGGAGATTCTCATAGTGATGAGGTGGAATGGGAGATTCTCATGGTGATTTGGTGGAATGGGAGATTCTCATCATTATGTGGTGGAACGTCAGATTCTCATGGTGATGAGGTGGAACGGCAGATTCTCATCATGATTGAGGTGGAACGGGAGATTCTCATGGTGATGAGGTGGAACGGGAGATTCTCATGGTGATGAGGTGGAACGGGAGATTCTCATGGTGATGAAGTGGAACGGCAGATTCTCATCAATATGAGGTGGAATGGGAGATTCTCATCGTGATGACGTGGAATGGGAGATTCTCATGGTGATGAGGTGGAACGGGAGATTCTCATGGTGATGAAGTGGAACGGGAGATTCTCATGGTGTTGAGGTGGAACGGGAGATTCTCATGGTGATGAGGTGGAATGGGAGATTCTCATGGTGATGAGGTGGAAGGGGAGATTCTCATCATGATGAGGTGGAACGGGAGATTCTTATGGGGATGTGGTGGAACGGGAGATTCTCATGGTGATGTGGTGGAATAGCAGATTCTCATGGTGATGAAGTGGAACGGCAGATTCTCATCATGATGAGGTGGAACGTGAGATTCTCATGGTGATGAAGTGGAACGGGAGATTCTCATCAATAAGAGGTGGAATGGGAGATTCTCATGGTGATGATGTGGAACGGGAGATTCTCATGGTGATGAGGTGGAACGGGAGATTCTCTTTTTTTTTTTTTTTTTTTTTTTTTTTTTTTTTTTTTTTTTTTTCTCATGGTGATGAAGTGGAACGGCAGATTCTCATCAATATGAGGTGGAATGGGAGATTCTCATGGTGATGAGGTGGAACGGGAGATTCTCATGGTGATGAAGTGGAACGGGAGATTCTCATGGTGATGAGGTGGAATGGGAGATTCTCATCATGATGAGGTGGAACGGGAGATTCTCATGGTGTTGAGGTGGAACGGGAGATTCTCATGGTGATGAGGTGGAATGGGAGATTCTCATGGTGATGAGGTGGAACGGGAGATTCTCATCATGATGAGGTGGAACGGGAGATTCTTATGGGGATGTGGTGGAACGGGAGATTCTCATGGTGATGTGGTGGAATGGCAGATTCTCATGGTGATGAAGTGGAACGGCAGATTCTCATCATGATGAGGTGGAACGTGAGATTCTCATGGTGATGAAGTGGAACGGGAGATTCTCATCAATATGAGGTGGAATGGGAGATTCTCATGGTGATGAGGTGGAACGGGAGATTCTCATGGTGATGAGGTGGAACGGGAGATTCTCATGGTGATGAAGTGGAACGGGGGATTCTCATCAATATGAGGTGGAATGGGAGATTCTCCACGTGATGTGGTGGAATGGGAGATTCTCATGGTGATGTGGTGGAACGGGAGATTCTGATCAATATGAGGTGGAATGGGAGATTCTCATGGTGATGTGGTGGAATGGGAGATTCTTATGGTGATGAGGTGGAACGGGAGATTCTCATGGTGATGAGGTGGAACGGGAGATCATTAATGGTGATGAAGTGGAATGGCAGATTCTTATCATGATGAGGTGGAATGGGAGATTCTCATGGTGATGAGGTGGAACGGCAGATTCTCATAATGATGAGGTGGAACGGAAGATTCTCATGGTGATGAGGTATAACGGGAGATTCTCATGGTGATGAGATGGAACGGGAGATTCTCATGGTGATGAAGTGGAACGGGAGATTCTCATGGTGATGAAGTGGAACGGCAGATTCTCATCAATATGAGGTTGAATGGGAGATTCTTATCGTGATAAGGTGGAATGGGAGATTGTCATGGTGATGTGGTGGAATGGGAGATTCTCATCAATATGAGGTGGAATGGGAGATTCTCATTGTTATGTGGTGGAATGGGAGATTCTTATGGTGATGAGGTGGAACGGGAGATTCTCATGGTGATGAGGTGGAACGGGAGATTCTCATGGTGATGAAGTGGAACGGCAGATTATTATCATGATGAGGTGGAATGGGAGATTCTCATAGTGATGAAGTTGAACGGGAGATTCTCATAGTGATGAGGGGGAACGGGAGATTCTCATCATCATGAGGTGGAACGGGAGATTCTCATCATCATGAGGTGGAACGGGAGATTCTCATGGTGATGTGGTTGAACGGCAGATTTTCATGGTGATGAGGTGGAACGGCAGATTCTCATCATGATGAGGTGGAACGGGAGATTCTCATGGTGATGAAGGGGAACGGGACATTCTCATGGTGATGAGGTGGAACGGGATATTCTCATGGTGATGAGGTGGAATGGCAGATTCTCATCAATATGAGGTGGAATGGGAGATTCTCATCGTGATGAGGTGGAATGGGAGATTCTCATGGTGATGAGGTGGAACGGGAGATTCTCATGGTGATGAAGGGGAACTGGAGATTCTCATGGTGATGAGGTGGAACGGGATATTCTCATCGTGATGAGGTGGAATGGGAGATTCTCATGGTGATGAGGTGGAGGGGGAGATTCTCATCATGATGAGGTGGAACGGGAGATACTTATGGTGATGTGGTGGAACGGGAGATTCTCATGGTGATGTGGTGGAATGGCAGATTCTCATGGTGATGAGGTGGAACGGCAGATTCTCATCATGATGAGGTGGAACGGGAGATTCTCATGGTGATGAGGTGGAACGGGAGTTTCTCATGGTGATGAGATGGAACGGGAGATTCTCATGGTGATGAAGTGGAACGGGAGATTCTCATCAATATGAGGTGGAACTGGAGATTCTCATGGTGATGAGGTGGAACGGCAGATTCTCATGGTGATGAGGTGGAACGAGAGATTCTCATGGTGATGAAGTGGAACGGTAGATTCTCATCAATATGAGGTGGAATGGGAGATTCTCATGGTGATGAGGTGGAATGGGAGATTCTCATCGTGATGTGGTGGAATGGGAGATTCTCATGGTGATGAGGTGGAACGGGAGATTCTCATGGTGATGAGGTGGAAGGGGAGATTCTCATCATGATGAGGTGGTACGGGAGATTATCATGGTGATGTGGTGGAACGGGAGATTCTCATGGTGATGTGGTGGAACGGCAGATTCTCATGGTGATGAGGTGGAACGGCAGATTCTCATCATGATGAGGTGGAACGGGAGATTCTCATGGTGATGAGGTGGAACGGGAGATTCTCATGGTGATGAGGTGGAAGGGGAGATTCTCATCATGATGAGGTGGAACCGGAGATTCTCATGGTGATGTGGTGGAACGGCAGATTCTAATCATGATGAGGTGGAATGGGAGATTCTCATGGTGATGAGGTGGAATGGGAGATTCTCATCGTGATGTGGTGGAATGGGAGATTCTCATGGTGATGTGGTTGAACGGCAGATTCTCATGGTGATGAGGTGGAAGGGGGGATTCTCATCATGATGAGGTGGAACGGGAGATTCTCATGGTGATATGGTGGAACGGGAGATTCTCATGGTGATGTGGTGGAACGGGAGATTCTCATGGTGATGTGGTGGAATGGCAGATTCTCATGGTGATGAGGTGGAAGGGGAGATTCTAATCATGATGAGGTGGAACGGGAGATTCTCATGGTGATGAAGGGGAACGGGACATTCTCATTGTGATGAAGTGGAATGGGAGATTCTCATGGTGATGAGGTGGAACGGGAGATTCTCATGGTGATGAGGTGGAAGGGGAGATTCTCATGGTGATGAAGTGGAACGGGAGATTCTCATCAATATGAGATGGAATGGGAGATTCTCATCGTGATGAGGTGGAATGGGAGATTCTCATCGTGATGTGGTGGAATGGGAGATTCTCATGGTGATGAGGTGGAAATGGGAGATTCTCATGGTGATGAGGTGGAAGGGGGGATTCTCATCATGATGAGGTGGAACGGGAGATTCTCATGGTGATATGGTGGAACGGGAGATTCTCATGGTGATGTGGTGGAACGGGAGATTCTCATGGTGATGTGGTGGAATGGCAGATTCTCATGGTGATGAGGTGGAACGGCAGATTCTCATCATGATGAGGTGGAACGGGAGATTCTCATGGTGATGTGGTGGAACCGGAGATTCTCATGGTGATGAGATGGAACGGGAGATTCTCATGGTGATGAAGTGGAACGGGAGATTCTCATCGTGATGAAGTGGAATGGGAGATTCTCATCGTGATGTGGTGGAATGGGAGATTCTCATGGTGATGTGGTGGAATGGGAGATTCTCATGGTGATGAGGTGGAACGGGAGATTCTCATGGTGATGAGGTGGAAGGGGAGATTCTCATCATGATGAGGTGGTACGGGAGATTCTCATGGTGATGAGGTGGAACGGGAGATTCTCATGGTGATGTGGTGGAACGGCAGATTCTCATGGTGATGAGGTGGAACGGCAGATTCTCATCATGATGAGGTGGAACGGGAGATTCTCATGGTGATGAGGTGGAACGGGAGATTCTCATGGTGATGAGGTGGAAGGGGAGATTCTCATCATGATGAGGTGGAACGGGAGATTCTCATGGTGATGTGGTGGAACGGCAGATTCTAATCATGATGAGGTGGAATGGGAGATTCTCATGGTGATGAGGTGGAATGGGAGATTCTCATCGTGATGTGGTGGAATGGGAGATTCTCATGGTGATGTGGTTGAACGGCAGATTCTCATGGTGATGAGGTGGAAGGGGGGATTCTCATCATGATGAGGTGGAACGGGAGATTCTCATGGTGATATGGTGGAACGGGAGATTCTCATGGTGATGTGGTGGAACGGGAGATTCTCATGGTGATGTGGTGGAATGGCAGATTCTCATGGTGATGAGGTGGAAGGGGAGATTCTAATTATGATGAGGTGGAACGGGAGATTCTCATGGTGATGAAGGGGAACGGGACATTCTCATTGTGATGAGGTGGAATGGGAGATTCTCATGGTGATGAGGTGGAACGGGAGATTCTCATGGTCATGAGGTGGAAGGGGAGATTCTCATGGTGATGAAGTGGAACGGGAGATTCTCATCAATATGAGGTGGAATCGGAGATTCTCATCGTGATGAGGTGGAATGGGAGATTTTCATCGTGATGTGGTGGAATGGGAGATTCTCATGGTGATGAGGTGGAAATGGGAGATTCTCATGGTGATGAGGTGGAAGGGGGGATTCTCATCATGATGAGGTGGAACGGGAGATTCTCATGGTGATATGGTGGAACGGGAGATTCTCATGGTGATGTGGTGGAACGGGAGATTCTCATGGTGATGTGGTGGAATGGCAGATTCTCATGGTGATGAGGTGGAACGGCAGATTCTCATCATGATGAGGTGGAACGGGAGATTCTCATGGTGATGTGGTGGAACCGGAGATTCTCATGGTGATGAGATGGAACGGGAGATTCTCATGGTGATGAAGTGTAACGGGAGATTCTCATCGTGATGAAGTGGAATGGGAGATTCTCATGGTGATGTGGTGGAATGGGAGATTCTCATGGTGATGTGGTGGAATGGGAGATTCTCATGGTGATGAGGTGGAACGGGAGATTCTCATGGTGATGAGGTGGAAGGGGAGATTCTCATCATGATGAGGTGGTACGGGAGATTCTCATGGTGATGTGGTGGAACGGGAGATTCTCATGGTGATGTGGTGGAACGGCAGATTCTCATGGTGATGAGGTGGAACGGCAGATTCTCATCATGATGAGGTGGAACGGGAGATTCTCATGGTGATGAGGTGGAACGGGAGATTCTCATGGTGATGAGGTGGAAGGGGAGATTCTCATCATGATGAGGTGGAACGGGAGATTCTCATGGTGATGTGGTGGAACGGCAGATTCTAATCATGATGAGGTGGAATGGGAGATTCTCATGGTGATGAGGTGGAATGGGAGATTCTCATCGTGATGTGGTGGAATGGGAGATTCTCATGGTGATGTGGTTGAACGGCAGATTCTCATGGTGATGAGGTGGAAGGGGGGATTCTCATCATGATGAGGTGGAACGGGAGATTCTCATGGTGATATGGTGGAACGGGAGATTCTCATGGTGATGTGGTGGAAATGGAGATTCTCATGGTGATGTGGTGGAATGGCAGATTCTCATGGTGATGAGGTGGAAGGGGAGATTCTAATCATGATGAGGTGGAACGGGAGATTCTCATGGTGATGAAGGGGAACGGGACATTCTCATTGTGATGAGGTGGAATGGGAGATTCTCATGGTGATGAGGTGGAACGGGAGATTCTCATGGTGATGAGGTGGAAGGGGAGATTCTCATGGTGATGAAGTGGAACGGGAGATTCTCATCAATATGAGGTGGAATGGGAGATTCTCATCGTGATGAGGTGGAATGGGAGATTCTCATGGTGATGAGATGGAACGGGAGATTCTCATGGTGATGAAGTGGAACGGGAGATTCTCATGGTGATGAAGTGGAATGGGAGATTCTCATCAATATGAGGTGGAATGGGAGATTCTCATGGTGATGAGGTGGAACGGGAGATTCTCATGGTGATGAGGTGGAAGGGGGGATTCTCATCATGATGAGGTGGAACGGGAGATTCTCATGGTGATATGGTGGAACGGGAGATTCTCATGGTGATGTGGTGGAACGGGAGATTCTCATGGTGATGTGGTGGAATGGCAGATTCTCATGGTGATGAGGTGGAACGGCAGATTCTCATCATGATGAGGTGGAACGGGAGATTCTCATGGTGATGTGGTGGAACCGGAGATTCTCATGGTGATGAGATGGAACGGGAGATTCTCATGGTGATGAAGTGGAACGGGAGATTCTCATCGTGATGAAGTGGAATGGGAGATTCTCATGGTGATGTGGTGGAATGGGAGATTCTCATGGTGATGTGGTGGAATGGGAGATTCTCATGGTGATGAGGTGGAACGGGAGATTCTCATGGTGATGAGGTGGAAGGGGAGATTCTCATCATGATGAGGTGGTACGGGAGATTCTCATGGTGATGTGGTGGAACGGGAGATTCTCATGGTGATATGGTGGAACGGCAGATTCTCATGGTGATGAGGTGGAACGGCAGATTCTCATCATGATGAGGTGGAACGGGAGATTCTCATGGTGATGAGGTGGAACGGGAGATTCTCATGGTGATGAGGTGGAAGGGGAGATTCTCATCATGATGAGGTGGAACGGGAGATTCTCATGGTGATGTGGTGGAACGGCAGATTCTAATCATGATGAGGTGGAATGGGAGATTCTCATGGTGATGAGGTGGAATGGGAGATTCTCATCGTGATGTGGTGGAATGGGAGATTCTCATGGTGATGTGGTTGAACGGCAGATTCTCATGGTGATGAGGTGGAAGGGGGGATTCTCATCATGATGAGGTGGAACGGGAGATTCTCATGGTGATATGGTGGAACGGGAGATTCTCATGGTGATGTGGTGGAAATGGAGATTCTCATGGTGATGTGGTGGAATGGCAGATTCTCATGGTGATGAGGTGGAAGGGGAGATTCTAATCATGATGAGGTGGAACGGGAGATTCTCATGGTGATGAAGGGGAACGGGACATTCTCATTGTGATGAGGTGGAATGGGAGATTCTCATGGTGATGAGGTGGAACGGGAGATTCTCATGGTGATGAGGTGGAAGGGGAGATTCTCATGGTGATGAAGTGGAACGGGAGATTCTCATCAATATGAGGTGGAATGGGAGATTCTCATCGTGATGAGGTGGAATGGGAGATTCTCATGGTGATGAGATGGAACGGGAGATTCTCATGGTGATGAAGTGGAACGGGAGATTCTCATGGTGATGAAGTGGAACGGGAGATTCTCATCAATATGAGGTGGAATGGGAGATTCTCATGGTGATGAGGTGGAACGGGAGATTCTCATGGTGATGAGGTGGAACGAGAGATTCTCATGGTGATGAAGTGGAACGGGAGATTCTCATAAATATGAGGTGGAAGGGGAGATTCTAATCATGATGAGGTGGAACGGGAGATTCTCATGGTGATGAGGTGGAAGGGGGGATTCTCATCATGATGAGGTGGAACGGGAGATTCTCATGGTGATATGGTGGAATGGGAGATTCTCATGGTGATGTGGTGGAACGGGAGATTCTCATGGTGATGTGGTGGAATGGCAGATTCTCATGGTGATGAGATGGAACGGGAGATTCTCATGGTGATGAAGTGGAACGGGAGATTCTCATGGTGATGAAGTGGAACGGGAGATTCTCATCAATATGAGGTGGAATGGGAGATTCTCATGGTGATGAGGTGGAACGGGAGATTCCCATGGTGATGAGGTGGAACGGGAGATTCTAATCATGATGAGGTGGAACGGGAGATTCTCATGGTGATGAAGGGGAAGGGGACATTCTCATGGTGATGAGGTGGAACGGGATATTCTCATGGTGATGAGGTGGAATGGCAGATTCTCATCAATATGAGGTGGAATGGGAGATTCTCATCGTGATGAGGTGAAATGGGAGATTCTCATGGTGATGAGGTTGAACGGGAGATTCTCATGGTGATGAGCTGGAACGGGAGACTCTCATAGTTATGAGGTGGAACGGGAGATTCTTATGGTGATGAGCGGGAACGGGAGACTCTCATGGTGATGAGGTGGAACGGGAAATTCTAATGGTGATGAGCTGGAACGGGAGATTCTCATGGTGATGAGGTGGAATAAGAGATTCTCATGGTGATGTGGTGGAACAGGAGATTCTAGTGGTGATGAAGTGGAATGGGAGATTCTCATGGTGAAGTGGTGGAACGGGAGATTCTCATGGTGATGAGATGGAATGGGAGGAACTCATGATGAGGTGGAATGGGAGATTCTCATCGTGATGAGGTGAAACGGGAGATTCCCATGGTTATGAGGTGGAACTGGAGAACCTCATCGTGAAGAGGTGGAACTGGAGATTGTCATGGTGATGAGGTGGAACGGGAGATTCTCATGGTGATGAGGTGGAACGGGAGATTCTAATGGTGATGAGCTGGAACGGAAGATTCTCATGGTGATGAGGTGGAATAAGAGATTCTCATGGTGATGTAGTGGAACAGGAGATTCTCGTGGTGATGAAGTGGAACCGGAGATTCTCATCATGATGAGGTGGAACGGGAGATTCTCATCATGATGAGGTGGAACGGCAGATTCTCATCATTATGTGCTAGAACCGGAGATTCTCATGGTGATGAGGTTTAACGGGAGATTCTCATGGTGAAGAGGTGGAACGGGAGATTCTCATAGTGATGAGGTGGAACGGGAGATTGTCATGCTGATGTGGTGGAACGGGAGATTCTCATCAATATGAGGTGGAAATGGAGATTCTAATCATGATGAGGTGGAACGGGAGATTCTCATGGTGATGAAGGGGAACGGGACATTCTCATGGTGATGAGGTGGAACGGGAGATTCTCATGGTGATGAGGTGGAACGGGAGATTATTAATGGTGATGAAGTGGAATGGCAGATTCTTATCATGATGAGGTGGAATGGGAGATTCTCATGGTGATGAGGTGGAATAAGAGATTCTCATGGTGATGTGGTGGAACAGGAGATTCTAGTGGTGATGAAGTGGAATGGGAGATTCTCATGGTGAAGTGGTGGAACGGGAGATTCTCATGGTGATGAGATGGAATGGGAGGAACTCATGATGAGGTGGAATGGGAGATTCTCATCGTGATGAGGTGAAACGGGAGATTCCCATGGTTATGAGGTGGAACTGGAGAACCTCATCGTGAAGAGGTGGAACTGGAGATTGTCATGGTGATGAGGTGGAACGGGAGATTCTCATGGTGATGAGGTGGAACGGGAGATTCTAATGGTGATGAGCTGGAACGGAAGATTCTCATGGTGATGAGGTGGAATAAGAGATTCTCATGGTGATGTAGTGGAACAGGAGATTCTCGTGGTGATGAAGTGGAACCGGAGATTCTCATCATGATGAGGTGGAACGGGAGATTCGCATCATGATGAGGTGGAACGGCAGATTCTCATCATTATGTGCTAGAACCGGAGATTCTCATGGTGAAGAGGTGGAACGGGA
Organism: Telmatherina bonti; assembly: GCF_933228915.1. Taxonomy (NCBI): domain Eukaryota; kingdom Metazoa; phylum Chordata; class Actinopteri; order Atheriniformes; family Telmatherinidae; genus Telmatherina; species Telmatherina bonti. The sequence goes on from NC_136633.1 coordinate 2,595,732, forward strand.
GATTCTCATAGTGATGAGGTGGAACGGGAGATTGTCATGCTGATGTGGTGGAACGGGAGATTCTCATCAATATGAGGTGGAAGGGGAGATTCTAATCATGATGAGGTGGAACGGGAGATTCTCATGGTGATGAAGGGGAACGGGACATTCTCATGGTGATGAGGTGGAACGGGAGATTCTCATGGTGATGAGGTGGAACGGGAGATTATTAATGGTGATGAAGTGGAATGGCAGATTCTTATCATGATGAGGTGGAATGGGAGATTCTCATGGTGATGAAGTTGAACGGGAGATTCCCATAGTGATGAGGTGGAACGGCAGATTCTCATCATCATGAGGTGGAACGGGAGATTCTCATGGTGATGTGGTTGAACGGCAGATTTTCATGGTGATGAGGTGGAACGGCAGATTCTCATCATGATGAGGTGGAACGGGAGATTCTCATGGTGATGAAGGGGAACGGGACATTCTCATGGTGATGAGGTGGAACGGGATATTCTCATGGTGATGAGGTGGAATGGCAGATTCTCATCAATATGAGGTGGAATGGGAGATTCTCATCGTGATGAGGTGAAATGGGAGATTCTCATGGTGATGAGGTGGAACGGGAGATTCTCATGGTGATGAGCTGGAACGGGAGACTCTCATAGTTATGAGGTGGAACGGGAGATTCTTATGGTGATGAGCGGGAACGGGAGACTCTCATGGTGATGAGGTGGAACGGGAGATTCTAATGGTGATGAGCTGGAACGGGAGATTCTCATGGTGATGAGGTGGAATAAGAGATTCTCATGGTGATGTGGTGGAACAGGAGATTCTCGTGGTGATGAAGTGGAATGGGAGATTCTCATGGTGAAGTGGTGGAACGGGAGATTCTCATGGTGATGAGATGGAATGGGAGGAACTCATGATGAGGTGGAATGGGAGATTCTCATCGTGATGAGGTGAAACGGGAGATTCCCATGGTTATGAGGTGGAACTGGAGAACCTCATCGTGATGAGGTGGAACGGGAGATTGTCATGGTGATGAGGTGGAACGGGAGATTCTCATCGTGATGAGGTGGAACGGGAGATTCTAATGGTGATGAGCTGGAACGGGAGATTCTCATGGTGATGAGGTGGAATAAGAGATTCTCATGGTGATGTAGTGGAACAGGAGATTCTCGTGGTGATGAAGTGGAACCGGAGATTCTCATCATGATGAGGTGGAACGGGAGATTCTCATCATGATGAGGTGGAACGGCAGATTCTCATCATTATGTGCTAGAACCGGAGATTCTCATGGTGATGAGGTTTAATGGGAGATTCTCATGGTGAAGAGGTGGAACGGGAGATTCTCATAGTGATGAGGTGGAACGGGAGATTGTCATGCTGATGTGGTGGAACGGGAGATTCTCATCAATATGAGGTGGAAGGGGAGATTCTAATCATGATGAGGTGGAACGGGAGATTCTCATGGTGATGAAGGGGAACGGGACATTCTCATGGTGATGAGGTGGAACGGGAGATTCTCATGGTGATGAGGTGGAACGGGAGATTATTAATGGTGATGAAGTGGAATGGCAGATTCTTATCATGATGAGGTGGAATGGGAGATTCTCATGGTGATGAAGTTGAACGGGAGATTCCCATAGTGATGAGGTGGAACAGCAGATTCTCATCATCATGAGGTGGAACGGGAGATTCTCATGGTGATGAAGGGGAACGGGACATTCTCATGGTGATGAGGTGGAACGGAATATTCTCATGGTGATGAGGTGGAATGGCAGATTCTCATCAATATGAGGTGGAATGGGAGATTCTCATCGTGATGAGGTGGAATGTGAGATTCTCAAGGTGATGAGGTGGAACGGGAGATTCTCATGGTGATGAAGGGGAACGGGAGAATCTCATGGTGATGAGGTGGAACGGGATATTCTCATCGTGATGAGGTGGAATGGGAGATTCTCATGGTGATGAGGTGGAGGGGGAGATTCTCATCATGATGAGGTGGAACGGGAGATACTTATGGTGATGTGGTGGAATGGGAGATTCTCATGGTGATGTGGTGGAATGGCAGATTCTCATGGTGATGAGGTGGAACGGCAGATTCTCATAATGATGAGGTGGAACGGGAGATTCTCATGGTGATGAGATGGAACGGGAGTTTCTCATGGTGATGAGATGGAACGGGAGATTCTCATGGTGATGAAGTGGAACGGGAGATTCTCATCAATATGAGGTGGAATGGGAGATTCTCATGGTGATGAGGTGGAACGGGAGATTCTCATGTTGATGAGGTGGAACGAGAGATTCTCATGGTGATGAAGTTGAACGGTAGATTCTCATCAATATGAGGTGGAATGGGAGATTCTCATCGTGATGAAATGGAATGGGAGATTCTCATCGCGATGTGGTGGAATGGGAGATTCTCATGGTGATGAGGTGGAACGGGAGATTCTCATGGTGATGAGGTGGAAGGGGAGATTCTCATCATGATGAGGTGGTACGGGAGATTCTCATGGTGATGTGGTGGAACGGGAGATTCTCATGGTGATGTGGTGGAACGGCAGATTCCCATGGTGATGAGGTGGAACGGCAGATTCTCATCATGATGAGGTGGAACGGGAGATTCTCATGGTGATGAGGTGGAACGGGAGATTCTCATGGTGATGAGGTGGAAGGGGAGATTCTCATCATGATGAGGTGGAACGGGAGATTCTCATGGTGATGTGGTGGAACGGCAGATTCTAATCATGATGAGGTGGAATGGGAGATTCTCATGGTGATGAGGTGGAAGGGGAGATTCTAATCATGATGAGGTGGAACGGGAGATTCTCATGGTGATGAAGGGGAACGGAACATTCTCATTGTGATGAGGTGGAATGGGAGATTGTCATGGTGATGAGGTGGAACGGGAGATTCTCATGGTGATGAGGTGGAAGGGGAGATTCTCATGGTGATGAAGTGGAACGGGAGATTCTCATCAATATGAGGTGGAATGGGAGATTCTCATCGTGATGAGGTGGAATGGGAGATTCTCATCGTGATGTGGTGGAATGGGAGATTCTCATGGTGATGAGGTGGAAATGGGAGATTCTCATGGTGATGAGGTGGAAGGGGGGATTCTCATCATGATGAGGTGGAACGGGAGATTCTCATGGTGATATGGTGGAACGGGAGATTCTCATGGTGATGTGGTGGAACGGGAGATTCTCATGGTGATGTGGTGGAATGGCAGATTCTCATGGTGATGAGGTGGAAGGGGAGATTCTAATCATGATGAGGTGGAACGGGAGATTCTCATGGTGATGAAGGGGAACGGGACATTCTCATTGTGATGAGGTGGAATGGGAGATTCTCATGGTGATGAGGTGGAACGGGAGATTCTCATGGTGATGAAGTGGAAGAGGAGATTCTCATGGTGATGAAGTGGAACGGGAGATTCTCATCAATATGAGGTGGAATCGGAGATTCTCATCGTGATGAGGTGGAATGGGAGATTCTCATCGTGATGTGGTGGAATGGGAGATTCTCATGGTGATGAGGTGGAAATGGGAGATTCTCATGGTGATGAGGTGGAAGGGGGGATTCTCATCATGATGAGGTGGAACGGGAGATTCTCATGGTGATATGGTGGAACAGGAGATTCTCATGGTGATGTGGTGGAATGGCAGATTCTCAGGGTGATGAGGTGGAACGGCAGATTCTCATCATGATGAGGTGGAACGGGAGATTCTCATGGTGATGAAGTGGAACAGGAGATTCTCATGGTGATGAAGTGGAACGGCAGATTCTAATCATGATGAGGTGGAATGGGAGATTCTCATGGTGATGAGGTGGAAGGGGAGATTCTAATCATGATGAGGTGGAACGGGAGATTCTCATGGTGATGAAGGGGAACGGAACATTCTCATTGTGATGAGGTGGAATGGGAGATTATCATGGTGATGAGGTGGAACGGGAGATTCTCATGATGATGAGGTGGAAGGGGAGATTCTCATGGTGATGAAGTGGAACGGGAGATGCTCATCAATATGAGGTGGAATGGGAGATTCTCATCGTGATGAGGTGGAATGGGAGATTCTCATCGTGATGTGGTGGAATGGGAGATTCTCATGGTGATGAGGTGGAAATGGGAGATTCTCATGGTGATGAGGTGGAAGGGGGGATTCTCATCATGATGAGGTGGAACGGGAGATTCTCATGGTGATATGGTGGAACGGGAGATTCTCATGGTGATGTGGTGGAACGGGAGATTCTCATCGTGATGTGGTGGAAATGGGAGATTCTCATGGTGATGAGGTGGAAGGGGGGATTCTCATCATGATGAGGTGGAACGGGAGATTCTCATGGTGATATGATGGAATGGGAGATTCTCATGGTGATGTGGTGGAATGGCAGATTCTCATGGTGATGAGGTGGAACGGCAGATTCTCATCATGATGAGGTGGAACGGGAGATTCTCATGGTGATGTGGTGGAAGGGGGGATTCTCATCATGATGAGGTGGAACGGGAGATTCTCATGGTGATATGGTGGAACAGGAGATTCTCATGGTGATGTGGTGGAACAGGAGATTCTCATGGTGATGAAGTGGAACGGGAGATTCTCATGGTGATGAAGTGGAACGGGAGATTCTCATCAATATGAGGTGGAATGGGAGATTCTCATGGTGATGAGGTGGAACGGGAGATTCTCATGGTGATGAGGTGGAACGAGAGATTCTCATGGTGATGAAGTGGAACGGGAGTTTCTCATCAATATGAGGTGGAAGGGGAGATTCTAATCATGATGAGGTGGAACGGGAGATTCTCATGGTGATGAAGAGGAACGGGACATTCTCATGGTGATGAGGTGGAACGGGATATTCTCATGGTGATGAGGTGGAATGGCAGATTCTCATCAATATGAGGTGGAATGGGAGATTCTCATCGTGATGAGGTGAAATGGGAGATTCTCATGGTGATGAGGTGGAACGGGAGATTCTCATGGTGATGAAGGGGAACGGGACATTCTCATGGTGATGAGGTGGAACGGGATATTCTCATGGTGATGAGGTGGAATGGGAGATTGTCATGGTGATGAGGTGGAAGGGGAGATTCTCATCATGATGAGGTGGAACGGGAGATTCTTAAGGTGATGTGGTGGAACGGGAGATTCTCATGGTGATGTGGTGGAATGGCAGATTCTCATGGTGATGAGGTGGAACGGCAGATTCTCATCAAGATGAGGTGGAACGGGAGATTCTCATCGTGATGAGGTGAAATGGGAGATTGTCATGGCGATGAGGTGGAACGGGAGATTCTCATGGTGATGAAGGGGAACGGGACATTCTCATGGTGATGAGGTGGAACGGGATATTCTCATGGTGATGAGGTGGAATGGGAGATTCTCATGGTGATGAGGTGGAAGGGGAGATTCTCATCATGATGAGGTGGAACGGGAGATTCTTATGGTGATGTGGTGGAACGGGAGATTCTCATGGTGATGTGGTGGAATGGTAGATTCTCATGGTGATGAGGTGGAACGGCATATTCTAATCAAGATGAGGTGGAACGGGAGATTCTCATGGTAATGAGGTGGAACGGGAGATTCTCATGGTGATGAAGTGGAAAGGGAGATTCTCATGGTGATGAGGTGGAACGGCAGATTCTCATCAAAATGAGCTGGAATGGGAGATTCTCATCAATATGAGGTGGAATGGGAGATTCTCATCGTGATGTGGTGGAATGGGAGATTCTCATCGTGATGTGGTGGAATGGGAGATTCTCATGGTGATGTGGTTGAACGGCAGATTCTCATGGTGATGAGGTGGAAGGGGAGATTCTCATCATGATAAGGTGGAACGGGAGATTTTCATGGTGATGTGGTGGAACGGCAGATTCTCATGGTGATGAGGTGGAACAGGAGATTCTCATGGTGATGAAGTGGAACGGCAGATTCTCATCAATATGAGGTGGAATGGGAGATTCTCATGGTGATGAGGTGGAATGGGAGATTCTCATGGTGATGAGGTGGAACGGGAGATTCTCATGGTGATGAAGGGGAACGGGAGATTCTCATGGTGATGAGGTGGAACGGGAGATTCTTATGGTGATGAGGTGGAATGGGAGATTTCCATGGTGATGAGGTGGAAGGGGAGATTCTCATCATGATGAGTTGGAACGGGAGATTCTTATGGTAATGTGGTGGAACGGGAGATTCTCATGGTGATGTGGTGGAATGGCAGATTGTCATGGTGATGAGGTGGAACGGGAGATTCTCATGGTGATGAAGTGGAACGGGAGAATCTCATCAATATGAGGTGGAATGGGAGATTCTCATGGTGATGAGGTGGAACGGGACATTCTCATGGTGATGAGGTGGAACGGGAGATTCTCATGGTGATGAAGTGGAACGGGGGATTCTCATCAATATGAGGTGGAATGGGAGATTCTCATGGTGATGAGGTGGAACGGGAGATTCTCATGGTGATGAGGTGGAACGGGAGATTCTCATGGTGATGAAGTGGAACGGGGGATTCTCATCAATATGAGGGGGAATGGGAGATTCTCATCGTGATGAGGTGGAATGGGAGATTCTCATGGTGATGTGGTGGAACGGGAGATTCTGATCAATATGAGGTGGATTGGGAGATTCTCATCGTGATGTGGTGGAATGGGAGATTCTCATCAATATGAGGTGGAATGGGACATTCTCATGGTGATGAGGTGGAAGGGGAGATTCTAATCATGATGAGGTGGAACGGGAGATTCTCATGGTGATGTGGTGGAAAGGGAGATTCTCATGGTGATGTGGTGGAACGGCAGATTCTCATGGTGATGAGGTGGAACGGCAGATTCTCATCATGATGAGGTGGAACGGGAGATTCTCATGGTGATGTGGTGGAACCGGAGATTCTCATGGTGATGAGATGGAACGGGAGATTCTCATGGTGATGAAGTGGAATGGGAGATTCTCATGGTGATGAAGTGGAACGGGAGATTCTCATCAATATGAGGTGGAATGGGAGATTCTCATGGTGATGAGGTGGAACGGGAGATTCTCATGGTGATGAAGGGGAACGGGACATTCTCATGGTGATGAGGTGGAACGGGATATTTTCATGGTGATGAGGTGAAATGGCAGATTCTCATCAATATGAGGTGGAATGGGAGATTCTCATCGTGATGAGGTGAAATGGGAGATTCTCATGGTGATGAGGTGGAATGGGAGATTCTCATGGTGATGAAGGGGAAAGGGACATTCTCATGGTGATGAGGTGGAACGGGATATTCCCATGGTGATGAGGTGGAATGGCAGATTCTCATGGTGATGAGGTGGAACGGCAGATTCTCATCAAGATGAGGTGGAACGGGAGATTCTCATCGTGATGAGGTGAAATGGGAGATTGTCATGGTGATGAGGTGGAACGGGAGATTCTCATGGTGATGAAGGGGAACGGGACATTCTCATGGTGATGAGGTGGAACGGGATATTCTCATGGTGATGAGGTGGAATGGGAGATTCTCATGGTGATGAGGTGGAAGGGGAGATTCTCATCATGATGAGGTGGAACGGGAGATTCTTATGGTGATGTGGTGGAACGGGAGATTCTCATGGTGATGTGGTGGAATGGTAGATTCTCATGGTGATGAGGTGGAACGGCAGATTTTAATCAAGATGAGGTGGAACGGGAGATTCTCATGGTGATGAGGTGGAACGGGAGATTCTCATGGTGATGAAGTGGAAAGGGAGATTCTCATGGTGATGAAGTGGAACGGGAGATTCTCATCAATATGAGGTGGAATGGGAGATTCTCATGGTGATGAGGTGGAACGGCAGATTCTCATGGTGATGAGGTGGAACGGGAGATTCTCATGGTGATGAAGTGGAAAGGGAGATTCTCATGGTGATGAAGTGGAACGGGAGATTCTCTTCAATATGAGGTGGAATGGGAGATTCTCATGGTGATGAGGTGGAACGGCAGATTCTCATCAAAATGAGGTGGAATGGGAGATTCTCATCAATATGAGGTGAAATGGGAGATTCTCATCGTGATGTGGTGGAATGGGAGATTCTCATCGTGATGTGGTGGAATGGGAGATTCTCATGGTGATGTGGTTGAACGGCAGATTCTCATGGTGATGAGGTGGAAGGGGAGATTCTCATCATGATGAGGTGGTACGGGAGATTCTCATGGTGATGTGGTGGAACGGCAGATTCTCATGGTGATGAGGTGGAACAGGAGATTCTCATGGTGATGAAGTGGAACGGCAGATTCTCATCAATATGAGGTGGAATGGGAGATTCTCATGGTGATGAGGTGGAATGGGAGATTCTCATGGTGATGAGGTGGAACGGGAGATTCTCATGGTGATGAAGGGGAACGGGAGATTTTCATGGTGATGAGGTGGAACGGGAGATTCTTATGGTGATGAGGTGGAATGGGAGATTTCCATGGTGATGAGGTGGAAGGTGAGATTCTCATCATGATGAGTTGGAACGGGAGATTCTTATGGTAATGTGGTGGAACGGGAGATTCTCATGGTGATGTGGTGGAATGGCAGATTCTCATGGTGATGAGGTGGAACGGGAGATTCTCATGGTGATGAAGTGGAACGGGAGAATCTCATCAATATGAGGTGGAATGGGAGATTCTCATGGTGATGAGGTGGAACGGGACATTCTCATGGTGATGAGGTGGAACGGGAGATTCTCATGGTGATGAAGTGGAACGGGGGATTCTCATCAATATGAGGTGGAATGGGAGATTCTCATGGTGATGAGGTGGAACGGGAGATTCTCATGGTGATGAGGTGGAACGGGAGATTCTCATGGTGATGAAGTGGAACGGGGGATTCTCATCAATATGAGGGGGAATGGGAGATTCTCATCGTGATGAGGTGGAATGGGAGATTCTCATGGTGATGTGGTGGAACGGGAGATTCTGATCAATATGACGTGGATTGGGAGATTCTCATCGTGATGTGGTGGAATGGGAGATTCTCATCAATATGAGGTGGAATGGGAGATTCTCATGGTGATGAGGTGGAAGGGGAGATTCTAATCATGATGAGGTGGAACGTGAGATTCTCATGGTGATGTGGTGGAACGGGAGATTCTCATGGTGATGTGGTGGAACGGCAGATTCTCATGGTGATGAGGTGGAACGGCAGATTCTCATTAATATGAGGTGGAATGGGAGATTCTCATCGTGATGAGGTGGAATGGGAGATTCTCATGGTGATGAGGTGGAACGGGAGATTCTGATCAATATGAGGTGGAATGGGAGATTCTCATCGTGATGTGGTGGAATGGGAGATTCTTATGGTGATGAGGTGGAACGGGAGATTCTCATGGTGATGAGGTGGAACGGGAGATTCTCATGGTGATGAGGTGGAACGGGAGATTCTGATCAATATGAGGTGGAATGGGAGATTCTCATCGTGATGTGGTGGAATGGGAGATTCTCATCAATATGAGGTGGAAACGGAGATTCTCATGGTGATGAGGTGGAAGGGGAGATTCTAATCATGATGAGGTGGAACGGGAGATTCTCATGGTGATGTGGTGGAACGTGAGATTCTCATGGTGATGTGGTGGAACGGCAGATTCTCATGGTGATGAGGTGGAACGGCAGATTCTCATCGTGATGAGGTGGAATGGGAGATTCTCATGGTGATGAGGTGGAACGGGAGATTCTGATCAATATGAGGTGGAATGGGAGATTCTCATCGTGATGTGGTGGAACGGGAGATTCTGATCAATATGAGGTGGAACGTGAGATTCTCATGGTGATGTGGTGGAACGGCAGATTCTCATGGTGATGAGGTGGAATGGGAGATTCTCATGGTGATGAGGTGGAACGGGAGATTCTGATCAATATGAGGTGGAATGGGAGATTCTCATCGTGATGTGGTGGAATGGGAGATTCTTATGGTGATGAGGTGGAACGGGAGATTCTCATGGTGATGTGGTGGAACGGCAGATTCTCATGGTGATGAGGTGGAATGGGAGATTCTCATGGTGATGAGGTGGAACGGGAGATTCTGATCAATATGAGGTGGAATGGGAGATTCTCATCGTGATGTGGTGGAATGGGAGATTCTTATGGTGATGAGGTGGAACGGGAGATTCTCATGGTGATGAGGTGGAACGGGAGATTCTCATGGAGATGAGGTGGAATGGGAGATTCTCATGGTGATGAGGTGGAAGGGGAGATTCTCATTATAATGAGGTGGAATGGGAGATTCTCATGGTGATGAGGTGGAACGGGAGATTCTAATCATGATGAGGTGGAACGGGAGATTCTCATGGTGATGTGGTGGAACGGGAGATTCTGATCAATATGACGTGGATTGGGAGATTCTCATCGTGATGTGGTGGAATGGGAGATTCTCATCAATATGAGGTGGAATGGGAGATTCTCATGGTGATGAGGTGGAAGGGGAGATTCTAATCATGATGAGGTGGAACGGGAGATTCTCATGGTGATGTGGTGGAACGGGAGATTCTCATGGTGATGTGGTGGAACGGCAGATTCTCATGGTGATGAGGTGGAACGGCAGATTCTCATTAATATGAGGTGGAATGGGAGATTCTCATCGTGATGAGGTGGAATGGGAGATTCTCATGGTGATGAGGTGGAACGGGAGATTCTGATCAATATGAGGTGGAATGGGAGATTCTCATCGTGATGTGGTGGAATGGGAGATTCTTAAGGTGATGAGGTGGAACGGGAGATTCTCATGGTGATGAGGTGGAACGGGAGATTCTCATGGTGATGAGGTGGAACGGGAGATTCTCATGGTGATGAAGTGGAAAGGGAGATTCTCATGGTGATGAAGTGGAACGGGAGATTCTCATCAATATGAGGTGGAATGGGAGATTCTCATGGTGATGAGGTGGAACGGCAGATTCTCATGGTGATGAGGTGGAACGGGAGATTCTCATGGTGATGAAGTGGAAAGGGAGATTCTCATGGTGATGAAGTGGAACGGGAGATTCTCTTCAATATGAGGTGGAATGGGAGATTCTCATGGTGATGAGGTGGAACGGCAGATTCTCATCAAAATGAGGTGGAATGGGAGATTCTCATCAATATGAGGTGGAATGGGAGATTCTCATCGTGATGTGGTGGAATGGGAGATTCTCATCGTGATGTGGTGGAATGGGAGATTCTCATGGTGATGTGGTTGAACGGCAGATTCTCATGGTGATGAGGTGGAAGGGGAGATTCTCATCATGATGAGGTGGTACGGGAGATTCTCATGGTGATGTGGTGGAACGGCAGATTCTCATGGTGATGAGGTGGAACAGGAGATTCTCATGGTGATGAAGTGGAACGGCAGATTCTCATCAATATGAGGTGGAATGGGAGATTCTCATGGTGATGAGGTGGAATGGGAGATTCTCATGGTGATGAGGTGGAACGGGAGATTCTCATGGTGATGAAGGGGAACGGGAGATTTTCATGGTGATGAGGTGGAACGGGAGATTCTTATGGTGATGAGGTGGAATGGGAGATTTCCATGGTGATGAGGTGGAAGGTGAGATTCTCATCATGATGAGTTGGAACGGGAGATTCTTATGGTAATGTGGTGGAACGGGAGATTCTCATGGTGATGTGGTGGAATGGCAGATTCTCATGGTGATGAGGTGGAACGGGAGATTCTCATGGTGATGAAGTGGAACGGGAGAATCTCATCAATATGAGGTGGAATGGGAGATTCTCATGGTGATGAGGTGGAACGGGACATTCTCATGGTGATGAGGTGGAACGGGAGATTCTCATGGTGATGAAGTGGAACGGGGGATTCTCATCAATATGAGGTGGAATGGGAGATTCTCATGGTGATGAGGTGGAACGGGAGATTCTCATGGTGATGAGGTGGAACGGGAGATTCTCATGGTGATGAAGTGGAACGGGGGATTCTCATCAATATGAGGGGGAATGGGAGATTCTCATCGTGATGAGGTGGAATGGGAGATTCTCATGGTGATGTGGTGGAACGGGAGATTCTGATCAATATGACGTGGATTGGGAGATTCTCATCGTGATGTGGTGGAATGGGAGATTCTCATGAATATGAGGTGGAATGGGAGATTCTCATGGTGATGAGGTGGAAGGGGAGATTCTAATCATGATGAGGTGGAACGGGAGATTCTCATGGTGATGTGGTGGAACGGGAGATTCTCATGGTGATGTGGTGGAACGGCAGATTCTCATGGTGATGAGGTGGAACGGCAGATTCTCATTAATATGAGGTGGAATGGGAGATTCTCATCGTGATGAGGTGGAATGGGAGATTCTCATGGTGATGAGGTGGAACGGGAGATTCTGATCAATATGAGGTGGAATGGGAGATTCTCATCGTGATGTGGTGGAATGGGAGATTCTTATGGTGATGAGGTGGAACGGGAGATTCTCATGGTGATGAGGTGGAACGGGAGATTCTCATGGTGATGAGGTGGAACGGGAGATTCTGATCAATATGAGGTGGAATGGGAGATTCTCATCGTGATGTGGTGGAATGGGAGATTCTCATCAATATGAGGTGGAAACGGAGATTCTCATGGTGATGAGGTGGAAGGGGAGATTCTAATCATGATGAGGTGGAACGGGAGATTCTCATGGTGATGTGGTGGAACGTGAGATTCTCATGGTGATGTGGTGGAACGGCAGATTCTCATGGTGATGAGGTGGAACGGCAGATTCTCATCGTGATGAGGTGGAATGGGAGATTCTCATGGTGATGAGGTGGAACGGGAGATTCTGATCAATATGAGGTGGAATGGGAGATTCTCATCGTGATGTGGTGGAACGGGAGATTCTGATCAATATGAGGTGGAACGTGAGATTCTCATGGTGATGTGGTGGAACGGCAGATTCTCATGGTGATGAGGTGGAATGGGAGATTCTCATCGTGATGAGGTGGAATGGGAGATTCTCATGGTGATGAGGTGGAACGGGGGATTCTGATCAATATGAGGTGGAATGGGAGATTCTCATCGTGATGTGGTGGAATGGGAGATTCTTATGGTGATGAGGTGGAACGGGAGATTCTCATGGTGATGAGGTGGAACGGGAGATTCTCATGGAGATGAGGTGGAATGGGAGATTCTCATGGTGATGAGGTGGAAGGGGAGATTCTCATTATAAATAGGTGGAATGGGAGATTCTCATGGTGATGAGGTGGAACGGGAGATTCTAATCATGATGAGGTGGAACGGGAGATTCTCATGGTGATGTGGTGGAACGGGAGATTCTGATCAATATGACGTGGATTGGGAGATTCTCATCGTGATGTGGTGGAATGGGAGATTCTCATCAATATGAGGTGGAATGGGAGATTCTCATGGTGATGAGGTGGAAGGGGAGATTCTAATCATGATGAGGTGGAACGGGAGATTCTCATGGTGATGTGGTGGAACGGGAGATTCTCATGGTGATGTGGTGGAACGGCAGATTCTCATGGTGATGAGGTGGAACGGCAGATTCTCATTAATATGAGGTGGAATGGGAGATTCTCATCGTGATGAGGTGGAATGGGAGATTCTCATGGTGATGAGGTGGAACGGGAGATTCTGATCAATATGAGGTGGAATGGGAGATTCTCATCGTGATGTGGTGGAATGGGAGATTCTTAAGGTGATGAGGTGGAACGGGAGATTCTCATGGTGATGAGGTGGAACGGGAGATTCTCATGGTGATGAGGTGGAACGGGAGATTCTGATCAATATGAGGTGGAATGGGAGATTCTCATCGTGATGTGGTGGAATGGGAGATTCTCATCAATATGAGGTGGAATCGGAGATTCTCATGGTGATGAGGTGGAAGGGGAGATTCTAATCATGATGAGGTGGAACGGGAGATTCTCATGGTGATGTGGTGGAACGTGAGATTCTCATGGTGATGTGGTGGAACGGCAGATTCTCATGGTGATGAAGTGGAACGGCAGATTCTCATCGTGATGAGGTGGAATGGGAGATTCTCATGGTGATGAGGTGGAACGGGAGATTCTGATCAATATGAGGTGGAATGGGAGATTCTCATCGTGATGTGGTGGAACGGTAGATTCTGATCAATATGAGGTGGAACGTGAGATTCTCATGGTGATGTGGTGGAACGGCAGATTCTCATGGTGATGAGGTGGAATGGGAGATTCTCATCGTGATGAGGTGGAATGGGAGATTCTCATGGTGATGAGGTGGAACGGGAGATTCTGATCAATATGAGGTGGAATGGGAGATTCTCATCGTGATGTGGTGGAATGGGAGATTCTTATGGTGATGAGGTGGAACGGGAGATTCTCATGGTGATGAGGTGGAACGGGAGATTCTCATGGAGATGAGGTGGAATGGGAGATTTTCATGGTGATGAGGTGGAAGGGGAGATTCTCATTATGATGAGGTGGAATGGGAGATTCTCATGGTGATGAGGTGGAACGGGAGATTCTAATCATGATGAGGTGGAACGGGAGATTCTCATGGTGATGAAGGGGAACGGGACATTCTCATGGTGATGAGGTTGAACGGGATATTCTCATGGTGATGAGGTGGAATGGCAGATTCTCATCAATATGAGGTGGAATGGGAGATTCTCATGGTGATGAGGTGAAATGGGAGATTCTCATGGTGATGAGGTGGAACGGGAGATTCTCATGGTGATGAAGGGGAACGGGACATTCTCATGGTGATGAGGTGGAACGGGATATTCTCATGGTGATGAGGTGGAATGGGAGATTCTCATGGTGATGAGGTGGAAGGGGAGATTCTCATCATGATGAGGTGGAACGGGAGATCCTTATGGTGATGTGGTGGAACGGGAGATTCTCATGGTGATGTGGTGGAATGGCAGATTCTCATGGTGATGAGGTGGAACGGCAGATTCTCATCAAGATGAGGTGGAACGGGAGATTCTCATGGTGATGAGGTGGAACGGGAGATTCTCATGGTGATGAAGTGGAAAGGGAGATTCTCATGGTGATGAAGTGGAACGGGAGATTCTCATCAATATGAGGTGGAATGGGAGATTCTCATGGTGATGAGGTGGAACGGCAGATTCTCATCAATATGAGGTGGAATGGGAGATTCTAATCATGATGAGGTGGAATGGGGAGATTCTCGTCGTGATGTGGTGGAATGGGAGATTCTCATCGTGATGTGGTGGAATGGGAGATTCTCATGGTGATGTGGTTGAACGGCAGATTCTCATGGTGATGAGGTAGAAGGGGAGCTTCTCATCATGATGAGGTGGAACGGGAGATTCTCATGGTGATGTTGTGGAACGGCAGATTCTCATGGTGATGAGGTGGAACAGGAGATTCTCATGGTGATGAGGTGGAACGGGAGATTATTAATGGTGATGAAGTGGAATGGCAGATTCTTATCATGATGAGGTGGAACGGGAGATTCTCATGGTGATGAGGTATAACGGGAGATTCTCATGGTGATGAGATGGAACGGGAGATTCTCATGGTGATGAAGTGGAACGGGAGATTCTCATGGTGATGAAGTGGAACGGCAGATTCTCATCAATATGAGGTTGAATGGGAGATTCTCATCGTGATGAGGTGGAATGGGAGATTCTCATGGTGATGTCGTGGAATGGGAGATTCTCATCAATATGAGGTGGAATGGGAGATTCTCATTGTTATGTGGTGGAATGGGAGATTCTTATGGTGATGAGGTGGAACGGGAGATTCTCATGGTGATGAGGTGGAACGGGAGATTCTCATGGTGATGAAGTGCAACGGCAGATTATTATCACGATGAGGTGGAATGGGAGATTCTCATAGTGATGAAGTTGAACGGGAGATTCTCATAGTGATGAGGGGGAACGGGAGATTCTCATCATGATGAGGTGGAACGGGAGATTCTCATGGTGATGAAGTGGAACGGCAGATTCTCATCCATATGAGGTGGAACGGGAGATTGTCATGGTGACGAAGTTGAATGGGAGATTCTCATAGTGATGATGTGGAACGGGATATTCTCATGGTGATGTGGTGGAATGGCAGATTCTCATGGTGATGAGGTGGAACAGGAGATTCTCATGGTGATGAAGTGGAACGGGGGATTCTCATCAATATGAGGTGGAATGGGAGATTCTCAACGTGATGTGGTGGAATGGGAGATTCTCATGGTGATGTGGTGGAATGGGAGATTCTGATCAATATGAGGTGGAATGGGAGATTCTCATCGTGATGTGGTGGAATGGGAGATTCTTATGGTTATGAGGTGGAACGGGAGATTCTCATGGTGATGAGGTGGAACGGGAGATTATTAATGGTGATGAAGTGGAATGGCAGATTCTTATCATGATGAGGTGGAACGGGAGATTCTCATGGTGATGAGATATAACGGGAGATTCTCATGGTGATGAGATGGAACGGGAGATTCTCATGGTGATGAGGTGGAATGGCAGATTCTCATCAAGATGAGGTGGAACGGGAGATTCTCATGGTGATGAGGTGGAACGGGAGATTCTCATGGTGATGAAGTGGAAAGGGAGATTCTCATGGTGATGAAGTGGAACGGGAGATTCTCATCAATATGAGGTGGAATGGGAGATTCTCATGGTGATGAGGTGGAACGGCAGATTCTCATCAATATGAGGTGGAATGGGAGATTCTAATCATGATGAGGTGGAATGGGGAGATTCTCGTCGTGATGTGGTGGAATGGGAGATTCTCATCGTGATGTGGTGGAATGGGAGATTCTCATGGTGATGTGGTTGAACGGCAGATTCTCATGGTGATGAGGTAGAAGGGGAGCTTCTCATCATGATGAGGTGGAACGGGAGATTCTCATGGTGATGTTGTGGAACGGCAGATTCTCATGGTGATGAGGTGGAACAGGAGATTCTCATGGTGATGAAGTGGAACGGGGGATTCTCATCAATATGAGGTGGAATGGGAGATTCTCAACGTGATGTGGTGGAATGGGAGATTCTCATGGTCATGTGGTGGAACGGGAGATTCTGATCAATATGAGGTGGAATGGGAGATTCTCATCGTGATGTGGTGGAATGGGAGATTCTTATGGTGATGAGGTGGAACGGGAGATTCTCATGGTGATGAGGTGGAACGGGAGATTATTAATGGTGATGAAGTGGAATGGCAGATTCTTATCATGATGAGGTGGAACGGGAGATTCTCATGGTGATGTGGTTGAACGGCAGATTCTCATGGTGATGAGGTGGAAGGGGAGATTCTCATCATGATGAGGTGGTACGGGAGATTCTCATGGTGATGTGGTGGAACGGCAGATTCTCATGGTGATGAGGTGGAACAGGAGATTCTCATGGTGATGAAGTGGAACGGCAGATTCTCATCAATATGAGGTGGAATGGGAGATTCTCATGGTGATGAGGTGGAATGGGAGATTCTCATGGTGATGAGGTGGAACGGGAGATTCTCATGGTGATGAAGGGGAACGGGAGATTTTCATGGTGATGAGGTGGAACGGGAGATTCTTATGGTGATGAGGTGGAATGGGAGATTTCCATGGTGATGAGGTGGAAGGTGAGATTCTCATCATGATGAGTTGGAACGGGAGATTCTTATGGTAATGTGGTGGAACGGGAGATTCTCATGGTGATGTGGTGGAATGGCAGATTCTCATGGTGATGAGGTGGAACGGGAGATTCTCATGGTGATGAAGTGGAACGGGAGAATCTCATCAATATGAGGTGGAATGGGAGATTCTCATGGTGATGAGGTGGAACGGGACATTCTCATGGTGATGAGGTGGAACGGGAGATTCTCATGGTGATGAAGTGGAACGGGGGATTCTCATCAATATGAGGTGGAATGGGAGATTCTCATGGTGATGAGGTGGAACGGGAGATTCTCATGGTGATGAGGTGGAACGGGAGATTCTCATGGTGATGAAGTGGAACGGGGGATTCTCATCAATATGAGGGGGAATGGGAGATTCTCATCGTGATGAGGTGGAATGGGAGATTCTCATGGTGATGTGGTGGAACGGGAGATTCTGATCAATATGACGTGGATTGGGAGATTCTCATCGTGATGTGGTGGAATGGGAGATTCTCATGAATATGAGGTGGAATGGGAGATTCTCATGGTGATGAGGTGGAAGGGGAGATTCTAATCATGATGAGGTGGAACGGGAGATTCTCATGGTGATGTGGTGGAACGGGAGATTCTCATGGTGATGTGGTGGAACGGCAGATTCTCATGGTGATGAGGTGGAACGGCAGATTCTCATTAATATGAGGTGGAATGGGAGATTCTCATCGTGATGAGGTGGAATGGGAGATTCTCATGGTGATGAGGTGGAACGGGAGATTCTGATCAATATGAGGTGGAATGGGAGATTCTCATCGTGATGTGGTGGAATGGGAGATTCTTATGGTGATGAGGTGGAACGGGAGATTCTCATGGTGATGAGGTGGAACGGGAGATTCTCATGGTGATGAGGTGGAACGGGAGATTCTGATCAATATGAGGTGGAATGGGAGATTCTCATCGTGATGTGGTGGAATGGGAGATTCTCATCAATATGAGGTGGAAACGGAGATTCTCATGGTGATGAGGTGGAAGGGGAGATTCTAATCATGATGAGGTGGAACGGGAGATTCTCATGGTGATGTGGTGGAACGTGAGATTCTCATGGTGATGTGGTGGAACGGCAGATTCTCATGGTGATGAGGTGGAACGGCAGATTCTCATCGTGATGAGGTGGAATGGGAGATTCTCATGGTGATGAGGTGGAACGGGAGATTCTGATCAATATGAGGTGGAATGGGAGATTCTCATCGTGATGTGGTGGAACGGGAGATTCTGATCAATATGAGGTGGAACGTGAGATTCTCATGGTGATGTGGTGGAACGGCAGATTCTCATGGTGATGAGGTGGAATGGGAGATTCTCATCGTGATGAGGTGGAATGGGAGATTCTCATGGTGATGAGGTGGAACGGGAGATTCTGATCAATATGAGGTGGAATGGGAGATTCTCATCGTGATGTGGTGGAATGGGAGATTCTTATGGTGATGAGGTGGAACGGGAGATTCTCATGGTGATGAGGTGGAACGGGAGATTCTCATGGAGATGAGGTGGAATGGGAGATTCTCATGGTGATGAGGTGGAAGGGGAGATTCTCATTATAATGAGGTGGAATGGGAGATTCTCATGGTGATGAGGTGGAACGGGAGATTCTAATCATGATGAGGTGGAACGGGAGATTCTCATGGTGATGTGGTGGAACGGGAGATTCTGATCAATATGACGTGGATTGGGAGATTCTCATCGTGATGTGGTGGAATGGGAGATTCTCATCAATATGAGGTGGAATGGGAGATTCTCATGGTGATGAGGTGGAAGGGGAGATTCTAATCATGATGAGGTGGAACGGGAGATTCTCATGGTGATGTGGTGGAACGGGAGATTCTCATGGTGATGTGGTGGAACGGCAGATTCTCATGGTGATGAGGTGGAACGGCAGATTCTCATTAATATGAGGTGGAATGGGAGATTCTCATCGTGATGAGGTGGAATGGGAGATTCTCATGGTGATGAGGTGGAACGGGAGATTCTGATCAATATGAGGTGGAATGGGAGATTCTCATCGTGATGTGGTGGAATGGGAGATTCTTAAGGTGATGAGGTGGAACGGGAGATTCTCATGGTGATGAGGTGGAACGGGAGATTCTCATGGTGATGAGGTGGAACGGGAGATTCTGATCAATATGAGGTGGAATGGGAGATTCTCATCGTGATGTGGTGGAATGGGAGATTCTCATCAATATGAGGTGGAATCGGAGATTCTCATGGTGATGAGGTGGAAGGGGAGATTCTAATCATGATGAGGTGGAACGGGAGATTCTCATGGTGATGTGGTGGAACGTGAGATTCTCATGGTGATGTGGTGGAACGGCAGATTCTCATGGTGATGAAGTGGAACGGCAGATTCTCATCGTGATGAGGTGGAATGGGAGATTCTCATGGTGATGAGGTGGAACGGGAGATTCTGATCAATATGAGGTGGAATGGGAGATTCTCATCGTGATGTGGTGGAACGGTAGATTCTGATCAATATGAGGTGGAACGTGAGATTCTCATGGTGATGTGGTGGAACGGCAGATTCTCATGGTGATGAGGTGGAATGGGAGATTCTCATCGTGATGAGGTGGAATGGGAGATTCTCATGGTGATGAGGTGGAACGGGAGATTCTGATCAATATGAGGTGGAATGGGAGATTCTCATCGTGATGTGGTGGAATGGGAGATTCTTATGGTGATGAGGTGGAACGGGAGATTCTCATGGTGATGAGGTGGAACGGGAGATTCTCATGGAGATGAGGTGGAATGGGAGATTTTCATGGTGATGAGGTGGAAGGGGAGATTCTCATTATGATGAGGTGGAATGGGAGATTCTCATGGTGATGAGGTGGAACGGGAGATTCTAATCATGATGAGGTGGAACGGGAGATTCTCATGGTGATGAAGGGGAACGGGACATTCTCATGGTGATGAGGTTGAACGGGATATTCTCATGGTGATGAGGTGGAATGGCAGATTCTCATCAATATGAGGTGGAATGGGAGATTCTCATGGTGATGAGGTGAAATGGGAGATTCTCATGGTGATGAGGTGGAACGGGAGATTCTCATGGTGATGAAGGGGAACGGGACATTCTCATGGTGATGAGGTGGAACGGGATATTCTCATGGTGATGAGGTGGAATGGGAGATTCTCATGGTGATGAGGTGGAAGGGGAGATTCTCATCATGATGAGGTGGAACGGGAGATCCTTATGGTGATGTGGTGGAACGGGAGATTCTCATGGTGATGTGGTGGAATGGCAGATTCTCATGGTGATGAGGTGGAACGGCAGATTCTCATCAAGATGTTGTGGAACGGGAGATTCTCATGGTGATGAGGTGGAACGGGAGATTCTCATGGTGATGAAGTGGAAAGGGAGATTCTCATGGTGATGAAGTGGAACGGGAGATTCTCATCAATATGAGGTGGAATGGGAGATTCTCATGGTGATGAGGTGGAACGGCAGATTCTCATCAATATGAGGTGGAATGGGAGATTCTAATCATGATGAGGTGGAATGGGGAGATTCTCGTCGTGATGTGGTGGAATGGGAGATTCTCATCGTGATGTGGTGGAATGGGAGATTCTCATGGTGATGTGGTTGAACGGCAGATTCTCATGGTGATGAGGTAGAAGGGGAGCTTCTCATCATGATGAGGTGGAACGGGAGATTCTCATGGTGATGTTGTGGAACGGCAGATTCTCATGGTGATGAGGTGGAACAGGAGATTCTCATGGTGATGAGGTGGAACGGGAGATTATTAATGGTGATGAAGTGGAATGGCAGATTCTTATCATGATGAGGTGGAACGGGAGATTCTCATGGTGATGAGGTATAATGGGAGATTCTCATGGTGATGAGATGGAACGGGAGATTCTCATGGTGATGAAGTGGAACGGGAGATTCTCATGGTGATGAAGTGGAACGGCAGATTCTCATCAATATGAGGTTGAATGGGAGATTCTCATCGTGATGAGGTGGAATGGGAGATTCTCATGGTGATGTCGTGGAATGGGAGATTCTCATCAATATGAGGTGGAATGGGAGATTCTCATTGTTATGTGGTGGAACGGGAGATTCTTATGGTGATGAGGTGGAACGGGAGATTCTCATGGTGATGAGGTGGAACGGGAGATTCTCATGGTGATGAAGTGCAACGGCAGATTATTATCACGATGAGGTGGAATGGGAGATTCTCATAGTGATGAAGTTGAACGGGAGATTCTCATAGTGATGAGGGGGAACGGGAGATTCTCATCATGATGAGGTGGAACGGGAGATTCTCATGGTGATGAAGTGGAACGGCAGATTCTCATCCATATGAGGTGGAACGGGAGATTGTCATGGTGACGAAGTTGAATGGGAGATTCTCATAGTGATGATGTGGAACGGGATATTCTCATGGTGATGTGGTGGAATGGCAGATTCTCATGGTGATGAGGTGGAACAGGAGATTCTCATGGTGATGAAGTGGAACGGGGGATTCTCATCAATATGAGGTGGAATGGGAGATTCTCAACGTGATGTGGTGGAATGGGAGATTCTCATGGTGATGTGGTGGAATGGGAGATTCTGATCAATATGAGGTGGAATGGGAGATTCTCATCGTGATGTGGTGGAATGGGAGATTCTTATGGTTATGAGGTGGAACGGGAGATTCTCATGGTGATGAGGTGGAACGGGAGATTATTAATGGTGATGAAGTGGAATGGCAGATTCTTA
Source organism: Telmatherina bonti (assembly GCF_933228915.1). NCBI lineage: Eukaryota > Metazoa > Chordata > Actinopteri > Atheriniformes > Telmatherinidae > Telmatherina > Telmatherina bonti. Next base: position 2,617,994 of record NC_136633.1, read on the forward strand.
TCATGATGAGGTGGAACGGGAGATTCTCATGGTGATGAGATATAACGGGAGATTCTCATGGTGATGAGATGGAACGGGAGATTCTCATGGTGATGAAGTGGAATGGCAGATTCTCATGGTGATGAAGTGGAACGGCAGATTCTCATCAATATGAGGTTGAATGGGAGATTCTCATCGTGATGAGGTGGAATGGGAGATTCTCATGGTGATGTGGTGGAATGGGAGATTCTCATCAATATGAGGTGGAATGGGAGATTCTTATGGTGATGAGGTGGAACGGGAGATTCTCATGTTGATGAGGTGGAACGGGAGATTATCATGGTGATGAAGTGGAACGGCAGATTATTATCATGATGAGGTGGAATGGGAGATTCTCATAGTGATGAAGTTGAACGGGAGATTCTCATAGTGATGAGGGGGAACGGGAGATTCTCATCATGATGAGGTGGAACGGGAGATTCTCATGTTGATGAAGTGGAACGGCAGATTCTCATCAATATGAGGTGGAACGGGAGATTCTCATGGTGACGAAGTTGAACGGGAGATTCTCATAGTGATGATGTGGAACGGGAGATTCTCATTGTGATGAGGGGGAACGGGAGATTCTCATGGTGATGAAGTGGAACGGCAGATTCTCATGGTGATGAAGTGGAACGGCAGATTCTCATCAATATGAGGTGGAACGGGAGATTCTCATGGTGACGAAGTTGAACGGGAGATTCTCATAGTGATGATGTGGAACGGGAGATTCTCATTGTGATGAGGGGGAACGGGAGATTCTCATGGTGATGACGTTTAACGGGAGATTCTCATGGTGATGTGATGGAACGGCAGATTCTCATGGTTATGGGGTGGAACGGGAGATTCTCATGGTGATGACGTGGAACTGGACACTCTCCTGGTGATGAGGTGGAATGGGAGACTGTCATGGTAATGAGGTGGAATGGGAGATTCTCATCAATATGAGGTAGAATGGGATATTCTCATCGTGATGTGGTGGAATGGGAGATTCTCATGGTGATGAGGTGGAACGGGAGATTCTCATGGTGATGAAGTTGAACGGGAGATTCTCATAGTGATGATGTGGAACGGGAGATTCTCATTGTGATGAAGTGGAACGGCAGATTCTCATCAATATGAGGTGGAATGGGAGATTCTCATCGTGATGAGGTGGAATGGGAGATTCGCATCAATATGAGGTAGAATGGGAGATTCTCATGGTGATGTGATGGAATGGCAGATTCTCATGGTTATGAGGTGGAACGGGAGATTCTCATGGTGATAAGGTGGAACGGGAGATTCTCATGGTGATGAGGTGGAACGGGAGATTCTCATGGTGATGAAGTGGAACGGCAGATTCTCATCAATATGAGGTGGAATGGGAGATTCTCATCGTGATGAGGTAGAATGGGAGATTCTCATGGTGATGAGGTGGAACGGGAGATTCTCATGGTGATGAAGGGGAACGGGAGATTCTCATGGTGATGAGGTGGAACGGGAGATTCTCATGGTGATGAGGTGGAATGGGAGATTCTCATGGTGATGAGGTGTAAGGGGAGATTCTCATCATGATGAGGTGGAACGGGAGATTCTTATGGTGATGTGGTGGAACGGGAGATTCTCATGGTGATGTGGTGGAATGGCAGACTCTCATGGTGATGAGGTGGAACGGCAGATTCTCATCATGAGGTGGAACGGGAGATTCTCATGGTGATGAGGTGGAACGGGAGATTCTCATGGTGATGAGATGGAACGGGAGATTCTCATGGTGATGAAGTGGAAAGGGAGATTCTCATCAATATGAGGTGGAATGGGAGATTCTCATGGTGATGAGGTGGAACGGGAGATTCTTGTGGTGATGAGGTGGAACGGGCGATTCTCAAGGTGATGAAGTGGAACGGGGGATTCTCATCAATATGAGGTGGAATGGGAGATTCTCATCGTGATGTGGTGGAATGGGAGATTCTCATGGTGATGTGGTGGAACGGGAGATTCTGATCAATATGAGGTGGAATGGGAGATTCTCATCGTGATGTGGTGGAATGGGAGATTCTTATGGTGATGAGGTGGAACGGGAGATTCTCATGGTGATCAGGTGGAACGGGAGATTATTAATGGTGATGAAGTGGAATGGCAGATTCTTATCATGATGAGGTGGAATGGGAGATTCTCATGGTGATGAAGTTGAACGGGAGATTCCCATAGTGATGAGGTGGAACGGGAGATTCTCATCATCATGAGGTGGAACGGGAGATTCTCATGGTGATGTGGTTGAACGGCAGATTTTCATGGTGATGAGGTGGAACGGCAGATTCTCATCATGATGAGGTGGAACGGGAGATTCTCATGGTGATGAAGGGGAACGGGACATTCTCATGGTGATGAGGTGGAACGGGATATTCTCATGGTGATGAGGTGGAATGGCAGATTCTCATCAATATGAGGTGGAATGGGAGATTCTCATGGTGATGAGGTGGAATGGGAGATTCTCATGGTGATGAGGTGGAACGGGAGATTCTCATGGTGATGAAGGGGAACGGGAGATTCTCATGGTGATGAGGTGGAACGGGATATTCTCATCGTGATGAGGTGGAATGGGAGATTCTCATGGTGATGAGGTGGAGGGGGAGATTCTCATCATGATGAGGTGGAACGGGAGATACTAATGGTGATGAGGTGGAACGGGAGATTCTCATGGTGATATGGTGGAATGGCAGACTCTCATGGTGATGAGGTGGAACGGCAGATTCTCATCATGATGAGGTGGAACGGGAGATTCTCATGGTGATGAGGTGGAACGGGAGATTCTCATGGTGATGAGATGGAACGGGAGATTCTCATGGTGATGAAGTGGAAAGGGAGATTCTCATCAATATGAGGTGGAATGGGAGATTCTCATGGTGATGAGGTGGAACGGGAGATTCTCATGGTGATGAGGTGGAACGGGCGATTCTCAAGGTGATGAAGTGGAATGGGGGATTCTCATCAATATGAGGTGGAATGGGAGATTCTCATCGTGATGTGGTGGAATGGGAGATTCTCATGGTGATGTGGTGGAACGGGAGATTCTGATCAATATGAGGTGGAATGGGAGATTCTCATCGTGATGTGGTGCAATGGGAGATTCTTATGGTGATGAGGTGGAACGGGAGATTCTCATGGTGATGAGGTGGAACGGGACATTATTAATGGTGATGAAGTGGAAAGGTAGATTCTTATCATGATGAGGTGGAATGGGAGATTCTCATGGTGATGAAGTTGAACGGGAGATTCTCATCATCATGAGGTGGAACGCGAGATTCTCATGGTGATGTGGTTGAACGGCAGATTTTCATGGTGATGAGGTGGAACGGCAGATTCTCATCATGATGAGGTGGAACGGGAGATTCTCATGGTGATGAAGGGGAACGGGACATTCTCATGGTGATGAGGTGGAACGGGATATTCTCATGGTGATGAGGTGGAATGGCAGATTCTCATCAATATGAGGTGGAATGGGAGATTCTCATCGTGATGAGGTGGAACGGGAGATTCTCATGGTGATGAAGGGGAACGGGACATTCTCATGGTGATGAGGTGGAACGGGATATTCTGATCGTGATGAGGTGGAATGGGAGATTCTCATGGTGATGAGGTGGAGGGGGAGATTCTCATCGTGATGAGGTGGAACGGGAGATACTTATGGTGATGTGGAGGAACGGGAGATTCTCATGGTGATGTGGTGGAATGGCAGATTCTCATGGTGATGAGGTGGAACGGCAGATTCTCATCATGATGAGGTGGAACGGGAGATTCTCATGGTGATGAGGTGGAACGGGAGTTTCTCATGGTGATGAGATGGAACGGGAGATTCTCATGGTGATGAAGTGGAACGGGAGATTCTCATCAATATGAGGTGGAATGGGAGATTCTCATGGTGATGAGGTGGAACGGGAGATTCTCATGGTGATGAGGTGGAACGAGAGATTCTCATGGTGATGAAGTGGAACGGTAGATTCTCATCAATATGAGGTGGAATGGGAGATTCTCATCGTGATGAAGTGGAATGGGAGATTCTCATCGTGATGTGGTGGAATGGGAGATTCTCATGGTGATGAGGTGGAACGGGAGATTCTCATGGTGATGAGGTGGAAGGGGAGATTCCCATCATGATGAGGTGGAACGGGAGATTCTCATGGTGATGTGGTGGAACGGCAGATTCTAATCATGATGAGGTGGAATGGGAGATTCTCATGGTGATGAGGTGGAAGGGGAGATTCTAATCATGATGAGGTGGAACGGGAGATTCTCATGGTGATGAAGGGGAACGGGACATTCTCATTGTGATGAGGTGGAATGGGAGATTCTCATGGTGATGAGGTGGAACGGGAGATTCTCATGGTGATGAGGTGGAAGTGGAGATTCTCATGGTGATGAAGTGGAACGGGAGATTCTCATCAATATGAGGTGGAATGGGAGATTCTCATCGTGATGAGGTGGAAAAGGAGATTCTCATCGTGATGTGGTGGAATGGGAGATTCTCATGGTGATGAGGTGGAAATGGGAGATTCTCATGGTGATGAGGTGGAAGGGGGGATTCTCATCATGATGAGGTGGAACGGGAGATTCTCATGGTGATATGGTGGAACGAGAGATTCTCATGGTGATGTGGTGGAACGGGAGATTCTCATGGTGATGTGGTGGAATGGCAGATTCTCATGGTGATGAGGTGGAAGGGGAGATTCTAATCATGATGAGGTGGAACGGGAGATTCTCATGGTGATGAAGGGGAACGGGACATTCTCATTGTGATGAGGTGGAATGGGAGATTCTCATGGTGATGAGGTGGAACGGGAGATTCTCATGGTGATGAGGTGGAAGGGGAGATTCTCATGGTGATGAATTGGAACGGGAGATTCTCATCAGTATGAGGTGGAATGGGAGATTCTCATCGTGATGAGGTGGAATGGGAGATTCTCATGGTGATGTGGTGGAATGGCAGATTCTCATGGTGATGAGGTGGAACGACAGATTCTCATCAAGATGAGGTGGAACAGGAGATTCTCATCGTGATGTGGTGGAATGGGAGATTCTCATGGTGATGTGGTGGAATGGCAGATTCTCATGGTGATGAGGTGGAACGGCAGATTCTCATCAAGATGAGGTGGAACGGGAGATTCTCATGGTGATGAGGTGAAATGGGAGATTCTCATGGTGATGAGGTGGAACGGGAGATTCTCATGGTGATGAAGGGGAACGGGACATTCTCATGGTGATGAGGTGGAACGGGATATTCTCATGGTAATGTAGTGGAATGGCAGATTCTCATGGTGATGAGGTGGAACGGCAGATTCTCATCATGATGAGGTGGAACGGGAGATTCTCATGGTGATGAAGGGGAACGGGACATTCTCATGGTGATGAGGTGGAACGGGATATTCTCATGGTGATGAGGTGGAATGGCAGATTCTCATCAATATGAGGTGGAATGGGAGATTCTCATGGTGATGAGGTGAAATGGGAGATTCTCATGGTGATGAGGTGGAACGGGAGATTCTCATGGTGATGAAGGGGAACGGGACATTCTCATGGTGATGAGGTGGAACGGGATATTCTCATGGTGATGAGGTGGAATGGGAGATTCTCATGGTGATGAGGTGGAAGGGGAGATTCTCATCATGATGAGGTGGAACGGGAGATTCTTATGGTGATGTGGTGGAACGGGAGATTCTCATGGTGATGTGGTGGAATGGCAGATTCTCATGGTGATGAGGTGGAACGGCAGATTCTCATCAAGATGAGGTGGAACGGGAGATTCTCATGGTGATGAGGTGGAACGGGAGATTCTCATGGTGATGAAGTGGAAAGGGAGATTCTCATGGTGATGAAGTGGAACGGGAGATTCTCATCAATATGAGGTGGAATGGGAGATTCTCATGGTGATGAGGTGGAACGGCAGATTCTCATCAATATGAGGTGGAATGGGAGATTCTAATCATGATGAGGTGGAATGGGGAGATTCTCGTCGTGATGTGGTGGAATGGGAGATTCTCATCGTGATGTGGTGGAATGGGAGATTCTCATGGTGATGTGGTTGAACGGCAGATTCTCATGGTGATGAGGTAGAAGGGGAGCTTCTCATCATGATGAGGTGGAACGGGAGATTCTCATGGTGATGTTGTGGAACGGCAGATTCTCATGGTGATGAGGTGGAACAGGAGATTCTCATGGTGATGAAGTGGAACGGGGGATTCTCATCAATATGAGGTGGAATGGGAGATTCTCAACGTGATGTGTTGGAATGGGAGATTCTCATGGTCATGTGGTGGAACGGGAGATTCTGATCAATATGAGGTGGAATGGGAGATTCTCATCGTGATGTGGTGGAATGGGAGATTCTTATGGTGATGAGGTGGAACGGGAGATTCTCATGGTGATGAGGTGGAACGGGAGATTATTAATGGTGATGAAGTGGAATGGCAGATTCTTATCATGATGAGGTGGAACGGGAGATTCTCATGGTGATGAGGTATAACGGGAGATTCTCATGGTGATGAGATGGAACGGGAGATTCTCATGGTGATGAAGTGGAACGGGAGATTCTCATGGTGATGAAGTGGAACGGCAGATTCTCATCAATATGAGGTTGAATGGGAGATTCTCATCGTGATGAGGTGGAATGGGAGATTCTCATGGTGATGTCGTGGAATGGGAGATTCTCATCAATATGAGGTGGAATGGGAGATTCTCATTGTTATGTGGTGGAATGGGAGATTCTTATGGTGATGAGGTGGAACGGGAGATTCTCATGGTGATGAGGTGGAACGGGAGATTCTCATGGTGATGAAGTGCAACGGCAGATTATTATCACGATGAGGTGGAATGGGAGATTCTCATAGTGATGAAGTTGAACGGGAGATTCTCATAGTGATGAGGGGGAACGGGAGATTCTCATCATGATGAGGTGGAACGGGAGATTCTCATGGTGATGAAGTGGAACGGCAGATTCTCATCCATATGAGGTGGAACGGGAGATTGTCATGGTGACGAAGTTGAATGGGAGATTCTCATAGTGATGATGTGGAACGGGATATTCTCATGGTGATGTGGTGGAATGGCAGATTCTCATGGTGATGAGGTGGAACAGGAGATTCTCATGGTGATGAAGTGGAACGGGGGATTCTCATCAATATGAGGTGGAATGGGAGATTCTCAACGTGATGTGGTGGAATGGGAGATTCTCATGGTGATGTGGTGGAATGGGAGATTCTGATCAATATGAGGTGGAATGGGAGATTCTCATCGTGATGTGGTGGAATGGGAGATTCTTATGGTTATGAGGTGGAACGGGAGATTCTCATGGTGATGAGGTGGAACGGGAGATTATTAATGGTGATGAAGTGGAATGGCAGATTCTTATCATGATGAGGTGGAACGGGAGATTCTCATGGTGATGAGATATAACGGGAGATTCTCATGGTGATGAGATGGAACGGGAGATTCTCATGGTGATGAAGTGGAATGGCAGATTCTCATGGTGATGAAGTGGAACGGCAGATTCTCATCAATATGAGGTTGAATGGGAGATTCTCATCGTGATGAGGTGGAATGGGAGATTCTCATGGTGATGTGGTGGAATGGGAGATTCTCATCAATATGAGGTGGAATGGGAGATTCTTATGGTGATGAGGTGGAACGGGAGATTCTCATGTTGATGAGGTGGAACGGGAGATTATCATGGTGATGAAGTGGAACGGCAGATTATTATCATGATGAGGTGGAATGGGAGATTCTCATAGTGATGAAGTTGAACGGGAGATTCTCATAGTGATGAGGGGGAACGGGAGATTCTCATCATGATGAGGTGGAACGGGAGATTCTCATGGTGATGAAGTGGAACGGCAGATTCTCATCAATATGAGGTGGAACGGGAGATTCTCATGGTGACGAAGTTGAACGGGAGATTCTCATAGTGATGATGTGGAACGGGAGATTCTCATTGTGATGAGGGGGAACGGGAGATTCTCATGGTGATGAAGTGGAACGGCAGATTCTCATGGTGATGAAGTGGAACGGCAGATTCTCATCAATATGAGGTGGAACGGGAGATTCTCATGGTGACGAAGTTGAACGGGAGATTCTCATAGTGATGATGTGGAACGGGAGATTCTCATTGTGATGAGGGGGAACGGGAGATTCTCATGGTGATGACGTTTAACGGGAGATTCTCATGGTGATGTGATGGAACGGCAGATTCTCATGGTTATGGGGTGGAACGGGAGATTCTCATGGTGATGACGTGGAACTGGACACTCTCCTGGTGATGAGGTGGAATGGGAGACTGTCATGGTAATGAGGTGGAATGGGAGATTCTCATCAATATGAGGTAGAATGGGATATTCTCATCGTGATGTGGTGGAATGGGAGATTCTCATGGTGATGAGGTGGAACGGGAGATTCTCATGGTGATGAAGTTGAACGGGAGATTCTCATAGTGATGATGTGGAACGGGAGATTCTCATTGTGATGAAGTGGAACGGCAGATTCTCATCAATATGAGGTGGAATGGGAGATTCTCATCGTGATGAGGTGGAATGGGAGATTCGCATCAATATGAGGTAGAATGGGAGATTCTCATGGTGATGTGATGGAATGGCAGATTCTCATGGTTATGAGGTGGAACGGGAGATTCTCATGGTGATAAGGTGGAACGGGAGATTCTCATGGTGATGAGGTGGAACGGGAGATTCTCATGGTGATGAAGTGGAACGGCAGATTCTCATCAATATGAGGTGGAATGGGAGATTCTCATCGTGATGAGGTAGAATGGGAGATTCTCATGGTGATGAGGTGGAACGGGAGATTCTCATGGTGATGAAGGGGAACGGGAGATTCTCATGGTGATGAGGTGGAACGGGAGATTCTCATGGTGATGAGGTGGAATGGGAGATTCTCATGGTGATGAGGTGTAAGGGGAGATTCTCATCATGATGAGGTGGAACGGGAGATTCTTATGGTGATGTGGTGGAACGGGAGATTCTCATGGTGATGTGGTGGAATGGCAGACTCTCATGGTGATGAGGTGGAACGGCAGATTCTCATCATGAGGTGGAACGGGAGATTCTCATGGTGATGAGGTGGAACGGGAGATTCTCATGGTGATGAGATGGAACGGGAGATTCTCATGGTGATGAAGTGGAAAGGGAGATTCTCATCAATATGAGGTGGAATGGGAGATTCTCATGGTGATGAGGTGGAACGGGAGATTCTCATGGTGATGAGGTGGAACGGGCGTTTCTCAAGGTGATGAAGTGGAACGGGGGATTCTCATCAATATGAGGTGGAATGGGAGATTCTCATCGTGATGTGGTGGAATGGGAGATTCTCATGGTGATGTGGTGGAAAGGGAGATTCTGATCAATATGAGGTGGAATGGGAGATTATCATCGTGATGTGGTGGAATGGGAGATTCTTATGGTGATGAGGTGGAACGGGAGATTCTCATGGTGATCAGGTGGAACGGGAGATTATTAATGGTGATGAAGTGGAATGGCAGATTCTTATCATGATGAGGTGGAATGGGAGATTCTCATGGTGATGAAGTTGAACGGGAGATTCCCATAGTGATGAGGTGGAACGGGAGATTCTCATCATCATGAGGTGGAACGGGAGATTCTCATGGTGATGTGGTTGAACGGCAGATTTTCATGGTGATGAGGTGGAACGGCAGATTCTCATCATGATGAGGTGGAACGGGAGATTCTCATGGTGATGAAGGGGAACGGGACATTCTCATGGTGATGAGGTGGAACGGGATATTCTCATGGTGATGAGGTGGAATGGCAGATTCTCATCAATATGAGGTGGAATGGGAGATTCTCATGGTGATGAGGTGGAATGGGAGATTCTCATGGTGATGAGGTGGAACGGGAGATTCTCATGGTGATGAAGGGGAACGGGAGATTCTCATGGTGATGAGGTGGAACGGGATATTCTCATCGTGATGAGGTGGAATGGGAGATTCTCATGGTGATGAGGTGGAGGGGGAGATTCTCATCATGATGAGGTGGAACGGGAGATACTAATGGTGATGAGGTGGAACGGGAGATTCTCATGGTGATGTGGTGGAATGGCAGACTCTCATGGTGATGAGGTGGAACGGCAGATTCTCATCATGATGAGGTGGAACGGGAGATTCTCATGGTGATGAGGTGGAACGGGAGATTCTCATGGTGATGAGATGGAACGGGAGATTCTCATGGTGATGAAGTGGAAAGGGAGATTCTCATCAATATGAGGTGGAATGGGAGATTCTCATGGTGATGAGGTGGAACGGGAGATTCTCATGGTGATGAGGTGGAACGGGCGATTCTCAAGGTGATGAAGTGGAATGGGGGATTCTCATCAATATGAGGTGGAATGGGAGATTCTCATCGTGATGTGGTGGAATGGGAGATTCTCATGGTGATGTGGTGGAACGGGAGATTCTGATCAATATGAGGTGGAATGGGAGATTCTCATCGTGATGTGGTGCAATGGGAGATTCTTATGGTGATGAGGTGGAACGGGAGATTCTCATGGTGATGAGGTGGAACGGGACATTATTAATGGTGATGAAGTGGAAAGGTAGATTCTTATCATGATGAGGTGGAATGGGAGATTCTCATGGTGATGAAGTTGAACGGGAGATTCCCATAGTGATGAGGTGGAACGGGAGATTCTCATCATCATGAGGTGGAACGGGAGATTCTCATCATCATGAGGTGGAACGCGAGATTCTCATGGTGATGTGGTTGAACGGCAGATTTTCATGGTGATGAGGTGGAACGGCAGATTCTCATCATGATGAGGTGGAACGGGAGATTCTCATGGTGATGAAGGGGAACGGGACATTCTCATGGTGATGAGGTGGAATGGGATATTCTCATGGTGATGAGGTGGAATGGCAGATTCTCATCAATATGAGGTGGAATGGGAGATTCTCATCGTGATGAGGTGGAATGGGAGATTCTCATGGTGATGAAGTGGAACGGGAGATTCTCATGGTGATGAAGGGGAACGGGACATTCTCATGGTGATGAGGTGGAACGGGATATTCTGATCGTGATGAGGTGGAATGGGAGATTCTCATGGTGATGAGGTGGAGGGGGAGATTCTCATCGTGATGAGGTGGAACGGGAGATACTTATGGTGATGTGGAGGAACGGGAGATTCTCATGGTGATGTGGTGGAATGGCAGATTCTCATGGTGATGAGGTGGAACGGCAGATTCTCATCATGATGAGGTGGAACGGGAGATTCTCATGGTGATGAGGTGGAACGGGAGTTTCTCATGGTGATGAGATGGAACGGGAGATTCTCATGGTGATGAAGTGGAACGGGAGATTCTCATCAATATGAGGTGGAATGGGAGATTCTCATGGTGATGAGGTGGAACGGGAGATTCTCATGGTGATGAGGTGGAACGAGAGATTCTCATGGTGATGAAGTGGAACGGTAGATTCTCATCAATATGAGGTGGAATGGGAGATTCTCATCGTGATGAAGTGGAATGGGAGATTCTCATCGTGATGTGGTGGAATGGGAGATTCTCATGGTGATGAGGTGGAGGGGGAGATTCTCATCGTGATGAGGTGGAACGGGAGATACTTATGGTGATGTGGAGGAACGGGAGATTCTCATGGTGATGTGGTGGAATGGCAGATTCTCATGGTGATGAGGTGGAACGGCAGATTCTCATCATGATGAGGTGGAACGGGAGATTCTCATGGTGATGAGGTGGAACGGGAGTTTCTCATGGTGATGAGATGGAACGGGAGATTCTCATGGTGATGAAGTGGAACGGGAGATTCTCATCAATATGAGGTGGAATGGGAGATTCTCATGGTGATGAGGTGGAACGGGAGATTCTCATGGTGATGAGGTGGAACGAGAGATTCTCATGGTGATGAAGTGGAACGGTAGATTCTCATCAATATGAGGTGGAATGGGAGATTCTCATCGTGATGAAGTGGAATGGGAGATTCTCATCGTGATGTGGTGGAATGGGAGATTCTCATGGTGATGAGGTGGAAGGGGAGATTCCCATCATGATGAGGTGGAACGGGAGATTCTCATGGTGATGTGGTGGAACGGCAGATTCTAATCATGATGAGGTGGAATGGGAGATTCTCATGGTGATGAGGTGGAAGGGGAGATTCTAATCATGATGAGGTGGAACGGGAGATTCTCATGGTGATGAAGGGGAACGGGACATTCTCATTGTGATGAGGTGGAATGGTACATTCTCATGGTGATGAGGTGGAACGGGAGATTCTCATGGTGATGAGGTGGAAGTGGAGATTCTCATGGTGATGAAGTGGAACGGGAGATTCTCATCAATATGAGGTGGAATGGGAGATTCTCATCGTGATGAGGTGGAAAAGGAGATTCTCATCGTGATGTGGTGGAATGGGAGATTCTCATGGTGATGAGGTGGAAATGGGAGATTCTCATGGTGATGAGGTGGAAGGGGGGATTCTCATCATGATGAGGTGGAACGGGAGATTCTCATGGTGATATGGTGGAACGAGAGATTCTCATGGTGATGTGGTGGAACGGGAGATTCTCATGGTGATGTGGTGGAATGGCAGATTCTCATGGTGATGAGGTGGAAGGGGAGATTCTAATCATGATGAGGTGGAACGGGAGATTCTCATGGTGATGAAGGGGAACGGGACATTCTCATTGTGATGAGGTGGAATGGGAGATTCTCATGGTGATGAGGTGGAACGGGAGATTCTCATGGTGATGAGGTGGAAGGGGAGATTCTCATGGTGATGAAGTGGAACGGGAGATTCTCATCAGTATGAGGTGGAATGGGAGATTCTCATCGTGATGAGGTGGAATGGGAGATTCTCATGGTGATGTGGTGGAATGGCAGATTCTCATGGTGATGAGGTGGAACGACAGATTCTCATCAAGATGAGGTGGAACGGGAGATTCTCATCGTGATGTGGTGGAATGGGAGATTCTCATGGTGATGTGGTGGAATGGCAGATTCTCATGGTGATGAGGTGGAACGGCAGATTCTCATCAAGATGAGGTGGAACGGGAGATTCTCATGGTGATGAGGTGAAATGGGAGATTCTCATGGTGATGAGGTGGAACGGGAGGTTCTCATGGTGATGAAGGGGAACGGGACATTCTCATGGTGATGAGGTGGAACGGGATATTCTCATGGTAATGTAGTGGAATGGCAGATTCTCATGGTGATGAGGTGGAACGGCAGATTCTCATCATGATGAGGTGGAACGGGAGATTCTCATGGTGATGTGGTGGAACCGGAGATTCTCATGGTGATGAGATGGAACGGGAGATTCTCATGGTGATGAAGTGGAACGGGAGATTCTCATTAATATGAGGTGGAATGGGAGATTCTCATGGTGATGAGGTGGAACGGGAGATTCTCATGGTGATGAAAGGGAACGGGACATTCTCATGGTGATGAGGTGGAACGGGATATTCTCATGGAGATGAGGTGGAATGGCAGATTCTCATCAATATGAGGTGGAACGGGATATTCTCATGGTGATGAGGTGGAATGGGAGATTCTCATGGTGATGAGGTGGAAGGGGAGATTCTCATCATGATGAGGTGGAACGGGAGATTCTTATGGTGATGTGGTGGAACGGGAGATTCTCATGGTGATGTGGTGGAATGGCAGATTCTCATGGTGATGAGGTGGAACGGCAGATTCTCATCAAGATGAGGTGGAACGGGAGATTCTCATCGTGATGAGGTGAAATGGGAGATTCTCATGGTGATGAGGTGGAACGGCTGATTCTCATGGTGATGAGGTGGAAGGGGAGATTCTCATCATGATGAGGTGGAACGGGAGATTCTCATGGTGATGTGGTGGAACGGCAGATTCTCATGGTGATGAGGTGGAACAGGAGATTCTCATGGTGATGAAGTGGAACGGCAGATTCTCATCAATATGAGGCGGAATGGGAGATTCTCATGGTAATGGGATGGAACGGGAGATTCTCATGGTGATGAGGTGGAACGGGAGATTCTCTTGGTGATGAAGTGGAACCGGGGATTCTCATCAATATGAGGTGGAATGGGAGATTCTCATCGTGATGAGGTGGAATGGGAGATTCTCATGGTGATGTGGTGGAACGGGAGATTCTGATCAATATGAGGTGGAATGGGAGATTCTCATCGTGATGTGGTGGAATGGGAGATTCTCATCAATATGAGGTGGAATGGGAGATTCTCATGGTGATGAGGTGGAAGGGGAGATTCTAATCATGATGAGGTGGAACGGGAGATTCTTATGGTGATGTGGTGGAACGGGAGATTCTCATGGTGATGTGGTGGAATGGCAGATTCTCATGGTGATGAGGTGGAACGGCAGATTCTCATCATGATGAGGTGGAACGGGAGATTCTCATGGTGATGAGGTGGAACGGGAGATTCTCATGGTGATGAGATGGAACGGGAGATTCTCATGGTGATGAAGTGGAACGGGAGATTCTCATGGTGATGAGGTGGAACGGGGGATTCTCATCAATATGAGGTGGAATGGGAGATTCTCATCGTGATGAGGTGGAATGGGAGATTCTCATGGTGATGTGGTGGAACGGGAGATTCTGATCGATATGAGGTGGAATGGGAGATTCTCATCGTGATGTGGTGGAATGGGAGATTCTCATCAATATGAGGTGGAATGGGAGATTCTCATGGTGATGAGGTGGAAGGGGAGATTCTAATCATGATGAGGTGGAAAGGGAGATTCTTATGGTGATGTGGTGGAACGGGAGATTCTCATGGTGATGTGGTGGAATGGCAGATTCTCATGGTGATGAGGTGGAACGGCAGATTCTCATCATGATGAGGTGGAACGGGAGATTCTCATGGTGATGAGGTGGAACGGGAGATTCTCATGGTGATGAGATGGAACGGGAGATTCTCATGGTGATGAAGTGGAACGGGAGATTCTCATGGTGATGAAGTGGAACGGGAGATTCTCATCAATATGAGGTGGAATGGGAGATTGTCATGGTGATGAGGTGGAACGGGAGATTCTCATGGTGATGAGATGGAACGGGAGATTCTCATGGTGATAAAGTGGAACGGCAGATTCTCATCAATATGAGGTTGAATGGGAGATTCTCATCGTGATGAGGTGGAATGTGAGATTCTCATGGTTATGATGTGTAACGGGAGATTCTCATTGAGATGAGGGGGAATGGGAGATTCTCATGGTGATGAGGTTTAACGGGAGATTCTCATGGTGATAAAGTGGAACGGCAGATTCTCATCAATATGAGGTTGAATGGGAGATTCTCATCGTGATGAGGTGGAATGTGAGATTCTCATGGTGATGAGGTGAAGGGGAGATTCTAATCATGATGAGGTGGAACGGGAGATTCTTATGGTGATGTGGTGGAAAGGGAGATTCTCTTGGTGATGTGGTTGAACGGCAGATTCTCATGGTGATGAGGTGGAAGGGGAGATTCTCATCATGATGAGGTGGAACGGGAGATTCTCATGGTGATGTGGTGGAACGGCAGATTCTCATGGTGATGAGGTGGAACCGGAGATTCTCATGGTGATGAAGTGGAACGGCAGATTCTCATCAATATGAGGTGGAACGGGAGATTCTCATGGTGATGAGGTGGAATGGGAGATTCTCATGGTGATGAAGTGGAACAGGCGATTCTCATGGTGATGAAGGGGAACGGGAGATTCTCATGGTGATGAGGTGGAACGGGAGATTCTTATGGTGATGAGGTGGAATGGGAGATTTCCATGGTGATGAGGTGGAAGGGGAGATTCTCATCATGATGAGTTGGAAGGGGAGATTCTTATGGTAATGTGGTGGAACGGGAGACTCTCATGGTGATGTGGTGGAATGGCAGATTGTCATGGTGATGAGGTGGAACGGGAGATTCTCATGGTGATGAAGTGGAACGGGAGAATCTCATCAATATGAGGTGGAATGGGAGATTCTCATGGTGATGAGGTGGAACGGGAGATTCTCATGGTGATGAGGTGGAACGGGAGATTCTCATGGTGATGAAGTGGAACGGGGGATTCTCATCAATATGAGGTGGAATGGGAGATTCTCATGGTGATGAGGTGGAACGGGAGATTCTCATGGTGATGAAGTGGAACGGGGGATTCTCATCAATATGAGGTGGAATGGGAGATTCTCATCGTGATGAGGTGGAATGGGAGATTCTCATGGTGATGTGGTGGAACGGGTGATTCTGATCGATATGAGGTGGAATGGGAGATTCTCATCGTGATGTGGTGGAATGGGAGATTCTCATCAATATGAGGTGGAATGGGAGATTCTCATGGTGATGAGGTGGAAGGGGAGATTCTAATCATGATGAGGTGGAACGGGAGATTCTGATGGTGATGTGGTGGAACGGGAGATTCTCATGGTAATGTGGTGGAATGGCAGATTCTCATGGTGATGAGGTGGAACGGCAGATTCTCATCATGATGAGGTGGAACGGGAGATTCTCATGGTGATGAGGTGGAACGGGAGATTCTCATGGTGATGAGATGGAACGGGAGATTCTCATGGTGATGAAGTGGAACGGGAGATTCTCATGGTGATGAAGTGGAACGGGAGATTCTCATCAATATGAGGTGGAATGGGAGATTGTCATGGTGATGAGGTGGAACGGGAGATTCTCATGGTTATGAGATGGAACGGGAGATTCTCATGGTGATAAAGTGGAACGGCAGATTCTCATCAATATGAGGTTGAATGGGAGATTCTCATCGTGATGAGGTGGAATGTGAGATTCTCATGGTGATGATGTGTAACGGGAGATTCTCATTGAGATGAGGGGGAACGGGAGATTCTCATGGTGATGAGGTTTAACGGGAGATTCTCATGGTGATAAAGTGGAACGGCAGATTCTCATCAATATGAGGTGGAATGGGAGATTCTTATCGTGATGAGGTGGAACGGGAGATTCTCAAGGTGATGAGGTGGAACGGGAGATTCTCATGGTGATGAAGTGGAATGGGGGATTCTCATCAATATGAGGTGGAATGGGAGATTCTCATGGTGATGAGGTGGAATGGGAGATTCTCATGGTGATGAGGTGGAACGGGAGATTGTCATGGTGATGAAGTGGAACGGGGGATTCTCATCAATATGAGGTGGAATGGGAGATTCTCATCGTGATGAGGTGGAATGGGAGATTCTCATGGTGATGTGGTGGAACGGGAGATTCTGATCGATATGAGGTGGAATGGGAGATTCTCATCGTGATGTGGTGGAATGGGAGATTCTCATCAATATGAGGTGGAATGGGAGATTCTCATGGTGATGAGGTGGAAGGGGAGATTCTAATCATGATGAGGTGGAACGGGAGATTCTCATGGTGATGTGGTGGAACGGGAGATTCTCATGGTTATGTGGTGGAATGGCAGATTCTCATGGTGATGAGGTGGAACGGCAGATTCTCATCATGATGAGGTGGAACGGGAGATTCTCATGGTGATGAAGTGGAACGGGAGAATCTCATCAATATGAGGTGGAATGGGAGATTCTCATGGTGATGAGGTGGAACGGGAGATTCTCATGGTGATGAGGTGGAACGGGAGATTCTCAAGGTGATGAAGTGGAACGGGGGATTCTCATCAATATGAGGTGGAATGGGAGGTTCTCATGGTGATGAGGTGGAATGGGAGATTCTCATGGTGATGAGGTGGAACGGGAGATTCTCATGGTGATGAAGTGGAACGGGGGATTCTCATCAATATGAGGTGGAATGGGAGATTCTCATCGTGATGAGGTGGAATGGGAGATTCTCATGGTGATGTGGTGGAACGGGAGATTCTGATCGATATGAGGTGGAATGGGGGATTCTCATCGTGACGTGGTGGAATGGGAGATTCTCATCAATATGAGGTGGAATGGGAGATTCTCATGGTGATGAGGTGGAAGGGGAGATTCTAATCATGATGAGGTGGAACGGGAGATTCTCATGGTGATGTGGTGGAACGGGAGATTCTCATGGTAATGTGGTGGAATGGCAGATTCTCATGGTGATGAGGTGGAATGGCAGATTCTCATCATGATGAGGTGGAACGGGAGATTCTCATGGTGATGAAGTGGAACGGGAGAATCTCATCAATATGAGGTGGAATGGGAGATTCTCAAGGTGATGAGGTGGAACGGGAGATTCTCATGGTGATGAGGTGGAACGGGAGATTCTCAAGGTGATGAAGTGGAACGGGGGATTCTCATCAATATGAGGTGGAATGGGAGGTTCTCGTGGTGATGAGGTGGAATGGGAGATTCTCATGGTGATGAGGTGGAACGGGAGATTCTCATGGTGATGAAGTGGAACGGGGGATTCTCATCAATATGAGGTGGAATGGGAGATTCTCATCGTGATGAGGTGGAATGGGAGATTCTCATGGTGATGTGGTGGAATGGGAGATTCTCATCAATATGAGGTGGAATGGGAGATTCTCATCGTGATGAGGTGGAATGGGAGATTCTCATGGTGATGTGGTGGAATGGGAGATTCTCATCAATATGAGGTGGAACGGGAGATTCTGATCGATATGAGGTGGAATGGGAGATTCTCATCGTGATGTGGTGGAATGGGAGATTCTCATCAATATGAGGTGGAATGGGAGATTCTCATGGTGATGAGGTGGAAGGGGAGATTCTAATCATGATGAGGTGGAACGGAGGATTCTCATGGTGATGTGGTGGAACGGGAGATTCTCATGGTAATGTGGTGGAATGGCAGATTCTCATGGTGATGAGGTGGAACGGCAGATTCTCATCATGATGAGGTGGAACGGGAGATTCTCATGGTGATGAGATGGAACGGGAGATTCTCATGGTGATGAAGTGGAACGGGAGATTCTCATGGTGATGAAGTGGAACGGGAGATTCTCATCAATATGAGGTGGAATGGGAGATTGTCATGGTGATGAGGTGGAACGGGAGATTCTCATGGTGATGAGATGGAACGGGAGATTCTCATGGTGATAAAGTGGAACGGCAGATTCTCATCAATATGAGGTTGAATGGGAGATTCTCATCGTGATGAGGTGGAATGTGAGATTCTCATGGTGATGATGTGTAACGGGAGATTCTCATTGAGATGAGGGGGAACGGGAGATTCTCATGGTGATGAGGTTTAACGGGAGATTCTCATGGTGATAAAGTGGAACGGCAGATTCTCATCAATATGAGGTTGAATGGGAGATTCTCATCGTGATGAGGTGGAATGTGAGATTCTCATGGTGATGAGGTGGAAGGGGAGATTCTAATCATGATGAGGTGGAACGGGAGATTCTTATGGTGATGTGGTGGAACGGGAGATTCTCATGGTGATGTGGTGGAATGGCAGATTCTCATGGTGATGAGGTGGAAGGGGAGATTCTCATCAATATGAGGTGGAATGGGAGATTCTCATCGTGATGTGGTGGAATGGGAGATTCTCATGGTGAAAAAGTGGAACGGCAGATTCTCATCAATATGAGGTTGAATGGGAGATTCTCATCGTGATGAGGTGGAATGTGAGATTCTCATGGTGATGATGTGTAACGGGAGATTCTCATTGAGATGAGGGGGAACGGGAGATTCTCATGGTGATAAAGTGGAACGGCAGATTCTCATCAATATGAGGTTGAATGGGAGATTCTCATCGTGATGAGGTGGAATGTGAGATTCTCATGGTGATGAGGTGGAAGGGGAGATTATAATCATGATGAGGTGGAACGGGAGATTCTTATGGTGATGTGGTGGAACGGGAGATTCTCTTGGTGATGTGGTTGAACGGCAGATTCTCATGGTGATGAGGTGGAAGGGGAGATTCTCATCATGATGAGGTGGAACGGGAGATTCTCATGGTGATGTGGTGGAACGGCAGATTCTCATGGTGATGAGGTGGAACAGGAGATTCTCATGGTGATGAAGTGGAACGGCAGATTCTCATCAATATGAGGTGGAATGGGAGATTCTCATGGTGATGAGGTGGAATGGGAGATTCTCATGGTGATGAAGTGGAACGGGAGATTCTCATGGTGATGAAGGGGAACGGGAGATTCTCATGGTGATGAGGTGGAACTGGAGATTCTTATGGTGATGAGGTGGAATGGGAGATTTCCATGGTGATGAGGTGGAACGGGAGATTCTCATCATGATGAGTTGGAACGGGAGATTCTTATGGTAATGTGGTGGAACGGGAGATTCTCATGGTGATGTGGTGGAATGGCAGATTGTCATGGTGATGAGGTGGAACGGGAGATTCTCATGGTGATGAAGTGGAACGGGAGAATCTCATCAATATGAGGTGGAATGGGAGATTCTCATGGTGATGAGGTGGAACGGGAGATTCTCATGGTGATGAGGTGGAACGGGAGATTCTCATGGTGATGAAGTGGAACGGGGGATTCTCATCAATATGAGGTGGAATGGGAGATTCTCATGGTGATGAGGTGGAATGGGAGATTCTCATGGTGATGAGGTGGAACGGGAGATTCTCATGGTGATGAAGTGGAACGGGGGATTCTCATCAATATGAGGTGGAATGGGAGATTCTCATCGTGATGTGGTGGAATGGGAGATTCTCATCAATATGAGGTGGAATGGGAGATTCTAATGGTGATGAGGTGGAAGGGGAGATTCTAATCATGATGAGGTGGAACGGGAGATTCTCATGGTGATGTGGTGGAACGGCAGATTCTCATGGTGATGAGGTGGAACAGGAGATTCTCATGGTGATGAAGTGGAACGGCAGATTCTCATCAATATGAGGTGGAATGGGAGATTCTCATGGTGATGAGGTGGAATTGGAGATTCTCATGGTGATGAAGTGGAACGGGAGATTCTCATGGTGATGAACGGGAACGGGAGATTCTCATGGTGATGAGGTGGAACGGGAGATTCTTATGGTGATGAGGTGGAATGGGAGATTTCCATGGTGATGAGGTGGAAGGGGAGATTCTCATCATGATGAGTTGGAACGGGAGATTTTTATGGTAATGTGGTGGAACGGGAGATTCTCATGGTGATGTGGTGGAATGGCAGATTGTCATGGTGATGAGGTGGAACGGGAGATTCTCATGGTGATGAAGTGGAACGGGAGAATCTCATCAATATGAGGTGGAATAGGAGATTCTCATGGTGATGAGGTGGAACGGGAGATTCTCATGGTGATGAGGTGGAACGGGAGATTCTCATGGTGATGAAGTGGAACAGGGGATTCTCATCAATATGAGGTGGAATGGGAGATTCTCATGGTGATGAGGTGGAATGGGAGATTCTCATGGTGATGAGGTGGAACGGGAGATTCTCATGGTGATGTAGTGGAACGGGAGATTCTGATCGATATGAGGTGGAATGGGAGATTCTCATCGTGATGTGGTGGAATGGGAGATTCTCATCAATATGAGGTGGAATGGGAGATTCTAATGGTGATGAGGTGGAAGGGGAGATTCTAATCATGATGAGGTGGAACAGGAGATTCTCATGGTGATGTGGTGGAACGGGAGATTCTCATGGTAATGTGGTGGAATGGCAGATTCTCATGGTGATGAGGTGGAACGGCAGATTCTCATCATGATGAGGTGGAACGGGAGATTCTCATGGTGATGAGGTGGAACGGGAGATTCTCATGGTGATGAGATGGAACGGGAGATTCTCATGGTGATGAAGTGGAACGGGAGATTCTCATGGTGATGAAGTGGAACGGGAGATTCTCATCAATATGAGGTGGAATGGGAGATTGTCATGGTGATGAGGTGGAACGGGAGATTCTCATGGTGATGAGATGGAACGGGAGATTCTCATGGTGATAAAGTGGAACGGCATATTCTCATCAATATGAGGTTGAATGGGAGATTCTCATCGTGATGAGGTGGAATGTGAGATTCTCATGGTGATGATGTGTAACGGGAGATTCTCATTGAGATGAGGGGGAACGGGAGATTCTCATGGTGATAAAGTGGAACGGCAGATTCTCATCAATATGAGGTTGAAGGGGAGATTCTCATCGTGATGAGGTGGAATGTGAGATTCTCATGGTGATGAGGTGGAAGGGGAGATTCTAATCATGATGATGTGTAACGGGAGATTCTCATTGAGATGAGGGGGAACGGGAGATTCTCATGGTGATGAGGTTTAACGGGAGATTCTCATGGTGATGAGGTGGAACTGGAGATTCTTATGGTGATGAGGTGGAATGGGAGATTTCCATGGTGATGAGGTGGAAGGGGAGATTCTCATCATGATGAGTTGGAACGGGAGATTCTTATGGTAATGTGGTGGAACGGGAGATTCTCATGGTGATGTGGTGGAATGGCAGATTGTCATGGTGATGAGGTGGAACGGGAGATTCTCATGGTGATGAAGTGGAACGGGAGAATCTCATCAATATGAGGTGGAATGGGAGATTCTCATGGTGATGAGGTGGAACGGGAGATTCTCATGGTGATGAGGTGGAACGGGAGATTCTCATGGTGATGAAGTGGAACGGGGGATTCTCATCAATATGAGGTGGAATGGGAGATTCTCATGGTGATGAGGTGGAATGGGAGATTCTCATGGTGATGAGGTGGAACGGGAGATTCTCATGGTGATGAAGTGGAACGGGGGATTCTCATCAATATGAGGTGGAATGGGAGATTCTCATCGTGATGTGGTGGAATGGGAGATTCTCATCAATATGAGGTGGAATGGGAGATTCTAATGGTGATGAGGTGGAAGGGGAGATTCTAATCATGATGAGGTGGAACGGGAGATTCTCATGGTGATGTGGTGGAACGGCAGATTCTCATGGTGATGAGGTGGAACAGGAGATTCTCATGGTGATGAAGTGGAACGGCAGATTCTCATCAATATGAGGTGGAATGGGAGATTCTCATGGTGATGAGGTGGAATTGGAGATTCTCATGGTGATGAAGTGGAACGGGAGATTCTCATGGTGATGAACGGGAACGGGAGATTCTCATGGTGATGAGGTGGAACGGGAGATTCTTATGGTGATGAGGTGGAATGGGAGATTTCCATGGTGATGAGGTGGAAGGGGAGATTCTCATCATGATGAGTTGGAACGGGAGATTTTTATGGTAATGTGGTGGAACGGGAGATTCTCATGGTGATGTGGTGGAATGGCAGATTGTCATGGTGATGAGGTGGAACGGGAGATTCTCATGGTGATGAAGTGGAACGGGAGAATCTCATCAATATGAGGTGGAATAGGAGATTCTCATGGTGATGAGGTGGAACGGGAGATTCTCATGGTGATGAGGTGGAACGGGAGATTCTCATGGTGATGAAGTGGAACAGGGGATTCTCATCAATATGAGGTGGAATGGGAGATTCTCATGGTGATGAGGTGGAATGGGAGATTCTCATGGTGATGAGGTGGAACGGGAGATTCTCATGGTGATGTAGTGGAACGGGAGATTCTGATCGATATGAGGTGGAATGGGAGATTCTCATCGTGATGTGGTGGAATGGGAGATTCTCATCAATATGAGGTGGAATGGGAGATTCTAATGGTGATGAGGTGGAAGGGGAGATTCTAATCATGATGAGGTGGAACAGGAGATTCTCATGGTGATGTGGTGGAACGGGAGATTCTCATGGTAATGTGGTGGAATGGCAGATTCTCATGGTGATGAGGTGGAACGGCAGATTCTCATCATGATGAGGTGGAACGGGAGATTCTCATGGTGATGAGGTGGAACGGGAGATTCTCATGGTGATGAGATGGAACGGGAGATTCTCATGGTGATGAAGTGGAACGGGAGATTCTCATGGTGATGAAGTGGAACGGGAGATTCTCATCAATATGAGGTGGAATGGGAGATTGTCATGGTGATGAGGTGGAACGGGAGATTCTCATGGTGATGAGATGGAACGGGAGATTCTCATGGTGATAAAGTGGAACGGCATATTCTCATCAATATGAGGTTGAATGGGAGATTCTCATCGTGATGAGGTGGAATGTGAGATTCTCATGGTGATGATGTGTAACGGGAGATTCTCATTGAGATGAGGGGGAACGGGAGATTCTCATGGTGATAAAGTGGAACGGCAGATTCTCATCAATATGAGGTTGAAGGGGAGATTCTCATCGTGATGAGGTGGAATGTGAGATTCTCATGGTGATGAGGTGGAAGGGGAGATTCTAATCATGATGATGTGTAACGGGAGATTCTCATTGAGATGAGGGGGAACGGGAGATTCTCATGGTGATGAGGTTTAACGGGAGATTCTCATGGTGATGAGGTGGAACTGGAGATTCTTATGGTGATGAGGTGGAATGGGAGATTTCCATGGTGATGAGGTGGAAGGGGAGATTCTCATCATGATGAGTTGGAACGGGAGATTCTTATGGTAATGTGGTGGAACGGGAGATTCTCATGGTGATGTGGTGGAATGGCAGATTGTCATGGTGATGAGGTGGAACGGGAGATTCTCATGGTGATGAAGTGGAACGGGAGAATCTCATCAATATGAGGTGGAATGGGAGATTCTCATGGTGATGAGGTGGAACGGGAGATTCTCATGGTGATGAGGTGGAACGGGAGATTCTCATGGTGATGAAGTGGAACGGGGGATTCTCATCAATATGAGGTGGAATGGGAGATTCTCATGGTGATGAGGTGGAATGGGAGATTCTCATGGTGATGAGGTGGAACGGGAGATTCTCATGGTGATGAAGTGGAACGGGGGATTCTCATCAATATGAGGTGGAATGGGAGATTCTCATCGTGATGTGGTGGAATGGGAGATTCTCATCAATATGAGGTGGAATGGGAGATTCTAATGGTGATGAGGTGGAAGGGGAGATTCTAATCATGATGAGGTGGAACGGGAGATTCTCATGGTGATGTGGTGGAACGGCAGATTCTCATGGTGATGAGGTGGAACAGGAGATTCTCATGGTGATGAAGTGGAACGGCAGATTCTCATCAATAT
Source organism: Telmatherina bonti (assembly GCF_933228915.1). Classification (NCBI taxonomy): domain Eukaryota; kingdom Metazoa; phylum Chordata; class Actinopteri; order Atheriniformes; family Telmatherinidae; genus Telmatherina; species Telmatherina bonti. Next base: position 2,642,943 of record NC_136633.1, read on the forward strand.
GAGGTGGAATGGGAGATTCTCATGGTGATGAGGTGGAATTGGAGATTCTCATGGTGATGAAGTGGAACGGGAGATTCTCATGGTGATGAACGGGAACGGGAGATTCTCATGGTGATGAGGTGGAACGGGAGATTCTTATGGTGATGAGGTGGAATGGGAGATTTCCATGGTGATGAGGTGGAAGGGGAGATTCTCATCATGATGAGTTGGAACGGGAGATTTTTATGGTAATGTGGTGGAACGGGAGATTCTCATGGTGATGTGGTGGAATGGCAGATTGTCATGGTGATGAGGTGGAACGGGAGATTCTCATGGTGATGAAGTGGAACGGGAGAATCTCATCAATATGAGGTGGAATAGGAGATTCTCATGGTGATGAGGTGGAACGGGAGATTCTCATGGTGATGAGGTGGAACGGGAGATTCTCATGGTGATGAAGTGGAACAGGGGATTCTCATCAATATGAGGTGGAATGGGAGATTCTCATGGTGATGAGGTGGAATGGGAGATTCTCATGGTGATGAGGTGGAACGGGAGATTCTCATGGTGATGAAGTGGAACGGGGGATTCTCATCAATATGAGGTGGAATGGGAGATTCTCATCGTGATGAGGTGGAATGGGAGATTCTCATGGTGATGTGGTGGAACGGGAGATTCTGATCGATATGAGGTGGAATGGGAGATTCTCATCGTGATGTGGTGGAATGGGAGATTCTCATCAATATGAGGTGGAATGGGAGATTCTAATGGTGATGAGGTGGAAGGGGAGATTCTAATCATGATGAGGTGGAACAGGAGATTCTCATGGTGATGTGGTGGAACGGGAGATTCTCATGGTAATGTGGTGGAATGGCAGATTCTCATGGTGATGAGGTGGAACGGCAGATTCTCATCATGATGAGGTGGAACGGGAGATTCTCATGGTGATGAGGTGGAACGGGAGATTCTCATGGTGATGAGATGGAACGGGAGATTCTCATGGTGATGAAGTGGAACGGGAGATTCTCATGGTGATGAAGTGGAACGGGAGATTCTCATCAATATGAGGTGGAATGGGAGATTGTCATGGTGATGAGGTGGAACGGGAGATTCTCATGGTGATGAGATGGAACGGGAGATTCTCATGGTGATAAAGTGGAACGGCATATTCTCATCAATATGAGGTTGAATGGGAGATTCTCATCGTGATGAGGTGGAATGTGAGATTCTCATGGTGATGATGTGTAACGGGAGATTCTCATTGAGATGAGGGGGAACGGGAGATTCTCATGGTGATAAAGTGGAACGGCAGATTCTCATCAATATGAGGTTGAAGGGGAGATTCTCATCGTGATGAGGTGGAATGTGAGATTCTCATGGTGATGAGGTGGAAGGGGAGATTCTAATCATGATGATGTGTAACGGGAGATTCTCATTGAGATGAGGGGGAACGGGAGATTCTCATGGTGATGAGGTTTAACGGGAGATTCTCATGGTGATAAAGTGGAACGGCAGATTCTCATCGATATGAGGTTGAATGGGAGATTCTCATCGTGATGAGGTGGAATGTGAGATTCTCATGGTGATGAGGTGGAAGGGGAGATTCTAATCATGATGAGGTGGAACGGGAGATTCTTATGGTGATGTGGTGGAACGGGAGATTCTCATGGTGATGTGGTGGAATGGCAGATTCTCATGGTGATGAGGTGGAAGGGGAGATTCTCATCAATATGAGGTGGAATGGGAGATTCTCATCGTGATGTGGTGGAATGGGAGATTCTCATGGTGATAAAGTGGAACGGCAGATTCTCATCAATATGAGGTTGAATGGGAGATTCTCATCATGATGAGGTGGAATGTGAGATTCTCATGGTGATGATGTGTAACGGGAGATTCTCATTGAGATGAGGGGGAACGGGAGATTCTCATGGTGAAAAAGTGGAACGGCAGATTCTCATCAATATGAGGTTGAATGGGAGATTCTCATCGTGATGAGGTGGAATGTGAGATTCTCATGGTGATGAGGTGGAAGGGGAGATTCTAATCATGATGAGGTGGAACGGGAGATTCTTATGGTGATGTGGTGGAACGGGAGATTCTCTTGGTGATGTGGTTGAACGGCAGATTCTCATGGTGATGAGGTGGAAGGGGAGATTCTCTTCATGATGAGGTGGAACGGGAGATTCTCATGGTGATGTGGTGGAACGGCAGATTCTCATGGTGATGAGGTGGAACAGGAGATTCTCATGGTGATGAAGTGGAACGGCAGATTCTCATGGTGATGAGGTGGAATGGGAGATTCTCATGGTGATGAAGTGGAACGGGAGATTCTCATGGTGATGAAGGGGAACGGGAGATTCTCATGGTGATGAGGTGGAATGGGAGATTCTTATGGTGATGAGGTGGAATGGGAGATTTCCATGGTGATGAGGTGGAAGGGGAGATTCTCATCATGATGAGTTGGAACGGGAGATTCTCATGGTGATGTGGTGGAATGGCAGATTGTCATGGTGATGAAGTGGAACGGGGGATTCTCATCAATATGAGGTGGAATGGGAGATTCTCATGGTCATGAGGTGGAATGGGAGATTCTCATGGTGATGAGGTGGAACGGGAGATTCTCATCAATATGAGGTGGAATGGGAGATTCTCATGGTGATGAGGTGGAATGGGAGATTCTCATGGTGATGAAGTGGAACGGGAGATTCTCATGGTGATGAACGGGAACGGGAGATTCTCATGGTGATGAGGTGGAACGGGAGATTCTTATGGTGATGAGGTGGAATGGGAGATTTCCATGGTGATGAGGTGGAAGGGGAGATTCTCATCATGATGAGTTGGAACGGGAGATTTTTATGGTAATGTGGTGGAACGGGAGATTCTCATGGTGATGTGGTGGAATGGCAGATTGTCATGGTGATGAGGTGGAACGGGAGATTCTCATGGTGATGAGGTGGAACGGGAGAATCTCATCAATATGAGGTGGAATAGGAGATTCTCATGGTGATGAGGTGGAACGGGAGATTCTCATGGTGATGAGGTGGAACGGGAGATTCTCATGGTGATGAAGTGGAACAGGGGATTCTCATCAATATGAGGTGGAATGGGAGATTCTCATGGTGATGAGGTGGAATGGGAGATTCTCATGGTGATGAGGTGGAACGGGAGATTCTCATGGTGATGAAGTGGAACGGGGGATTCTCATCAATATGAGGTGGAATGGGAGATTCTCATCGTGATGAGGTGGAATGGGAGATTCTCATGGTGATGTGGTGGAACGGGAGATTGTGATCGATATGAGGTGGAATGGGAGATTCTCATCGTGATGTGGTGGAATGGGAGATTCTCATCAATATGAGGTGGAATGGGAGATTCTAATGGTGATGAGGTGGAAGGGGAGATTCTAATCATGATGAGGTGGAACGGGAGATTCTCATGGTGATGTGGTGGAACGGGAGATTCTCATGGTAATGTGGTGGAATGGCAGATTCTCATGGTGATGAGGTGGAACGGCAGATTCTCATCATGATGAGGTGGAACGGGAGATTCTCATGGTGATGAGGTGGAACGGGAGATTCTCATGGTGATGAGATGGAACGGGAGATTGTCATGGTGATGAAGTGGAAGGGGAGATTCTCATGGTGATGAAGTGGAACGGGAGATTCTCATCAATATGAGGTGGAATGGGAGATTGTCATGGTGATGAGGTGGAACGGGAGATTCTCATGGTGATGAGATGGAACGGGAGATTCTCATGGTGATAAAGTGGAACGGCATATTATCATCAATATGAGGTTGAATGGGAGATTCTCATCGTGATGAGGTGGAATGTGAGATTATCATGGTGATGATGTGTAACGGGAGATTCTCATTGAGATGAGGGGGAACGGGAGATTCTCATGGTGATAAAGTGGAACGGCAGATTCTCATCAATATGAGGTTGAATGGGAGATTCTCATCGTGATGAGGTGGAATGTGAGATTCTCATGGTGATGAGGTGGAAGGGGAGATTCTAATCATGATGATGTGTAACGGGAGATTCTCATTGAGATGAGGGGGAACGGGAGATTCTCATGGTGATGAGGTTTAACGGGAGATTCTCATGGTGATAAAGTGGAACGGCAGATTCTCATCGATATGAGGTTGAATGGGAGATTCTCATCGTGATGAGGTGGAATGTGAGATTCTCATGGTGATGAGGTGGAAGGGGAGATTCTAATCATGATGAGGTGGAACGGGAGATTCTTATGGTGATGTGGTGGAACGGGAGATTCTCATGGTGATGTGGTGGAATGGCAGATTCTCATGGTGATGAGGTGGAAGGGGAGATTCTCATCAATATGAGGTGGAATGGGAGATTCTCATCGAGATGTGGTGGAATGGGAGATTCTCATGGTGATAAAGTGGAACGGCAGATTCTCATCAATATGAGGTTGAATGGGAGATTCTCATCGTGATGAGGTGGAATGTGAGATTCTCATGGTGATGATGTGTAACGGGAGATTCTCATTGAGATGAGGGGGAACGGGAGATTCTCATGGTGATAAAGTGGAACGGCAGATTCTCATCAATATGAGGTTGAATGGGAGATTCTCATCGTGATGAGGTGGAATGTGAGATTCTCATGGTGATGTGGTGGAACGGGAGATTCTCTTGGTGATGAGGTGGAAGGGCAGATTCTCATCATGATGAGGTGGAATGGGAGATTCTCATGGTGATGTGGTGGAACGGCAGATTCTCATGGTGATGAGGTGGAACAGGAGATTCTCATGGTGATGAAGTGGAACGGGAGATTCTTATGGTAATGTGGTGGAACGGGAGATTCTCATGGTGATGTGGTGGAATGGCAGATTGTCATGGTGATGAGGTGGAACGGGAGATTCTCATGGTGATGAAGTGGAACGGGAGAATCTCATCAATATGAGGTGGAATGGGAGATTCTCATGGTGATGAGGTGGAACGGGAGATTCTCATGGTGATGAGGTGGAACGGGAGATTCTCATGGTGATGAAGTGGAACGGGGGATTCTCATCAATATGAGGTGGAATGGGAGATTCTAATGGTGATGAGGTGGAAGGGGAGATTCTAATCATGATGAGGTGGAACGGGAGATTCTCATGGTGATGTGGTGGAACGGCAGATTCTCATGGTGATGAGGTGGAACAGGAGATTCTCATGGTGATGAAGTGGAACGGCAGATTCTCATCAATATGAGGTGGAATGGGAGATTCTCATGGTGATGAGGTGGAATGGGAGATTCTCATGGTGATGAAGTGGAACGGGAGATTCTCATGGTGATGAAGGGGAACGGGAGATTCTCATGGTGATGAGGTGGAACGGGAGATTCTTATGGTGATGAGGTGGAATGGGAGATTTCCATGGTGATGAGGTGGAAGGGGAGATTCTCATCATGATGAGTTGGAACGGGAGATTTTTATGGTAATGTGGTGGAACGGGAGATTCTCATGGTGATGTGGTGGAATGGCAGATTGTCATGGTGATGAGGTGGAATGGGAGATTCTCATGGTGATGAGATGGAACTGGAGAATCCCATCAATATTAGCTGGAATACGAGATTCTCATGGTGATGAGGTGGAACGGGAGATTCTCATGGTGATGAGGTGGAACGAGAGATTCTCATGGTGATGAAGTGGAACGGGGGATTCTCATCAATATGAGGTGGAATGGGAGATTCTCATGGTGATGAGGTGGAACGGGAGATTCTCATGGTGATGAAGTGGAACGGGGGATTCTCATCAATATGAGGTGGAATGGGAGATTCTCATCGTGATGAGGTGGAATGGGAGATTCTCATGGTGATGTGGTGGAACGGGAGATTCTGATCGATATGAGGTGGAATGGGAGATTCTCATCGTGATGTGGTGGAATGGGAGATTCTCATCAATATGAGGTGGAATGGGAGATTCTAATGGTGATGAGGTGGAAGGGGAGATTCTAATCATGATGAGGTGGAACGGGAGATTCTCATGGTGATGTGGTGGAACGGGAGATTCTCATGGTAATGTGGTGGAATGGCAGATTCTCATGGTGATGAGGTGGAACGGCAGATTCTCATCATGATGAGGTGGAACGGGAGATTATCATGGTGATGAGGTGGAACGGGAGATTCTCATGGTGATGAGATGGAACGGGAGATTCTCATGGTGATGAAGTGGAACGGGAGATTCTCATGGTGATGAAGTGGAACGGGAGATTCTAGTCAATATGAGGTGGAATGGGAGATTGTCATGGTGATGAGGTGGAACGGGAGATTCTCATGGTGATGAGATGGAACGGGAGATTCTCATGGTGATAAAGTGGAACGGCAGATTCTCATCAATATGAGGTTGAATGGGAGATTCTCATCGTGATGAGGTGGAATGTGAGATTCTCATGGTGATGATGTGTAACGGGAGATTCTCATTGAGATGAGGGGGAACGGGAGATTCTCATGGTGATAAAGTGGAACGGCAGATTCTCATCAATATGAGGTTGAATGGGAGATTCTCATCGTGATGAGGTGGAATGTGAGATTCTCATGGTGATGAGGTGGAAGGGGAGATTCTAATCATGATGAGGTGGAACGGGAGATTCTTATGGTGATGTGGTGGAACGGGAGATTCTCTTGGTGATGTGGTTGAACGGCAGATTCTCATGGTGATGAGGTGGAAGGGGAGATTCTCATCATGATGAGGTGGAACGGGAGATTCTCATGGTGATGTGGTGGAACGGCAGATTCTCATGGTGATGAGGTGGAACAGGAGATTCTCATGGTGATGAAGTGGAACGGCAGATTCTCATCAATATGAGGTGGAATGGGAGATTCTCATGGTGATGAGGTGGAATGGGAGATTCTCATGGTGATGAAGTGGAACGGGAGATTCTCATGGTGATGAAGGGGAACGGGAGATTCTCATGGTGATGAGGTGGAACGGGAGATTCTTATGGTGATGAGGTGGAATGGGAGATTTCCATGGTGATGAGGTGGAAGGGGAGATTCTCATCATGATGAGTTGGAACGGGAGATTCTTATGGTAATGTGGTGGAACGGGAGATTCTCATGGTGATGTGGTGGAATGGCAGATTGTCATGGTGATGAGGTGGAACGGGAGATTCTCATGGTGATGAAGTGGAACGGGAGAATCTCATCAATATGAGGTGGAATGGGAGATTCTCATGGTGATGAGGTGGAACGGGAGATTCTCATGGTGATGAGGTGGAACGGGAGATTCTCATGGTGATGAAGTGGAACGGGGGATTCTCATCAATATGAGGTGGAATGGGAGATTCTCATGGTGATGAGGTGGAATGGGAGATTCTCATGGTGATGAGATGGAACGGGAGATTCTCATGGTGATGAAGTGGAACGGGGGATTCTCATCAATATGAGGTGGAATGGGAGATTCTCATCGTGATGAGGTGGAATGGGAGATTCTCATGGTGATGTGGTGGAACGGGAGACTCTGATCGATATGAGGTGGAATGGGAGATTCTCATCGTGATGTGGTGGAATGGGAGATTCTCATCAATATGAGGTGGAATGGGAGATTCTAATGGTGATGAGGTGGAAGGGGAGATTCTAATCATGATGAGGTGGAACGGGAGATTCTCATGGTGATGTGGTGGAACGGGAGATTCTCATGGTAATGTGGTGGAATGGCAGATTCTCATGGTGATGAGGTGGAACGGCAGATTCTCATCATGATGAGGTGGAACGGGAGATTCTCATGGTGATGAGGTGGAACGGGAGATTCTCATGGTGATGAGATGGAACGGGAGATTCTCATGGTGATGAAGTGGAACGGGAGATTCTCATGGTGATGAAGTGGAACGGGAGATTCTTATGGTAATGTGGTGGAACGGGAGATTCTCATGGTGATGTGGTGGAATGGCAGATTGTCATGGTGATGAGGTGGAACGGGAGATTCTCATGGTGATGAAGTGGAACGGGAGAATCTCATCAATATGAGGTGGAATGGGAGATTCTCATGGTGATGAGGTGGAACGGGAGATTCTCATGGTGATGAGGTGGAACGGGAGATTCTCATGGTGATGTGGTGGAACGGCAGATTCTCATGGTGATGAGGTGGAACAGGAGATTCTCATGGTGATGACGTGGAACGGCAGATTCTCATCAATATGAGGTGGAATGGGAGATTCTCATGGTGATGAGGTGGAATGGGAGATTCTCATGGTGATGAAGTGGAACGGGAGATTCTCATGGTGATGAAGGGGAACGGGAGATTCTCATGGTGATGAGGTGGAACGGGAGATTCTTATGGTGATGAGGTGGAATGGGAGATTTCCATGGTGATGAGGTGGAAGGGGAGATTCTCATCATGATGAGTTGGAACGGGAGATTCTTATGGTAATGTGGTGGAACGGGAGATTCTCATGGTGATGTGGTGGAATGGCAGATTGTCATGCTGATGAGGTGGAACGGGAGATTCTCATGGTGATGAAGTGGAACGGGAGAATCTCATCAATATGAGGTGGAATGGGAGATTCTCATGGTGATGAGGTGGAACGGGAGATTCTCATGGTGATGAGGTGGAACGGGAGATTCTCATGGTGATGAAGTGGAACGGGGGATTCTCATCAATATGAGGTGGAATGGGAGATTCTCATGGTGATGAGGTGGAATGGGAGATTCTCATGGTGATGAGATGGAACGGGAGATTCTCATGGTGATGAAGTGGAACGGGGGATTCTCATCAATATGAGGTGGAATGGGAGATTCTCATCGTGATGAGGTGGAATGGGAGATTCTCATGGTGATGTGGTGGAACGGGAGATTCTGATCGATATGAGGTGGAATGGGAGATTCTCATCGTGATGTGGTGGAATGGGAGATTCTCATCAATATGAGGTGGAATGGGAGATTCTAATGGTGATGAGGTGGAAGGGGAGATTCTAATCATGATGAGGTGGAACGGGAGATTCTCATGGTGATGTGGTGGAACGGGAGATTCTCATGGTAATGTGGTGGAATGGCAGATTCTCATGGTGATGAGGTGGAACGGCAGATTCTCATCATGATGAGGTGGAACGGGAGATTCTCATGGTGATGAGGTGGAACGGGAGATTCTCATGGTGATGAGATGGAACGGGAGATTCTCATGGTGATGAAGTGGAACGGGAGATTCTCATGGTGATGAAGTGGAACGGGAGATTCTCATCAATATGAGGTGGAATGGGAGATTGTCATGGTGATGAGGTGGAACGGGAGATCCTCATGGTGATGAGATGGAACGGGAGATTCTCATGGTGATAAAGTGGAACGGCAGATTCTCATCAATATGAGGTTGAATGGGAGATTCTCATCATGATGAGGTGGAATGTGAGATTCTCATGGTGATGATGTGTAACGGGAGATTCTCATTGAGATGAGGGGGAACGGGAGATTCTCATGGTGATGAGGTTTAACGGGAGATTCTCATGGTGATAAAGTGGAACAGCAGATTCTCATCAATATGAGGTTGAATGGGAGATTCTCATCGTGATGAGGTGGAATGTGAGATTCTCATGGTGATGAGGTGGAAGGGGAGATTCTAATCATGATGAGGTGGAATGGGAGATTCTCATCGTGATGAGGTGGAATGGGAGATTCTCATGGTGATGTGGTGGAACCGGAGATTCTGATCGATATGAGGTGGAATGGGAGATTCTCATCGTGATGTGGTGGAATGGGAGATTCTCATCGTGATGTGGTGGAATGGGAGATTCTCATCGTGATGTGGTGGAATGGGAGATTCTCATGGTGATGCGGTTGAACGGCAGATTCTCATGGTGATGAGGTGGAAGGGGAGATTCTCATCATGATGAGGTGGAAGGGGAGATTCTCATCATGATGAGGTGGAACGGGAGATTCTCATGGTGATGAGATGGAAAGGGAGATTCTCATGGTGATGAAGTGGAACGGGAGATTCTCATGGTGATGAAGTGGAACGGGAGATTCTCATCAATATGAGGTGGAATGGGAGATTGTCATGGTGATGAGGTGGAACGGGAGATTCTCATGGTGATGAAGTGGAACGGGAGAATCTCATCAATATGAGGTGGAATGGGAGATTCTCATGGTGATGAGGTGGAACGGGAGATTCTCATGGTGATGAGGTGGAACGGGAGATTCTCATGGTGATGAAGTGGAACGGGGAATTCTCATCAATATGAGGTGGAATGGGAGATTCTCATGGTGATGAGGTGGAACGGGAGATTCTCATGGTGATGCGGTGGAACGGGAGATTGTCATGGTGATGAAGTGGAACGGGGGATTCTCATCAATATGAGGTGGAATGGGAGATTCTCATCGTGATGAGGTGGAATGGGAGATTCTCATGGTGATGTGGTGGAACGGGAGATTCTGATCGATATGAGGTGGAATGGGAGATTCTCATCGTGATGTGGTGGAATGGGAGATTCTCATCAATATGAGGTGGAATGGGAGATTCTCATGGTGATGAGGTGGAAGGGGAGATTCTAATCATGATGAGGTGGAACGGGACATTCTCATGGTAATGTGGTGGAATGGCAGATTCTCATGGTGATGAGGTGGAACGGGAGATTCTCATGGTGATGAGATGGAACGGGAGATTCTCATGGTGATGAAGTGGAACGGGAGATTCTCATGGTGATGAAGTGGAACGGGAGATTCTCATCAATATGAGGTGGAATGGGAGATTGTCATGGTGATGAGGTGGAACGGGAGATTCTCATGGTGATGAGATGCAACGGGAGATTCTCATGGTGATAAAGTGGAACGGGAGATGCTCATCAATATGAGGTGGAATGGGAGATTGTCATGGTGATGAGGTGGAACGGGAGATTCTCATGGTGATGAAGTGGAACGGGAGAATCTCATCAATATGAGGTGGAATGGGAGATTCTCATGGTGATGAGGTGGAACGGGAGATTCTCATGGTGATGAGGTGGAACGGGAGATTCTCATGGTGATGAAGTGGAACGGGGAATTCTCATCAATATGAGGTGGAATGGGAGATTCTCATGGTGATGAGGTGGAACGGGAGATTCTCATGGTGATGAGGTGGAACGGGAGATTCTCATGGTGATGAAGTGGAACGGGGGATTCTCATCAATATGAGGTGGAATGGGAGATTCTCATCGTGATGAGGTGGAATGGGAGATTCTCATGGTGATGTGGTGGAACGGGAGATTCTGATCGATATGAGGTGGAATGGGAGATTCTCATCGTGATGTGGTGGAATGGGAGATTCTCATCAATATGAGGTGGAATGGGAGATTCTCATGGTGATGAGGTGGAAGGGGAGATTCTAATCATGATGAGGTGGAACGGGACATTCTCATGGTAATGTGGTGGAATGGCAGATTCTCATGGTGATGAGGTGGAACGGGAGATTCTCATGGTGATGAGATGGAACGGGAGATTCTCATGGTGATGAAGTGGAACGGGAGATTCTCATGGTGATGAAGTGGAACGGGAGATTCTCATCAATATGAGGTGGAATGGGAGATTGTCATGGTGATGAGGTGGAACGGGAGATTCTCATGGTGATGAGATGGAACGGGAGATTCTCATGGTGATAAAGTGGAACGGCAGATTCTCATCAATATGAGGTTGAATGGGAGATTCTCATCGTGATGAGGTGGAATGTGAGATTCTCATGGTGATGAGGTGGAAGGGGAGATTCTAATCATGATGAGGTGGAACGGGAGATTCTCATGGTGATGAGGTGGAGGGGGAGATTCTCATCATGATGAGGTGGAACGGGAGATAATTATGGTGATGTGGTGGAACGGGAGATTCTCTTGGTGATGTGGTTGAACGGCAGATTCTCATGGTGATGAGGTGGAAGGGGAGATTCTCATCATGATGAGGTGGAACGGGAGATTCTCATGGTGATGTGGTGGAACGGCAGATTCTCATGGTGATGAGGTGGAACAGGAGATTCTCATGGTGATGAAATGGAACGGCAGATTCTCATCAATATGAGGTGGAATGGGAGATTCTCATGGTGATGAGGTGGAATGGGAGATTCTCATGGTGATGAAGTGGAACGGGAGATTCTCATGGTGATGAAGGGGAACGGGAGATTCTCATGGTGATGAGGTGGAACGGGAGATTCTTATGGTGATGAGGTGGAATGGGAGATTTCCATGGTGATGAGGTGGAAGGGGAGATTCTCATCATGATGACTTGGAACGGGAGATTCTTATGGTAATGTGGTGGAACGGGAGATTCTCATGGTGATGTGGTGGAATGGCAGATTGTCATGGTGATGAGGTGGAACGGGAGATTCTCATGGTGATGAAGTGGAACGGGAGAATCTCATCAATATGAGGTGGAATGGGAGATTCTCATGGTGATGAGGTGGAACGGGAGATTCTCATGGTGATGAGGTGGAACGGGAGATTCTCATGGTGATGAAGTGGAACGGGGGATTCTCATCAATATGAGGTGGAATGGGAGATTCTCATGGTGATGTGGTGGAATGGCAGATTGTCATGGTGATGAGGTGGAACGGGAGATTCTCATGGTGATGAAGTGGAACGGGAGATTCTCATGGTGATGTGGTGGAATGGCAGATTGTCATGGTGATGAGGTGGAACGGGAGATTCTCATGGTGATGAAGTGGAACGGGAGAATCTCATCAATATGAGGTGGAATGGGAGATTCTCATGGTGATGAGGTGGAACGGGAGATTCTCATGGTGATGAGGTGGAACGGGAGATTCTCATGGTGATGAAGTGGAACGGGGGATTCTCATCAATATGAGGTGGAATGGGAGATTCTCATGGTGATGAGGTGGAATGGGAGATTCTCATGGTGATGAGGTGGAACGGGAGATTCTCATGGTGATGAAGTGGAACGGGGGATTCTCATCAATATGAGGTGGAATGGGAGATTCTCATGGCGATGAGGTGGAACGGGAGATTCTCATGGTGATGAAGTGGAACGGGAGAATCTCATCAATATGAGGTGGAATGGGAGATTCTCATGGTGATGAGGTGGAACGGGAGATTCTCATGGTGATGAGGTGGAACGGGAGATTCTCATGGTGATGAAGTGGAACGGGGGATTCTCATCAATATGAGGTGGAATGGGAGATTCTCATGGTGATGAGGTGGAATGGGAGATTCTCATGGTGATGAGGTGGAACGGGAGATTCTCATGGTGATGAAGTGGAACGGGGGATTCTCATCAATATGAGGTGGAATGGGAGATTCTCATGGTGATGAGGTGGAACGGGAGATTCTCATGGTGATGAGGTGGAACGGGAGATTCTCATGGTGATGAAGTGGAACGGGGGATTCTCATCAATATGAGGTGGAATGGGAGATTCTCATGGTGATGAGGTGGAATGGGAGATTCTCATGGTGATGAGGTGGAACGGGAGATTCTCATGGTGATGAAGGGGAACGGGAGATTCTCATGGTGATGAGGTGGAACGGGAGATTCTTATGGTGATGAGGTGGAATGGGAGATATCCATGGTGATGAGGTGGAAGGGGAGATTCTCATCATGATGACTTGGAACGGGAGATTCTTATGGTAATGTGGTGGAACGGGAGATTCTCATGGTGATGTGGTGGAATGGCAGATTGTCATGGTGATGAGGTGGAACGGGAGATTCTCATGGTGATGAAGTGGAACGGGAGAATCTCATCAATATGAGGTGGAATGGGAGATTCTCATGGTGATGAGGTGGAACGGGAGATTCTCATGGTGATGAGGTGGAACGGGAGATTCTCATGGTGATGAAGTGGAACGGGGGATTCTCATCAATATGAGGTGGAATGGGAGATTCTCATGGTGATGTGGTGGAATGGCAGATTGTCATGGTGATGAGGTGGAACGGGAGATTCTCATGGTGATGAAGTGGAACGGGAGAATCTCATCAATATGAGGTGGAATGGGAGATTCTCATGGTGATGAGGTGGAACGGGAGATTCTCATGGTGATGAGGTGGAACGGGAGATTCTCATGGTGATGAAGTGGAACGGGGGATTCTCATCAATATGAGGTGGAATGGGAGATTCTCATGGTGATGAGGTGGAATGGGAGATTCTCATGGTGATGAGGTGGAACGGGAGATTCTCATGGTGATGAAGTGGAACGGGGGATTCTCATCAATATGAGGTGGAATGGGAGATTCTCATCGTGATGAGGTGGAATGGGAGATTCTCATCGTGATGTGGTGGAATGGGAGATTCTCATCAATATGAGGTGGAATGGGAGATTCTAATGGTGATGAGGTGGAAGGGGAGATTCTAATCATGATGAGGTGGAACGGGAGATTCTCATGGTGATGTGGTGGAACGGGAGATTCTCATGGTAATGTGGTGGAATGGCAGATTCTCATGGTGATGAGGTGGAACGGCAGATTCTCATCATGATGAGGTGGAACGGGAGATTCTCATGGTGATGAGGTGGACCGGGAGATTCTCATGGTGATGAGATGGAACGGGAGATTCTCATGGTGATGAAGTGGAACGGGAGATTCTCATGGTGATGAAGTGGAACGGGAGATTCTCATCAATATGAGGTGGAATGGGAGATTGTCATGGTGATGAGGTGGAACGGGAGATTCTCATGGTGATGAGATGGAACGGGAGATTCTCATGGTGATAAAGTGGAACGGCAGATTGTCATCAATATGAGGTTGAATGGGAGATTCTCATCGTGATGAGGTGGAATGTGAGATTCTCATGGTGATGATGTGTAACGGGAGATTCTCATTGAGATGAGGGGGAACGGGAGATTCTCATGGTGATAAAGTGGAACGGCAGATTCTCATCAATATGAGGTTGAATGGGAGATTCTCATCGTGATGAGGTGGAATGTGAGATTCTCATGGTGATGAGGTGGAAGGGGAGATTCTAATCATGATGAGGTGGAACGGGAGATTCTTATGGTGATGTGGTGGAACGGGAGATTCTCTTGGTGATGTGGTTGAACGGCAGATTCTCATGGTGATGAGGTGGAAGGGGAGATTCTCATCATGATTAGGTGGAACGGGAGATTCTCATGGTGATGTGGTGGAACGGCAGATTCTCATGGTGATGAGGTGGAACAGGAGATTCTCATGGTGATGAAGTGGAACGGCAGATTCTCATCAATATGAGGTGGAATGGGAGATTCTCATGGTGATGAGGTGGAATGGGAGATTCTCATGGTGATGAAGTGGAACGGGAGATTCTCATGGTGATGAAGGGGAACCGGAGATTCTCATGGTGATAAGGTGGAACGGGAGATTCTTATGGTGATGAGGTGGAATGGGAGATTTCCATGGTGATGAGGTGGAAGGGGAGATTCTCATCATGATGAGTTGGAACGGGAGATTCTTATGGTAATGTGGTGGAACGGGAGATTCTCATGGTGATGTGGTGGAATGGCAGATTGTCATGGTGATGAGGTGGAACGGGAGATTCTAATGGTGATGAAGTGGAACGGGAGAATCTCATCAATATGAGGTGGAATGGGAGATTCTCATGGTGATGAGGTGGAACGGGAGATTCTCATGGTGATGAGGTGGAACGAGAGATTCTCATGGTGATGAAGTGGAACGGGGGATTCTCATCAATATGAGGTGGAATGGGAGATTCTCATGGTGATGAGGTGGAATGGGAGATTCTCATGGTGATGAGGTGGAACGGGAGATTCTCATGGTGATGAAGTGGAACGGGGGATTCTCATCAATATGAGGTGGAATGGGAGATTCTCATCGTGATGAGGTGGAATGGGAGATTCTCATGGTGATGTGGTGGAACGGGAGATTCTGATCGATATGAGGTGGAATGGGAGATTCTCATCGTGATGTGGTGGATTTGGAGATTCTCATCAATATGAGGTGGAATGGGAGATTCTAATGGTGATGAGGTGGAAGGGGAGATTCTAATCATGATGAGGTGGAACGGGAGATTCTCATGGTGATGAGGTGGAACGGGAGATTCTCATGGTGATGAGATGGAACGGGAGATTCTCATGGTGATGAAGTGGAACGGGAGATTCTCATGGTGATGAAGTGGAACGGGAGATTCTCATCAATATGAGGTGGAATGGGAGATTGTCATGGTGATGAGGTGGAACGGGAGAATCTCATGGTGATGAGATGGAACGGGAGATTCTCATGGTGATAAAGTGGAACGGAAGATTCTCATCAATATGAGGTTGAATGGGAGATTCTCATCATGATGAGGTGGAATGTGAGATTCTCATGGTGATGATGTGTAACGGGAGATTCTCATTGAGATGAGGGGGAACGGGAGATTCTCATGGTGATGAGGTTTAACGGGAGATTCTCATGGTGATAAAGTGGAACGGCAGATTCTCATCAATATGAGGTTGAATGGGAGATTCTCATCGTGATGAGGTGGAATGTGAGATTCTCATGGTGATGAGGTGGAAGGGGAGATTCTAATCATGATGAGATGGAATGGGAGATTCTCATCGTGATGAGGTGGAATGGGAGATTCTCATGGTGATGTGGTGGAACGGGAGATTCTGATCGATATGAGGTGGAATGGGAGATTCTGATCGTGATGTGGTGGAATGGGAGATTCTCATCGTGATGTGGTGGAATGGGAGATTCTCATGGTGATGCGGTTGAACGGCAGATTCTCATGGTGATGAGGTGGAAGGGGAGATTCTCATCATGATGAGGTGGAAGGGGAGATTCTCATCATGATGAGGTGGAACGGGAGATTCTCATGGTGATGACATGGAACGGGAGATTCTCATGGTGATGAAGTGGAACGGGAGATTCTCATGGTGATGAAGTGGAACGGGAGATTCTCATCAATATGAGGTGGAATGGGAGATTGTCATGGTGATGAGGTGGAACGGGAGATTCTCATGGTGATGAAGTGGAACGGGAGAATCTCATCAATATGAGGTGGAATGGGAGATTCTCATGGTGATGAGGTGGAACGGGAGATTCTCATGGTGATGAGGTCGAACGGGAGATTCTCATGGTGATGAAGTGGAACGGGGAATTCTCATCAATATGAGGTGGAATGGGAGATTCTCATGGTGATGAGGTGGAACGGGAGATTCTCATGGTGATGAGGTGGAACGGGAGATTCTCATGGTGATGAAGTGGAACGGGGGATTCTCATCAATATGAGGTGGAATGGGAGATTCTCATCGTGATGAGGTGGAATGGGAGATTCTCATGGTGATGTGGTGGAACGGGAGATTCTGATCGATATGAGGTGGAATGGGAGATTCTCATCGTGATGTGGTGGAATGGGAGATTCTCATCAATATGAGGTGGAATGGGAGATTCTCATGGTGATGAGGTGGAAGGGGAGATTCTAATCATGATGAGGTGGAACGGGAGATTCTCATGGTGATGTGGTGGAACGGGAGATTCTCATGGTAATGTGGTGGAATGGAAGATTCTCATGGTGATGAGGTGGAACGGCAGATTCTCATCATGATGAGGTGGAACGGGAGATTCTCATGGTGATGAGGTGGAACGGGAGATTCTCATGGTGATGAGATGGAACGGGAGATTCTCATGGTGATGAAGTGGAACGGGAGATTCTCATGGTGATAAAGTGGAACGGCAGATTCTCATCAATATGAGGTTGAATGGGAGATTCTCATCGTGATGAGGTGGAATGTGAGATTCTCATGGTGATGAGGTGGAAGGGGAGATTCTAATCATGATGAGGTGGAACGGGAGATTCTCATGGTTATGAGGTGGAGGGGGAGATTCTCATCATGATGAGGTGGAACGGGAGATACTTATGGTGATGTGGTGGAACGGGAGATTCTCTTGGTGATGTGGTTGAACGGCAGATTCTCATGGTGATGAGGTGGAAGGGGAGATTCTCATCATGATGAGGTGGAACGGGAGATTCTCATGGTGATGTGGTGGAACGGCAGATTCTCATGGTGATGAGGTGGAACAGGAGATTCTCATGGTGATGAAGTGGAACGGCAGATTCTCATCAATATGAGGTGGAATGGGAGATTCTCATGGTGATGAGGTGGAATGGGAGATTCTCATGGTGATGAAGTGGAACGGGAGATTCTCATGGTGATGAAGGGGAACGGGAGATTCTCATGGTGATGAGGTGGAACGGGAGATTATTATGGTGATGAGGTTGAATGGGAGATTTCCATGGTGATGAGGTGGAAGGGGAGATTCTCATCATGATGACTTGGAACGGGAGATTCTTATGGTAATGTGGTGGAACGGGAGATTCTCATGGTGATGTGGTGGAATGGCAGATTGTCATGGTGATTAGGTGGAACGGGAGATTCTCATGGTGATGAAGTGGAACGGGAGAATCTCATCAATATGAGGTGGAATGGGAGATTCTCATGGTGATGAGGTGGAACGGGAGATTCTCATGGTGATGAGGTGGAACGGGAGATTCTCATGGTGATGAAGTGGAACAGGAGATTCTCATGGTGATGAAGTGGAACGGCAGATTCTCATCAATATGAGGTGGAATGGGAGATTCTCATGGTGATGAGGTGGAATGGGAGATTCTCATGGTGATGAAGTGGAACGGGAGATTCTCATGGTGATGAAGGGGAACGGGAGATTCTCATGGTGATGAGGTGGAACGGGAGATTATTATGGTGATGAGGTTGAATGGGAGATTTCCATGGTGATGAGGTGGAAGGGGAGATTCTCATCATGATGACTTGGAACGGGAGATTCTTATGGTAATGTGGTGGAACGGGAGATTCTCATGGTGATGTGGTGGAATGGCAGATTGTCATGGTGATGAGGTGGAACGGGAGATTCTCATGGTGATGAAGTGGAACGGGAGAATCTCATCAATATGAGGTGGAATGGGAGATTCTCATGGTGATGAGGTGGAACGGGAGATTCTCATGGTGATGAGGTGGAACGGGAGATTCTCATGGTGATGAAGTGGAACGGGGGATTCTCATCAATATGAGGTTGAATGGGAGATTCTCATGGTGATGAGGTGGAATGGGAGATTCTCATGGTGATGAGGTGGAACGGGAGATTCTCATGGTGATGAAGTGGAACGGGGGATTCTCATCAATATGAGGTGGAATGGGAGATTCTCATCGTGATGAGGTGGAATGGGAGATTCTCATGGTGATGTGGTGGAACGGGAGATTCTGATCGATATGAGGTGGAATGGGAGATTCTCATCGTGATGTGGTGGAATGGGAGATTCTCATCAATATGAGGTGGAATGGGAGATTCTCATGGTGATGAGGTGGAAGGGGAGATTCTAATCATGATGAGGTGGAACGGGAGATTCTCATGGTGATGTGGTGGAACGGGAGATTCTCATGGTAATGTGGTGGAATGGCAGATTCTCATGGTGATGAGGTGGAACGGCAGATTCTCATCATGATGAGGTGGAACGGGAGATTCTCATGGTGATGAGGTGGAACGGGAGATTCTCATGGTGATGAGATGGAACGGGAGATTCTCATGGTGATGAAGTGGAACGGGAGATTCTCATGGTGATGAAGTGGAACGGGAGATTCTCATCAATATGAGGTGGAATGGGAGATTTTCATGGTGATGAGGTGGAACGGGAGATTCTCATGGTGATGAGATGGAACGGGAGATTCTCATGGTGATGAGGTGGAACGGGAGATTCTCATGGTGATGAAGTGGAACGGGGGATTCTCATCAATATGAGGTTGAATGGGAGATTCTCATGGTGATGAGGTGGAATGGGAGATTCTCATGGTGATGAGGTGGAACGGGAGATTCTCATGGTGATGAAGTGGAACGGGGGATTCTCATCAATATGAGGTGGAATGGGAGATTCTCATCGTGATGAGGTGGAATGGGAGATTCTCATGGTGATGTGGTGGAACGGGAGATTCTGATCGATATGAGGTGGAATGGGAGATTCTCATCGTGATGTGGTGGAATGGGAGATTCTCATCAATATGAGGTGGAATGGGAGATTCTCATGGTGATGAGGTGGAAGGGGAGATTCTAATCATGATGAGGTGGAACGGGAGATTCTCATGGTGATGTGGTGGAACGGGAGATTCTCATGGTAATGTGGTGGAATGGCAGATTCTCATGGTGATGAGGTGGAACGGCAGATTCTCATCATGATGAGGTGGAACGGGAGATTCTCATGGTGATGAGGTGGAACGGGAGATTCTCATGGTGATGAGATGGAACGGGAGATTCTCATGGTGATGAAGTGGAACGGGAGATTCTCATGGTGATGAAGTGGAACGGGAGATTCTCATCAATATGAGGTGGAATGGGAGATTTTCATGGTGATGAGGTGGAACGGGAGATTCTCATGGTGATGAGATGGAACGGGAGATTCTCATGGTGATAAAGTGGAACGGCAGATTCTCATCAATATGAGGTTGAATGGGAGATTCTCATCGTGATGAGGTGGAATGTGAGATTCTCATGGTGATGATGTGTAACGGGAGATTCTCATTGAGATGAGGGGGAACGGGAGATTCTCATGGTGATGAGGTTTAACGGGAGATTCTCATGGTGATAAAGTGGAACGGCAGATTCTCATCAATATGAGGTTGAATGGGAGATTCTCATCGTGATGAGGTGGAATGTGAGATTCTCATGGTGATGAGGTGGAAGGGGAGATTCTAATCATGATGAGGTGGAACGGGAGATTCTTATGGTGATGTGGTGGAAAGGGAGATTCTCATGGTGATGTGGTGGAATGGCAGATTCTCATGGTGATGAGGTGGAAGGGGAGATTCTCATCAATATGAGGTGGAATGGGAGATTCTCATCGTGATGTGGTGGAATGGGAGATTCTCATCGTGATGTGGTGGAATGGGAGATTCTCATGGTGATGCGGTTGAACGGCAGATTCTCATGGTGATGAGGTGGAAGGGGAGATTCTCATCATGATGAAGTGGAAGGGGAGATTCTCATCATGATGAGGTGGAACGGGAGATTCTCATGGTGATGAGATGGAACGGGAGATTCTCATGGTGATGAAGTGGAACGGGAGATTCTCATGGTGATGAAGTGGAACTGGAGATTCTCATCAATATGAGGTGGAATGGGAGATTGTCATGGTGATGAGGTGGAACGGGAGATTCTCATGGTGATGAAGTGGAACGGGAGAATCTCATCAATATGAGGTGGAATGGGAAATTCTCATGGTGATGAGGTGGAACGGGAGATTCTCATGGTGATGAGGTGGAACGGGAGATTCTCATGGTGATGAAGTGGAACGGGGGATTCTCATCAATATGAGGTGGAATGGGAGATTCTCATGGTGATGAGGTGGAACGGGAGATTCTCATGGTGATGAGGTGGAACGGGAGATTCTCATGGTGATGAAGTGGAACGGGGGATTCTCATCAATATGAGGTGGAATGGGAGATTCTCATCGTGATGAGGTGGAATGGGAGATTCTCATGGTGATGTGGTGGAACGGGAGATTCTCATCATGATGAGGTGGAACGGGAGATTCTCATGGTGATGTGGTGGAATGGGAGATTCTCATCAATATGAGGTGGAATGGGAGATTCTCATGGTGATGAGGTGGAAGGGGAGATTCTAATCATGATGAGGTGGAACGGGAGATTCTCATGGTAATGTGGTGGAATGGCAGATTCTCATGGTGATGAGGTGGAACGGCAGATTCTCATCATGATGAGGTGGAACGGGAGATTATCATGGTGATGAGGTGGAACGGGAGATTCTCATGGTGATGAGATGGAACGGGAGATTCTCATGGTGATGAAGTGGAACGGGAGATTCTCATGGTGATGAAGTGGAACGGGAGATTCTAGTCAATATGAGGTGGAATGGGAGATTCTCATGGTGATGAGGTGGAACGGGAGATTCTCATGGTGATGAGATGGAACGGGAGATTCTCATGGTGATAAAGTGGAACGGCAGATTCTCATCAATATGAGGTTGAATGGGAGATTCTCATCGTGATGAGGTGGAATGTGAGATTCTCATGGTGATGATGTGTAACGGGAGATTCTCATTGAGATGAGGGGGAACGGGAGATTCTCATGGTGATAAAGTGGAACGGCAGATTCTCATCAATATGAGGTTGAATGGGAGATTCTCATCGTGATGAGGTGGAATGTGAGATTCTCATGGTGATGAGGTGGAAGGGGAGATTCTAATCATGATGAGGTGGAACGGGAGATTCTTATGGTGATGTGGTGGAACGGGAGATTCTCTTGGTGATGTGGTTGAACGGCAGATTCTCATGGTGATGAGGTGGAAGGGGAGATTCTCATCATGATGAGGTGGAACGGGAGATTCTCATGGTGATGTGGTGGAACGGCAGATTCTCATGGTGATGAGGTGGAACAGGAGATTCTCATGGTGATGAAGTGGAACGGCAGATTCTCATCAATATGAGGTGGAATGGGAGATTCTCATGGTGATGAGGTGGAATGGGAGATTCTCATGGTGATGAAGTGGAACGGGAGATTCTCATGGTGATAAAGGGGAACGGGAGATTCTCATGGTGATGAGGTGGAACGGGAGATTCTTATGGTGATGAGGTGGAATGGGAGATTTCCATGGTGATGAGGTGGAAGGGGAGAATCTCATCATGATGAGTTGGAACGGGAGATTCTTATGGTAATGTGGTGGAACGGGAGATTCTCATGGTGATGTGGTGGAATGGCAGATTGTCATGGTGATGAGGTGGAACGGGAGATTCTCATGGTGATGAAGTGGAACGGGAGAATCTCAGCAATATGAGGTGGAATGGGAGATTCTCATGGTGATGAGGTGGAACGGGAGATTCTCATGGTGATGAGGTGGAACGGGAGATTCTCATGGTGATGAAGTGGAACGGGGGATTCTCATCAATATGAGGTGGAATGGGAGATTCTCATGGTGATGAGGTGGAATGGGAGATTCTCATGGTGATGAGATGGAACGGGAGATTCTCATGGTGATGAAGTGGAACGGGGGATTCTCATCAATATGAGGTGGAATGGGAGATTCTCATCGTGATGAGGTGGAATGGGAGATTCTCATGGTGATGTGGTGGAACGGGAGATTCTGATCGATATGAGGTGGAATGGGAGATTCTCATCGTGATGTGGTGGAATGGGAGATTCTCATCAATATGAGGTGGAATGGGAGATTCTAATGGTGATGAGGTGGAAGGGGAGATTCTAATCATGATGAGGTGGAACGGGAGATTCTCATGGTGATGTGGTGGAACGGGAGATTCTCATGGTAATGTGGTGGAATGGCAGATTCTCATGGTGATGAGGTGGAACGGCAGATTCTCATCATGATGAGGTGGAACGGGAGTTTCTCATGGTGATGAGGTGGAACGGGAGATTCTCATGGTGATGAGATGGAACGGGAGATTCTCATGGTGATGAAGTGGAACGGGAGATTCTCATGGTGATGAAGTGGAACGGGAGATTCTCATCAATATGAGGTGGAATGGGAGATTGTCATGGTGATGAGGTGGAACGGGAGATTCTCAAGGTGATGAGATGGAACGGGAGATTCTCATGGTGATAAAGTGGAACGGCAGATTCTCATCAATATGAGGTTGAATGGGAGATTCTCATCGTGATGAGGTGGAATGTGAGATTCTCATGGTGATGATGTGTAACGGGAGATTCTCATTGAGATGAGGGGGAACGGGAGATTCTCATGGTGATAAAGTGGAACGGCAGATTCTCATCAATATGAGGTTGAATGGGAGATTCTCATCGTGATGAGGTGGAATGTGAGATTCTCATGGTGATGAGGTGGAAGGGGAGATTCTAATCATGATGAGGTGGAACGGGAGATTCTTATGGTGATGTGGTGGAACGGGAGATTCTCTTGGTGATGTGGTTGAACGGCAGATTCTCATGGTGATGAGGTGGAAGGGGAGATTCTCATCATGATGAGGTGGAACGGGAGATTCTCATGGTGATGTGGTGGAACGGCAGATTCTCATGGTGATGAGGTGGAACAGGAGATTCTCATGGTGATGACGTGGAACGGCAGATTCTCATCAATATGAGGTGGAATGGGAGATTCTCATGGTGATGAGGTGGAATGGGAGATTCTCATGGTGATGAAGTGGAACGGGAGATTCTCATGGTGATGAAGGGGAACGGGAGATTCTCATGGTGATGAGGTGGAACGGGAGATTCTTATGGTGATGAGGTGGAATGGGAGATTTCCATGGTGATGAGGTGGAAGGGGAGATTCTCATCATGATGAGTTGGAACGGGAGATTCTTATGGTAATGTGGTGGAACGGGAGATTCTCATGGTGATGTGGTGGAATGGCAGATTGTCATGGTGATGAGGTGGAACGGGAGATTCTCATGGTGATGAAGTGGAACGGGAGAATCTCATCAATATGAGGTGGAATGGGAGATTCTCATGGTGATGAGGTGGAACGGGAGATTCTCATGGTGATGAGGTGGAACGGGAGATTCTCATGGTGATGAAGTGGAACGGGGGATTCTCATCAATATGAGGTGGAATGGGAGATTCTCATGGTGATGAGGTGGAATGGGAGATTCTCATGGTGATGAGATGGAACGGGAGATTCTCATGGTGATGAAGTGGAACGGGGGATTCTCATCAATATGAGGTGGAATGGGAGATTCTCATCGTGATGAGGTGGAATGGGAGATTCTCATGGTGATGTGGTGGAACGGGAGATTCTGATCGATATGAGGTGGAATGGGAGATTCTCATCGTGATGTGGTGGAATGGGAGATTCTCATCAATATGAGGTGGAATGGGAGATTCTAATGGTGATGAGGTGGAAGGGGAGATTCTAATCATGATGAGGTGGAACGGGAGATTCTCATGGTGATGTGGTGAAACGGGAGATTCTCATGGTAATGTGGTGGAATGGCAGATTCTCATGGTGATGAGGTGGAACGGCAGATTCTCATCATGATGAGGTGGAACGGGAGATTCTCATGGTGATGAGGTGGAACGGGAGATTCTCATGGTGATGAGATGGAACGGGAGATTCTCATGGTGATGAAGTGGAACGGGAGATTCTCATGGTGATGAAGTGGAACAGGAGATTCTCATCAATATGAGGTGGAATGGGAGATTGTCATGGTGATGAGGTGGAACGGGAGATCCTCATGGTGATGAGATGGAACGGGAGATTCTCATGGTGATGAAGTGGAACGGCAGATTCTCATCAATATGAGGTTGAATGGGAGATTCTCATCATGATGAGGTGGAATGTGAGATTCTCATGGTGATGATGTGTAACGGGAGATTCTCATTGAGATGAGGGGGAACGGGAGATTCTCATGGTGATGAGGTTTAACGGGAGATTCTCATGGTGATAAAGTGGAACAGCAGATTCTCATCAATATGAGGTTGAATGGGAGATTCTCATCGTGATGAGGTGGAATGTGAGATTCTCATGGTGATGAGGTGGAAGGGGAGATTCTAATCATGATGAGGTGGAATGGGAGATTCTCATCGTGATGAGGTGGAATGGGAGATTCTCATGGTGATGTGGTGGAACCGGAGATTCTGATCGATATGAGGTGGAATGGGAGATTCTCATCGTGATGTGGTGGAATGGGAGATTCTCATCGTGATGTGGTGGAATGGGAGATTCTCATCGTGATGTGGTGGAATGGGAGATTCTCATGGTGATGCGGTTGAACGGCAGATTCTCATGGTGATGAGGTGGAAGGGGAGATTCTCATCATGATGAGGTGGAAGGGGAGATTCTCATCATGATGAGGTGGAACGGGAGATTCTCATGGTGATGAGATGGAAAGGGAGATTCTCATGGTGATGAAGTGGAACGGGAGATTCTCATGGTGATGAAGTGGAACGGGAGATTCTCATCAATATGAGGTGGAATGGGAGATTGTCATGGTGATGAGGTGGAACGGGAGATTCTCATGGTGATGAAGTGGAACGGGAGAATCTCATCAATATGAGGTGGAATGGGAGATTCTCATGGTGATGAGGTGGAACGGGAGATTCTCATGGTGATGAGGTGGAACGGGAGATTCTCATGGTGATGAAGTGGAACGGGGAATTCTCATCAATATGAGGTGGAATGGGAGATTCTCATGGTGATGAGGTGGAACGGGAGATTCTCATGGTGATGAGGTGGAACGGGAGATTCTCATGGTGATGAAGTGGAACGGGGGATTCTCATCAATATGAGGTGGAATGGGAGATTCTCATCGTGATGAGGTGGAATGGGAGATTCTCATGGTGATGTGGTGGAACGGGAGATTCTGATCGATATGAGGTGGAATGGGAGATTCTCATCGTGATGTGGTGGAATGGGAGATTCTCATCAATATGAGGTGGAATGGGAGATTCTCATGGTGATGAGGTGGAAGGGGAGATTCTAATCATGATGAGGTGGAACGGGAGATTCTCATGGTGATGTGGTGGAACGGGAGATTCTCATGGTAATGTGGTGGAATGGCAGATTCTCATGGTGATGAGGTGGAACGGCAGATTCTCATCATGATGAGGTGGAACGGGAGATTCTCATGGTGATGAGGTGGAACGGGAGATTCTCATGGTGATGAGATGGAACGGGAGATTCTCATGGTGATGAAGTGGAACGGGAGATTCTCATGGTGATGAAGTGGAACGGGAGATTCTCATCAATATGAGGTGGAATGGGAGATTGTCATGGTGATGAGGGGGAACGGGAGATTCTCATGGTGATGAGATGGAACGGGAGATTCTCATGGTGATAAAGTGGAACGGCAGATTCTCATCAATATGAGGTTGAATGGGAGATTCTCATCGTGATGAGGTGGAATGTGAGATTCTCATGGTGATGAGGTGGAAGGGGAGATTCTAATCATGATGAGGTGGAACGGGAGATTCTCATGGTGATGAGGTGGAGGGGGAGATTCTCATCATGATGAGGTGGAACGGGAGATACTTATGGTGATGTGGTGGAACGGGAGATTCTCTTGGTGATGTGGTTGAACGGCAGATTCTCATGGTGATGAGGTGGAAGGGGAGATTCTCATCATGATGAGGTGGAACGGGAGATTCTCATGGTGATGTGGTGGAACGGCAGATTCTCATGGTGATGAGGTGGAACAGGAGATTCTCATGGTGATGAAGTGGAACGGCAGATTCTCATCAATATGAGGTGGAATGGGAGATTCTCATGGTGATGAGGTGGAATGGGAGATTCTCATGGTGATGAAGGGGAACGGGAGATTCTCATGGTGATGAGGTGGAACGGGAGATTCTTATGGTGATGAGGTGGAATGGGAGATTTCCATGGTGATGAGGTGGAAGGGGAGATTCTCATCATGATGACTTGGAACGGGAGATTCTTATGGTAATGTGGTGGAACGGGAGATTCTCATGGTGATGTGGTGGAATGGCAGATTGTCATGGTGATGAGGTGGAACGGGAGATTCTCATGGTGATGAAGTGGAACGGGAGAATCTCATCAATATGAGGTGGAATGGGAGATTCTCATGGTGATGAGGTGGAACGGGAGATTCTCATGGTGATGAGGTGGAACGGGAGATTCTCATGGTGATGAAGTGGAACGGGGGATTCTCATCAATATGAGGTGGAATGGGAGATTCTCATGGTGATGAGGTGGAATGGGAGATTCTCATGGTGATGAGGTGGAAAGGGAGATTCTCATGGTGATGAAGTGGAACGGGGGATTCTCATCAATATGAGGTGGAATGGGAGATTCTCATGGTGATGAGGTGGAACGGGAGATTCTCATGGTGATGAGGTGGAACGGGAGATTCTCATGGTGATGAAGTGGAACGGGGGATTCTTATCAATATGAGGTGGAATGGGAGATTCTCATGGTGATGAGGTGGAATGGGAGATTCTCATGGTGATGAGGTGGAACGGGAGATTCTCATGGTGATGAAGGGGAACGGGAGATTCTCATGATGATGAGGTGGAACGGGAGATTCTTATGGTGATGAGGTGGAATGGGAGATATCCATGGTGATGAGGTGGAAGGGGAGATTCTCATCATGATGACTTGGAACGGGAGATTCTTATGGTAATGTGGTGGAACGGGAGATTCTCATGGTGATGTGGTGGAATGGCAGATTGTCATGGTGATGAGGTGGAACGGGAGAGTCTCATGGTGATGAAGTGGAACGGGAGAATCTCATCAATATGAGGTGGAATGGGAGATTCTCATGGTGATGAGGTGGAACGGGAGATTCTCATGGTGATGAGGTGGAACGGGAGATTCTCATGGTGATGAAGTGGTACGGGGGATTCTCATCAATATGAGGTGGAATGGGAGATTCTCATGGTGATGAGGTGGAATGGGAGATTCTCATGGTGATGAGGTGGAACGGGAGATTCTCATGGTGATGAAGTGGAACGGGGGATTCTCATCAATATGAGGTGGAATGGGAGATTCTCATCGTGATGAGGTGGAATGGGAGATTCTCATCGTGATGTGGTGGAATGGGAGATTCTCATCAATATGAGGTGGAATGGGAGATTCTAATGGTGATGAGGTGGAAGGGGAGATTCTAATCATGATGAGGTGGAACGGGAGATTCTCATCGTGATGTGGTGGAACGGGAGATTCTCATGGTAATGTGGTGGAATGGCAGATTCTCATGGTGATGAGGTGGAACGGCAGATTCTCATCATGATGAGGTGGAACGGGAGATTCTCATGGTGATGAGGTGGAACGGGAGATTCTCATGGTGATGAGATGGAACAGGAGATTCTCATGGTGATGAAGTGGAACGGGAGATTCTCATGGTGATGAAGTGGAACGGGAGATTCTCATCAATATGAGGTGGAATGGGAGATTGTCATGGTGATGAGGTGGAACGGGAGATTCTCATGGTGATGAGATGGAACGGGAGATTCTCATGGTGATAAAGTGGAACGGCAGATTGTCATCAATATGAGGTTGAATGGGAGATTCTCATCGTGATGAGGTGGAATGTGAGATTCTCATGGTGATGATGTGTAACGGGAGATTCTCATTGAGATGAGGGGGAACGGGAGATTCTCATGGTGATAAAGTGGAACGGCAGATTCTCATCAATATGAGGTTGAATGGGAGATTCTCATCGTGATGAGGTGGAATGTGAGATTCTCATGTTGATGAGGTGGAAGGGGAGATTCTAATCATGATGAGGTGGAACGGGAGATTCTTATGGTGATGTGGTGGAACGGGAGATTCTCTTGGTGATGTGGTTGAACGGCAGATTCTCATGGTGGTGAGGTGGAAGGGGAGATTCTCATCATGATTAGGTGGAACGGGAGATTCTCATGGTGATGTGGTGGAACGGCAGATTCTCATGGTGATGAGGTGGAACAGGAGATTCTCATGGTGATGAAGTGGAACGGCAGATTCTCATCAATATGAGATGGAATGGGAGATTCTCATGGTGATGAGGTGGAATGGGAGATTCTAATGGTGATGAAGTGGAACGGGAGATTCTCATGGTGATGAAGGGGAACGGGAGATTCTCATGGTGATAAGGTGGAACGGGAGATTCTTATGGTGATGAGGTGGAATGGGAGATTTCCATGGTGATGAGGTGGAAGGGGAGATTCTCATCATGATGAGTTGGAACGGGAGATTCTTATGGTAATGTGGTGGAACGGGAGATTCTCATGGTGATGTGGTGGAATGGCAGATTGTCATGGTGATGAGGTGGAACGGGAGATTCTAATGGTGATGAAGTGGAACGGGAGAATCTCATCAATATGAGGTGGAATGGGAGATTCTCATGGTGATGAGGTGGAACGGGAGATTCTCATGGTGATGAGGTGGAACGGGAGATTCTCATGGTCATGAAGTGGAACGGGGGATTCTCATCAATATGAGGTGGAATGGGAGATTCTCATGGTGATGAGGTGGAATGGGAGATTCTCATGGTGATGAAGTGGAACGGGGGATTCTCATCAATATGAGGTGGAATGGGAGATTCTCATCGTGATGAGGTGGAATGGGAGATTCTCATGGTGATGTGGTGGAACGGGAGATTCTGATCGATATGAGGTGGAATGGGAGATTCTCATCGTGATGTGGTGGATTTGGAGATTCTCATCAATATGAGGTGGAATGGGAGATTCTCATGGTGATGAGGTGGAAGGGGAGATTCTAATCATGATGAGGTGGAACGGGAGATTCTCATGGTGATGTGGTGGAACGGGAGATTCTCATGGTAATGTGGTGGAATGGCAGATTCTCATGGTGATGAGGTGGAACGGCAGATTCTCATCATGATGAGGTGGAACGGGAGATTCTCATGGTGATGAGGTGGAACGGGAGATTCTCATGGTGATGAGATGGAACGGGAGATTCTCATGGTGATGAAGTGGAACGGGAGATTCTCATGGTGATGAAGTGGAACGGGAGATTCTCATCAATATGAGGTGGAATGGGAGATTGTCATGGTGATGAGGTGGAACGGGAGATTCTCATGGTGATGAGATGGAACGGGAGATTCTCATGGTGATAAAGTGGAACGGAAGATTCTCATCAATATGAGGTTGAATGGGAGATTCTCATCATGATGAGGTGGAATGTGAGATTCTCATGGTGATGATGTGTAACGGGAGATTCTCATTGAGATGAGGGGGAACGGGAGATTCTCATGGTGATGAGGTTTAACGGGAGATTCTCATGGTGATAAAGTGGAACGGCAGATTCTCATCAATATGAGGTTGAATGGGAGATTCTCATCGTGATGAGGTGGAATGTGAGATTCTCATGGTGATGAGGTGGAAGGGGAGATTCTAATCATGATGAGATGGAATGGGAGATTCTCATCGTGATGAGGTGGAATGGGAGATTCTCATGGTGATGTGGTGGAACGGGAGATTCTGATCGATATGAGGTGGAATGGGAGATTCTCATGGTGATGAGGTGGAACGGGAGATTCTCATGGAAATGAGGTGGAACGGGAGATTCTCATGGTGATGAAGTGGAACGGGGGATTCTCATCAATATGTGGTGGAATGGGAGATTCTCATGGTGATGAGGTGGAATGGGAGATTCTCATGGTGATGAGGTGGAACGGGAGATTCTCATGGTGATGAAGTGGAACGGGGGATTCTCATCAATATGAGGTGGAATGGGATATTCTCATCGTGATGAGGTGGAATGGGAGATTCTCATCGTGATGTGGTGGAATGGGAGATTCTCATCAATATGAGGTGGAATGGGAGATTCTAATGGTGATGAGGTGGAAGGGGAGATTCTAATCATGATGAGGTGGAACGGGAGATTCTCATGGTGATGTGGTGGAACGGGAGATTCTCATGGTAATGTGGTGGAATGGCAGATTCTCATGGTGATGAGGTGGAACGGCAGATTCTCATCATGATGAGGTGGAACGGGAGATTCTCATGGTGGTGAGGTGGAACGGGAGATTCTCATGGTGATGAGATGGAACGGGAGATTCTCATGGTGATGAAGTGGAACGGGAGATTCTCATGGTGATGAAGTGGAACGGGAGATTCTCATCAATATGAGGTGGAATGGGAGATTGTCATGGTGATGAGGTGGAACGGGAGATTCTCATGGTGATGAGATGGAACGGGAGATTCTCATGGTGATAAAGTGGAACGGCAGATTGTCATCAATATGAGGTTGAATGGGAGATTCTCATCGTGATGAGGTGGAATGTGAGATTCTCATGGTGATGATGTGTAACGGGAGATTCTCATTGAGATGAGGGGGAACGGGAGATTCTCATGGTGATAAAGTGGAACGGCAGATTCTCATCAATATGAGGTTGAATGGGAGATTCTCATCGTGATGAGGTGGAATGTGAGATTCTCATGGTGATGAGGTGGAAGGGGAGATTCTAATCATGATGAGGTGGAACGGGAGATTCTTATGGTGATGTGGTGGAACGGGAGATTCTCTTGGTGATGTGGTTGAACGGCAGATTCTCATGGTGATGAGGTGGAAGGGGAGATTCTCATCATGATTAGGTGGAACGGGAGATTCTCATGGTGATG
Organism: Telmatherina bonti; assembly: GCF_933228915.1. NCBI lineage: Eukaryota > Metazoa > Chordata > Actinopteri > Atheriniformes > Telmatherinidae > Telmatherina > Telmatherina bonti. The sequence goes on from NC_136633.1 coordinate 2,674,815, forward strand.
TGGTGGAACGGCAGATTCTCATGGTGATGAGGTGGACAGGAGATTCTCATGGTGATGAAGTGGAACGGCAGATTCTCATCAATATGAGGTGGAATGGGAGATTCTCATGGTGATGAGGTGGAATGGGAGATTCTCATGGTGATGAAGTGGAACGGGAGATACTCATGGTGATGAAGGGGAACGGGAGATTCTCATGGTGATAAGGTGGAACGGGAGATTCTTATGGTGATGAGGTGGAATGGGAGATTTCCATGGTGATGAGGTGGAAGGGGAGATTCTCATCATGATGAGTTGGAACGGGAGATTCTTATGGTAATGTGGTGGAACGGGAGATTCTCATGGTGATGTGGTGGAATGGCAGATTGTCATGGTGATGAGGTGGAACGGGAGATTCTAATGGTGATGAAGTGGAACGGGAGAATCTCATCAATATGAGGTGGAATGGGAGATTCTCATGGTGATGAGGTGGAACGGGAGATTCTCATGGTGATGAAGTGGAACGGGGGATTCTCATCAATATGAGGTGGAATGGGAGATTCTCATGGTGATGAGGTGGAATGGGAGATTCTCATCGTGATGAGGTGGAATGGGAGATTCTCATGGTGATGTGGTGGAACGGGAGATTCTGATCGATATGAGGTGGAATGGGAGATTCTCATCGTGATGTGGTGGATTTGGAGATTCTCATCAATATGAGGTGGAATGGGAGATTCTAATGGTGATGAGGTGGAAGGGGAGATTCTAATCATGATGAGGTGGAACGGGAGATTCTCATGGTGATGTGGTGGAACGGGAGATTCTCATGGTAATGTGGTGGAATGGCAGATTCTCATGGTGATGAGGTGGAACGGCAGATTCTCATCATGATGAGGTGGAACGGGAGATTCTCATGGTGATGAGGTGGAACGGGAGATTCTCATGGTGATGAGATGGAACGGGAGATTCTCATGGTGATGAAGTGGAACGGGAGATTCTCATCAATATGAGGTGGAATGGGAGATTGTCATGGTGATGAGGTGGAACGGGAGATTCTCATGGTGATGAGATGGAACGGGAGATTCTCATGGTGATAAAGTGGAACGGAAGATTCTCATCAATATGAGGTTGAATGGGAGATTCTCATCATGATGAGGTGGAATGTGAGATTCTCATGGTGATGATGTGTAACGGGAGATTCTCATTGAGATGAGGGGGAACGGGAGATTCTCATGGTGATGAGGTTTAACGGGAGATTCTCATGGTGATAAAGTGGAACGGCAGATTCTCATCAATATGAGGTTGAATGGGAGATTCTCATCGTGATGAGGTGGAATGTGAGATTCTCATGGTGATGAGGTGGAAGGGGAGATTCTAATCATGATGAGGTGGAACGGGAGATTCTTATGGTGATGTGGTGGAAAGGGAGATTCTCATGGTGATGTGGTGGAATGGCAGATTCTCATGGTGATGAGGTGGAAGGGGAGATTCTCATCAATATGAGGTGGAATGGGAGATTCTCATCGTGATGTGGTGGAATGGGAGATTCTCATCGTGATGTGGTGGAATGGGAGATTCTCATGGTGATGCGGTTGAACGGCAGATTGTCATGGTGATGAGGTGGAAGGGGAGATTCTCATCAATATGAGGTGGAATGGGAGATTGTCATGGTGATGAGGTGGAACGGGAGATTCTCATGGTGATGAAGTGGAACGGGAGAATCTCATCAATATGAGGTGGAAGGGGAGATTCTCATCATGATGAGGTGGAACGGGAGATTCTCATGGTGATGACATGGAACGGGAGATTCTCATGGTGATGAAGTGGAACGGGAGATTCTCATGGTGATGAAGTGGAACGGGAGATTCTCATCAATATGAGGTGGAATGGGAGATTGTCATATTGATGAGGTGGAACGGGAGATTCTCATGGTGATGAAGTGGAACGGGAGAATCTCATCAATATGAGGTGGAATGGGAGATTCTCATGGTGATGAGGTGGAACGGGAGATTCTCATGGTGATGAGGTGGAACGGGAGATTCTCATGGTGATGAAGTGGAACGGGGAATTCTCATCAATATGAGGTGGAATGGGAGATTCTCATGGTGATGAGGTGGAACGGGAGATTCTCATGGTGATGAGGTGGAACGGGAGATTCTCATGGTGATGAAGTGGAACGGGGGATCTCATCAATATGAGGTGGAATGGGAGATTCTCATCGTGATGAGGTGGAATGGGAGATTCTCATGGTGATGTGGTGGAACGGGAGATTCTGATCGATATGAGGTGGAATGGGAGATTCTCATCGTGATGTGGTGGAATGGGAGATTCTCATCAATATGAGGTGGAATGGGAGATTCTCATGGTGATGAGGTGGAAGGGGAGATTCTAATCATGATGAGGTGGAACGGGAGATTCTCATGGTGATGTGGTGGAACGGGAGATTCTCATGGTAATGAGGTGGAATGGCAGATTCTCATGGTGATGAGGTGGAACGGCAGATTCTCATCATGATGAGGTGGAACGGGAGATTCTCATGGTGATGAGGTGGAACGGGAGATTCTCATGGTGATGAGATGGAACGGGAGATTCTCATGGTGATGAAGTGGAACGGGGGATTCTCATCAATATGAGGTTGAATGGGAGATTCTCATCGTGATGAGGTGGAATGTGAGATTCTCATGGTGATGAGGTGGAAGGGGAGATTCTAATCATGATGAGGTGGAACGGGAGATTCTCATGGTGATGAGGTGGAGGGGGAGATTCTCATCATGATGAGGTGGAACGGGAGATACTTATGGTGATGTGGTGGAACGGGAGATTCTCTTGGTGATGTGGTTGAACGGCAGATTCTCATGGTGATGAGGTGGAAGGGGAGATTCTCATCATGATGAGGTGGAACGGGAGATTCTCATGGTGTTGTGGTGGAACGGCAGATTCTCATGGTGATGAGGTGGAACAGGAGATTCTCATGGTCATGAAGTGGAACGGCAGATTCTCATCAATATGAGGTGGAATGGGAGATTCTCATGGTGATGAGGTGGAATGGGAGATTCTCATGGTGATGAAGTGGAACGGGAGATTCTCATGGTGATGAAGGGGAACGGGAGATTCTCATGGTGATGAGGTGGAACGGGAGATTATTATGGTGATGAGGTTGAATGGGAGATTTCCATGGTGATGAGGTGGAAGGGGAGATTCTCATCATGATGACTTGGAACGGGAGATTCTTATGGTAATGTGGTGGAACGGGAGATTCTCATGGTGATGTGGTGGAATGGCAGATTGTCATGGTGATGAGGTGGAACGGGAGATTCTCATGGTGATGAAGTGGAACGGGAGAATCTCATCAATATGAGGTGGAATGGGAGATTCTCATGGTGATGAGGTGGAACGGGAGATTCTCATGGTGATGAGGTGGAACGGGAGATTCTCATGGTGATGAAGTGGAACGGGGGATTCTCATCAATATGAGGTTGAATGGGAGATTCTCATGGTGATGAGGTGGAATGGGAGATTCTCATGGTGATGAGGTGGAACGGGAGATTCTCATGGTGATGAAGTGGAACGGGGGATTCTCATCAATATGAGGTGGAATGGGAGATTCTCATCGTGATGAGGTGGAATGGGAGATTCTCATGGTGATGTGGTGGAACGGGAGATTCTGATCGATATGAGGTGGAATGGGAGATTCTCATCGTGATGTGGTGGAATGGGAGATTCTCATCAATATGAGGTGGAATGGGAGATTCTCATGGTGATGAGGTGGAAGGGGAGATTCTAATCATGATGAGGTGGAACGGGAGATTCTCATGGTGATGTGGTGGAACGGGAGATTCTCATGGTAATGTGGTGGAATGGCAGATTCTCATGGTGATGAGGTGGAACGGCAGATTCTCATCATGATGAGGTGGAACGGGAGATTCTCATGGTGATGAGGTGGAACGGGAGATTCTCATGGTGATGAGATGGAACGGGAGATTCTCATGGTGATGAAGTGGAACGGGAGATTCTCATGGTGATGAAGTGGAACGGGAGATTCTCATCAATATGAGGTGGAATGGGAGATTTTCATGGTGATGAGGTGGAACGGGAGATTCTCATGGTGATGAGATGGAACGGGAGATTCTCATGGTGATAAAGTGGAACGGCAGATTCTCATCAATATGAGGTTGAATGGGAGATTCTCATCGTGATGAGGTGGAATGTGAGATTCTCATGGTGATGATGTGTAACGGGAGATTCTCATTGAGATGAGGGGGAACGGGAGATTCTCATGGTGATGAGGTTTAACGGGAGATTCTCATGGTGATAAAGTGGAACGGCAGATTCTCATCAATATGAGGCTGAATGGGAGATTCTCATCGTGATGAGGTGGAATGTGAGATTCTCATGGTGATGAGGTGGAAGGGGAGATTCTAATCATGATGAGGTGGAACGGGAGATTCTTATGGTGATGTGGTGGAAAGGGAGATTCTCATGGTGATGTGGTGGAATGGCAGATTCTCATGGTGATGAGGTGGAAGGGGAGATTCTCATCAATATGAGGTGGAATGGGAGATTCTCATCGTGATGTGGTGGAATGGGAGATTCTCATCGTGATGTGGTGGAATGGGAGATTCTCATGGTGATGCGGTTGAACGGCAGATTCTCATGGTGATGAGGTGGAAGGGGAGATTCTCATCATGATGAAGTGGAGGGGGAGATTATCATCATGATGAGGTGGAAGGGGAGATTCTCATGGTGATGAGATGGAACGGGAGATTCTCATGGTGATGAAGTGGAACGGGAGATTCTCATGGTGATGAAGTGGAACGGGAGATTCTCATCAATATGAGGTGGAATGGGAGATTGTCATGGTGATGAGGTGGAACGGGAGATTCTCATGGTGATGAAGTGGAACGGGAGAATCTCATCAATATGAGGTGGAATGGGAAATTCTCATGGTGATGAGGTGGAACGGGAGATTCTCATGGTGATGAGGTGGAACGGGAGATTCTCATGGTGATGAAGTGGAACGGGGGATTCTCATCAATATGAGGTGGAATGGGAGATTCTCATCGTGATGAGGTGGAACGGGAGATTCTCATGGTGATGAGGTGGAACGGGAGATTCTCATGGTGATGAAGTGGAACGGGGGATTCTCATCAATATGAGGTGGAATGGGAGATTCTCATCGTGATGAGGTGGAATGGGAGATTCTCATGGTGATGTGGTGGAACGGGAGATTCTCATCATGATGAGGTGGAACGGGAGATTCTCATGGTGATGTGGTGGAACGGGAGATTCTCATGGTGATGAGGTTTAACGGGAGATTCTCATGGTGATAAAGTGGAACGGCAGATTCTCATCAATATGAGGTTGAATGGGAGATTCTCATCGTGATGAGGTGGAATGTGAGATTCTCTTGGTGATGAGGTGGAAGGGGAGATTCTAATCATGATGAGGTGGAACGGGAGATTCTTATGGTGATGTGGTGGAACGGGAGATTCTCATGGTGATGTGGTGGAATGGCAGATTCTCATGGTGATGAGGTGGAAGGGGAGATTCTCATCAATATGAGGTGGAATGGGAGATTCTCATCGTGATGTGGTGGAATGGGAGATTCTCATGGTGATGTGGTTGAACTGCAGATTCTCATGGTGATGAGGTGGAAGGGGAGATTCTCATCATGATGAGGTGGAAGGGGAGATTCTCATCATGATGAGGTGGAACGGGAGATTCTCATGGTGATGAGATGGAACGGGAGATTCTCATGGTGATGAAGTAGAACGGGAGATTCTCATGGTGATGAAGTGGAACGGGAGATTCTCATCAATATGAGGTGGAATGGGAGATTGTCATGGTGATGAGGTGGAACGGGAGATTCCCATGGTGATGAGATGGAACGGGAGATTCTCATGGTGATAAAGTGGAACGGCAGATTCTCATCAATATGAGGTTGAATGGGAGATTCTCATCGTGATGAGGTGGAATGTGAGATTCTCATGGTGATGATGTGTAACGGGAGATTCTCATTGAGATGAGGTGGAACGGGAGATTCTCATGGTGATGAGGTTTAACGGGAGATTCTCATGGTGATGTGATGGAACGGCAGATTCTCATGGTGATGACGTGGAACTGGACACTCACCTGGTGATGAAGTGGAATGGGAGATTCTCATGGTGATGACGTGGAACTGGACACTCTCATGGTGATGAGGTGGAATGGGAGATTCTCATGGTGATGACGTGGAACTGGACACTCTCATGGTGATGAGGTGGAATGGGAGATTCTCATCAATATGAGGTGGAATGGGAGATTCTCATCGTGATGTGGTGGAATGGGAGATTCTCATCGTGATGTGGTGGAATGGGAGATTCTCATGGTGATGTGGTTGAACGGCAGATTCTCATGGTGATGAGGTGGAAGGGGAGATTCTCATCATGATGAGGTGGAAGGGGAGATTCTCATCATGATAAGGTGGAACGGGAGATTCTCATGGTGATGTGGTGGAACGGGAGATTCTCATGGTGATGAGGTGGAACGGGAGATTCTCATGGTGATGAAGTGGAACGGGGGATTCTCATCAATATGAGGTGGAATGGGAGATTCTCATGGTGATGAGGTGGAACGGGAGATTCTCATGGTGATGAGGTGGAACGGGAGATTCTCATGGTGATGAAGTGGAACGGGGGATTCTCATCAATATGAGGTGGAATGGGAGATTCTCATCGTGATGAGGTGGAATGGGAGATTCTCATGGTGATGTGGTGGAACGGGAGATTCTGATCGATATGAGATGGAATGGGAGATTCTCATCGTGATGTGGTGGAATGGGAGATTCTCATCAATATGAGGTGGAATGGGAGATTCTCATGGTGATGAGGTGGAAGGGGAGATTCTAATCATGATGAGGTGGAACGGGAGATACTTATGGTGATGTGGTGGAACGGGAGATTCTCATGGTGATGTGGTGGAATGGCAGATTCTCATGGTGATGAGGTGGAACGGCAGATTCTCATCATGATGAGGTGGAACACGAGATTCTAATGGTGATGAGGTGGAACGGGAGATTCTCATGGTGATGAGATGGAAAGGGAGATTCTCATGGTGATGAAGTGGAACGGGAGATTCTCATGGTGATGAAGTGGAACGGGAGATTCTCATCAATATGAGGTGGAATGGGAGATTGTCATGGTGATGAGGTGGAACGGGAGATTCTCATGGTGATGAGATGGAACGGGAGATTCTCATGGTGATAAAGTGGAACGGCAGATTCTCATCAATATGAGGTTGAATGGGAGATTCTCATCGTGATGAGGTGGAATGCGAGATTCTCATGGTGAGGATGTGTAACGGGAGATTCTCATTGAGATGAGGGGGAACGGGAGATTCTCATGGTGATGAGGTTTAACGGGAGATTCTCATGGTGATGTGATGGAACGGCAGATTCTCATGGTGATGACGTGGAACTGGACACTCTCCTGGTGATGAAGTGGAACAGGGGACTGTCATGGTGATGAGGTGGAACGGGAGATTCTCATCGTGATGTGGTGGAATGGGAGATTCTCATCGTGATGTGGTGGAATGGGAGATTCTCATGGTGATGTGGTTGAACGGCAGATTCTCATGGTGATGAGGTGGAAGGGGAGATTCTCATCATGATGAGGTGGAAGGGGAGATTCTCATCATGATGAGGTGGAACGGGAGATTCTCATGGTGATGTGGTGGAACGGCAGATTCTAATCATGATGAGGTGGAATGGGAGATTCTCATGGTGATGAGGTGGAAGGGGCGATTCTAATCATGATGAGGTGGAACGGGAGATTCTCATGGTGATGAAGGGGAACGGGACATTCTCATGGTGATGAGGTGGAATGGGAGATTCTCATGGTGATGAGGTGGAACGGCAGATTCTCATCATGATGAGGTGGAACGGGAGATTCTCATGGTGATGAGGTGGAACGGGAGATTCTCATGGTGATGAAGTGGAACGGGAGATTCTCATCAATATGAGGTGGAATGGGAGATTGTCATGGTGATGAGGTGGAACGGGAGATTCTCATGGTGATGAGATGGAACGGGAGATTCTCATGGTGATAAAGTGGAACGGCAGATTCTCATCAATATGAGGTTGAATGGGAGATTCTCATCGTGATGAGGTGGAATGTGAGATTCTCATGGTGATGATGTGTAGCGGGAGATTCTCATTGAGATGAGGGGGAACGGGAGATTCTCATGGTGATGAGGTTTAACGGGAGATTCTCATGGTGATAAAGTGGAACGGCAGATTCTCATCAATATGAGGTTGAATGGGAGATTCTCATCGTGATGAGGTGGAATGTGAGATTCTCATGGTGATGAGGAGGAAGGGGAGATTCTAATCATGATGAGGTGGAACGGGAGATTCTTATGGTGATGTGGTGGAACGGGAGATTCTCATGGTGATGTGGTGGAATGGCAGATTCTCATGGTGATGAGGTGGAAGGGGAGATTCTCATCAATATGAGGTGGAATGGGAGATTCTCATCGTGATGTGGTGGAATGGGAAATTCTCATCGTGATGTGGTGGAATGGGAGATTCTCATGGTGATGTGGTTGAACGGCAGATTCTCATGGTGATGAGGTGGGAGGGGAGATTCTCATCATGATGAGGTGGAAGGGGAGATTCTCATCATGATGAGGTGGAACGGGAGATTCTCATGGTGATGAGATGGAACGGGAGATTCTCATGGTGATGAAGTAGAACGGGAGATTCTCATGGTGATGAAGTGGAACGGGAGATTCTCATCAATATGAGGTGGAATGGGAGATTGTCATGGTGATGAGGTGGAACGGGAGATTCTCATGGTGATGAGATGGAACGGGAGATTCTCATGGTGATAAAGTGGAACGGCAGATTCTCATCAATATGAGGTTGAATGGGAGATTCTCATCGTGATGAGGTGGAATGTGAGATTCTCATGGTGATGATGTGTAACGGGAGATTCTCATTGAGATGAGGGGGAACGGGAGATTCTCATGGTGATGAGGTTTAACGGGAGATTCTCATGGTGATGTGATGGAACGGCAGATTCTCATGGTGATGACGTGGAACTGGACACTCTCCTGGTGATGAAGTGGAATGGGAGATTCTCATGGTGATGACGTGGAACTGGACACTCTCATGGTGATGAGGTGGAATGGGAGATTCTCATGGTGATGACGTGGAACTGGACACTCTCATGGTGATGAGGTGGAATGGGAGATTCTCATCAATATGAGGTGGAATGGGAGATTCTAATCATGATGAGGTGGAACGGGAGATTCTTATGGTGATGTGGTGGAACGGGAGATTCTCATGGTGATGTGGTGGAATGGCAGATTCTCATGGTGATGAGGTGGAAGGGGAGATTCTCATCAATATGAGGTGTAATGGGAGATTCTCATCGTGATGTGGTGGAATGGGAAATTCTCATTGTGATGTGGTGGAATGGGAGATTCTCATGGTGATGTGGTTGAACGGCAGATTCTCATGGTGATGAGGTGGAAGGGGAGATTCTCATCATGATGAGGTGGAAGGGGAGATTCTCATCATGATGAGGTGGAACGGGAGATTCTCATGGTGATGAGATGGAATGGGAGATTCTCATGGTGATGAAGTGGAACGGGAGATTCTCATCAATATGAGGTGGAATGGGAGATTGTCATGGTGATGAGGTGGAACGGGAGATTCTCATGGTGATGAGATGGAACGGGAGATTCTCATGGTGATAAAGTGGAACGGCAGATTCTCATCAATATGAGGTTGAATGGGAGATTCTCATCGTGATGAGGTGGAATGTGAGATTCTCATGGTGATGATGTGTAACGGGAGATTCTCATCATGATAAGGTGGAACGGGAGATTCTCATGGTGATGTGGTGGAACGGGAGATTCTCATGGTGATGAGGTGGAACGGGAGATACTCATGGTGATGAAGTGGAACGGGGGATTCTCATCATGATAAGGTGGAACGGGAGATTCTCATGGTGATGTGGTGGAACGGGAGATTCTCATGGTGATGAGGTGGAACGGGAGATTCTCATGGTGATGAAGTGGAACGGGGGATTCTCATCAATATGAGGTGGAACGGGAGATTCTCATGGTGATGAAGTGGAACGGGGGATTCTCATCAATATGAGGTGGAATGGGAGATTATCATCGTGATGAGGTGGAATGGGAGATTCTCATGGTGATGTGGTGGAACGGCAGATTCTGATCGATATGAGATGGAATGGGAGATTCTCATCGTGATGTGGTGGAATGGGAGATTCTCATCAATATGAGGTGGAATGGGAGATTCTCATGGTGATGAGGTGGAAGGGGAGATTCTAATCATGATGAGGTGGAACGGGAGATACTTATGGTGATGTGGTGGAACGGGAGATTCTCATGGTGATGTGGTGGAATGGCAGATTCTCATGGTGATGAGGTGGAACGGCAGATTCTCATCAATATGAGGTGGAATGGGAGATTGTTATGGTGATGAGGTGGAACGGGAGATTCTCATGGTGATGAGATGGAACGGGAGATTCTCATGGTGATAAAGTGGAACGGCAGATTCTCATCAATATGAGGTTGAATGGGAGATTCTCATCATGATGAGGTGGAACGGGAGATTCTCATGGTGATGTGGTGGAACGGCAGATTCTAATCATGATGAGGTGGAATGGGAGATTCTCATGGTGATGAGGTGGAAGGGGAGATTCTAATCATGATGAGGTGGAACGGGAGATTCTCATGGTGATGAAGGGGAACGGGACATTCTCATGGTGATGAGGTGGAATGGGAGATTCTCATGGTGATGAGGTGGAACGGCAGATTCTCATCATGATGAGGTGGAACGGGAGATTCTCATGGTGATGAGGTGGAACGGGAGATTCTCATGGTGATGAGATGGAACGGGAGATTCTCATGGTGATGAAGTGGAACGGGAGATTCTCATGGTGATGAAGTGGAACGGGAGATTCTCATCAATATGAGGTGGAATGGGAGATTGTCATGGTGATGAGGTGGAACGGGAGATTCTCATGGTGATGAGATGGAATGGGAAATTCTCATGGTGATGAGGTGGAACGGCAGATTCTCATCAATATGAGGTTGAATGGGAGATTCTCATCGTGATGAGGTGGAATGGGAGATTCTTATGGTGATGATGTGTAACGGGAGATTCTCATTGTGATGAGGGGGAACGGGAGATTCTCATGGTGATGAGGTTTAACGGGAGATTCTCATGGTGATGAAGTGGAACGGGGGATTCTCATCAATATGAGGTGGAATGGGAGATTCTCATGGTGATGGGGTGGAACGGGAGATTCTCATGGTGATGAGGTGGAACGGGAGATTCTCATGGTGATGAAGTGGAACGGGGGATTCTCATCAATATGAGGTGGAATGGGAGATTCTCATCGTGATGAGGTGGAATTGGAGATTCTCATAGTGATGTGGTGGAACGGGAGATTCTGATCGATATGAGGTGGAACGGGAGATTCTTATGGTGATGTGGTGGAACGGGAGATTCTCATGGTGATGTGGTGGAATGGCAGATTCTCATGGTGATGAGGTGGAACGGCAGATTCTCATCATGATGAGGTGGAACGGGAGATTCTAATCGTGATGTGATGGAACGGCAGATTCTTATGGTGATGACGTGGAACTGGACACTCTCCTGGTGATGAAGTGGAACAGGGGACTGTCATGGTGATGAGGTGGAATGGGAGATTCTCATCGTGATGTGGTGGAATGGGAGATTCTCATGGTGATGTGGTTGAATGGCAGATTCTCATCATGATGAGGTGGAAGGGGAGATTCTCATCATGATGAAGTGGAACGGGAGATTCTTATGGTGATGGTGTGGACCGGCAGATTCTAATCATTATAAGGTGGAATGGGAGATTCTCATGGTGATGAGGTGGAAGGGGAGATTCTAATCATGATGAGGTGGAACGGGAGATTCTCATGGTGATGAAGGGGAACGGGACATTCTCATGGTGATGAGGTGGAATGGGAGATTTTCATGGTGATGAGGTGGAACGGGAGATTCTCATGGTGATGAGGTGGAACGAGAGATTCTCATGGTGATGAAGTGGAACGGGAGATTCTCATCAATATGAGGTGGAATGGGAGATTCTCATGGTGATGAGGTGGAATGGGAGATTCTCATGGTGATGTGGTGGAATCGGAGATTCACATGGTGATGAGGTGGAAATGGGAGATTCTCATGGTGATGAGGTGGAAGGGGGGATTCTCATCATAATGAGGTGGAACGGGAGATTCTCATGGTGATATGGTGGAACGGGAGATTCTCATGGTGATGTGGTGGAACGGGAGATTCTCATGGTGATGTGGTGGAATGGCAGATTCTCATGGTGATGAGGTGGAACGGCAGATTCTCATCATGATGAGGTGGAACGGGAGATTCTCATGGTGATGAGGTGGAACGGGAGATTCTCATGGTGATGAGATGGAACGGGAGATTCTCATGGTGATGAAGTGGAACGGGAGATTCTAATGGTGATGAAGTGGAACGGGAGATTCTTATCAATATGAGGTGGAATGGGAGATTCTCATGGTGATGAGGTGGAACGGGAGATTCTCATGGTGATGAGGTGGAACGAGAGATTCTCATGGTGATGAAGTGGAACGGGAGATTCTCATCAATATGAGGTGGAATGGGAGATTCTCATGGTGATGAGGTGGAATGGGAGATTCTCATCGTGATGTGGTGGAATGGGAGATTCTCATGGTGATGAGGTGGAAATGGGAGATTCTCATGGTGATGAGGTGGAAGGGGGGATTCTCATCATGATGAGGTGGAACGGGAGATTCTCATGGTGATGTGGTGGAACGGGAGATTCTCATGGTGATGTGGTGGAATGGCAGATTCTCATGGTGATGAGGTGGAACGGCAGATTCTCATCATGATGAGTTGGAACGGGAGATTCTCATGGTGATGAGGTGGAACGGGAGATTCTCATGGTGATGAGATGGAACGGGAGATTCTCATGGTGATGAAGTGGAACGGGAGATTCTCATCAATATGAGGTGGAATGGGAGATTGTCATGGTGATGAGGTGGAACGGGAGATTCTCATGGTGATGAGATGGAACGGGAGATTCTCATGGTGATAAAGTGGAACGGCAGATTCTCATCAATATGAGGTTGAATGGGAGATTCTCATCGTGATGAGGTGGAATGTGAGATTCTCATGGTGATGATGTGTAACGGGAGATTCTCATTGAGATGAGGGGGAACGGGAGATTCTCATGGTGATGAGGTTTAACGGGAGATTCTCATGGTGATGTGATGGAACGGCAGATTCTCATGGTGATGACGTGGAACTGGACACTCTCCTGGTGATGAAGTGGAATGGGAGATTCTCATGGTGATGACGTGGAACTGGACACTCTCATGGTGATGAGGTGGAATGGGAGATTCTCATGGTGATGACGTGGAACTGGACACTCTCATGGTGATGAGGTGGAATGGGAGATTCTCTTCAATATGAGGTGGAATGGGAGATTCTTATGGTGATGTGGTGGAACGGGAGATTCTCATGGTGATGTGGTGGAATGGCAGATTCTCATGGTGATGAGGTGGAAGGGGAGATTCTCATCAATATGAGGTGTAATGGGAGATTCTCATCGTGATGTGGTGGAATGGGAAATTCTCATCGTGATGTGGTGGAATGGGAGATTCTCATGGTGATGTGGTGGAACGGCAGATTCTCATGGTGATGAGGTGGAAGGGGAGATTCTCATCATGATGAGGTGGAAGGGGAGATTCTCATCATGATGAGGTGGAACGGGAGATTCTCATGGTGATGAGATGGAACGGGAGATTCTCATGGTGATGAAGTAGAACGGGAGATTCTCATGGTGATGAAGTGGAACGGGAGATTCTCATCAATATGAGGTGGAATGGGAGATTGTCATGGTGATGAGGTGGAACGGGAGATTCTCATGGTGATGAGATGGAACGGGAGATTCTCATGGTGATAAAGTGGAACGGCAGATTCTCATCAATATGAGGTTGAATGGGAGATTCTCATCGTGATGAGGTGGAATGTGAGATTCTCATGGTGATGAGGTGGAAGGGGGGATTCTCATCATAATGAGGTGGAACGGGAGATTCTCATGGTGATATGGTGGAACGGGAGATTCTCATGGTGATGTGGTGGAACGGGAGATTCTCATGGTGATGTGGTGGATTGGCAGATTCTCATGGTGACGAGGTGGAACGGCAGATTCTCATCAATATGAGGTGGAACGGGAGATTCTCATGGTGATGAGGTGGAACGGGAGATTCTCATGGTGATGAGATGGAACGGGAGATTCTCATGGTGATGAAGTGGAACGGGAGATTCTAATGGTGATGAAGTGGAACGGGAGATTCTTATCAATATGAGGTGGAATGGGAGATTCTCATGGTGATGAGGTGGAACGGGAGATTCTCATGGTGATGAGGTGGAACGAGAGATTCTCATGGTGATGAAGTGGAACGGGAGATTCTCATCAATATGAGGTGGAATGGGAGATTCTCATGGTGATGAGGTGGAATGGGAGATTCTCGTCGTGATGTGGTGGAATGGGAGATTCTCATGGTGATGAGGTGGAAATGGGAGATTCTCATGGTGATGAGGTGGAAGGGGGGATTCTCATCATGATGAGGTGGAACGGGAGATTCTCATGGTGATATGGTGGAACGGGAGATTCTCATGGTGATGTGGTGGAACGGGAGATTCTCATGGTGATGTGGTGGAATGGCAGATTCTCATGGTGATGAGGTGGAACGGCAGATTCTCATCATGATGAGTTGGAACGGGAGATTCTCATGGTGATGAGGTGGAACGGGAGATTCTCATGGTGATGAGATGGAACGGGAGATTCTCATGGTGATGAAGTGGAACGGGAGATTCTCATCAATATGAGGTGGAATGGGAGATTGTCATGGTGATGAGGTGGAACGGGAGATTCTCATGGTGATGAGATGGAACGGGAGATTCTCATGGTGATAAAGTGGAACGGCAGATTCTCATCAATATGAGGTTGAATGGGAGATTCTCATCGTGATGAGGTGGAATGTGAGATTCTCATGGTGATGATGTGTAACGGGAGATTCTCATTGAGATGAGGGGGAACGGGAGATTCTCATGGTGATATGGTGGAACGGGAGATTCTCATGGTGATGTGGTGGAACGGGAGATTCTCATGGTGATGTGGTGGAATGGCAGATTCTCATGGTGATGAGGTGGAACGGCAGATTCTCATCATGATGAGTTGGAACGGGAGATTCTCATGGTGATGAGGTGGAACGGGAGATTCTCATGGTGATGAGATGGAACGGGAGATTCTCATGGTGATGAAGTGGAACGGCAGATTCTAATGGTGATGAAGTGGACCGGGAGATTCTCATCAATATGAGGTGGATTGGGAGATTCTCATGGTGATGAGGTGGAACGGGAGATTCTCATGGTGATGAGGTGGAACGAGAGATTCTCATGGTGATGAAGTGGAACGGGAGATTCTCATCAATATGAGCTGGAATGGGAGATTCTCATCGTGATGTGGTGGAATGGGAGATTCTCATGGTGATGAGGTGGAACGGGAGATTCTCATGGTGATGAGGTGGAAGGGGAGATTCTCATCATGATGAGGTGGAACGGGAGATTCTCATGGTGATGTGGTGGAACGGGAGATTCTCATGGTGATGTGGTGGAATGGCAGATGCTCATGGTGATGAGGTGGAACGGCAGATTCTCATCATGATGAGGTGGAACGGGAGATTCTCATGGTGATGAGGTGGAACGGGAGATTCTCATGGTGATGAGGTGGAACTGGAGATTCTCATCATGATGAGGTGGAACGGGAGATTCTCATGGTGATGTGGTGGAACGGGAGATTCTCATGGTGATGTGGTGGAACGGCAGATTCTCATGGTGATGAGGTGGAACGGCAGATTCTCATCAATATGAGGTGGAATGGGAGATTCTCATCGTGATGAGGTGGAATGGGAGATTCTCATGGTGATGAGGTGGAACGGGAGATTCTGATCAATATGAGGTGGAATGGGAGATTCTCATCGTTATGTGGTGGAATGGGAGATTCTTATGGTGATGAGGTGGAACGGGAGATTCTCATGGTGATGAGGTGGAACGGGAGATTCTCATCGTGATGAGGTGGAACGGGAGATTCTCATGGTGATGAGGTGGAACGGGAGATTCTCATGGTGATGAGGTGGAATGGGAGATTCTCATGGTGATGAGGTGGAAGGGGAGATTCTAATCATGATGAGGTGGAATGGGAGATTCTCATGGTGATGAGGTGGAAGGGGAGATTCTCATCATGATGAGGTGGAATGGGAGATTCTTATGGTGATGTGGTGGAACGGGAGATTCTCATGGTGATGTGGTGGAATGGCAGATTCTCATGGTGATGAGGTGGAACGGCAGATTCTCATCATGTTGAGATGGAACGGGAGATTCTCATGGTGATGAGGTGGAACGGGAGATTCTCATGGTGATGAAGTGGAAAGGGAAATTATCATGGTGATGAAGTGGAAAGGGAAATTCTCATGGTGATGAAGTGGAATGGGAGATTCTCATGGTGATGAGGTGGAACGGGAGATTCTTATGGTGATGAGGTGGAACGAGAGATTCTCATGGTGTTGAAGTGGAACGGGAGATTCTCATCAATATGAGGTGGAATGGGAGATTCTCATGGTGATGAGGTGTAATGGGAGATTCTCATGGTGATGTGGTGGAATGGGAGATTCTCATGGTGATGAGGTGGAAATGGGAGATTCTCATGGTGATGAGGTGGAAGGGGGGATTCTCATCATGATGAGGTGGAACGGGAGATTCTCATGGTGATGTGGTGGAACGGGAGATTCTCATGGTGATGAGGTGGAACGGCAGATTCTCATCATGATGAGGTCGAACGGGAGATTCTCATGGTGATTTGGTGGAACGGGAGATTCTCATGGTGATGAGGTGGACCGGGAGATTCTCATGGTGATGAAGTGGAACGGCAGATTCTCATCAATATGAGGTGGAATGGGAGATTCTCATCGTGATGAGGTGGAATGGGAGATTCTCATGGTGATGAGGTGGAACGGGAGATTCTCATGGTGATGAAGGGGAACGGGAGATTCTCATGGTAATGAGGTGGAACGGGAGATTCTCATGGTGATGATGTGGAATGGGAGATTCTCATGGTGATGTGGTGGAATGGGAGATTCTCATGGTGATGAGGTGGAACGGCAGATTCTCATCATGATGAGGTGGAACGGGAGATTCTCATCACGATGAGGTGGAACGGGAGATTCTCATGGTGATAAGGTGGAACGGGAGATTCTCCTGGTGATGAAGTGGAACAGGAGACTGTCATGGTGATGAGGTGGAATGGGAGATTCTCATCAATATGAGGTGGAATGGGAGATTCTCATCGTGATGTGGTGGAATGGGAGATTCTCATCGTGATGTGGTGGAATGGGAGATTCTCATGGTGATGTGGTTGAACGGCAGATTCTCATGGTGATGAGGTGGAAGGGGAGATTCTCATCATGATGAGGTGGAACGGGAGATTCTCATGGTGATGAGGTGGAACAGGAGATTCTCATGGTGATGAAGTGGAACGGCAGATTATCATCAATATGAGGTGGAATGGGAGATTCTCATGGTGATGTGGTGGAATGGGAGATTCTTATGGTAATGTGGTGGAATGGGAGATTCTCATGGTGATGAAGGGGAACGGGAGATTCTCATGGTGATGAGGTGGAACGGGAGATTCATATGGTGATGAGGTGGAATGGGAGATTCACATCAATATGAGGTGGAATGTGAGATTCTCATGTTGATGAGGTGGAATGGGACATTCTTATGGTAATGTGGTGGAATGGGAGATTCTCATGGTGATGTGGTGGAATGGCATATTCTCATGGTGATGAGGTGGAACGGGAGATTCTCATGGTGATGAAGTGGAACGGGAGAATCTCATCAATATGAGGTGGAATGGGAGATTCTCATGGTGATGAGGTGGAACGGGAGATTCTCATGGTGATGAGGTGGAACGGGAGATTCTCATGGTGATGAAGTGGAACGGGGGATTCTCATCATGATAAGGTGGAACGGGAGATTCTCATGGTGATGTGGTGGAACGGGAGATTCTCATGGTGATGAGGTGGAACGGGAGATTCTCATGGTGATGAAGTGGAACGGGGGATTCTCATCAATATGAGGTGGAATGGGAGATTCTCATGGTGATGAAGTGGAACGGGGGATTCTCATCAATATGAGGTGGAATGGGAGATTCTCATCGTGATGAGGTGGAATGGGAGATTCTCATGGTGATGTGGTGGAACGGCAGATTCTGATCGATATGAGATGGAATGGGAGATTCTCATCGTGATGTGGTGGAATGGGAGATTCTCATCAATATGAGGTGGAATGGGAGATTCTCATGGTGATGAGGTGGAAGGGGAGATTCTAATCATGATGAGGTGGAACGGGAGATACTTATGGTGATGTGTTGGAACGGGAGATTCTCATGGTGATGTGGTGGAATGGCAGATTCTCATGGTGATGAGGTGGAACGGCAGATTCTCATCAATATGAGGTGGAATGGGAGATTGTCATGGTGATGAGGTGGAACGGGAGATTCTCATGGTGATGAGATGGAACGGGAGATTCTCATGGTGATAAAGTGGAACGGCAGATTCTCATCAATATGAGGTTGAATGGGAGATTCTCATCATGATGAGGTGGAACGGGAGATTCTCATGGTGATGTGGTGGAACGGCAGATTCTAATCATGATGAGGTGGAATGGGAGATTCTCATGGTGATGAGGTGGAAGGGGAGATTCTAATCATGATGAGGTGGAACGGGAGATTCTCATGGTGATGAAGGGGAACGGGACATTCTCATGGTGATGAGGTGGAATGGGAGATTCTCATGGTGATGAGGTGGAACGGCAGATTCTCATCATGATGAGGTGGAACGGGAGATTCTCATGGTGATGAGGTGGAACGGGAGATTCTCATGGTGATGAGATGGAACGGGAGATTCTCATGGTGATGAAGTGGAACGGGAGATTCTCATGGTGATGAAGTGGAACGGGAGATTCTCATCAATATGAGGTGGAATGGGAGATTGTCATGGTGATGAGGTGGAACGGGAGATTCTCATGGTGATGAGATGGAACGGGAGATTCTCATGGTGATGAAGTGGAACGGCAGATTCTCATCAATATGAGGTTGAATGGGAGATTCTCATCGTGATGAGGTGGAATGGGAGATTCTCATGGTGATGATGTGTAACGGGAGATTCTCATTGTGATGAGGGGGAACGGGAGATTCTCATGGTGATGAGGTTTAACGGGAGATTCTCATGGTGATGAAGTGGAACGGGGGATTCTCATCAATATGAGGTGGAATGGGAGATTCTCATGGTGATGGGGTGGAACGGGAGATTCTCATGGTGATGAGGTGGAACGGGAGATTCTCATGGTGATGAAGTGGAACGGGGGATTCTCATCAATATGAGGTGGAATGGGAGATTCTCATCGTGATGAGGTGGAATTGGAGATTCTCATAGTGATGTGGTGGAACGGGAGATTCTGATCGATATGAGGTGGAATGGGAGATTCTCATCGTGATGTGGTGGAATGGGAGATTCTCATCAATATGAGGTGGAACGGGAGATTCTCATGGTGATGAGATGGAACGGGAGATTCTCATGGTGATAAAGTGGAACGGCAGATTCTCATCAATATGAGGTTGAATGGGAGATTCTCATCATGATGAGGTGGAACGGGAGATTCTCATGGTGATGTGGTGGAACGGCAGATTCTAATCATGATGAGGTGGAATGGGAGATTCTCATGGTGATGAGGTGGAAGGGGAGATTCTAATCATGATGAGGTGGAACGGGAGATTCTCATGGTGATGAAGGGGAACGGGACATTCTCATGGTGATGAGGTGGAATGGGAGATTCTCATGGTGATGAGGTGGAACGGCAGATTCTCATCATGATGAGGTGGAACGGGAGATTCTCATGGTGATGAGGTGGAACGGGAGATTCTCATGGTGATGAGATGGAACGGGAGATTCTCATGGTGATGAAGTGGAACGGGAGATTCTCATGGTGATGAAGTGGAACGGGAGATTCTCATCATGATGATGTGGAACGGGAGATTCTCATGGTGATGTGGTGGAACGGCAGATTCTAATCATGATGTGGTGGAATGGGAGATTCTCATGGTGATGAGGTGGAAGGGGAGATTCTAATCATGATGAGGTGGAACGGGAGATTCTCATGGTGATGAAGGGGAACGGGACATTCTCATGATGATGAGGTGGAATGGGAGATTCTCATGGTGATGAGGTGGAACGGCAGATTCTCATCATGATGAGGTGGAACGGGAGATTCTCATGGTGATGAGGTGGAACGGGAGATTCTCATGGTGATGAGATGGAACGGGAGATTCTCATGGTGATGAAGTGGAACGGGAGATTCTCATGGTGATGAAGTGGAACGGGAGATTCTCATCAATATGAGGTGGAATGGGAGATTGTCATGGTGATGAGGTGGAACGGGAGATTCTCATGGTGATGAGATGGAACGGGAGATTCTCATGGTGATGAAGTGGAACGGCAGATTCTCATCAATATGAGGTTGAATGGGAGATTCTCATCGTGATGAGGTGGAATGGGAGATTCTCATGGTGATGATGTGTAACGGGAGATTCTCATTGTGATGAGGGGGAACGGGAGATTCTCATGGTGATGAGGTTTAACGGGAGATTCTCATGGTGATGAAGTGGAACGGGGGATTCTCATCAATATGAGGTGGAATGGGAGATTCTCATGGTGATGGGGTGGAACGGGAGATTCTCATGGTGATGAGGTGGAACGGGAGATTCTCATGGTGATGAAGTGGAACGGGGGATTCTCATCAATATGAGGTGGAATGGGAGATTCTCATCGTGATGAGGTGGAATTGGAGATTCTCATAGTGATGTGGTGGAACGGGAGATTCTGATCGATATGAGGTGGAATGGGAGATTCTCATCGTGATGTGGTGGAATGGGAGATTCTCATCAATATGAATTGGAACGGGAGATTCTCATGGTGATGAGGTGGAAGGGGAGATTCTAATCATGATGAGGTGGAACGGGAGATTCTTATGGTGATGTGGTGGAACGGGAGATTCTCATGGTGATGTGGTGGAATGGCAGATTCTCATGGTGATGAGGTGGAACGGCAGATTCTCATCATGATGAGGTGGAACGGGAGATTCACATGGTGATGAGGTGGAACGGGAGATTCTCATGGTGATGAGATGGATCGGGAGATTATCATGGTGATGAAGTGGAACAGGAGATTCTCATGGTGATGAAGTGGAACGGGAGATTCTCATCAATATGAGGTGGAATGGGAGATTGTCATGGTGATGAGGTGGAACGGGAGATTCTCATGGTGATGAAATGGAACGGGAGATTCTCATGGTGATGAAGTGGAACGGCAGATTCTCATCAATATGAGGTTGAATGGGAGATTCTAATTGTGATGAGGTGGAATGGGAGATTCTCATGGTGATGATGTGTAACGGGAGATTCTCATTGAGATGAGGGGGAACGGGAGATTCTCATGGTGATGAGGTTTAACGGGAGATTCTCATGGTGATGTGATGGAACGGCAGATTCTTATGGTGATGACGTGGAACTGGACACTCTCCTGGTGATGAAGTGGAACAGGGGACTGTCATGGTGATGAGGTGGAATGGGAGATTCTCATCAATATGAGGTGGAATGGGAGATTCTCATCGTGATGTGGTGGAATGGGAGATTCTCATCGTGATGTGGTGGAATGGGAGATTCTCATGGTGATGTGGTTGAACGGCAGATTCTCATCATGATGAGGTGGAAGGGGAGATTCTCATCATGATGAAGTGGAACGGGAGATTCTTATGGTGATGGTCTGGAACGGCAGATTCTAATCATTATGAGGTGGAATGGGAGATTCTCATGGTGATGAGGTGGAAGGGGAGATTCTAATCATGATGAGGTGGAACGGGAGATTCTCATGGTGATGAAGGGGAACGGGACATTCTCATGGTGATGAGGTGGAATGGGAGATTTTCATGGTGATGAGGTGGAACGGGAGATTCTCATGGTGATGAGGTGGAACGAGAGATTCTCATGGTGATGAAGTGGAACGGGAGATTCTCATCAATATGAGGTGGAATGGGAGATTCTCATGGTGATGAGGTGGAATGGGAGATTCTCATGGTGATGTGGTGGAATGGGAGATTCTCATGGTGATGAGGTGGAAATGGGAGATTCTCATGGTGATGAGGTGGAAGGGGGGATTCTCATCATGATGAGGTGGAACGGGAGATTCTCATGGTGATATGGTGGAACGGGAGATTCTCATGGTGATGTGGTGGAACGGGAGATTCTCATGGTGATGTGGTGGAATGGCAGATTCTCATGGTGACGAGGTGGAACGGCAGATTCTCATCATGATGAGGTGGAACGGGAGATTCTAATGGTGATGAGGTGGAACGGGAGATTCTCATGGTGATGAGATGGAACGGGAGATTCTCATGGTGATGAAGTGGAACGGGAGATTCTAATGGTGATGAAGTGGAACGGGAGATTCTTATCAATATGAGGTGGAATGGGAGATTCTCATGGTGATGAGGTGGAACGGGAGATTCTCATGGTGATGAGGTGGAACGAGAGATTCTCATGGTGATGAAGTGGAACGGGAGATTCTCATCAATATGAGGTGGAATGGGAGATTCTCATGGTGATGAGGTGGAACGGGAGATTCTCATGGTGATGTGGTGGAACGGGAGATTCTCATGGTGATGTGGTGGAATGGCAGATTCTCATGGTGATGAGGTGGAACGGCAGATTCTCATCATGATGAGTTGGAACGGGAGATTCTCATGGTGATGAGGTGGAACGGGAGATTCTCATGGTGATGAGATGGAATGGGAGATTCTCATGGTGATGAAGTGGAACGGCAGATTCTAATGGTGATGAAGTGGACCGGGAGATTCTCATCAATATGAGGTGGAATGGGAGATTCTCATGGTGATGAGGTGGAATGGGAGATTCTCATGGTGATGAGGTGGAACGAGAGATTCTCATGGTGATGAAGTGGAACGGGAGAGTCTCATCAATATGAGGTGGAATGGGAGATTCTCATCGTGATGTGGTGGAATGGGAGATTCTCATGGTGATGAGGTGGAACGGGAGATTCTCATGGTGATGAGGTGGAAGGGGAGATTCTCATCATGATGAGGTGGAACGGGAGATTCTCATGGTGATGTGGTGGAACGGGAGATTCTCATGGTGATGTGGTGGAATGGCAGATGCTCATGGTGATGAGGTGGAACGGCAGATTCTCATCATGATGAGGTGGAACGGGAGATTCTCATGGTGATGAGGTGGAACGGGAGATTCTCATGGTGATGAGGTGGAACTGGAGATTCTCATCATGATGAGGTGGAACGGGAGATTCTCATGGTGATGTGGTGGAATGGGAGATTCTCATGGTGATGTGGTGGAACGGCAGATTCTCATGGTGATGAGGTGGAACGGCAGATTCTCATCAATATGAGGTGGAATGGGAGATTCTCATCGTGATGAGGTGGAATGGGAGATTCTCATGGTGATGAGGTGGAACGGGAGATTCTGATCAATATGAGGTGGAATGGGAGATTCTCATCGTTATGTGGTGGAATGGGAGATTCTTATGGTGATGAGGTGGAACGGGAGATTCTCATGGTGATGAGGTGGAACGGGAGATTCTCATGGTGATGAGGTGGAATGGGAGATTCTCATGGTGATGAGGTGGAAGGGGAGATTCTAATCATGATGAGGTGGAATGGGAGATTCTCATGGTGATGAGGTGGAACGGCAGATTCTCATCATGATGAGGTGGAATGGGAGATTCTTATGGTGATGTGGTGGAACGGGAGATTCTCATGGTGATGTGGTGGAATGGCAGATTCTCATGGTGATGAGGTGGAACGGCAGATTCTCATCATGTTGACATGGAACGGGAGATTCTCATGGTGATGAGGTGGAACGGGAGATTCTCATGGTGATGAAGTGGAAAAGGAAATTATCATGGTGATGAAGTGGAAAGGGAAATTCTCATGGTGATGAAGTGGAATGGGAGATTCTCATGTTGATGAGGTGGAACGGGAGATTCTTATGGTGATGAGGTGGAACGAGAGATTATCATGGTGTTGAAGTGGAACGGGAGATTCTCATCAATATGAGGTGGAATGGGAGATTCTCATGGTGATGAGGTGTAATGGGAGATTCTCATGGTGATGTGGTGGAATGGGAGATTCTCATGGTGATGAGGTGGAAATGGGAGATTCTCATGGTGATGAGGTGGAAGGGGGGATTCTCATCATGATGAGGTGGAACGGGAGATTCTCATGGTGATGTGGTGGAACGGGAGATTCTCATGGTGATGAGGTGGAACGGCAGATTCTCATCATGATGAGGTCGAACGGGAGATTCTCATGGTGATGATGTGGAACGGGAGATTCTCATGGTGATGAGGTGGACCGGGAGATTCTCATGGTGATGAAGTGGAACGGCAGATTCTCATCAATATGAGGTGGAATGGGAGATTCTCATCGTGATGAGGTGGAACGGGAGATTCTCATGGTGATGAGGTGGAACTGGAGATTCTCATCATGATGAGGTGGAACGGCAGATTCTCATGGTGATGTGGTGGAACGGGAGATTCTCATGGTGATGTGGTGGAACGGAAGATTCTCATGGTGATGAGGTGGAACGGCAGATTCTCATCAATATGAGGTGGAATGGGAGATTCTCATGGTGATGAGGTGGAACGGGAGATTCTCATGGTGATGTGGTGGAACGGGAGATTCTCATGGTGATGTGGTGGAATGGCAGATTCTCATGGTGATGAGGTGGAACGGCAGATTCTCATCATGATGAGTTGGAACGGGAGATTCTCATGGTGATGAGGTGGAACGGGAGATTCTCATGGTGATGAGATGGAACGGGAGATTCTCATGGTGATGAAGTGGAACGGCAGATTCTAATGGTGATGAAGTGGACCGGGAGATTCTCATCAATATGAGGTGGAATGGGAGATTCTCATGGTGATGAGGTGGAAGGGGAGATTCTCATGGTGATGTGGTGGAACGGGAGATTCTCATGGTGATGTGGTGGAATGGCAGATGCTCATGGTGATGTGGTGGAACGGCAGATTCTCATCATGATGAGGTGGAACGGGAGATTCTCATGGTGATGAGGTGGAACGGGAGATTCTCATGGTGATGAGGTGGAACTGGAGATTCTCATCATGATGAGGTGGAACGGGAGATTCTCATGGTGATGTGGTGGAACGGGAGATTCTCATGGTGATGTGGTGGAACGGCAGATTCTCATGTTGATGAGGTGGAACGGGAGATTCTCATGGTGATGAGGTGGAACGGGAGATTCTGATCAATATGAGGTGGAATGGGAGATTCTCATCGTTATGTGGTGGAATGGGAGATTCTTATGGTGATGAGGTGGAACGGGAGATTCTCATGGTGATGAGGTGGAACGGGAGATTCTCATGGTGATGAGGTGGAATGGGAGATTCTCATGGTGATGAGGTGGAAGGGGAGATTCTAATCATGATGAGGTGGAATGGGAGATTCTCATGGTGATGAGGTGGAAGGGGAGATTCTCATCATGATGAGGTGGAATGGGAGATTCTTATGGTGATGTGGTGGAACGGGAGATTCTCATGGTGATGTGGTGGAATGGCAGATTCTCATGGTGATGAGGTGGAACGGCAGATTCTCATCATGTTGAGATGGAACGGGAGATTCTCATGGTGATGATGTGGAACGGGAGATTCTCATGGTGATGAAGTGGAAAGGGAAATTATCATGGTGATGAAGTGGAAAGGGAAATTCTCATGGTGATGAAGTGGAATGGGAGATTCTCATGGTGATGAGGTGGAACGGGAGATTCTTATGGTGATGAGGTGGAACGAGAGATTCTCATGGTGTTGAAGTGGAGAGGGAGATTCTCATCAATATGAGGTGGAATGGGAGATTCTCATGGTGATGAGGTGTAATGGGAGATTCTCATGGTGATGTGGTGGAATGGGAGATTCTCATGGTGATGAGGTGGAAGGGGGGATTCTCATCATGATGAGGTGGAACGGGAGATTCTCATGGTGATGTGGTGGAACGGGAGATTCTCATGGTGATGAGGTGGAACGGCAGATTCTCATCATGATGAGGTCGAACGGGAGATTCTCATGGTGATGATGTGGAACGGGAGATTCTCATGGTGATGAGGTGGACCGGGAGATTCTCATGGTGATGAAGTGGAACGGCAGATTCTCATCAATATGAGGTGGAATGGGAGATTCTCATCGTGATGAGGTGGAACGGGAGATTCTCATGGTGATGAGGTGGAACTGGAGATTCTCATCATGATGAGGTGGAACGGGAGATTCTCATGGTGATGTGGTGGAACGGGAGATTCTCATGGTGATGTGGTGGAACGGCAGATTCTCATGGTGATGAGGTGGAACGGCAGATTCTCATCAATATGAGGTGGAATGGGAGATTCTCATGGTGATGAGGTGGAACGGGAGATTCTCATGGTGATGTGGTGGAACGGGAGATTCTCATGGTGATGTGGTGGAATGGCAGATTCTCATGGTGATGAGGTGGAACGGCAGATTCTCATGGTGATGAGATGGAACGGGAGATTCTCATGGTGATGAAGTGGAACGGCAGATTCTAATGGTGATGAAGTGGACCGGGAGATTCTCATCAATATGAGGTGGAATGGGAGATTCTCATGGTGATGAGGTGGAAGGGGAGATTCTCATGGTGATGTGGTGGAACGGGAGATTCTCATGGTGATGTGGTGGAATGGCAGATGCTCATGGTGATGTGGTGGAACGGCAGATTCTCATCATGATGAGGTGGAACGGGAGATTCTCATGGTGATGAGGTGGAACGGGAGATTCTCATGGTGATGAGGTGGAACTGGAGATTCTCATCATGATGAGGTGGAACGGGAGATTCTCATGGTGATGTGGTGGAACGGGAGATTCTCATGGTGATGTGGTGGAACGGCAGATTCTCATGTTGATGAGGTGGAACGGGAGATTCTCATGGTGATGAGGTGGAACGGGAGATTCTGATCAATATGAGGTGGAATGGGAGATTCTCATCGTTATGTGGTGGAATGGGAGATTCTTATGGTGATGAGGTGGAACGGGAGATTCTCATGGTGATGAGGTGGAACGGGAGATTCTCATGGTGATGAGGTGGAATGGGAGATTCTCATGGTGATGAGGTGGAAGGGGAGATTCTAATCATGATGAGGTGGAATGGGAGATTCTCATGGTGATGAGGTGGAAGGGGAGATTCTCATCATGATGAGGTGGAATGGGAGATTCTTATGGTGATGTGGTGGAACGGGAGATTCTCATGGTGATGTGGTGGAATGGCAGATTCTCATGGTGATGAGGTGGAACGGCAGATTCTCATCATGTTGAGATGGAACGGGAGATTCTCATGGTGATGATGTGGAACGGGAGATTCTCATGGTGATGAAGTGGAAAGGGAAATTATCATGGTGATGAAGTGGAAAGGGAAATTCTCATGGTGATGAAGTGGAATGGGAGATTCTCATGGTGATGAGGTGGAACGGGAGATTCTTATGGTGATGAGGTGGAACGAGAGATTCTCATGGTGTTGAAGTGGAGAGGGAGATTCTCATCAATATGAGGTGGAATGGGAGATTCTCATGGTGATGAGGTGTAATGGGAGATTCTCATGGTGATGTGGTGGAATGGGAGATTCTCATGGTGATGAGGTGGAAATGGGAGATTCTCATGGTGATGAGGTGGAAGGGGGGATTCTCATCATGATGAGGTGGAACGGGAGATTCTCATGGTGATGTGGTGGAACGGGAGATTCTCATGGTGATGAGGTGGAACGGCAGATTCTCATCATGATGAGGTCGAACGGGAGATTCTCATGGTGATTTGGTGGAACGGGAGATTCTCATGGTGATGAGGTGGACCGGGAGATTCTCATGGTGATGAAGTGGAACGGCAGATTCTCATCAATATGAGGTGGAATGGGAGATTCTCATCGTGATGAGGTGGAACGGGAGATTCTCATGGTGATGAGGTGGAACTGGAGATTCTCATCATGATGAGGTGGAACGGGAGATTCTCATGGTGATGTGGTGGAACGGGAGATTCTCATGGTGATGTGGTGGAACGGCAGATTCTCATGGTGATGAGGTGGAACGGCAGA
Source organism: Telmatherina bonti (assembly GCF_933228915.1). Classification (NCBI taxonomy): domain Eukaryota; kingdom Metazoa; phylum Chordata; class Actinopteri; order Atheriniformes; family Telmatherinidae; genus Telmatherina; species Telmatherina bonti. The sequence continues at coordinate 2,703,139 of NC_136633.1, forward strand.
TTCTCCTCAATATGAGGTGGAATGGGAGATTCTCATCGTGATGAGGTGGAATGGGAGATTCTCATGGTGATGAGGTGGAACGGGAGATTCTGATCAATATGAGGTGGAATGGGAGATTCTCATCGTTATGTGGTGGAATGGGAGATTCTTATGGTGATGAGGTGGAACGGGAGATTCTCATGGTGATGAGGTGGAACGGGAGATTCTCATGGTGATGAGGTGGAATGGGAGATTCTCATGGTGATGAGGTGGAAGGGGAGATTCTAATCATGATGAGGTGGAATGGGAGATTCTCATGGTGATGAGGTGGAAGGGGAGATTCTCATCATGATGAGGTGGAATGGGAGATTCTTATGGTGATGTGGTGGAACGGGAGATTCTCATGGTGATGTGGTGGAATGGCAGATTCTCATGGTGATGAGGTGGAACGGCAGATTCTCATCATGTTGAGATGGAATGGGAGATTCTCATGGTGATGAGGTGGAACGGGAGATTCTCATGGTGATGAAGTGGAAAGGGAAATTATCATGGTGATGAAGTGGAAAGGGAAATTCTCATGGTGATGAAGTGGAATGGGAGATTCTCATGGTGATGAGGTGGAACGGGAGATTCTTATGGTGATGAGGTGGAACGAGAGATTCTCATGGTGTTGAAGTGGAACGGGAGATTCTCATCAATATGAGGTGGAATGGGAGATTCTCATGGTGATGAGGTGTAATGGGAGATTCTCATCGTGATGTGGTGGAATGGGAGATTCTCATGGTGATGAGGTGGAAATGGGAGATTCTCATGGTGATGAGGTGGAAGGGGGGATTCTCATCATGATGAGGTGGAACGGGAGATTCTCATGGTGATGTGGTGGAACGGGAGATTCTCATGGTGATGAGGTGGAACGGCAGATTCTCATCATGATGAGGTCGAACGGGAGATTCTCATGGTGATTTGGTGGAACGGGAGATTCTCATGGTGATGAGGTGGACCGGGAGATTCTCATGGTGATGAAGTGGAACGGCAGATTCTCATCAATATGAGGTGGAATGGGAGATTCTCATCGTGATGAGGTGGAATGGGAGATTCTCATGGTGATGAGGTGGAACGGGAGATTCTCATGGTGATGAAGGGGAACGGGAGATTCTCATGGTAATGAGGTGGAACGGGAGATTCTCATGGTGATGATGTGGAATGGGAGATTCTCATGGTGATGTGGTGGAATGGGAGATTCTCATGGTGATGAGGTGGAACGGCAGATTCTCATCATGATGAGGTGGAATGGGAGATTCTCATCACGATGAGGTGGAACGGGAGATTCTCATGGTGATAAGGTGGAACGGGAGATTCTCCTGGTGATGAAGTGGAACAGGAGACTGTCATGGTGATGAGGTGGAACGGCAGATTCTCATCATGATGAGGTGGAACGGGAGATTCTCATCACGATGAGGTGGAACGGGAGATTCTCATGGTGATAAGGTGGAACGGGAGATTCTCCTGGTGATGAAGTGGAACAGGAGACTGTCATGGTGATGAGGTGGAATGGGAGATTCTCATCAATATGAGGTGGAATCGGAGATTCTCATCGTGATGTGGTGGAATGGGAGATTCTCATTGTGATGTGGTGGAATGGGAGATTCTCATGGTGATGTGGTTGAACGGCAGATTCTCATGGTGATGAGGTGGAACAGGAGATTCTCATGGTGATGAAGTGGAACGGCAGATTCTCATCAATATGAGGTGGAATGGGAGATTCTCATGGTGATGAGGTGGAATGGGAGATTCTCATGGTGATGAGGTGGAACGGGAGATTCTCATGGTGATGAAGGGGAACGGGAGATTCTCATGGTGATGAGGTGGAACGGGAGATTCATATGGTGATGAGGTGGAATGGGAGATTCACATCAATATGAGGTGGAATGTGAGATTCTCATGGTGATGAGGTGGAATGGGAGATTCTTATGGTAATGTGGTGGAATGGGAGATTCTCATGGTGATGTGGTGGAATGGCAGATTCTCATGGTGATGAGGTGGAACGGGAGATTCTCATGGTGATGAAGTGGAACGGGAGAATATCATCAATATGAGGTGGAATGGGAGATTCTCATGGTGATGAGGTGGAACGGGAGATTCTCATGGTGATGAGGTGGAACGGGAGATTCTCATGGTGATGAAGTGGAACGGGGGATTTTCATCAATATGAGGTGGAATGGGAGATTCTCATGGTGATGAGGTGGAACGGGAGATTCTCATGGTGATGAGGTGGAACGGGAGATTCTCATGGTGATGAAGTGGAACGGGGGATTCTCATCAATATGAGGTGGAATGGGAGATTCTCATCGTGATGAGGTGGAATGGGAGATTCTCATGGTTATGTGGTGGAACGGGAGATTCTTATCAATATGAGGTGGAATGGGAGATTCTCATCGTGATGTGGTGGAATGGGAGATTCTCATCAATATGAGGTGGAATGGGAGATTCTCATGGTGATGAGGTGGAAGGGGAGATTCTAATCATGATGAGGTGGAACGGGAGATTCTTATGGTGATGTGGTGGAACGGGAGATTCTCATGGTGATGTGGTGGAATGGCAGATTCTCATGGTGATGAGGTGGAACGGCAGATTCTCATCATGATGAGGTGGAAGGGGAGATTCTCATGGTGATGAAGTGGAAAGGGAAATTCTCATGGTGATGAAGTGGAATGGGAGATTCTCATGGTGATGAGGTGGAACGGGAGATTCTTATGGTGATGAGGTGGAACGAGAGATTCTCATGGTGTTGAAGTGGAACGGGAGATTCTCATCAATATGAGGTGGAATGGGAGATTCTCATGGTGATGAGGTGTAATGGGAGATTCTCATCGTGATGTGGTGGAATGGGAGATTCTCATGGTGATGAGGTGGAAATGGGAGATTCTCATGGTGATGAGGTGGAAGGGGGGATTCTCATCATGATGAGGTGGAACGGGAGATTCTCATGGTGATGTGGTGGAACGGGAGATTCTCATGGTGATGAGGTGGAACGGCAGATTCTCATCATGATGAGGTCGAACGGGAGATTCTCATGGTGATTTGGTGGAACGGGAGATTCTCATGGTGATGAGGTGGACCGGGAGATTCTCATGGTGATGAAGTGGAACGGCAGATTCTCATCAATATGAGGTGGAATGGGAGATTCTCATCGTGATGAGGTGGAATGGGAGATTCTCATGGTGATGAGGTGGAACGGGAGATTCTCATGGTGATGAAGGGGAACGGGAGATTCTCATGGTAATGAGGTGGAACGGGAGATTCTCATGGTGATGATGTGGAATGGGAGATTCTCATGGTGATGAAGTGGAATGGGAGATTCTCATGGTGATGAGGTGGAACGGCAGATTCTCATCATGATGAGGTGGAACGGGAGATTCTCATCACGATGAGGTGGAACGGGAGATTCTCATGGTGATAAGGTGGAACGGGAGATTCACCTGGTGATGAAGTGGAACAGGAGACTGTCATGGTGATGAGGTGGAACGGCAGATTCTCATCATGATGAGGTGGAACGGGAGATTCTCATCACGATGAGGTGGAACGGGAGATTCTCATGGTGATAAGGTGGAACGGGAGATTCTCCTGGTGATGAAGTGGAACAGGAGACTGTCATGGTGATGAGGTGGAATGGGAGATTCTCATCAATATGAGGTGGAATCGGAGATTCTCATCGTGATGTGGTGGAATGGGAGATTCTCATCGTGATGTGGTGGAATGGGAGATTCTCATGGTGATGTGGTTGAACGGCAGATTCTCATGGTGATGAGGTGGAAGGGGAGATTCTCATCATGATGAGGTGGAACGGGAGATTCTCATGGTGATGAGGTGGAACAGGAGATTCTCATGGTGATGAAGTGGAACGGCAGAATCTCATCAATATGAGGTGGAATGGGAGATTCTCATGGTGATGAGGTGGAATGGGAGATTCTCATGGTGATGAGGTGGAACGGGAGATTCTCATGGTGATGAAGGGGAACGGGAGATTCTCATGGTGATGAGGTGGAACGGGAGATTCATATGGTGATGAGGTGGAATGGGAGATTCACATCAATATGAGGTGGAATGTGAGATTCTCATGGTGATGAGGTGGAATGGGAGATTCTTATGGTAATGTGGTGGAATGGGAGATTCTCATGGTGATGTGGTGGAATGGCAGATTCTCATGGTGATGAGGTGGAACGGGAGATTCTCATGGTGATGAAGTGGAACGGGAGAATATCATCAATATGAGGTGGAATGGGAGATTCTCATGGTGATGAGGTGGAACGGGAGATTCTCATGGTGATGAGGTGGAACGGGAGATTCTCATGGTGATGAAGTGGAACGGGGGATTCTCATCAATATGAGGTGGAATGGGAGATTCTCATGGTGATGAGGTGGAACGGGAGATTCTCATGGTGATGAGGTGGAACGGGAGATTCTCATGGTGATGAAGTGGAACGGGGGATTCTCATCAATATGAGGTGGAATGGGAGATTCTCATCGTGATGAGGTGGAATGGGAGATTCTCATGGTTATGTGGTGGAACGGGAGATTCTTATCAATATGAGGTGGAATGGGAGATTCTCATCGTGATGTGGTGGAATGGGAGATTCTCATCAATATGAGGTGGAATGGGAGATTCTCATGGTGATGAGGTGGAAGGGGAGATTCTAATCATGATGAGGTGGAACGGGAGATTCTTATGGTGATGTGGTGGAACGGGAGATTCTCATGGTGATGTGGTGGAATGGCAGATTCTCATGGTGATGAGGTGGAACGGCAGATTCTCATCATGATGAGGTGGAAGGGGAGATTCTCATGGTGATGAGGTGGAACGGGAGATTCTCATGGTGATGAGATGGAACGGGAGATTCTCATGGTGATGAAGTGGAACGGGAGATTCTCATGGTGATGAAGTGGAACGGGAGATTCTCATCAATATGAGGTGGAATGGGAGATTGTCATGGTGATGAGGTGGAATGGGAGATTCTCATGGTGATGAGATGGAACGGGAGATTCTCATGGTGATGAAGTTGAACGGCAGATTGTCATCAATATGAGGTTGAATGGGAGATTCTCATCGTGATGAGATGGAATGGGAGATTCTCATGGTGATGATGTGTAACGGGAGATTCTCATTGTGATGAGGGGGAACGGGAGATTCTCATGGTGATGAGGTTTAACGGGAGATTCTCATGGTGATGTGATGGAACGGCAGATTCTCATGGTGATGACGTGGAACTGGACACTCTCCTGGTGATGAAGTGGAACAGGAGACTGTCATGGTGATGAGGTGGAACCGGAGATTCTCATCATGATGAGGTGGAACGGGAGATTCTCATGGTTATAAGGTGGAACGGGAGATTCTCCTGGTGACGAAGTGGAACAGGAGACTGTCATGGTGATGAGGTGGAATGGGAGATTCTCATCAATATGAGGTGGAATGGGAGATTCTCATCGTGATGTCGTGGAATGGGAGATTCTCATCGTGATGTGGTGGAATGGGAGATTCTCATGGTGATGTGGTTGAAGGCAGATTCTCATGGTGATGTGGTGGAACGGGAGATTCTCATGGTGATGTGGTGGAACGGCAGATTATCATGGTGATGAGGTGGAACGGGAGATTCTCATGGTGATGAAGTGGAACGGGAGAATCTCATCAATATGAGGTGGAATGGGAGATTCTCATGGTGATGAGGTGGAACGGGAGATTCTCATGGTGATGAGGTGGAACGGGAGATTCTCATGGTGATGAGGTGGAACGGGAGATTCTCATGGTGATGAAGTGGAACGGGGGATTCTCATCAATATGAGGTGGAATGGGAGATTCTCATGGTGATGAGGTGGAACGGGAGATTCTCATGGTGATGAGGTGGAACGGGAGATTCTCATGGTGATGAGGTGGAACGGGAGATTCTCATGGTGATGAGGTGGAACGGGAGATTCTCATGGTGATGAAGTGGAACGGGGGATTCTCATCAATATGAGGTGGAATGGGAGATTCTCATGGTGATGAGGTGGAACGGGAGATTCTCATGGTGATGAGGTGGAACGGGAGATTCTCATGGTGATGAAGTGGAATGGGAGATTCTCATGGTGATGTGGTGGAACGGGAGATTCTGATCAATATGAGGTGGAATGGGAGATTCTCATGGTGATGAGGTGGAACGGGAGATTCTCATGGTGATGAGGTGGAACGGGAGATTCTCATGGTGATGAAGTGGAACGGGGGATTCTCATCAATATGAGGTGGAATGGGAGATTCTCATCGTGATGAGGTGGAATGGGAGATTCTCATGGTTATGTGGTGGAACGGGAGATTCTTATCAATATGAGGTGGAATGGGAGATTCTCATCGTGATGTGGTGGAATGGGAGATTCTCATCAATATGAGGTGGAATGGGAGATTCTCATGGTGATGAGGTGGAAGGGGAGATTCTAATCATGATGAGGTGGAACGGGAGATTCTTATGGTGATGTGGTGGAACGGGAGATTCTCATGGTGATGTGGTGGAATGGCAGATTCTCATGGTGATGAGGTGGAACGGCAGATTCTCATCATGATGAGGTGGAAGGGGAGATTCTCATGGTGATGAGGTGGAACGGGAGATTCTCATGGTGATGAGATGGAACGGGAGATTCTCATGGTGATGAAGTGGAACGGGAGATTCTCATGGTGATGAAGTGGAACGGGAGATTCTCATCAATATGAGGTGGAATGGGAGATTGTCATGGTGATGAGGTGGAATGGGAGATTCTCATGGTGATTAGATGGAACGGGAGATTCTCATGGTGATGAAGTTGAACGGCAGATTGTCATCAATATGAGGTTGAATGGGAGATTCTCATCGTGATGAGATGGAATGGGAGATTCTCATGGTGATGATGTGTAACGGGAGATTCTCATTGTGATGAGGGGGAACGGGAGATTCTCATGGTGATGAGGTTTAACGGGAGATTCTCATGGTGATGTGATGGAACGGCAGATTCTCATGGTGATGACGTGGAACTGGACACTCTCCTGGTGATGAAGTGGAACAGGAGACTGTCATGGTGATGAGGTGGAACCGGAGATTCTCATCATGATGAGGTGGAACGGGAGATTCTCATGGTTATAAGGTGGAACGGGAGATTCTCCTGGTGACGAAGTGGAACAGGAGACTGTCATGGTGATGAGGTGGAATGGGAGATTCTCATCAATATGAGGTGGAATGGGAGATTCTCATCGTGATGTCGTGGAATGGGAGATTCTCATCGTGATGTGGTGGAATGGGAGATTCTCATGGTGATGTGGTTGAAGGCAGATTCTCATGGTGATGTGGTGGAACGGGAGATTCTCATGGTGATGTGGTGGAACGGCAGATTCTCATGGTGATGAGGTGGAACAGGAGATTCTCATGGTGATGAAGTGGAACGGCAGATTCTCATCAATATGAGGTGGAATGGGAGATTCTCATGGTGATGAGGTGGAATGGGAGATTCTCATGGTGATGAGGTGGAACGGGAGATTCTCATGGTGATGAAGGGGAACGGGAGATTCTCATGGTGATGAGGTGGAACGGGAGATTCTTATGGTGATGAGGTGGAATGGGAGATTTCCATGGTGATGAGGTGGAAGGGGAGATTCTCATCATGATGAGTTGGAACGGGAGATTCTTATGGTAATGTGGTGGAACGGGAGATTCTCATGGTGATGTGGTGGAACGGCAGATTATCATGGTGATGAGGTGGAACGGGAGATTCTCATGGTGATGAAGTGGAACGGGAGAATCTCATCAATATGAGGTGGAATGGGAGATTCTCATGGTGATGAGGTGGAACGGGAGATTCTCATGGTGATGAGGTGGAACGGGAGATTCTCATGGTGATGAGGTGGAACGGGAGATTCTCATGGTGATGAAGTGGAACGGGGGATTCTCATCAATATGAGGTGGAATGGGAGATTCTCATGGTGATGAGGTGGAACGGGAGATTCTCATGGTGATGAGGTGGAACGGGAGATTCTCATGGTGATGAGGTGGAACGGGAGATTCTCATGGTGATGAGGTGGAACGGGAGATTCTCATGGTGATGAAGTGGAACGGGGGATTCTCATCAATATGAGGTGGAATGGGAGATTCTCATGGTGATGAGGTGGAACGGGAGATTCTCATGGTGATGAGGTGGAACGGGAGATTCTCATGGTGATGAAGTGGAATGGGAGATTCTCATGGTGATGTGGTGGAACGGGAGATTCTGATCAATATGAGGTGGAATGGGAGATTCTCATGGTGATGAGGTGGAAGGGGAGATTCTAATCATGATGAGGTGGAACGGGAGATTCTTATGGTGATGTGGTGGAACGGGAGATTCTCATGGTGATGTGGTGGAATGGCAGATTCTCATGGTGATGAGGTGGAACGGCAGATTCTCATCATGATGAGGTGGAACGGGAGATTCTCATGGTGATGAGGTGGAACTAGAGATTCTCATGGTGATGAGATGGAACGGGAGATTCTCATGGTGATGAAGTGGAACGGGAGATTCTCATGGTGATGAAGTGGAACGGGAGATTCTCATCAATATGAGGTGGAATGGGAGATTGTCATGGTGATTAGGTGGAACGGGAGATTCTCATGGTGATGAGATGGAACGGGAGATTCTCATGGTGATGAGATGGAACGGGAGATTCTCATGGTGATGAAGTGGAACGGCAGATTCTCATCAATATGAGGTTTAATGGGAGATTCTCATCGTGATGAGGTGGAATGGGAGATTCTCATGGTCATGATGTGTAACGGGAGATTCTCATTGAGATGAGGGGGAACGGGAGATTCTCATGGTGATGAAGTTTAACGGGAGATTCTCATGGTGATGTGATGGAACGGCAGATTCTCATGGTGATGAGGTGGAAGGGGAGATTCTCATCATGATGACGTGGAACTGGACACTCTCCTGGTGATGAAGTGGAACAGGGGACTGTCATGGTGATGAGGTGGAACGGGGGATTCTAATCAATATGAGGTGGAATGGGAGATTCTCATCAATATGAGGTGGAATGGGAGATTCTCATCGTGATGTGGTGGAATGGGAGATTCTCATCGTGATGTGGTGGAATGGGAGATTCTCATGGTGATGTGGTTGAACGGCAGATTCTCATGGTGATGAGGTGGAAGGGGAGATTCTCATCATGATGAGGTGGAACGGGAGATTATCATGGTGATGTGGTGGAACGGCAGATTCTCATGGTGATGAGGTGGAACGGGAGATTCTCATGGTGATGAAGTGGAACGGCAGATTCTCATCAATATGAGGTGGAATGGGAGATTCTCATGGTGATGAGGTGGAATGGGAGATTCTCATGGTGATGAGGTGGAACGGGAGATTCTCATGGTGATGAAGGGGAACGGGAGATTCTCATGGTGATGAGGTGGAACGGGAGATTCTTATGGTGATGAGGTGGAATGGGAGATTTCCATGGTGATGAGGTGGAAGGGGAGATTCTCATCATGATGAGTTGGAACGGGAGATTCTTATGGTAATGTGGTGGAACGGGAGATTCTCAAGGTGATGTGGTGGAATGGCAGATTCTCATGGTGATGAGGTGGAACGGGAGATTCTCATGGTGATGAAGTGGAACGGGAGAATCTCATCAATATGAGGTGGAATGGGAGATTCTTATGGTGATGAGGTGGAACGGGAGATTCTCGTGGTGATGAGGTGGAACGGGAGATTCTCATGGTGATGAAGTGGAACCGGGGATTCTCATCAATATGAGGTGGAATGGGAGATTCTCATGGTGATGAGGTGGAACGGGAGATTCTCATGGTGATGTGGTGGAACGGGAGATTCTCATGGTGATGAAGTGGAACGGGGGATTCTCATCAATATGAGGTGGAATGGGAGATTCTCATCGTGATGAGGTGGAATGGGACATTCTCATGGTGATGTGGTGGAACGGGAGATTCTGATCAATATGAGGTGGAATGGGAGATTCTCATCGTGATGTGGTGGAATGGGAGATTCTCATCAATATGAGGTGGAATGGGAGATTCTCATGGTGATGAGGTGGAAGGGGAGATTCTAATCATGATGAGGTGGAACGGGAGATTCTTATGGTGATGTGGTGGAATGGGAGATTCTCATGGTGATGTGGTGGAATGGCAGATTCTCATGGTGATGAGGTGGAACGGCAGATTTTCATCATGATGAGGTGGAACGGGAGATTCTTATGGTGATGAGATAGAACGGGAGATTCTCATGGTGATGAAGTGGAACGGCAGATTCTCATTAATATGAGGATGAATGGGAGATTCTCATCGTGATGAGGTGGAATGGGAGATTCTCATGGTGATGTGGTGGAATGGGAGATTCTTATCAATATGAGGTGGAATGGGAGATTCTCATCGTGATGTGGTGGAATGGGAGATTCTTATGGGGATGAAGTGGAACGGCAGATTCTCATCAATATGAGGTGGAACGGGAGATTCTCATGGTGACGAAGTTGACCGGGAGATTCTGATAGTGATGATGTGTAACGGGAGATTCTCATTGTGATGAGGGGGAACGGGAGATTCTCATGGTGATGAGGTTTAAAGGGAGATTCTCATGGTGATGTGATGGAACGGCAGATTCTCATTGTTATGAGGTGGAACGGGAGATTCTCATGGTGATGACGTGGAACTGGACACTCTCCTGGTGATGAGGTGGAACGGGAGACTGTCATGGTGATGAGGTGGAAGGGGAGATTCTCATCATGATGAGGTGGAACGGGAGATTCTCATGGTGATGTGGTGGAACGGGAGATCCTCATGGTGATGTGGTGGAACGGCAGATTCTAATGGTGATGAGGTGGAACGGCAGATTCTCATCAAGATGAGGTCGAACGGGAGATTCTCATGGTGACGAGGTGGAACGGGAGATTCCCATGGTGATGAGGTGGAACGGGAGATTCTCATGGTGATGAAGTGGAACGGCAGATTCTCATCAATGTGAGGTGGAATGGGAGATTCTCATGGTGATGAGGTGGAACGGGAGATTCTCATGGTGATGAGGTGGAATGGGAGATTCTCATGGTGATGTAGGGGAACGGGAGATTCTCATGGTGATGAGGTGGAACGGGAGATTCTCATGGTGATGAGGTGGAATGGGAGATTTCCATGGTGATGAGGTGGAAGGGGAGATTCTCATCATGATATGGTGGAACGGGAGATTCTTATGGTGATGTGGTGGAACGGGAGATTCTCATGGTGATGAGGTGGAACGGGAGATTCTCATCATCATGAGGTGGAACGGGAGATTCTCATCATCATGAGGTGGAACGGGAGATTCTCATGGTGATGTGGTTGAACGGCAGATTCTCATGGTGATGAGGTGGAAGGGGAGATTCTCATCATGATGAGGTGGAACGGGAGATTCTTATGGTGATGTGGTGGAACGGGAGATTCTTATGGTGATGTGGTGGAACGGGAGATTCTCATGGTGATGAGGTGGAACGGCAGATTCTCATCATGATGAGGTGGAACGGGAGATTCTCATGGTGATGTGGTTGAACGGCAGATTCTCATGGTGATGAGGTGGAAGGGGAGATTCTCATCATGATGAGGTGGAACGGGAGATTCTTATGGTGATGACGTGGAGCGGGAGATTCTCATGGTGATGAGATGGAACGGGAGATTCTCATGGTGATGAAGTGGAACCGAAGATTCTCATGGTGATGAAGTGGAACGGGAGATTCTCATCAATATGAGGTGGAATGGGAGATTCTCATGGTGATGAGGTGGAACGGGAGATTCTCATGGTGATGTTGTGGAACGGGAGATTCTCATGGTGATGAAGTGGAACGGGAGATTCTCATCAATATGAGGTGGAATGGGAGATTCTAATCGTGATGAGGTGGAATGGGAGATTCTCATCGTGATGTGGTGGAACTGGAGATTGTCATGGTGATGAGGTGGAACGGGAGATTCTCATGGTGATGAGGTGGAAGGGGAGATTCTCATCATGATGAGGTGGAACGGGAGATTCTCATGGTGATGTGGTGGAATGGGAGATTCTCATGGTGATGTGGTGGAACGGCAGATGCTCATGGTGATGAGGTGGAACGGCAGATTCTCATCATGATGAGGTGGAAGGGGAGATTCTCATGGTGATAAGGTGGAACGGGAGACTATCATGGTGATGAGGTGGAACGGGAGATTCTCATGGTGATGAGGTGGAACGGGAGATTCTCATGGTGATGTGGTTGAACGGCAGATTCTCATGGTGATGAGGTGGAAGGGGAGATTCTCATCATGATGAGGTGGAACGGGAGATTCTTATGGTGATGAGGTGGAACGGGAGATTCTCATGGTGATGAGATGGAACGGGAGATTCTCATGGTGATGAAGTGGAACGGGAGATTCTCATGGTGATGAAGTGGAACGGGAGATTCTCATCAATATGAGGTGGAATGGGAGACTCTCATGGTGATGAGGTGGAACGGGAGATTCTCATGGTGATGTGGTGGAACGGCAGATGCTCATGGTGATGAGGTGGAAGGGCAGATTCTCATCATGATGAGGTGGAACGGGAGATTCTCATGGTGATAAGGTGGAATGGGAGACTCTCATGGTGATGAGGTGGAACGGGAGATTCTCATGGTGATGAGGTGGAACGGGAGATTCTCATGGTGAAGAGATGGAACGGGAGATTCTCATGGTGATGAAGTGGAACGGGAGATTCTCATGGTGATGAAGTGGAACGGGAGATTCTCATCAATATGAGGTGGAATGGGAGATTCTCATGGTGATGAGGTGGAACGGGAGATTCTCATGGTGATGTGGTGGAACGGGAGATTCTCATGGTGATGAAGTGGAACGGGAGATTCTCATCTATATGAGGTGGAATGGGAGATTCTCATCGTAATGAGGTGGAATGGGAGATTCTCATCGTGATGTGGTGGAACTGGAGATTCTCATGGTGATGAGGTGGAAGGGGAGATTCTCATCAATATGAGGTGGAATGGGAGATTCTCATCGTAATGAGGTGGAATGGGAGATTCTCATCGTGATGTGGTGGAACTGGAGATTCTCATGGTGATGAGGTGGAACGGGAGATTCTCATGGTGATGAGGTGGAATGGGAGATTTCCATAGTGATGAGGTGGAAGGGGAGATTCTCATGGTGATGAGGTGGAACGGGAGATTCTCATGGTGATGAAGTGGAACGGGAGATTCTCATCAATATGAGGTGGAATTGGAGATTCTCATCGTGATGAGGTGGAATGGGAGATTCTCATCGTGATGTGGTGGAACTGGAGATTGTCATGGTGATGAGGTGGAACGGGAGATTCTCATGGTGATGAGGTGGAAGTGGAGATTCTCATCATGATGAGGTGGAACGGGAGATTCTCATGGTGATGAAGTGGAACGGCAGATTCTCATCAATATGAGGTGGAATGGGAGATTCTCATCGTGATGAGGTGGAATGGGAGATTCTCATTGTGATGAGGTGGAACGGGAGATTCTCATGGTGATGTGGTAGAATGGCAGATTCTCATGGTGATGAGGTGGAACGGCAGATTCTCATCATGATGAGGTGGAACGGGAGATTCTCATGGTGATGAAGTGGAAAGCAGATTCTCATCAATATTAGGTGGAATGGGAGATTCTCATGGTGATGAGGTGGAACGGGAGATTCTCATGGTGATGAAGGGGAACGGGAGATTGTCATGGTGATGAGGTGGAACGGGAGATTCTCATGGTGATGAGGTGGAACGGGAGATTGTCATGGTGATGAGGTGGAACGGGAGATTCTCATGGGGATGAGATGGAACGGGAGATTCTCATGGTGATGAAGTGGAATGGGAGATTCTCATGGTGATGAAGTGGAACGGGAGATTCTCATCAATATGAGGTGGAATGGGAGATTCTCACGGTGATGAGGTGGAACGGGAGATTCTCACGGTGATGAGGTGGAACGGGAGATTTTCATGGTGATGAAGTGGAACGGGAGATTCTCATCAATATGAGGTGGATTGGGAGATTCTCATCGTGATGAGGTGGAATGGGAGATTCTCATGGTGATGTGGTGGAACGGGAGATTCTCATCAATATGAGGTGGAATGGGAGATTCTCATCGTGATGTGGTGGAATGGGAGATTCTTATGGTGATGAGGTGGAACGGGAGATTCTCATGGTGATGAGGTGGAACGGGAGATTCTCATAGTGATGAAGTGGAATGGCAGATTCTTATCATGATGAGGTGGAATGGGAGATTCTCATGGTGATGAAGTGGAATGGCAGATTCTTATCATGATGAGGTGGAACGGGAGATTCTCATCATCATAAGGTGGAACGGGAGATTCTCATGGTGATGAGGTGGAACGGGAGATTGTCACGGTGATGAGGTGGAATGGGAGATTCTCATGGTGATGAGATGGAACGGCAGATTCTCATGGTGATGAAGTGGAACGGGAGATTCTCATGGTGATGAAGTGGAACGGGAGATTCTCATCAATATGAGGTGGAATGGGAGATTCTCATGGTGATGAGGTGGAACGGGAGATTCTCATGGTGATGTTGTGGAACGGGAGATTCTCAGGGTGATGAAGTGGAACGGGAGATTCTCATCAATATGAGGTGGAATGGGAGATTCTCATCGTGATGAGGTGGAATGGGAGATTCTCATCGTGATGTGGTGGAACTGGAGATTGTCATGGTGATGAGGTGGAACGGGAGATTCTCATGGTGATGAGGTGGAAGGGGAGATTCTCATCATGATGAGGTGGAACGGGAGATTCTCATGGTGATGTGGTGGAATGGGAGATTCTCATGGTGATAAGGTGGAACGGGAGACTCTCATGGTGATGAGGTGGAACGGGAGATTCTCATGGTGATGAGGTGGAACGGGAGATTCTCATGGTGAAGAGATGGAACGGGAGATTCTCATGGTGATGAAGTGGAATGGGAGATTCTCATGGTGATTAAGTGGAATGGGAGATTCTCATCAATATGAGGTGGAATGGGAGATTCTCATGGTGATGAGGTGGAACGGGAGATTCTCATGGTGATGTGGTGGAACGGGAGATTCTCATGTTGATGAAGTGGAACGGGAGATTCTCATCAATATGAGGTGGAATGGGAGATTCTCATCGTAATGAGGTGGAATGGGAGATTCTCATTGTGATGTGGTGGAACTGGAGATTCTCATGGTGATGAGGTGGAACGGGAGATTCTCATGGTGATGAGGTGGAAGGGGAGATTCTCATCATGATGAGGTGGAACGGGAGATTCTCATGGTGATGTGGTGGAACGGGAGATTCTCATGGTGATGTGGTGGAATGGCAGATTCCCATGGTGATGAGGTGGAATGGCAGATTCTCATCATGATGAGGTGGAACGGGAGATTCTCATGGTGATAAGGTGGAACGGGAGATTCTCATGGTGATGAGTTCGAACGGGAGATTCTCATGGTGATGAAGTGGAACGGCAGATTCTCATCAATATGAGGTGGAGCGGGAGATTCTCATCGTGATGAGGTGGAATGGGAGATTCTCATGGTGATGAGGTGGAACGGGAGATTCTCATGGTGATGTGGTAGAATGGCAGATTCTCATGGTGATGAGGTGGAACGGCAGATTCTCATCATGATGAGGTGGAACGGGAGATTCTCATGGTGATGAGGTGGAACGGGAGATTCTCATGGTAATGAGGTGGAACGGGAGATTCTCATGGTAATGAGGTGGAACGGCAGATTCTCATCATGATGAGGTGGATCGAGAGATTCTCATCATGATGAGGTGGATCGGGAGATTCTCATGGTGATGAAGGGGAACGGGAGATTCTCATGGTAATGAGGTGGAGCGGGAGATTCTCATGGTGATGAGGTGGAATGGGAGATTCTCATGGTGATGAGGTCGAAGGGGAGATTCACATCATGATGAGGTGGAACGGGAGATTCACATCATGATGAGGTGGAACGGGAGATTCTCATGGTGATGTGGTGGAATGGCAGATTCTCATGGTGATGAGGTGGAACGGCAGAATCTCATCATGATGAGGTGGAACGGGAGATTCTCATGGTGATGAGGTGGAACGGGAGATTCTCATGGTGATGAAGTGGAACGGGAGATTTTTATGGTGATGAAGTGGAATGGGAGATTCACATCAATATGAGGTGGAATGGGAGATTCTCATGGTGATGAGGTGGAACGGGAGATTCTCATGGTGATGAGGTGGAAAGGGAGATTCTCATGGTGATGAAGTGGAACGGGAGATTCTCATAGATATGAGGTGGAATGGGAGATTCTCATCGTGATGAGGTGGAATGGGAGATTTTCATGGTGATGTGGTGGAACGGGAGATTCTCATCAATATGAGGTGGAATGGGAGATTCTCATCGTGATGTGGTGGAATGGGAGATTCTTATGGTGATGAGGTGGAACGGGAGATTCTCATCATGATGAGGTGGAATGGGAGATTCTCATGGTGATGAAGTGGAACGGCAGATTCTCATCAATATTAGGTGGAATGGGAGATTCTCATGGTGATGAGGTGGAACGGGAGATTCTCATGGTGATGAAGGGGAACGGGAGATTCTCATGGTGATGAGGTGGAACGGGAGATTCTCATGGTGATGAGGTGGAACGGGAGATTGTCATGGTGATGAGGTGGAACGGGAGATTCTCATGGGGATGAGATGGAACGGGAGATTCTCATGGTGATGAAGTGGAATGGGAGATTCTCATGGTGATGAAGTGGAACGGGAGATTCTCATCAATATGAGGTGGAATGGGAGATTCTCACGGTGATGAGGTGGAACGGGAGATTCTCACGGTGATGAGGTGGAACGGGAGATTCTCATGGTGATGAAGTGGAACGGGAGATTCTCATCAATATGAGGTGGAATGGGAGATTCTCACGGTGATGAGGTGGAACGGGAGATTCTCATGGTGATGAGGTGGAACGGGAGATTCTCATGGTGATGTAGTGGAACGGGAGATTCTCATCAATATGAGGTGGATTGGGAGATTCTCATCGTGATGAGGTGGAATGGGAGATTCTCATGGTGATGAGGTGGAACGGGAGATTCTCATGGTGATGAAGTGGAACGGGAGATTCTTATGGTGATGAAGTGGAATGGGAGATTCACATCAATATGAGGTGGAATGGGAGATTCTCATGGTGATGAGGTGGAACGGGAGATTCTCTGGGTGAAGAGATGGAACGGGAGATTCTCATGGTGATGAAGTGGAACGGGAGATTCTCATCAATATGAGGTGGAATGGGAGATTCTCATGGTGATGAGGTGGAACGGGAGATTCTCATGGTGATGAAGTGGAACGGGAGATTCTCATCAATATGAGGTGGAATGGGAGATTCTCATCGTGATGAGGTGGAATGGGAGATTCTCATGGTGATGTGGTGGAACGGGAGATTCTCATCAATATGAGGTGGAATGGGAGATTCTCATCGTGATGTTGTGGAATGGGAGATTCTTATGGTGATGAGGTGGAACGGGAGATTCTCATGGTGATGAGGTGGAACGGGAGATTCTCATAGTGATGAAGTGGAATGGCAGATTCTTATCATGATGAGGTGGAATGGGAGATTCTCATGGTGATGAAGTTGAACGGGAGATTCTCATCATGATGAGGTGGAATGGGAGATTCTCATCGTGATGAGGTGGAATGGGAGATTCTCATGGTGATGTGGTGGAACGGGAGATTCTCATGGTGATGTGGTTGAACGGCAGATTCTCATCAATGTGAGGTGGAACGGGAGATTCTCATGGTGATGAGGTGGAACGGGAGATTCTCATGGTGATGAGATGGAACGGGAGATTCTCTTGCTGATGAAGTGGAACGGGAGATTCTCATGGTGATGAAGTGGAACGGGAGATTCTCATCAATATGAGGTGGAATGGGAGATTCTTACAGTGATGAGGTGGAACAGGAGATTCTCATGGTGATGAGGTGGAACAGGAGATTCTCATGGTGATGAAGTGGAACGGGAGATTCTCATCAATATGAGGTGGAATGGGAGGTTCTCACGGTGATGAGGTGGAACGGGAGATTCTCATGGTGATTAGGTGGAACGGGAGATTCTCATCAATATGAGGTGGAATGGGAGATTCTCATCGTGATGAGGTGGAATGGGAGATTCTCATGGTGATGTGGTGGAACGGGAGATTCTCATCAATATGAGGTGGAATGGGAGATTCTCATCGTGATGTGGTGGAATGGGAGATTCTTATGGTGATGAGGTGGAACGGGAGATTCTCATGGTGATGAGGTGGAACGGGAGATTCTCATAGTGATGAAGTGGAATGGCAGATTCTTATCATGATGAGGTGGAACGGGAGATTCTCATCATCATAAGGTGGAACGGGAGATTCTCATGGTGATGTGGTTGAACGGCAGATTCTCATCAATGTGAGGTGGAACGGGAGATTCTCATGGTGATGAGGTGGAACGGGAGATTCTCATGGTAATGAGATGGAACGCGAGATTCTCATGGTGATGAAGTGGAACGGGAGATTCTTATGGTGATGAAGTGGAACGGGAGATTCTCATCAATATGAGGTGGAATGGGAGATTCTCACGGTGATGAGGTGGAACAGGAGATTCTCATGGTGATGAGGTGGAACAGGAGATTCTCATGGTGATGAAGTGGAACGGGAGATTCTCATCAATATGAGGTGGAATGGGAGATTCTCACGGTGATGAGGTGGAACGGGAGATTCTCATGGTGATGAGGTGGAACGGGAGATTCTCATGGTGATGAAGTGGAACGGGAGATTCTCATCAATATGAGGTGGAATGGGAGATTCTCATCGTGATGAGGTGGAATGGCAGATTCTTATCATGATGAGGTGGAACGGGAGATTCTCATCAATATGAGGTGGAATGGGAGATTCTCATCGTGATGAGGTGGAATGGGAGATTCTCATCGTGATGAGGTGGAATGGGAGATTCTCATGGTGATGTGGTGGAACGGGAGATTCTCATCAATATGAGGTGGAATGGGAGATTCTCATCGTGATGTGGTGGAACGGGAGATTCTTATGGTGATGAGGTGGAACGGGAGATTCTCATGGTGATGAGGTGGAACGGGAGATTCTCATAGTGATGAAGTGGAATGGCAGATTCTTATCATGATGAGGTGGAATGGGAGATTCTCATCATCATAAGGTGGAACGGGAGATTCTCATGGTGATGTGGTTGAACGGCAGATTCTCATCAATGTGAGGTGGAACGGGAGATTCTCATGGTGATGAGGTGGAACGGGAGATTCTCATGGTAATGAGATGGAACGGGAGATTCTCATGGTGATGAAGTGGAACGGGAGATTCTCATCAATATGAGGTGGAATGGGAGATTCTCATGGTGATGAGGTGGAACGGGAGATTCTCATGGTGATGAAGTGGAACGGGAGATTCTCATCAATATGAGGTGGAATGGGAGATTCTCATCGTGATGAGGTGGAATGGGAGATTCTCATGGTGATGTGGTGGAACGGGAGATTCTCATCAATATGAGGTGGAATGGGAGATTCTCATCGTGATGTGGTGGAATCGGAGATTCTTATGGTGATGAGGTGGAACGGGAGATTCTCATGGTGATGAGGTGGAACGGGAGATTCTCATAGTGATGAAGTGGAATGGCAGATTCTTATCATGATGAGGTGGAATGGGAGATTCTCATGGTGATGAAGTTGAACGGGAGATTCTCATCATGATGAGGTGGAATGGGAGATTCTCATCGTGATGAGGTGGAATGGGAGATTCTCATGGTGATGTGGTGGAACGGGAGATTCTCATGGTGATGTGGTTGAACGGCAGATTCTCATCAATGTGAGGTGGAACGGGAGATTCTCATGGTGATGAGGTGGAACGGGAGATTCTCATGGTGATGAGATGGAACGGGAGATTCTCATGGTGATGAAGTGGAACGGGAGATTCTCATCATCATAAGGTGGAACGGGAGATTCTCATGGTGATGTGGTTGAACGGCAGATTCTCATCAATGTGAGGTGGAACGGGAGATTCTCATGGTGATGAGGTGGAACGGGAGATTCTCATGGTGATGAAGTGGAACGGGAGATTCTCATGGTGATGAAGTGGAACGGGAGATTCTCATCAATATGAGGTGGAATGGGAGATTCTCACGGTGATGAGGTGGAACAGGAGATTCTCATGGTGATGAGGTGGAACAGGAGATTCTCATGGTGATGAAGTGGAACGGGAGATTCTCATCAATATGAGGTGGAATGGGAGATTCTCACGGTGATGAGGTGGAACGGGAGATTCTCATGGTGATGAGGTGGAACGGGAGATTCTCATGGTGATGAAGTGGAACGGGAGATTCTCATCAATATGAGGTGGAATGGGAGATTCTCATGGTGATGAGGTGGAATGGGAGATTCTCATGGTGATGTGGTGGAACGGGAGATTCTCATCAATATGAGGTGGAATGGGAGATTCTCATCGTGATGTGGTGGAATGGGAGATTCTTATGGTGATGAGGTGGAACGGGAGATTCTCATGGTGATGAGGTGGAACGGGAGATTCTCATAGTGATGAAGTGGAATGGCAGATTCTTATCATGATGAGGTGGAATGGGAGATTCTCATGGTGATGAAGTTGAACGGGAGATTCTCATCGTGATGAGGTGGAATGGGAGATTCTCATGGTGATGTGGTGGAACGGGAGATTCTCATGGTGATGTGGTTGAACGGCAGATTCTCATCAATGTGAGGTGGAACGGGAGATTCTCATGGTGATGAGGTGAACGGGAGATTCTCATGGTGATGAGATGGAACGGGAGATTCTCATGGTGATGAGGTGGAACGGGAGATTCTCATGGTGATGTGGTGGAACGGGAGATTCTCATCAATATGAGGTGGAATGGGAGATTCTCATCGTGATGTGGTGGAATGGGAGATTCTTATGGTGATGAGGTGGAACGGGAGATTCTCATGGTGATGAGGTGGAACGGGAGATTCTCATAGTGATGAAGTGGAATGGCAGATTCTTATCATGATGAGGTGGAACGGGAGATTCTCATCATCATAAGGTGGAACGGGAGATTCTCATGGTGATGTGGTTGAACAGGAGATTCTCATCAATGTGAGGTGGAACGGGAGATTCTCATGGTGATGAGGTGGAACGGGAGATTCTCATGGTGATGAGATGGAACGGGAGATTCTCATGGTGATGAAGTGGAACGGGAGATTCTCATCAATATGAGGTGGAATGGGAGATTCTCATGGTGATGAGGTGGAATGGGAGATTCTCATGGTGATGTGGTGGAACGGGAGATTCTCATCAATATGAGGTGGAATGGGAGATTCTCATCGTGATGTGGTGGAATGGGAGATTCTTATGGTGATGAGGTGGAACGGGAGATTCTCATGGTGATGAGGTGGAACGGGAGATTCTCATAGTGATGAAGTGGAATGGCAGATTCTTATCATGATGAGGTGGAATGGGAGATTCTCATGGTGATGAAGTTGAACGGGAGATTCTCATCGTGATGAGGTGGAATGGGAGATTCTCATGGTGATGTGGTGGAACGGGAGATTCTCATGGTGATGTGGTTGAACGGCAGATTCTCATCAATGTGAGGTGGAACGGGAGATTCTCATGGTGATGAGGTGAACGGGAGATTCTCATGGTGATGAGATGGAACGGGAGATTCTCATGGTGATGAGGTGGAACGGGAGATTCTCATGGTGATGTGGTGGAACGGGAGATTCTCATCAATATGAGGTGGAATGGGAGATTCTCATCGTGATGTGGTGGAATGGGAGATTCTTATGGTGATGAGGTGGAACGGGAGATTCTCATGGTGATGAGGTGGAACGGGAGATTCTCATAGTGATGAAGTGGAATGGCAGATTCTTATCATGATGAGGTGGAACGGGAGATTCTCATCATCATAAGGTGGAACGGGAGATTCTCATGGTGATGTGGTTGAACAGGAGATTCTCATCAATGTGAGGTGGAACGGGAGATTCTCATGGTGATGAGGTGGAACGGGAGATTCTCATGGTGATGAGATGGAACGGGAGATTCTCATGGTGATGAAGTGGAACGGGAGATTCTCATCAATATGAGGTGGAATGGGAGATTCTCACGGTGATGAGGTGCAACAGGAGATTCTCATGGTGATGAGGTGGAACAGGAGATTCTCATGGTGATGAAGTGGAACAGGAGATTCTCATCAATATGAGGTGGAATGGGAGATTCTCAAGGTGATGAGGTGGAATGGGAGATTCTCATCAATATGAGGTGGAATGGGAGATTCTCATGGTGATGAGGTGGAATGGGAGATTCTCATGGTGATGTGGTGGACCGGGAGATTCTCTTCAATATGAGGTGGAATGGGAGATTCTCATCGTGATGTGGTGGAATGGGAGATTCTTATGGTGATGAGGTGGAACGGGAGATTCTCATAGTGATGAAGTGGAATGGCAGATTCTTATCATGATGAGGTGGAATGGGAGATTCTCATGGTGATGAAGTTGAACGGGAGATTCTCATCATGATGAGGTGGAACAGGAGATTCTCATCAATATGAGGTGGAACGGGAGATTCTCATCAATATGAGGTGGAATGGGAGATTCTCATCGTGATGTGGTGGAATGGGAGATTCTCATGGTGATGAGGTGGAATGGGAGATTCTCATGGTGATGAAGTGGAACGGCAGATTCTTATCATGATGGGGTGGAACGGGAGATTCTCATGGTGATGAGGTGGAACGGGAGATTCTCATCGTGATGAGGTGGAACGGGAGATTCTCATGGTGACGAGGTGGAACGGCAGATTCTCATGGTGATTAGATGGAACGGGAGATTCTCATCGTGATGAGGTGGAACGGGAGATTCTCATGGTGACGAGGTGGAACGGGACATTCTCATCATGATGAGGTGGAACGGGAGATTCTCATGGTGATTAGATGGAACGGGAGATTCTCATGGTGATGAAGTGGAACGGGAGATTCTCATCAATATGTGGTGGAATGGGAGATTCTCACGGTGATGAGGTGGAATGGGAGATTCTCATGGTGATGTGGTGGAACGGGAGACTCTCATGGTGATGAGGTGGAACGGGAGATTCTCATGGTGATGAAGTGGAACGGGAGATTCTCATCAATATGAGGTGGAATGGGAGATTCTCATCGTGATGATTTGGAATGGGAGATTCTCATGGTGATGTGGTGGAACGGGAGATTCTCATCAATATGAGGTGGAATGGGAGATTCTCATCGTGATGTGGTGGAATGGGAGATTCTCATGGTCATGAGGTGGAACGGGAGATTCTCATGGTGATGAGGGGGAACGGGAGATTCTCATAGTGATGAAGTGGAATGGCAGATTCTTATCATGATGAGGTGGAACGGGAGATTCTCATGGTGATTAGATGGAACGGGCGATTCTCATGGTGATGAAGTTGAACGGGAGATTCTCATAGTGATGAGGTGGAACGGTAGATTCTCATGGTGATTAGATGGAACGGGAGATTCTCATGGTGATGAAGTTGAATGGGAGATTCTCATAGTGATGAGGTGGAACGGGAGATTCTCATCATCATGAGGTGGAACGGGAGATTCTCATCAATATGAGGTGGAATGGGTGATTCTCATCGTGATGATTTGGAATGGGAGATTCTCATGGTGATGTGGTGGAACGGGAGATTCTCATCAATATGAGGTGGAATGGGAGATTCTCATCGTGATGTGGTGGAATGGGAGATTCTCATGGTCATGAGGTGGAACGGGAGATTCTCATGGTGATGAGGGGGAACGGGAGATTCTCATAGTGATGAAGTGGAACGGGAGATTCTCATCATCATGAGGTGGAACGGGAGATTCTCATCGTGATGTGGTGGAATGGGAGATTCTCATGGTGATGAGGTGGAATGGGAGATTCTCATGGTGATGAGGTGGAACGGGACATTCTCATGGTGATGAGGTGGAACGGGTGATTCTCATGGTGATAAAGTGGAACGGGAGATTCTCATGGTGATGTGCATCAATTGTATGATTCTTCATGTCAATATGGAACAAAATCTGTGAGGAATGTTTGCATCTTGTGAAATCCATCGCACAAGGAATTAAGGAATTAAAAGAATGTGCCTTTTCCACATTGTTAAAATGATATCTTATTTTAATCAGCTTTGATTGAGCAGATAAACGTCAAATACATGCAGAACAGAATGGAGTTAAAGACAGAGTAAAGGAAAATGCCATCTATTCCTCACAAAACATTGGTTGGAGATACAAACATCAAATTTAATGACCTCAGATTGAAGATTGTTCTGATGACGTGTCTTCTTTCTGCCCCACCTGGCCATTACCTCTTTTTTTTTTCACCTTAACTTGTGTGTGTGTGTGTGGGTGTTTCTGTGTGTGTGTGTGTGTCTGTGTGTGTGCGTGTGTGTGTGTCTCTGTGTGTCTATGTGTCTGTGTGTGTGTGTGTGTGTGTGTGTGTGTGTGTGTGTGTGTGTGTGTGTGTGTGTGTGTGTGTGTAATGGCTGGAACAGAGGTTCAAGGCTCTAACATCGTCTAATGGGTTTGTATTTACCTGCATGCTGCTCCATTCGTACAGAAAAACAAATAAATGGCTCTTGAGAGAAATGGCTTTACGACTTCTGAAAGACCTGAAGTAATTGTGCTTCATTCTGCCTTGCAATTAGAGGCTATGAAAAAGAAATGTAAATGAAATTCTTACATCCACAGCCCATACCCAGATCAAACAAAGACAGGGTCACATTAATACACTTTTTCTTCCTTTACATATATTATGCAGAAGAAACACATGATAATAATCTTTTAAACCTGAAGAAAACATGAAGAAAGGGCTTTAAATGTATACTTTTGGATGGTTGTTGAGGTTCAGTCTAACCCTTTCTAGTCGTCACAGAGATTTATGCATGTATGTACAGCCCTGAAAGAAACAGGCTTTTTATAGATATTATTATTGAGATGTTTTGGGGTAAATAGACGTGTAGGAAAATGGAACATTTTCTCGAGCTAAGTTCTTTAGGAAGTGACTTCTATAGGGTCCAGCTTTGTGTAGTTTTGAATGTACGGCCAAACTGCAATAGCACCAGTCATATTGCACCATCTCTTCTGGTCTTGGTTTGACAAAGGGCTTCACGTGATCTTTAGCTGATGTACACCACCACAGTACTTATTCCAGAGACGGTGGACTCCATGTTCCTCAGGAATAGACTTGGACTTCTAGGATTGCCTTTCTTCATTAGAACTTTTAGAGAGGACCATCCACCAAAGCTCACACACCAGATAAGGATAAGGATGAGATAATTCAATTAGGGCTGCAACTAATGATTATTGCAATAGTCGACTCATCTGTAAATAATTTTTTCAGTTATTTGATTAGTCACAATTATTTCTGTCCCGCCCACCATCTGTGCTTCCAGTTGATGCAGCTCTTTTTACTGGTTCCAGTATGTTTTACCCCACTCTGTCCATCTGCATCATATGAACGTCCCCCTGATTCCCAGTCAGTCCCAACATAATGTCCTTTAGGAAGTTAAAAGAACGACTCCTGAACCAGTTATATGTCAAATTTAAGCTTAACAGCTTGAAATATCCAAGCTGTACAGAATTTGCCTCAAAAGGAAAACAAAATAAATAAAATATTTTCCTAATTTTGGTAGAATTGCATTGAAATGATTATTCCCATCTTGAAAAAGCCTGTTTTGTTGGTAAACATTCCTGAATCCAAACGGTGATCCGGGTCACCACCAGGATTAAATCACTTCTTCCTTTTCACATTTCCAACAACTACTATAGATGTAATGTAATTACTATAGAATGAGCTTTCTCTTCATCACCTTTCCCATTTAATGAGATAAACCCGGGTCAGGGTCAGAATTAGTGACACTGAGGACTCAGACAAAGGCTTTTCAGTGCAGCAGCTGTGTGGGTTTGTAACTGTACACCCTGATCTGCAGGTTTGAATCCCGTTTCCCCTCCAGTGACGACATATCGCCTCAGTGTTAAGCTACCAAACCTGCCGTCTGACATTTAACACACAACAACTGCAGAAAGGCAGTAAATGGTGATTTATACAGCATGTTTTTATCTTTTAACTCTTTTCTGCCTCCCCGGAATCTGTGTTTTTACTTTCAGCTTTTAACTTCAAGAAAAACTGTCTTCTTTCATATGTTTGTTTTATCCAGTTTGTGCCTTAAAAAAGCAGAAAATGACAAATACATGATAACTTATGAATCCTGTTAATCTTAAAATGAACCTTTTTAGAAGGATCCATTAGAGAGTTGGTCTCAAATACAAAGATCCAATGGCTTAAATAAATCAAAAGTTCATTTTTGGAAGTTTTCATTGAAAAAAAGTGTGTGGGCGGAGGAAGATATTCCATTGATTTCCCATTTTCATGCTGCTGTGTGTGTTTACGAGCATGAATGGGATCACGTCATCTGAGTGTGTTTTTGTGTGTATTTCCGTTTGTTTGTCCTTGACAGACAGAATATAAAAGTGGGACGACTGCATGAAGCATCAGAAGAAGAGGAGAGCACCGAAAACCTTCATCCCAACAAGAGGAAAACCCTAGCAATAACAAGAGGAAGAAGAGGAGGCACTAAGAAGACTGTGGTGAGAATGATTCTAAATCAAATCCTTAATGATAAAATGACTAAAACAGTACTAGTGGAAACAAAAGTTGACCATAATTATGAAAAATAAAATAGATTTATTGATAAAAATGACTACAATCCATCTAAAATACGGAATAATTTTAAATCAAATTGATTTTTCAGATAAAGACATGATATTCTCCACATTTTCATGTTTGGTTTATTTTTCAACATGACACCAAATTTACTTTACTTATAACATTAATCATAACTAAACTAAACATGGAAATGTTTTGCAAAATGTGACATTTTAAATTAAAAGATATTTAGAAATAAACGTATGGAATATGTATCATTAGATAAAACTGTAGTCAAGTAAATGTTATTCTAAATTCATTTCATTCATTTCATTTTTTAATTGATATTTAAGTGAAAACGAAGTTCCACAAGGGAGACTGTTCATTTTATATATATATATATATATATATATATATATATATATATATATATATATATATATATATATATATATATATATATATATATATATATATGAATGGATGGTGTATATGTATATACACCATCCATTCACTCACTCACCCATCATCCATCCATCCATCCATCCATCCACATGCTATAAATGTATTTTAAACATGCAGTTTCTGAGACCTACTGCATCACTTTGAGGCCGTATATGGTCAGCTACCGGTCTTTTATGTTACAATGTTTTCACTTATTACATAATAATAAATATTTCATATGCAAATATTTTTTCATTTCTAATATTTTGCTAAAAGGTAAAATGAAAAATTTAAAAAGAAAAAAGAAAAAACATTTTCCTGACATTATTTCCTCAATCTGGTCTTGAAGGGTTCAAGTAAAAAAAATCTGATATAAAACAGGAGAAGAAGAAAAGAGCTCCAACTTTCTGATTGGCTACATCAGTTCTTTTCTCTGATTGGTTGACAGGAGAATGTGTCCTGTGTGGCTGCTTGTGGCTGTGGTGGTTGTGGGCGGGGCCAGGGGAGCAGTCAGTCAGTGCTGGGAGCATCCGGCCTGCCAGGAGCTGAGCTCTGAAAGCAGCATGATGGTAACAAACCTCACTGAGCACCACATCTCTGCTGCTTTGACTTCCCCACCATGTTCATCCTCCTCATCCACCTTCTTGTCACCTTCTGCAGGAGTGCATCCAGATCTGCCGCGCCGACCTCAATGCCGAGACCCCCATCGTCCCAGGCAACTCCCATCTCCAGCCGCCTCCTCCATCTGAGCCTTCGTCCTTCATCTCATCCTCGTCCTCTCCTCAGGCCAAGCGCTCCTACTCCATGGAGCATTTCCGCTGGGGGAAACCTGTTGGCCGGAAACGCCGCCCAGTCAAGGTCTACACCTCCAACGGTGTAGAGGAGGAGTCCTCTGAGGTTTTCCCCGGAGAAATGAGAAGGCGGGAGCTGGCCAATGAGCTCATGGTAGCTGCAGCAGCTGAGGAAGAGGAGCAGAAGGCTCAGGAGGCAATGGAGGAGGCAGAGGAGCACCGGCAGCTTCTAGGCAGCCTGCAGGAAAAGAAGGATGGTTCATACAAGATGAAGCACTTTCGTTGGAGTGGCCCACCACCAGGCAAACGTTATGGTGGCTTCATGAAGGGCTGGGAGGAAGGACGCCAGAAACCGCTGGTGACACTCCTCAAAAACATCATCAACAAGGATGAACAGTGAGAGCAGGGAAAGAGGAGGAAAAACAGGGAGGAACCTTTTACACCTCTGAACCGCCGGCAGCAGTTTGTTGGTGACCAATAAAAAGCTCTGAAACCTGATTCTGACTGAGGGAAAGATTGATATTTATTGTTTTATGTAAATAACTGTATTTATTACATAAAAACAAAAATATTTGCAAGCAAAGGAAGAGATGCATTTGTCTGTCTGTGTCACACCTCACATACTTCCCTAGTATCTGACTTACAACTCATCATGGAAGGAGGACAATGTCGCCTCTTCCAGTTCTGCTGCAGGCAAACAGAAGGTCACACCAGAATCTACCATCATTTACCACATTATGAATCTCATTCGGTCCACTTCATCGTAGTCCAGTTATAATCCATCAAAACAAATCCGTCATGTAGGCCACATGAAGGTCTGTACATACAGAAAGAAATTAGTGTTTGGGAACTGGAACTTTCCAGACAGCTGTTCCTACCAGTCCAAGGCGTCTCCCATAAAGGGGCCATTTATAAAACTTTCTTGTGCTGTAAGTGGAACGCAGAGTTCTGGATTGAAGGTGGACATAAATGATTAGAGGCTACTGGAGTGAAAAGGCATACACCTTTCAGACTGAAGTGTTTTCTGATTTGATGATTAGTTTTAGTGACAAAGAAAAGATGGGGTTAATGTTGGAAGTGTTCTGAGGCAAAGGTGTGCTAGATGGAGCAGGTAGGGAGACGTGGTGGCTCTGAAGCCTGTTCCGTCTGCGACAAGTGAGAACTGTTGTTGTTCTCGTGGCTCCGAAGACAAAATGAAGTAACTGGGGACGTGTTGCGGTTTGTTCTTGAGGCATCAGTCGTGCAGAACGTTCTTCTCCAGGGCTACGACAGGTACTGTGTGATTGGTTGGACATTTGAGGCGAGCTCGGTGCAGGTTGTTGATGCGGGTTGAACAGATAGCCTGAATTAACAGCTGATTATTGTGGTGAGAAAGCATGAAAATGTCCATAACACATGGTATTTACAGACATGGACATTGTGTTAAATGTCTGAAATATGAAATAATCAGGTCACTAGTTAATTGCAAACAAAAACACAGATAGCCCATAGTAAGTAAGCCCCCTGCTGTCGTCACACACAAAGCTTCTTGTGGAGGGTGAAATGACCAGTGTCCTATCAGTTTAGCATGCCCATCAGGATAGCATACCTTTGCTAATGCGCATGTGTACCATCAAATGTGTCAACACTAAGCGTATTAAAGGTATGATAATTTAATAACATCAATAAGTCTTCCGTAATGTTGTATTGGGGTTAGGGTTAGAGACACGGTTTGGGTTTGGCTTAATCGGTAAGCTGTTTGAACAATGACGCCCGTGATGGGCCGAGCAGTCAGGCACAGGTTTAAAGTTCAAAAACAGGGTTTTTATTATGACCCAAAAAAGAAAAGGTTATTTTAACATAAATGAATAAATCAGGCCTATAAAAGAGTTCAACTTAACAAAACTATAATCAAAGAACTTGTAACAAAAGTAACTCAAGCAACAAAATGAAACCAACTGACCTGACAAATGACACACAAGACGTTTCGTTTAAATAGTTTAAATAGTGGCTGATCAGCCCAAACAAAAGCAGACAAAGGGGATGGCACACAAAAACCTAACATCCTGGCATGGATGAGGAAACATGACATCATCATGCCAGTATAAGGGAAACATGGCATCATCATGCCAGTATAAGGGAAACATGACATCATCATGCCAGTATAAGGGAAACATGACATCATCATGCCAGTATAAGGGAAACATGACATCATCATGCCAGTATAAGGGAAACATGACATCATCATGCCAGTATAAGGGAAACATGACATCATCATGCCAGTATAAGGGAAACATGACATCATCATGCCAGTATAAGGGAAACATGGCATCATCATGCCAGTATAAGGGAAACATGGCATCATCATGCCAGTATAAGGGAAACATGGCATCATCATGCCAGTATAAGGGAAACATGACATCATCATGCCAGTATAAGGGAAACATGACATCATCATGCCAGTATAAGGGAAACATGGCATCATCATGCCAGTATAAGGGAAACATGGCATCATCATGCCAGTATAAGGGAAACATGACATCATCATGCCAGTATAAGGGAAACATGACATCATCATGCCAGTATAAGGGAAACATGACATCATCATGCCAGTATAAGGGAAACATGACATCATCATGCCAGTATAAGGGAAACATGACATCATCATGCCAGTATAAGGGAAACATGACATCATCATGCCAGTATAAGGGAAACATGACATCATCATGCCAGTATAAGGGAAACATGGCATCATCATGCCAGTATAAGGGAAACATGACATCATCATGCCAGTATAAGGGAAACATGACATCATCATGCCAGTATAAGGGAAACATGACATCATCATGCCAGTATAAGGGAAACATGGCATCATCATGCCAGTATAAGGGAAACATGGCATCATCATGCCAGTATAAGGGAAACATGACATCATCATGCCAGTATAAGGGAAACATGACATCATCATGCCAGTATAAGGGAAACATGACATCATCATGCCAGTATAAGGGAAACATGACATCATCATGCCAGTATAAGGGAAACATGACATCATCATGCCAGTATAAGGGAAACATGACATCATCATGCCAGTATAAGGGAAACATGACATCATCATGCCAGTATAAGGGAAACATGACATCATCATGCCAGTATAAGGGAAACATGGCATCATCATGCCAGTATAAGGGAAACATGACATCATCATGCCAGTATAAGGGAAACATGACATCATCATGCCAGTATAAGGGAAACATGACATCATCATGCCAGTATAAGGGAAACATGACATCATCATGCCAGTATAAGGGAAACATGACATCATCATGCCAGTATAAGGGAAACATGACATCATCATGCCAGTATAAGGGAAACATGACATCATCATGCCAGTATAAGGGAAACATGACATCATCATGCCAGTATAAGGGAAACATGGCATCATCATGCCAGTATAAGGGAAACATGACATCATCATGCCAGTATAAGGGAAACATGACATCATCATGCCAGTATAAGGGAAACATGACATCATCATGCCAGTATAAGGGAAACATGGCATCATCATGCCAGTATAAGGGAAACATGACATCATCATGTCAGTATAAGGGAAACATGACATCATCATGCCAGTATAAGGGAAACATGACATCATCATGCCAGTATAAGGGAAACATGACATCATCATGCCAGGCTGAGGAAACGTGGAAGCGAGCATTAGCATGAGCATTAATTTGCATTGGTGGTTAGTCTTTACTGCAATGAAGCATGAGATGAAATGATTTGGTGAATTCCTCTGAAAGGTTATTACCAACGCAAAGCAGTTAAGGCAGCACTGCACAGACAGATGAAAGAACAGACAACATGAATCAATGTTGAAGATGCTTGTGATGGCCAGACCAATGGCCACACATATAAAGGCGGTAAAAGCACCACATTGTTAGTTTTCTTTATATTTAAACTTAGTTTAAATGCTTTGGTTTCCTTTTGTTAGCGCGCACATTAAGGACCCACTGTATTTTCAATTGTTTGCGTTTTGGTTAACCTTGTTTCTTTATACTGGTGCTGAAGGGATTAGCTTGGGCATTGGGGGGCAGGAGTGTGCACAGGTGGGAAGCCAGTGAACAGGAAGTGCCACGGGCCTTTGGGAAGACCTCATCTTCAGAGGGGGAGATTAAAAGTTTAGTTTAGTTTCTTCAAATGTTTATTCATTTTCTTTCCCACTTTTGAGTAGTTTGGGTTTACCTTTTGTTAGTAGTTTTGTTAAGAATAATTAAGCTAACAGTTAGCTTCTGTTTCTTTGTCTAGTTTGTTAGTATGTTTAATGTGTTACCCCATATGTTTTGTACCTGG
This sequence comes from Telmatherina bonti, assembly GCF_933228915.1. NCBI lineage: Eukaryota > Metazoa > Chordata > Actinopteri > Atheriniformes > Telmatherinidae > Telmatherina > Telmatherina bonti. The sequence continues at coordinate 2,735,368 of NC_136633.1, forward strand.
TCTGATCAGCCAGTATTTAAGTTCTCCTTTGTTTGTTGTTTGTCAGGTCAGTATGGTTTTGTGTTGATTATGTTCCCTAATCTGTTAGTTTAGTTATTTTCAGACTTTGATTTAGGTTTTGCTTAGTTGACCTCTTTTAAAGGCCTAATGCATTTATATTGTTTGGGCAAATAAAACCCCTTTCTTTTGAAGTCACCTGTGTTCCTCTTCCTTCGCCAGCTTGGTCCCTCACATTGCTATTAACAAGTGATGACGAGTCATCAGGTACCACCACACCAGGATTACCAGTTTACCACTGATGTTGGTTATTCCGAACACTGCCAACCGGTAAGGGGCGCCCAGTTGCTTATACTGTAGAACCATCGACCCAGCAGAGAAAGAATATAAAGAATATTCAGATCATCAGGGAGGCAAAAAAAAAGGTTCATGAGTATCTGTGGGCAGACACTTTAACTTGGTCACAGATCAGCACCCACTGTCAGCACAAGAGTCTCCCTACACTCACAGTAGCATCGATTCAGTGCTCAACAATCCGTGTATAACTATCATACCATCTTCCATAAATCTGAAGAGCACAGTAATGCTGATGGACTTTGCCAATGCCACACACTGCAACGGCGGCAAGTTCAGCTGTCCACTCACTGATAGCAAAGCGTCTACACATTGCACCAACCATGTGTGCGCAAGTTGCCACATCAACACACACTGACAGAGAGTTGTCATATGTGTACAGATATGTGATGGAAGGTTGGCCCACACAACCAGAGGAATGTCTGAAGGTGTTTGACACCAAAAGGAACAGGCTCTCCACGGAGCAAGCTTGTTTCTTCTGGGGAACCAGAGTCTTTGTACCCAAAAAACTGTGATGGGCAGAAATTTATACAGGATACTGAGGCATTGTAAAAACAAAAGCTTGGTCATGTAGCAGGTTTTTAGGGAATGTGAAACCTGTCAGCTAGACCAAAAATACTATAGCACGTCCCACTATACCCATGGAAGTTCCTGGGGGAATCCGGGAAGAGGTCACATCTCAGCTTTGTGGGACTGTTTTTAAACATGTTTTGATCATTGTGGACACATACACAAAGTGGTAAGACACTGAACTCCACACTGCTTCCCGACAGGTCTGTTGGCGTATGAATGCTGCATGACAGTTACAGCACTTGGTATAAATCACAGTAATGTGCTGTAGATTTTAGTGTGTTTGGTGAATGTAGTGTACAGTACTGTGTCTGATATGTCTTGTTTACTATCTCTGATTGCTAAAACAAGCTGTTCTGTGTGTGTTTTCTTACTGTGTATGGAAAAAAGATACACCTCTTATGTTAGAGCTGTTAGCAGCTGCCTGTATGAGTTGAACTGGGTGTCGGCTACACAGGAGCCTCAGCATTACTGGTAATAAATAGCCAATAAATTGATTAGATCCTGCCACTGCTTGAGGAAGAGAGCTCTTCAGTATGAAGCTAATTCTTCCTTTTTTGTTTTGTCAGTTCTTCTGACACACTTACAAGATACAAGTCAACATCCAAATCTCTGATATCGTTTCTTTCATACCAGTTGTGCATGTTAGAGAATCTCTGAAAGAGCCTCACGTGTCTTAGGAATTTCATTCATTCATTTATTCATTCATTCATCATCCTAACCGCTTGATCCAATGAAGGGTGGCGGGGAAGCTGGAGCCTATCCCAGCAGTCTTTGGGCAAAAGGCAGGGTACACCCTGGACAGCTCGCCAGTCCATCGCAGGGCTGTCTGAAGGATTTGTTTTGGCCTTTTTTTGGACTCGTCCAGCAGGTGAAACTTCTTCTACTACACCGAGCACAGAGACACGCAGGAATCAGTCTTGAACCCGTGTCTGTACATGAACCTTAAGCCAAGGCCGGCACATGGAGGCTCAGTGAATGTAGTGTTGAAGGTGTGGAGGTGGACCAGTGAGTCTGAGGACACCGTGTAGAAGGACAACATGCCCGCAGGACAGTCCACATACACTGCTACTCTGTCAGAGGCAAAGGAGCAGGAGGAGGAGATGGCCATCTCCACTTTGTTGTGACGGACATAGTATCCTTCTTTAGAGCAGCTCAGACACCAGGACTGACTGTTCTCTCCAAACACACATCCATCACTGTCTCCCTTCCTGCGGATTCACCTGTCAGTCACAGCCAGATCCATGTCTCCTCTCCACTCCACCTCCCAGTAGCAGCGACCAGCCAGACGCTCAACACACAGCAGCTGACACCAGACATCAAATCTGTCTGGATGATCTGGATACGACTGATCCGCCTTCACATGCGTCACCTTCCTGTTGTTGTCCGACAGTCTGAGTTTTCTGTTCACTGTGTTCATGTCGATGGTGAGTGGACAGGAATCTGATGGAGAGAAAAACACAATCACGCTGCGGTTACTGATGGACTGAGCCTTTAGCTGCTGACTGCTGTGGCCGTGTAAAGATGTCTGGATGTGATGAATCCAAAGAAAAACATGCTTACATTTCCTCAGACCTGGTCTCATCCATGGTTCTCCAGCAGGCTCCACCCTGAAAAGGAGCGGGGGGGGGGGGGGGGGGTAAGAACAGTGCTGATGTAGAAACTCCACGTGGACGTGTGTTCATGATGAGAAAAATGCTCTTTCTCTGGAAATAAAACGGTGTGTGTTTAGCAGCTTTTCATACCTGAGATTCTTTAGTCTGTGGTTTTTACCATACAGCATCCTCACTCCTGCTTCTCCTGGATGGCTGTAGCTCACATGCAGCTGCCTCAGATGGAGTGGGATGGATGTCAGAGCCGAGGCCAGAGAAGCATAGCCTTCCTCTGCGATCAGACAGCCTGACAGGCTGAAGTCACAGGAATAACACGTTACATCTACATTGTGGTGTCTGCACACTGTTGACTGGAAAGACTGGCTTGGAGCCTTCAGATGCTAAACCAGTCAACAATAAATGTAATAGTTCCCACTCAAACAGGAACATGATAATGATTCACTTATTTTCAGACCGGAAAGCAGTCTCACAACATTTTCTGAATGCTGGAGACATTCACATACTTCTCCGATCTCTAGAGCATGCACATAAAGTCATTACTCCATCTAATCTGTTTTCTATTCTTCCCCACTGTCATGCTACAGAAGCCCCAAGTCACAACAGGAGTCATGTCAGAACCTTCTACTTCCTCTCAAACAGGCTCACACTGACTTCTTTTGTTAAAATCTAGACAGTCTGATGTGACAAAATGGCGTGTTATAGCTGCTCTCTATGTCGTGTTTCTACTCCAATGCCCACAACACGCAGGTCATCACACTTCTGTCAGTGGACAAGTCAGAAATCAGACAAAAACATCAGCTTTTTTAATCTCCCAGGGAGATGAAGATGGTAACGCTGGCTGTCCAGTGAGGAGCAGGCCAAGTGTTTCTCCGACTGTGGTGTTACAGGAAAAGCTTCATGTCCGCCAGTCAGCCAAACTTCTTCTAGTCATTTCCAAGTCATAGTTTGGATTAAAATGGATCCAGTATGTTTTATAAACACTGTTTTTCTGTCCAGCGTGTTTTTATTGCAGCATTTTGTTGAAATATGAAGTTTGGAAATGCAAAGCGACTTCACAACTGCGTTTAAATGACTTTGTCATCCTGAGATGTGCCATCACCATGCTGTAATAGGCAGCTCAGCTGCAGCTACAGAGGCCACGCAGCAGGGCTGATTTCAGCTTACTGACTTTTATATGCTGTTTACAAGCCTGGAAGTTACACATGTCAAATTGAAGATTCAAAACACACTAATTATCATTAGCATGGATGGTGGGTCATAAGATTAAATCTCTGATTGCAGTTTGTGCTTTAATGGAATAAGTGAATGAAAAATGGTTTATATTTCTCCTCTGAGGGTGTGTGTAATGTCAGGGCAAAGTCTGAAACTTAATGTATATCTTGTCTAAAATAACAAAATGACCAAAAGTTAAGAATAAAAACATGACTGTAATATAATATAGTTGTATGGACTGCACAGAAGACAACACAAATCCTGCTTTGTTCAGATGTTTGTGTATTTACCCAGGAACAAATAAAGGATACAGGGATTTTTCTGAATACCACAATTTTCATAAAAACTTCTTAAATAACACTTAAGAACAAATTTATTTATAAAACGGTTGCTGAATGAGGCCCATTGTCTAAACCCCACTCATCCTTTGAAAATCTGTGATGCTAAATTCTGACTTCTTTATGCAACATCAGTTATTATTCTAATCATATGTGTTTGTTGTATATTAGTTCTTCTGCACTGTGGTTGTTTTAAAAGTGCTTTTCATCGCAGGTTGAAAAGGTGGATGAATTCTACCTGAGAGACTCCAGTTTACAGTGTTGATGTCCCAGTCCAGCACACAGCTGCTTCACTCCTGAATCCCGCAGGTCGTTGTTACTCAGGTCCAGTTGCACCAGCCTGGAGGACTGAGCCAGAGCTTCACAGCTTCTCTCTGAGAGGTCACAGCCGCTCAGTCTGAAGGAGCAGCAATGAAGGGAAAGTATTTTACAATCAGATCGGCCATTTTATAGGAAACACTACTTTTTGTTGTCAAGGTAAATTCTACAAACCCGAGGATGTTCTGCCAATCTTACGTCAGGACATTATCATACATAAGATGTCAAAGCATTTTAATGTGGCAGTCATAACTACATAGACTGCATTCTTAACTGCTGTCTTTTCTGCTCACCGTTCAGTGTGGACCTTTCTACCTTAAGCTACCTGTACTTACACAGCTTTCTTCGAGGCTTTGACCACCGGCAGCAGCCTCAGAAGAGCCTCATCTGAAGTAGAGATGTTCTTCAGGTCAAACACATGCAGATCTTTCTCTGATGACAGTAGGATGAAGGTCAGAGCTGACCACTGGGCAGGAGACAGTTTATCTGTAGAGAGACGTCCTGATCTCAGGGACCGTTGGACCTCCTCCACCAGAGAAACATCATTCAGTTCATTCAGACAGTGGAACAAATTGATGCTTCTCTCTGCAGACAGATCCTCGTTGAGCTTCTTCTTGATGTACTGGACTGTTTTCTGTACAGCTTCTGAGCTGCCTCCTGTCAGACTCACCAGACCCCGTAGGAGAGCCCAATTGGTTGTCTGTGAGAGACCCAAAAAGAAGCGCAGAAACAAGTCCGGGTGTCCATTTGAGCTCTGCAAGGCCTTGTCCACAGCACTTTGGTAGAGCTCCATCATGTCAGAGTCATCTTTTATGAGTAGATATCTGCACTAGTATTTAGCAGAAGAGAGGACAAGACCGGCGTGAAGAAGAAAACTCTGTTTCCTCCACCTGCCAGTTAAACATGGAGACCAAACTATGGCTGTTTTGGGTTTTTATTGTGTCTTATGCAAGTATCCTGCAGAAATCCACTGCAACAATGGACGCAGTATGAACACCAGACGAGGCAGATGACCCTTAACGCCATCGCTATGGATTTACCCACAATGCAATGCTACGCCACATGCAGGAAGGGACTTGGTTTGTAGTCCACTTCCTGGATTTGGTCCATTTGAAACGGACCGAGACCTGCGTTTGAAGGCGGAACGAGTCCCTTCTTTGGTTTGAATCAGGATTCTTTTGCTAGGTTCACATTTCCCCAAACGAAGCGACTTTCGGAGCAAACAGACTAGGATTCAAATCAAAATGGCTGATGTGAATGTCGCCGAAAACACTGGACCTGTTTCCTGCCAACACCAAGGAGGCATGTCACTTGGTCTGAAGAAGCTGAGCAGGCTCTGAAAGACTGTTTCAAAACAACACTATGGGATGTTTTTTGCATCATGGAATATATAAACTATTGTGTGTAAAAAAAAAAAAAAAAACTGTAGCCATTACTGTTTCTCCAACAGCAAGCCTGGATCACCCCAGACATGAGCTGAGGAGGAAGATCAGGATGGAGAACAGCTACAGGAGGAAGATGGAGCACCAACAAACCACATCTGTAATGACTGGAGGGAACTTGACCATCTCAGGCTTAAAGCTGCCCAAGTCCCAGCCTGTGGGAGACCAGGGGTGGGCTGGTCCTTGCCCATCTGCTCCCACTGGTGAGCTCCTGACTTTTTCAACAGGCCTCCCCCAGACTAGCCTCCTCTCCTGCAAGATCCATCACAGAGTATGCCATGTGTCCTGGTCTTCCTGTGCACCCCCACCCCTCTATCTCTTGACCTCCAGCTCACACCCATCCAACCCTTCCAGTTTACACAAGACACTGCAGCCCAAGGAGCTCAACAGCTACAGGCCGGCAGCTCTGACATCTAATCTGACAAAGACGCTGGAGAGACTGGTCCTCACTCATCTGGTGAGCTCCGGGACCGCTGCAGTTCGCCGACCATCGCCATCGGGGTAGATGATACCGTCACCGACCTCCTTCACACCTCCCTCACTCACTTGGAGCAGGCTGGAAGCACTGTGAGGGTTATGTTCCTCAGACCAGGCTGCTGGTGGAAGAGCTGCCACTCGCCGGGGTGGACCATCACCTCACAATGTGAATTTTGGATCACCTCACTGATAGACCACAGTTAGTAAGGGTGCAGAGCTCTGAGTCGGATCAACTTGTCTGCAGCACTGGGGGTCAGCAGAGAACAGTTCTGCCTCCATTTATGTTCAGCCTCTACAGCCCCCGGAAGTGGAGATGGTGGGAACCATCCACGTTAAATAACTCCGTCCCACCCTCTAAAGGACACTATGACAGCTCTGGGCAGCTCCTTCAGTGAGTGGCTGCTCCATCCATGCTGTCTGAAGGAGACGTAGCGCAGACCCTTCCTGCCGGCTGCTGTCAGCCAACACAACAAACATGAAGCTAGCTGGTCTGCAGATCAGTAGACAAACAACAGACTTGTCACTGGACTCCGCTTAATAACACCCTACTTCTCTTATGGGTCAGTTCACCATTTTCCACTTTCCTGTCGGTCCGAACACTAGCGATGGCTTCCAACGTGTTTCTTTTTATTCACCAAGAGAACAAATAGTAACGTTTCAGACCACAGCCCCTCCTCAGACTGAAAGCAGTCACATTTCTGTCTGATCACCTGATCAATCGGGAAAGGACGATCACAAACACGTTTACAGAGGAAAACATGAGAGCAATCAAATAGTCCTAATTCAGACAAACCAGTAGGAATAAGAGATTAAATATACACAATTACTTTAATATTGCTTGAAAAAAGCATCAGGTGTGAATCGTCATGACAACACACTAGGAGTACCACATGTTAACGGTGCACCTCAGTTAGTATCACAGATGGAGTGTCTCCAACTCCCCAGAACCAGGAAAGTGGACTCTTGTGGAACCTGTACTGTGGCAGGTGCACCACTCGGGCCCAGAACATAACTACCTCTCTGCTGGTGAATAAAAACACATCAGGAGCCATTGCTAGTGTTCAGACCTACATTTTCTCATGGTCCGAACTCTTCTTTGGTTCCAGCACCGAGCTCCATCATGTGGAAGATGTGTGTAATTTTGAACATTATGATGCAGCATTGCATCATTGATGCAGTAGAATCATACCTGGAATATCATTTATTACTGATTTGCATATTATCAGTACCTCTCTGTACTACATGCAGTCTCTGTACTACATGCAGGTATACTTACAGTTAAAACTATTATCCTGGATGAGGTTTTTTTTATCTTACCTCTTTTTATGTTCTATATTTATCATTATTTCTTATTTTATCCTATGCCTAGCCTTTCTGACTGCTCTTTCCTCTGTGGGTTGTATTGCTGCTCTTCCGCTGTAAATATCAACGTTGTGGGACAAATAAAGAAATCTTGATTCTTCAGTACAATTCTTAAGAGATTACTTAATTGATCAAAATCCATCTTTAGAGAAATCCTCTTATGGCTCTGCAGACGCTCAGCCAGCTCCTCCTGCTTCATTCTCCTCAGGAAGTCCACTGTGATCTTCACTAATGCCTCTCTGCTGCTCTTCCTCTGCTCGTCCTCCTCACCCTCCAACACTGAGCATTCTGGGTAATCTGGACTCAGAAGCTTCTGGAACTCCTTCAGCTCCTTCTTCAGAAAAGTGATGATGTTGTCCTCCAGCAGCTGGAAGAGGAAGCCCACACATCAGTCTGAAATCATGAAGACCATCACGTCTGACAGGCCTCTGCGGAGGTCGGCAGGGAGATGCCAGATCAGAGGTGTTCTCTACAGGAACAGACCATAAAGATGGAGTCCAGCTGTGTGTGATGCTGCTGGGCAGACTGACCACTGGGATGCTTTGAGCTTGGCTGGCCCACTCTGTGGAGGAATCAGCAGAGAGTCGTGCTTTCAAATAAACACTGAATCTGTTTTCTTTTTCAAGTTGCTGATCTCATTTAGAATGAACAAAATGCCCGTTATCCAAGTCAGTGGTTCTTTCAAAAGCTTTTAGTTGTGCATCTCACTTTCACAATATCCATCAAATTTATTGTAATAATGAATTTACTTACTTTGGTACCTCAGTAGAATGAGTGGATTCAGTGAAGCCTTGTTTTTCCAGCTTTCTCCTGATAATAACAATGTTAGTAAGGCAGAAGATAGCGACATTACAAACAACTTCTATGATTAACGTTTTCTAAAGATTGAGAGATCAGGCTTAGTTTGATCAGTTTTACCACAGACTGCAACAATAAAAAGAGACAAGTCCGGCTCAAATGAAGCTTCAAAAGAAGTTTAAGAAGAAAATTAAAAGGGTGGATCAATTTTCACTCATGTACCGATGACATAAACTTTATGCTTGAGTTGGGTTATGGGTGTCACTAACCCTGCTCAAACTGCCTCCTACATTTAAAGGTTTAGTTTTAGAGTGAAAAAGGTACAACCTCACAGCTACACCACCAATCTTACCCTATCTGTAAGGGAGTGCCTGACCAGCATGCAGAGGTAACTCATTCCCCTTGTCTTTGCAATCCTACTCCTGTGGTCTCTTCCCACAACTTGTGACAAATAGGTGTGGGTAACGTAGATCGTCCGATAAATCGAGAGCTTCACCTTTTGGCTCAGTTCTTTCTTCACTACAACTGACCACAACATCGTTGGCATCACTGCAGATGCAGCAATGATCTGCCTGTTGATCGCCCACTCCACCCTTCCCCACTCTTGAACAAGCTACTTGAACTCCTCCACTTGGGACAGGACCTTATTCCTGGCCTGGAGAGGACACAACACCCTTTTCCACCTAAGGAGCTTGGTCTTGTGTTGTGGAAATTTTATGTTCTAACTTAGACTTTCACATATTTCATAGCCCTTAGCATATATTCATTTCTGAATATGGCTTTGTGGGCTTTATAAAGGTCATGATGAACCTAACAAGTTAAGCTTAGTTACACAGTGTCTGCTTATTTACCCTTACAGACATAGCTAATGTGTAAAGGCCCTGAGATGTCTGCATTCAGACATCTGGGATCTGATTAACTAGTCTTGTTTAGAATAACATAGATTCATGGCAGCCTATTGACGCCCTTACGCAAGGGTAGAAGGACGGTTCAGTCTGGAACCAGAACATTTCAGACTTCTGCTGTCGGACCTCTGAACCGTCTCTCCAAATTGCAGTTTGTCTTACTCTGTTCTTTCTAATTTTCTGTTCAATAAACTTTGTCATCCTGTCACTTCAGAACCAGACTCCTCGTCATTGACAGACTTTTTTCCACAACACATGGATTTGGAGGTGCTGAATGTCATCCTAACAGCTTCAAAGTCAGATTTGAATCCAGCAAGAGCTTGAGACCACAGCCAATAAGGCCCGGTAGGACTCCTCCCTCAGCTTGGCAGCATCCCTCACTGCTGGTGTCCCCCAACATGTTTGGGGATTACAACCATGACAAACACTGATAGCCTTATGGTTGATACTGGCCACCTCAACAAGGGAGGTGCAGAACATAGCGAACTTGGACTCAATGTCTCCCACCTCACTCACCTCATGGTTGAAGCTCTGTCGAGGTGTGAGTTGAAGTTCTCTCTGAGCGGGAACACTTCCAGATGTTTCCAGCAGACAATCACAACATCCTCCTCCACCATGTGAGCCAACTCACCACTAGGTGGTGATCAGTTGAAGCTCCACTCCTTTCTTCACCAGAGTGTCCAAGACATGCAGTTGCACGTCCAATGATACGACTACCAAGTCAATCATTAAATTACGGTCTAGAGTATCCTGGTGCCACCTGCACATGTGGACACTCGTATGCTTGAATATGGTGTTCATTATGGACAGGAAGGGCCAATCAGACCAATCATGGTCCTCTAAGTCTCACTGTAACTGCCCACATGAGTACTGAAGTCCTCAGCAAAACAAGGAGTTTCTCAGAGGTTTCTCTCCAAGACTCCCAACAGGGACTCCAGACATGGTGGGTACGCTGAACTGCTCGGTGGGTTGGGTGCTGTTATCAAGGAGACTTGATAACAGGCCTGCCCAAGGCCAGTGAAGGGAACCAGATTCAGATAACAGCTTTTGTTTTGGGTCAGGCTGATATTCGTTTGACTTAACCTTGTGCACAAGCACAAACAGAATGCAAGACCCATCCCCCCCAATTGATGGCAGAGGCAGGCTGCCCTCTCCTCCAACATTCAGGCATAGCGTCGGAGGGCAAGGAGTATGCGCACTCCTACTCGGCGCATCTCACCAGAAGCAACTCCAGAATGGAAGAAGGTCCGGCTCTTCTAGCGGACATTGGATCGAGAGCCCAATCCGTGTATCGAAGTGAGTCTAACTGTATCTAGCTGGAACTGCCCAACCTTGGCCTTCCGTCACATCTGGCCTGGTTATGTGCTGTACCGGCTGCTCAGCTGAGGCCAAGAAGGTGCTGCAGAGTCATCAGTGGATTCCCCTTGGAGTAAATTTCCAAGTCCTGCTGCCTCAAAAGGATAAAAAAAAAGGATCATTGATGACATCAGGGCAATGCTATAGATCAAGGGTGCCCAAAGTCGGTCCTCGAGGATCCCTGTCCTGCAGGCTTTCAAGTGTCTTTGCTCCAACACACCTGCTTCCATTAAATGGATCCAACAGCCAATGAAGTTCGGCACAATGAGTGATTACTTTGAGACAAGTTTGATGTTTCTTTCATTAAAATGTGTTGCTGTTTGTAAAGGCAAGAACCAGCATAGAATAAACCAAAAAACAGAAAAAAAAAAAAAAAATCACCTTTCCAGATTTTTGTGCAGAAAACCAGTTGTGCAAATATCCTTGCCCAAACACATTGGGCTATGCATGTGTAGGACTGCTGCAGACTGTGTGTTTTCACACAGCTCTAAGCAAATAGTGATTCTGTCTATGCTGTGCCGAGTTGGTGACTGCAGTTAGTGTGCATAAATCAAAATATACACTATTCACAAAAAGTTAGGGATATTTAGGTTTTGGGTGAAATTTCACAACAAGCCTAAAATGCATTCAAACCTGTACAGGTGAACTTACCATTCCAAACCGTTTCCATCAGCGTGGTCTGCGTGCTAGACGACCTGCACGGGTACCTGACCACACCACCAGGCACAGGCATCATCGTCTTGCATGGGCCAGGGAGCATTTACGCTGGACGAGGAACCAGTGGGCCTCAGTGCTGTTCTCTGATGAAAGTCGATTCACACTGAGCAGAAATGATGGCCGGCAACCATGTTGGAGACGTCAGGGAGAGCGCTATGCATCAGCCACTGTTGTCACCAGGCCAGCTTTTGGTGGTGGCGGTGTTACAGTGTGGGCAGGGGTGTCCACTTGGTACAGAACTGCCCTACACTTTGTGAATGGTACAGTGACAAGCCCATACTACCTGAATAACATCATTAATCCAGTGATTGTGCCCCTACATGAACAGCACAGGCCTAATTTCATCTTCATGGACGACAATGCTCCTGCTCATCGAGGCCGCATCATCAGGGAACGGCTGTTGGAGACTGGTGTACCTCAAATGGAACGGCCTGCACTCTCTCCAGACCTGAATCCCATTGAAAACCTGTGGGATCAGCTGAGCCGTCGTGTAGAGGCTCAAGACCCTGCACCCCAGAACCTCAATGACCTGAGGGCTGCCCTTCAAGAAGAGTGGGATGCCATGCCTCAGCAGGCAATAAGTTGCCTTGTGAACAGCATGAGACGTCGTTGTCAAGCTGTAATTGATGCTCAAGGGCACATGACCAGATATTGAGACGTTCACATTTTTTGTTGTGGTGTAACTACCATTGTTGTTACCTTTTGTGTTGAATGAATTTTTTGAGATGAGGAAATCAGTAGTGCATCCTTCTACTTAAATGTCTTACTTTTATATTATATCACTGTAGCATGAACATATTGCATTTTCCATAAATTTCACCTGAAAGCCAAATATCCCTAACTTTTTGTGAGTAGTGTAAGTGTTAAAAGGGCCAGGTTGTTACTGTTTGGCACCATCTGGTGGCGGTTTCATTGATGTGCTTTTAGTTTCATTCATTCATTCATTCATTTTCCGAACCGCTTATTCCAATTCAGGGTCGCGGGGAAGCTGGAGCCTATCCCAGCTGGCTTTGGGCGACAGGCAGGGTACACCCTGGACAGCTCGCCAGTCCATCGCAGGGCGCTTTTAGTTTCAGTTAGGAACATTTCGGCCACCTAAAGTGATGACCACACTGCTTTCTGACAAAACTAAACCAGGAGGTGTTCAAGCCCCCCTGCCTAAGGTTTCCATAATTTGTGCGTGCAATTTGCAAGTGAGTGCATAACTATGGAAGTTATTAGCGATTGTATGTTTCTATGTACAGAGAAATTCTTGGTAATTTGATGTGTTAACTTTATGCTGTCATCTCAGCTGATTAGCACAAATGAGATGTTACATTTAAAACTGAACCATTTTCTTTCTTGTTTGTTCAGAAACCACACTTGCATGAAAAATAAATGTTTTCAACGACTAATAACCTGGTTTCTACTTGAGAGGAAAATATTATGTTCTAACCGGACATATTGCAGCGGTCATCACCGCCAATATACCAGCACCATATAATGCCTATTTTCCATTAGTATCAGCTTGTCTCAAATTAACTCGCCTCAACTCGCTGTCTGTTTCCATTACAGTTTAGTACCAGGTCTAAAATAGGCGGGGTTTGTGTTAAATTGCTGTGCCGTCAGTGTTGTGCACGACAAGCTCTATAACATAGAGGCATAGACCTCGAGACAATCTGCTACTTGGTCTGCGGCTCGCCGGTCGCTGACCATGAATCGTCTCCATTTGTTGGAACCATTTCCAGTCTGGTCTGTTTGATCCACTCCGACCATCGAGGTCCTTAACCTGCCGATAGTCACTTTGGAGCTTTTTCAGCTTCTCTCGACGCTGCTGGAAACTCCGTTGGTACCCGTAGCCAATGAGTTGTAGAGCTATTGATAGATGTTTTCATTTTGTGTCGCTCCATCTGGTTCCCTCTGTATCCTTTCCTCAGCAACCAAAGAAACGTCTCCACCTCAATGTTGGACCACGGAACACACTTTTGTTGTGCCATTGCTTGTCATGTGATGTAAACAACTTGTGGGTTTGAGTCGCTCTTCCAGTGATGTCACTCCCTGACCTCTGATTGGCCGTGCCCCTGACCAATGGCGGCATGCAGTCACACACAACTGGACTCAGCTCGCTTAGAACCTGGGCTGAGGAGTTACTGGTACCGGTAAACGGGTCAAAAAGCTTCGTGGAAAACCCTACAAACCGAGCCGAGGTGAGTTAAGTAGGGACAAGCTGATACTGATGGAAAAGGGCCATAAAGGTGTTGCTTTATTTACCATGTGAGGCTGTTCACAGTTGTTTGTCCACACAACATGTTAATGCTAATATGAACAGTTTAATATAAATGTCTACAGCAGATTAATTGTTTTTGTACCGAGTTTCATTTGTAACTATAACCCAACATTTTCTGGAAGGTTGACTTACAGTCTCTGTTCCCTGTGTGAGATGTCCATGCCATGGTTAACAAAGACTTATTGAAGATTTTTTTTTATCCTATTGTGTATTTCAGAGTTGCTGTTTTGTATTATTCTCTACTTATGCAGAGTAACAACGTCTGTACTTACTGTAATGTTAATTATTTGTCTTTCAGTTAACCACACACCCATACACACACCGTTGACGTGTACATGTCGTGTCCCATTGAAGATGGCTACCTGAGCTCCTGGAAGGCAGCAGGCTTTCTTACAGACAGACATATTTTACACCAGTCTTGTTTCGGCTTTCCAACAGACCGTGGAGTTACAGAGTTGTTTTCAAATTCTGGCAAATGTGGGAAGATTATTGGATTAATTGAGTTAAATAAACACAGTGAGGAAACAGAGTGAGTTCAGTTGTCAAGTCCAGAGCAGGACAGAAAAAGCAAGGTATGTTGGGGTTGTTAGACCGCCTTCATGCTGGTTCGTTTTACCTTTTTCCATGCATAGAGACAAGTCGTCTACGTTTCCTGGCGCTGTTCGTTGAGCGTTAACAGAAGGACACACTGCTTCAGTCACTTCCATGTTCCAGGTGAGGAAAGTCCGATCTCTGAAGGATCCTGCCAGAAAGACATCACATACATTTCTCTCTCTGTTTATCTAAGCCTTTTTCATTCCGAACGAGTGGCAGCTTTCAGTGCTTTAGATGACCTGGTGGAAGAGTAACTGGTGCTTCCTTACTCTGGATCATCTAGAGAGAGAGTTTCCTCTCTGAAGTTGACGAGTGGGTGGTCCTTTGACCTGAACGACACACAACTGGGCCCAGAAGAGTGCGGCTGCTGCTCTGGGCTTCAGATCAAAGAACACAGAATGATTAATCCACGTCTGGTGATGCGACTGCTCGGCTCTGACGAGGATGTAGAGTTGGACATGTCACCTCTGCATGATCACCGAAGCAACGCTCACAGAAGCTTCAGACGGACCCACAACGTTAAACTCACATCAGCTCACACATGCTTCATCTGCAGAGGAACAAAGAAAAAAACCTCTTCATGTTTCATGTAATAACAAAAGGAGGACTTACTGATGCATCCTGAAGCAGGAGAAAGCTCCGCTCGTTTAAACTGTTTCCAGTTAGAAGTGAGAAAGAGCAGCTAACCTGCTGCTGGGGGGCGGGGGGGGGGGGGTCCTTTATAACTGCCTTTGTGTTTTTATATTTTTCTCTCAAACTTGACAGATGCTTAAACTCCACGCTGCAACTTGCTTTGTAAGTGCAGGAAGAAAACGTAACTTCTGTAGAAATGTTAGATTATTACTGTTGTAGTTGAAAGCAGACAGTATGTAGTATTCTGTACTGGTAATATAGTACCGGTGACCTCCGCCCAACACATCAACAGAAGTCGCCCCTTCTGCTGGCCATTAGGGTGTGTTACTGTACGTCCGCTACAATGAAGTCACACTTCAGCGCAAGTGTTTTCAAGACTTTGCTTAAAGACGCACACGCAGAGAAGCGTGCGCCATCGCCCGGCTCTGATAGGTCACAGATTTTGGTACAATACTTGTTTGTTACACTAGAGGGTGCAATTGCAAGAGGAATACCGAAAAGGAAATGTTTCCTTTTGCTGCCTGGAACTTCTGAGTAGTGACCTGCCACTAAAATAACAGTAATAATAAACAAATAAAAAAAAGTATCCCTATCTATGTAGATCTATAGAGATATATCTATATAGATATATCGCTGGAGTAACAGCAGCTTTTCCTGCTGCGCAGCAACACACCGTTCCTGACTACTCTTCATTCCATCACATTTCTGCAGAACTCTCTACAAGCAGACATTAAAACAGACAGGATGACCTTCACATGATGACTGAAACAAAGATCTCCTGCGAGGCGAAAATTGGGAACTGTCAAACTGAAACTAAAGTAGAAGAAAGGGGAAAAGTCAGTTTCCGATTCACCACTTAAAGAGGAAACATGGCATTTAAATGCTACTTTATTTATTTATTTATTTATTTATTTATTTATTTATTCACTTCTTTCAAATGAAAAGTTAACCCAAGAAGATGCAGATGAAGGGACTTTCCAAGTTTATGTTTCATTTATTGTCCGTATCGCAGTTAAAACGCAGAGAACTGCACTCAACAAACAGACCACCTGAAGTGAAAAGAAAGACAATTAAATATAACTTTTACGTTCAGAATAAATATTTAGACAGAACATTTAACTTTTACATTTAAAATGAACATTTAGACAGAACATTTAAATTTTACACTTACATAGAACATTTAACTTTTACATTCAGAATAAATATTTAGATAGAACATTTAACTTTTACATTTAGATAGAACATTTAACTTTTACATTCAGAATAAATATTTAGATAGAACATTTAACTTTTACATTTAGATAGAACATTTAACTTTTACATTCAGAATAAATATTTAGACAGTACATTTAACTTTTACATTTAAAATGAACATTTAGACAGAACATTTAACTTTTACATTCAGAATAAATATTTAGATAGAACATTTAACTTTTACATTTAGAAAGAACACTTAACTTTTACATTCAGAATAAACATTTACATAGAACATTTAACTTTTACATTCAGAATAAACATTTACATAGAACATTTAACTTTTACATTCAGAATAAACATTTAGACAGAACATTTAACTTTTACCTGCGATGGACTGGCGAGCTGTCCAGGGTGTACCCTGCCTGTCGCCCAAAGCCGGCTGGGATAGGCTCCGGCTTCCCCGCGACCCTGAATTGGAATAAGCGGTTCGGAAAATGAATGAATGAATGAATTTAACTTTTACATTTAAAATGAACATTTAGACAGAACATTTAACTTTTACAGTCAGAATAAATATTTAGATAGAACATTTAACTTTTAAATTTACATAGAATATTTAACTTTTACATTTACATAGAACATTTAACTTTTACATTTAGATAGAACATTTAACTTTTACATTTAGAAAGAACACTTAACTTTTACATTCAGAATAAACATTTACGTAGAACATTTAACTTTTACATTCAGAATAAACATTTAGATAGAACATTTAACTTTTAAATTTACATAGAATATTGAACTTTTACATTTACATAGAACATTTAACTTTTACATTTAGATAGAACATTTAACTTTTACATTTAGAAAGAACACTTAACTTTTACATTCAGAATAAACATTTACGTAGAACATTTAACTTTTACATTCAGAATAAACATTTACATAGAACATTTAACTTTTAAAATTACATAGAACATTTAACTTTTACATATAGATAGAACATTTAACTTTTACATTTAGATAGAACATTTAACTTTTACATTCAGAATAGACATTTACATAGAACATTTAACTTTTACATTAAAATAAATAATTTAGATAGAGAATTTAACTTTTACATTTACATAGAACATTTAACTTTTACATTTAGATAGAACATTTAACTTTTACATTTCGATAGAACATTTAACTTTTACATTCAGAATAAACATTTACATAGAACATTTAACTTTTACATTTAGATAGAACATTTAATTTTTACATTCAGACTAAACATTTAGATTGAACATTTAACTTTTACATTTAAATAGAACATTTAACTTTTACATTCAGAATAAACATTTAGATAGAACATTTAACTTTTACATTTACATAGAACCTTTAACTTTTACATTTAGATAGAACATTTAACTTTTACATTCAGAATAAACATTTAGATAGAACATTTAACTATGAAATTTACATAAAACATTTAACTTTTACATTTAGATAGAACATTTAACTATGAAATTTACATAAAACATTTAACTTTTACATTTAGATAGAACATTTAACTTTTACATTAAGATAGAACATTTAACTTTTACATTCAGAATGAACATTTAGATAGAACATTTAACTTTTACATTCAGAATAAACATTTAGATAGAACATTTAACTTTTACATTCAGACTAAATATTTAGATAGAACATTAAACTTTTACATTCAAAATTAACATTTACATAGAACATTTAACTTTTACATTTAGATAGAACATTTAACTTTTGCATTCAGAATAGACATTTAGATGAAACATTTAACTTTTACATTCAGAATAAAGATTTAGATAGAACATTTAACTTTTACATTCAGACTAAACATTTAGATAGAACATTTAAGTTTTACATTTAGAAAGAACATTTAGATAGAACATTTAACTTTCACATTTAGATAGAACATTTAACTTTTATATTCAGAATAAACATTTAGATAGAACATTTAACTTATACATTTACAATGAACATTGAGATAGACCATTTAACTTTTACATTTAGATAGAACATTTAACTTTTACATTCAGGATAGACATATACAGAGAACATTTAACATTTACATTCAATTAAACATTTAGACAGAACATTTAACTTTGACATTTAGATAGAACATTTAACTTTTACATTTAGATAGAACATTTAACTTTTACATTCAGAATAACCATTTAGATAGAACATTCAACTTTTACATTGACATAGAACATTTAACTTTTACGTTCACAATAAACATTTAGATAGAACATTTAACTTTTACATTTAGATAGAACACTTAACTTTTACATTCAGAATAAACATTTACATAGAACATTTAACTTTTACATTTAGATAGAACATTTAACTTTTACATTCAGAATAAACATTTACATAGAACATTTAACTTTTACATTTAGATAGAACATTTAACTTTTACATTCAGACTAAACATTTAGATTGAACATTTAACTTTTACATTTAAATAGAACATTTAACTTTTACATTCAGAATAAACATTTAGATAGAACATTTAACTTTTACATTTACATAGAACCTTTAACTTTTACATTTAGATAGAACATTTAACTTTTACATTCAGAATAAACATTTAGATAGAACATTTAACTATGAAATTTACATAAAACATTTAACTTTTACATTTAGATAGAACATTTAACTATGAAATTTACATAAAACTTTTAACTTTTACATTTAGATAGAACATTTAACTTTTACATTAAGATAGAACATTTAACTTTTACATTCAGAATAAACATTTAGATAGAACATTTAACTTTTACATTCAGAATAAACATTTAGATAGAACATTTAACTTTTACATTCAGACTAAATATTTAGACAGAACATTTAACTTTTACATTCAAAATTAACATTTACATAGAACATTTAACTTTTACATTTAGATAGAACATTTAACTTTTGCATTCAGAATAGACATTTAGATGAAACATTTAACTTTTACATTCAGAATAAAGATTTAGATAGAACATTTAACTTTTACATTCAGACTAAACATTTAGATTGAACATTTAACTTTTACATTTAAATAGAAGATTTAACTTTTACATTTAGAATTAACATTGAGATAGAACACTTAACTTTTACATTCAGAATAAACATTTACATAGAACATTTAACTTTTACATTCAGAATAAACATTTAGATAGAACATTTAACTTTTACATTTAGATAGAACATTTAACTTTTACATTTAGATAGAACATTTAACTTTTACATTTAGAAACAACACTTAACTTTTACATTCAGAATAAACATTTACATAGAACATTTAACTTTTACATTTAGATAGAACACTAAACTTTTATATTCAGAATAAACATTTAGATAGAACATTTAACTTTTACATTCAGAATAAACATTTAGATAGAACATTTAACTTTTACATTCAAAATAAACATTTCCATAGAACATTTAAGTTTTACATTTAGATAGAACATTTAACTTTTACATTTAGATAGAGTATTTAACTTTTACGTTCAGAATAAAGATTTACATAGAACATTTAACTTTTACATTTAGATGGAACATTTAACTTTTACATTCAGGATAGACATATACATAGAACATTTAGCTTTTACGTTCAGAATAAAGAGTTAGATAGAACATTTAACTTTTACATTCAGAATAAACATTTAGATAGAACATTTAACTTTTACATTCAGAATGAACATTTACATAGAACATTTAACTTTTACATTTAGATAGAACATTTAACTTTTACATTTACATAAAACATTTAACTTTTACATTTAGATAGAACATTTAACTTTTACATTTAGATAGAACATTTAACTTTTACATTCAAAATAAACATTTACATAGAACATTTAACTTTTAGATTAAGATAGAACATTTAACTTTTACATTCAGAATAAACATTTACATAGAACATTTAACTTTTACATTCAGAATAAACATTTAGATAGAACATTTAACTTTTACATTCAGAATAAACATTTACATAGAACATTTAACTTTTACATTTAGATAGAACATTTAACTTTTACATTTACATAAAACATTTATCTTTTACATTTAGATAGAACATTTAACTTTTACATTTAGATAGAACATTTAACTTTTACATTTAGATAGAACATTTAACTTTTACATTCAAAATAAACATTTACATAGAACATTTAACTTTTAGATTAAGATAGAACATTTAACTTTTACATTCAGAATAAACATTTAGATAGAACATTTAACTTTTACATTCAGAATAAACATTTACATAGAACATTTAACTTTTACATTTAGATAGAACATTTAACTTTTAGATTAAGATAGAACATTTAACTTTTACATTTAGTTAGAACACTTAACTTTTACATTCAGAATAAACATTTACATAGAACATTTAACTTTTACATTCAGAATAAACATTTAGCTAGAACATTTAACTTTTACAATTACATAGAACATTTAACTTTTACATTGAGATAGAACATTTAACTTTTACATTTAGATAGAACATTTAACTTTTACATTCAGAATAAACATTTAGATAGAACATTTAACTTTTACATTGACATAGAACATTCAACTTTTACATTCAGAATAAACATTTAGATAGAACATTTAACTTTTACATTCAGGATAGACATATACATAGAACATTTAACTTTTACATTCAAATGAACATTTAGACAGAACATTTAACTTTTACATTTAGTTAGAACATTTAACTTTTACATTTAGATAGAACACTTAACTTTTACATTCAGTTTAACTTTTACATTCAGAATAACCATTTAGATAGAACATTTAAGTTTTAGACTTAGATAGAACATTTAACTTTTACATTAAGAATAAACTTTCAGATAGAACATTTAACTTTTACACTTAGAACATTTAACTTTTCCATTTTCATAGGACATTTAGATAGAACATTTAGCTTTTAGATTTTCATAGAACATTTAGATAGAACATTTAACTTTTACACTTACAACATTTAACTTTTACACTTAGATAGAACATTTAACTTTTACATCGAGAATAAACATTTTTACGTAGAACATTTAACTTTTACATTTAGAATAAACATTTAGATAGAACATTTAACTTTTACATTTAGAATAACCATTTAGATAGAACACTTAACTTTTAAATTTTCATAGAACATTTAGATAGAACATTTAACTTTTACATTCAGAATAAACATTTAGATAGAACATTTAACTTTTACATTCAGAATAAACATTTAGATAGAACATTTAACTTTTACATTTACAATAAACATTTAGGTAGAACATTTAACTTTTACATTCAGAATAAACATTTAGATAGGACATTTAACTTTTACACTTAGATAGAACATTTAACTTTTACATTCAGATAGAACATTTAACTTTTACATTCAGAATAAACATTTAGATAGAACATTTAACTTTTACATTTAGATAGAACATTTAACTTTTAAATTTCGAATTAATATTTAGATAGAACATTTAACTTTTACATTTAGATAGAACATTTAACTTTTACATTCAGAATAAACATTTAGATAGAACATTTAACTTTTACATTGAGGATAGACATTTAGATAGAACATTTAACTTTTACATTTAGATAGAACATTTAACTTTTACATTCAGAATAGACATTTACATAGAACATTTAACTTTTACATTCAAATACACATTTAGACAGAACCTCTAACTTTTACATTCAGATAGAACATTTAACTTTTACATTTTAATGGAACATTTAGATAGAACATTTAGCTTTTAGATTTTCATAGAACATTTAGATAGAACATTTAACTTTTACACTTACAACATTTAACTTTTACACTTAGATAGAACATTTAACTTTAACATTCAGATAAAACATTGAACTTTTGAAATTATATAGAACATTTAACTTTTACATTTAGAATAAACATTTCGATAGAACATTTAACTTTTACATTCAGAATAAACATTTAGATAAAAAATTGAACTTTTAAAATTATATAGAACATTTAACTTTTACATTAAGAATAAACATTCAGATAGAACATTTAACTTTTACACTTAGATAGAACATTTAACTTTTACATTTTCATAGAACATTTAGATAGAACATTTAACTTTTAGATTTTCATAGAACATTTAGATAGAACATTTAACTTTTACACTTAGATAGAACATTTAACTTTAACATTCAGATAAAACATTGAACTTTTAACATTATATAGAACATTTTACTTTTACATTTAGAATAAACATTTTGATAGAACATTTAACTTTTACATTCAGAATAAACATTTAGATAGAACATTTAACTTTTACATTTACAATAAACATTTAGGTAGAACATTTAACTTTTACATTCAGAATAAACATTTAGATAGAACATTTAACTTTTACATTTAGATAGAACATTTAACTTTTACATTTAGAATAAACATTTAGATAGAACATTTAACTTTTACATTTAGAATAACCATTTAGATAGAACACTTAACTTTTAAATTTTCATAGAACATTTAGATAGAACATTTAACTTTTACACTTAGATAGAACATTTAACTTTAACATTCAGATAAAAAATTGAACTTTTAAAATTATATAGAACATTTAACTTTTACATTAAGAATAAACATTCAGATAGAACATTTAACTTTTACACTTAGATAGAACATTTAACTTTTACATTTTCATAGAACATTTAGATAGAACATTTAGCTTTTAGATTTTCATAGAACATTTAGATAGAACATTTAACTTTTACACTTACAACATTTAACTTTTACACTTAGATAGAACATTTAACTTTAACATTCAGATAAAACATTGAACTTTTAAAATTATATAGAACATTTAACTTTTACATTTAGAATAAACATTTCGATAGAACATTTAACTTTTACATTCAGAATAAACATTTAGATAAAAAATTGAACTTTTAAAATCATATAGAACATTTAACTTTTACATTAAGAATAAACATTCAGATAGAACATTTAACTTTTACACTTAGATAGAACATTTAACTTTTACATTTTCATAGAACATTTAGATAGAACATTTAACTTTTAGATTTTCATAGAACATTTAGATAGAACATTTAACTTTTACACTTAGATAGAACATTTAACTTTAACATTCAGATAAAACATTGAACTTTTAAAATTATATAGAACATTTTACTTTTACATTTAGAATAAACATTTTGATAGAACATTTAACTTTTACATTCAGAATAAACATTTAGATAGAACATTTAACTTTTACATTTACAATAAACATTTAGGTAGAACATTTAACTTTTACACTTACAACATTTAACTTTTACACTTAGATAGAACATTTAACTTTAACATTCAGATAAAACATTGAACTTTTAAAATTATATAGAACATTTAACTTTTACATTTAGAATAAACATTTCGATAGAACATTTAACTTTTACATTTAGAATAAACATTTCGATAGAACATTTAACTTTTACATTCAGAATAAACATTTAGATAAAAAATTGAACTTTTAAAATTATATAGAACATTTAACTTTTACATTAAGAATAAACATTCAGATAGAACATTTAACTTTTACACTTAGAACATTTAACTTTTACATTTTCATAGAACATTTAGATAGAACATTTAACTTTTAGATTTTCATAGAACATTTAGATAGAACATTTAACTTTTACATTCAGAATAAACATTTAGATAGAACATTTAACTTTTACATTGAGGATAGACATTTAGATAGAACATTTAACTTTTACATTTAGATAGAACATTTAACTTTTACATTCAGAATAAACATTTAGATAGAACATTTAACTTTTACATTTACAATAAACATTTAGGTAGAACATTTAACTTTTACATTCAGAATAAACATTTAGATAGAACATTTAACTTTTACATTTAGATAGAACATTTAACTTTTAAATTTTGAATTAATATTTCGATAGAACATTTAACTTTTACATTTAGATAGAACATTTAACTTTTACATTCAGAATAAACATTTAGATAGAACATTTAACTTTTACATTGAGGATAGACATTTAGATAGAACATTTAACTTTTACATTTAGATAGAACATTTAACATTTACATTCAGAATAGACATTTACATAGAACATTTAACTTTTACATTCAAATACACATTTAGACAGAACCTCTAACTTTTACATTCAGATAGAACATTTAACTTTTACACTTAGATAGAACATTTAACTTTTACATTTTCATAGAACATTTAGCTTTTAGAATTTCATAGAACATTTAGATAGAACATTTAACTTTTACACTAACAACATTTAACTTTTACACTTAGATAGAACATTTAACTTTTACATTTTCATAGAACATTTAGATAGAACATTTAACTTTTAGATTTTCATAGAACATTTAGATAGAACATTTAACTTTTACACTTAGATAGAACATTTAACTTTAACATTCAGATAAAACATTGAACTTTTAACATTATATAGAACATTTTACTTTTACATTTAGAATAAACATTTTGATAGAACATTTAACTTTTACATTCAGAATAAACATTTAGATAGAACATTTAACTTTTACATTTACAATAAACATTTAGGTATAACATTTAACTTTTACATTCAGAATAAACATTTAGATAGAACATTTAACTTTTACATTTAGATAGAACATTTAACTTTTACATTTAGAATAAACATTTAGATAGAACATTTACATTTACAATAAACATTTAGGTATAACATTTAACTTTTACATTCAGAATAAACATTTAGATAGAACATTTAACTTTTACACTTAGATAGAACATTTAACTTTTACATTTTCATAGAACATTTAGATAGAACATTTAACTTTTAGATTTTCATAGAACATTTAGATAGAACATTTAACTTTTACACTTAGATAGAACATTTAACTTTAACATTCAGATAAAACATTGAACTTTTAAAATTATATAGAACATTTTACTTTTACATTTAGAATAAACATTTTGATAGAACATTTAACTTTTACATTCAGAATAAACATTTAGATAGAACATTTAACTTTTACATTTACAATAAACATTTAGGTAGAACATTTAACTTTTACATTCAGAATAAACATTTAGATAGAACATTTAACTTTTACATTTAGATAGAACATTTAACTTTTAAATTTTGAATTAATATTTCGATAGAACATTTAACTTTTACATTTAGATAGAACATTTAACTTTTACATTCAGAATAAACATTTAGATAGAACATTTAACTTTTACATTTAGATAGAACATTTAACATTTACATTCAGAATAGACATTTACATAGAACATTTAACTTTTACATTCAAATACACATTTAGACAGAACCTCTAACTTTTACATTCAGATAGAACAATTAACTTTTACACTTAGATAGAACATTTAACTTTTACATTTTCATAGAACATTTAGCTTTTAGATTTTCATAGAACATTTAGATAGAACATTTAACTTTTACACTAACAACATTTAACTTTTACACTTAGATAGAACATTTAACTTTTACATTTTCATAGAACATTTAGATAGAACATTTAACTTTTAGATTTTCATAGAACATTTAGATAGAACATTTAACTTTTACACTTAGATAGAACATTTAACTTTAACATTCAGATAAAACATTGAACTTTTAACATTATATAGAACATTTTACTTTTACATTTAGAATAAACATTTTGATAGAACATTTTACTTTTACATTCAGAATAAACATTTAGATAGAACACTTAACTTTTACATTTACAATAAACATTTAGGTAGAACATTTAACTTTTACATTCAGAATAAACATTTAGATAGAACATTTAACTTTTACATTTAGATAGAACATTTAACTTTTACATTTAGAATAAACATTTAGATAGAACATTTAACTTTTACATTTAGAATAACCATTTAGATAGAACACTTAACTTTTAAATTTTCATAGAACATTTAGATAGAACATTTAACTTTTACACTTAGATAGAACATTTAACTTTTACACTTAGATAGAACATTTAACTTTAACATTCAGATTAAAAAATTGAACTTTTAAAATTATATAGAACATTTAACTTTTACATTAAGAAAAAACATTCAGATAGAACATTTAACTTTTACACTTAGATAGAACATTTAACTTTTACATTTTCATAGAACATTTAGATAGAACATTTAGCTTTTAGATTTTCATAGAACATTTATATAGAACATTTAACTTTTACACTTACAACATTTAACTTTTACACTTAGATAGAACATTTAACTTTAACATTCAGATAAAACATTGAACTTTTAAAATTATACAGAACATTTAACTTTTACATTTAGAATAAACATTTTGATAGAACATTTAACTTTTACATTTACAATAAACATTTAGGTAGAACATTTAACTTTTACATTCAGAATAAACATTTAGATAGGACATTTAACTTTTACACTTAGATAGAACATTTAACTTTTACATTCAGATAGAACATTTAACTTTTACATTCAGAATAAACATTTAGATAGAACATTTAACTTTTACATTTAGATAGAACATTTAACTTTTAAATTTCGAATTAATATTTAGATAGAACATTTAACTTTTACATTTAGATAGAACATTTAACTTTTACATTCAGAATAAACATTTAGATAGAACATTTAACTTTTACATATAGGATAGACATTTAGATAGAACATTTAACTTTTACATTTAGATAGAACATTTAACTTTTACATTCAGAATAGACATTTACATAGAACATTTAACTTTTACATTCAAATACACATTTAGACAGAACCTCTAACTTTTACATTCAGATAGAACATTTAACTTTTACATTTTAATAGAACATTTAGATAGAACATTTAGCTTTTAGATTTTCATAGAACATTTAGATAGAACATTTAACTTTTACACTTACAACATTTAACTTTTACACTTAGATAGAACATTTAACTTTAACATTCAGATAAAACATTGAACTTTTGAAATTATATAGAACATTTAACTTTTACATTTAGAATAAACATTTCGATAGAACATTTAACTTTTACATTCAGAATAAACATTTAGATAAAAAATTGAACTTTTAAAATTATATAGAACATTTAACTTTTACATTAAGAATAAACATTCAGATAGAACATTTAACTTTTACACTTAGATAGAACATTTAACTTTTACATTTTCATAGAACATTTAGATAGAACATTTAACTTTTAGATTTTCATAGAACATTTAGATAGAACATTTAACTTTTACACTTAGATAGAACATTTAACTTTAACATTCAGATAAAACATTGAACTTTTAACATTATATAGAACATTTTACTTTTACATTTAGAATAAACATTTTGATAGAACATTTAACTTTTACATTCAGAATAAACATTTAGATAGAACATTTAACTTTTACATTTACAATAAACATTTAGGTAGAACATTTAACTTTTACATTCAGAATAAACATTTAGATAGAACATTTAACTTTTACATTTAGATAGAACATTTAACTTTTACATTTAGAATAAACATTTAGATAGAACATTTAACTTTTACATTTAGAATAACCATTTAGATAGAACACTTAACTTTTAAATTTTCATAGAACATTTAGATAGAACATTTAACTTTTACACTTAGATAGAACATTTAACTTTAACATTCAGATAAAAAATTGAACTTTTAAAATTATATAGAACATTTAACTTTTACATTAAGAATAAACATTCAGATAGAACATTTAACTTTTACACTTAGATAGAACATTTAACTTTTACATTTTCATAGAACATTTAGATAGAACATTTAGCTTTTAGATTTTCATAGAACATTTAGATAGAACATTTAACTTTTACACTTACAACATTTAACTTTTACACTTAGATAGAACATTTAACTTTAACATTCAGATAAAACATTGAACTTTTAAAATTATATAGAACATTTAACTTTTACATTTAGAATAAACATTTCGATAGAACATTTAACTTTTACATTCAGAATAAACATTTAGATAAAAAATTGAACTTTTAAAATCATATAGAACATTTAACTTTTACATTAAGAATAAACATTCAGATAGAACATTTAACTTTTACACTTAGATAGAACATTTAACTTTTACATTTTCATAGAACATTTAGATAGAACATTTAACTTTTAGATTTTCATAGAACATTTAGATAGAACATTTAACTTTTACACTTAGATAGAACATTTAACTTTAACATTCAGATAAAACATTGAACTTTTAAAATTATATAGAACATTTTACTTTTACATTTAGAATAAACATTTTGATAGAACATTTAACTTTTACATTCAGAATAAACATTTAGATAGAACATTTAACTTTTACATTTACAATAAACATTTAGGTAGAACATTTAACTTTTACACTTACAACATTTAACTTTTACACTTAGATAGAACATTTAACTTTAACATTCAGATAAAACATTGAACTTTTAAAATTATATAGAACATTTAACTTTTACATTTAGAATAAACATTTCGATAGAACATTTAACTTTTACATTTAGAATAAACATTTCGATAGAACATTTAACTTTTACATTCAGAATAAACATTTAGTTAAAAAATTGAACTTTTAAAATTATATAGAACATTTAACTTTTACATTAAGAATAAACATTCAGATAGAACATTTAACTTTTACACTTAGAACATTTAACTTTTACATTTTCATAGAACATTTAGATAGAACATTTAACTTTTAGATTTTCATAGAACATTTAGATAGAACATTTAACTTTTACATTCAGAATAAACATTTAGATAGAACATTTAACTTTTACATTGAGGATAGACATTTAGATAGAACATTTAACTTTTACATTTAGATAGAACATTTAACTTTTACATTCAGAATAAACATTTAGATAGAACATTTAACTTTTACATTTACAATAAACATTTAGGTAGAACATTTAACTTTTACATTCAGAATAAACATTTAGATAGAACATTTAACTTTTACATTTAGATAGAACATTTAACTTTTAAATTTTGAATTAATATTTCGATAGAACATTTAACTTTTACATTTAGATAGAACATTTAACTTTTACATTCAGAATAAACATTTAGATAGAACATTTAACTTTTACATTGAGGATAGACATTTAGATAGAACATTTAACTTTTACATTTAGATAGAACATTTAACATTTACATTCAGAATAGACATTTACATAGAACATTTAACTTTTACATTCAAATACACATTTAGACAGAACCTCTAACTTTTACATTCAGATAGAACATTTAACTTTTACACTTAGATAGAACATTTAACTTTTACATTTTCATAGAACATTTAGCTTTTAGAATTTCATAGAACATTTAGATAGAACATTTAACTTTTACACTAACAACATTTAACTTTTACACTTAGATAGAACATTTAACTTTTACATTTTCATAGAACATTTAGATAGAACATTTAACTTTTAGATTTTCATAGAACATTTAGATAGAACATTTAACTTTTACACTTAGATAGAACATTTAACTTTAACATTCAGATAAAACATTGAACTTTTAACATTATATAGAACATTTTACTTTTACATTTAGAATAAACATTTTGATAGAACATTTAACTTTTACATTCAGAATAAACATTTAGATAGAACATTTAACTTTTACATTTACAATAAACATTTAGGTATAACATTTAACTTTTACATTCAGAATAAACATTTAGATAGAACATTTAACTTTTACATTTAGATAGAACATTTAACTTTTACATTTAGAATAAACATTTAGATAGAACATTTACATTTACAATAAACATTTAGGTATAACATTTAACTTTTACATTCAGAATAAACATTTAGATAGAACATTTAACTTTTACACTTAGATAGAACATTTAACTTTTACATTTTCATAGAACATTTAGATAGAACATTTAACTTTTAGATTTTCATAGAACATTTAGATAGAACATTTAACTTTTACACTTAGATAGACCATTTAACTTTAACATTCAGATAAAACATTGAACTTTTAAAATTATATAGAACATTTTACTTTTACATTTAGAATAAACATTTTGATAGAACATTTAACTTTTACATTCAGAATAAACATTTAGATAGAACATTTAACTTTTACATTTACAATAAACATTTAGGTAGAACATTTAACTTTTACATTCAGAATAAACATTTAGATAGAACATTTAACTTTTACATTTAGATAGAACATTTAACTTTTAAATTTTGAATTAATATTTCGATAGAACATTTAACTTTTACATTTAGATAGAACATTTAACTTTTACATTCAGAATAAACATTTAGATAGAACATTTAACTTTTACATTTAGATAGAACATTTAACATTTACATTCAGAATAGACATTTACATAGAACATTTAACTTTTACATTCAAATACACATTTAGACAGAACCTCTAACTTTTACATTCAGATAGAACATTTAACTTTTACACTTAGATAGAACATTTAACTTTTACATTTTCATAGAACATTTAGCTTTTAGATTTTCATAGAACATTTAGATAGAACATTTAACTTTTACACTAACAACATTTAACTTTTACACTTAGATAGAACATTTAACTTTTACATTTTCATAGAACATTTAGATAGAACATTTAACTTTTAGATTTTCATAGAACATTTAGATAGAACATTTAACTTTTACACTTAGATAGAACATTTAACTTTAACATTCAGATAAAACATTGAACTTTTAACATTATATAGAACATTTTACTTTTACATTTAGAATAAACATTTTGATAGAACATTTTACTTTTACATTCAGAATAAACATTTAGATAGAACACTTAACTTTTACATTTACAATAAACATTTAGGTAGAACATTTAACTTTTACATTCAGAATAAACATTTAGATAGAACATTTAACTTTTACATTTAGATAGAACATTTAACTTTTACATTTAGAATAAACATTTAGATAGAACATTTAACTTTTACATTTAGAATAACCATTTAGATAGAACACTTAACTTTTAAATTTTCATAGAACATTTAGATAGAACATTTAACTTTTACACTTAGATAGAACATTTAACTTTTACACTTAGATAGAACATTTAACTTTAACATTCAGATAAAAAATTGAACTTTTAAAATTATATAGAACATTTAACTTTTACATTAAGAAAAAACATTCAGATAGAACATTTAACTTTTACACTTAGATAGAACATTTAACTTTTACATTTTCATAGAACATTTAGATAGAACATTTAGCTTTTAGATTTTCATAGAACATTTATATAGAACATTTAACTTTTACACTTACAACATTTAACTTTTACATTTAGATAGAACATTTAACTTTAACATTCAGATAAAACATTGAACTTTTAAAATTATACAGAACATTTAACTTTTACATTTAGAATAAACATTTTGATAGAACATTTAACTTTTACATTCAGAATAAACATTTAGATAAAAAATTGAACTTTTAAAATTATATAGAACATTTAACTTTTACATTAAGAATAAACATTCAGATAGAACATTTAACTTTTACACTTAGATAGAACATTTAACTTTCACATTTTCATAGAACATATAGATAGAACATTTAACTTTTAGATTTTCATAGAACATTTAGATAGAACATTTAACTTTTACACTTAGATAGAACATTTAACTTTAACATTCAGATAAAACATTGAACTTTTAAAATTATATAGAACATTTTACTTTTACATTTAGAATAAACATTTTGATAGAACATTTAACTTTTACATTCAGAATAAACATTTAGATAGAACATTTAACTTTTACATTTACAATAAACATTTAGGTAGAACATTTAACTTTTACATTCAGAATAAACATTTAGATAGAACATTTAACTTTTACATTTAGATAGAACATTTAACTTTTAAATTTCGAATTAATATTTAGATAGAACATTTAACTTTTACATTTAGATAGAACATTTAACTTTTACATTCAGAATAAACATTTAGATAGAACATTTAACTTTTACATTGAGGATAGACATTTAGATAGAACATTTAACTTTTACATTTAGATAGAACATTTAACATTTACATTCAGAATAGACATTTACATAGAACATTTAACTTTTACACTTAGATAGAACATTTAACTTTTACATTCAGATAAAACATTGAACTTTTGAAATTATATAGAACATTTAACTTTTACATTTAGAATAAACATTTCGATAGAACATTTAACTTTTACATTCAGAATAAACATTTAGATAAAAAATTGAACTTTTAAAATTATATAGAACATTTAACTTTTACATTAAGAATAAACATTCAGATAGAACATTTAACTTTTACACTTAGATAGAACATTTAACTTTTACATTTTCATAGAACATTTAGATAGAACATTTAACTTTTAGATTTTCATAGAACATTTAGATAGAACATTTAACTTTTACACTTAGATAGAACATTTAACTTTAACATTCAGATAAAACATTGAACTTTTAACATTATATAGAACATTTTACTTTTACATTTAGAATAAACATTTTGATAGAACATTTAACTTTTACATTCAGAATAAACATTTAGATAGAACATTTAACTTTTACATTTACAATAAACATTTAGGTAGAACATTTAACTTTTACATTCAGAATAAACATTTAGATAGAACATTTAACTTTTACATTTAGATAGAACATTTAACTTTTACATTTAGAATAAACATTTAGATAGAACATTTAACTTTTACATTTAGAATAACCATTTAGATAGAACACTTAACTTTTAAATTTTCATAGAACATTTAGATAAAACATTTAACTTTTACACTTAGATAGAACATTTAACTTTAACATTCAGATAAAAAATTGAACTTTTAAAATTATATAGAACATTTAACTTTTACATTAAGAATAAACATTCAGATAGAACATTTAACTTTTACACTTAGATAGAACATTTAACTTTTACATTTTCATAGAACATTTAGATAGAACATTTAGCTTTTAGATTTTCATAGAACATTTAGATAGAACATTTAACTTTTACACTTACAACATTTAACTTTTACACTTAGAAAGAACATTTAACTTTAACATTCAGATAAAACATTGAACTTTTAAAATTATATAGAACATTTAACTTTTACATTTAGAATAAACCTTTCGATAGAACATTTAACTTTTACATTCAGAATAAACATTTAGATAAAAAATTGAACTTTTAAAATCATATAGAACATTTAACTTTTACATTAAGAATAAACATTCAGATAGAACATTTAACTTTTACACTTAGATAGAACATTTAACTTTTACATTTTCATAGAACATTTAGATAGAACATTTAACTTTTACATTTTCATAGAACATTTAGATAGAACATTTAACTTTTACACTTAGATAGAACATTTAACTTTAACATTCAGATAAAACATTGAACTTTTAAAATTATATAGAACATTTTACTTTTACATTTAGAATAAACATTTTGATAGAACATTTAACTTTTACATTCAGAATAAACATTTAGATAGAACATTTAACTTTTACATTTACAATAAACATTTAGGTAGAACATTTAACTTTTACATTCAGAATAAACATTTAGATAGAACATTTAACTTTTACATTTAGATAGAACATTTAACTTTTAAATTTTGAATTAATATTTCGATAGAACATTTAACTTTTACATTTAGATAGAACATTTAACTTTTACATTCAGAATAAACATTTAGATAGAACATTTAACTTTTACATTTAGATAGAACATTTAACATTTACATTCAGAATAGACATTTACATAGAACATTTAACTTTTACATTCAAATACACATTTAGACAGAACCTCTAACTTTTACATTCAGATAGAACATTTAACTTTTACACTTAGATAGAACATTTAACTTTTACATTTTCATAGAACATTTAGATAGAACATTTAACTTTTAGATTTTCATAGAACATTTAGATAGAACATTTAACTTTTACACTTAGATAGAACATTTAACTTTAACATTCAGATAAAACATTGAACTTTTAACATTATATAGAACATTTTACTTTTACATTTAGAATAAACATTTTGATAGAACATTTAACTTTTACATTCAGAATAAACATTTAGATAGAACATTTAACTTTTACATTTACAATAAACATTTAGGTAGAACATTTAACTTTTACATTCAGAATAAACATTTAGATAGAACATTTAACTTTTACATTTAGATAGAACATTTAACTTTTACATTTAGAATAAACATTTAGATAGAACATTTAACTTTTACATTTAGAATAACCATTTAGATAGAACACTTAACTTTTAAATTTTCATAGAACATTTAGATAGAACATTTAACTTTTACACTTAGATAGAACATTTAACTTTAACATTCAGATAAAAAATTGAACTTTTAAAATTATATAGAACATTTAACTTTTACATTAAGAATAAACATTCAGATAGAACATTTAACTTTTACACTTAGATAGAACATTTAACTTTTACATTTTCATAGAACATTTAGATAGAACATTTAGCTTTTAGATTTTCATAGAACATTTAGATAGAACATTTAACTTTTACACTTACAACATTTAACTTTTACACTTAGATAGAACATTTAACTTTAACATTCAGATAAAACTTTGAACTTTTAAAATTATATAGAACATTTAACTTTTACATTTAGAATAAACCTTTCGATAGAACATTTAACTTTTACATTCAGAATAAACATTTAGATAAAAAATTGAACTTTTAAAATCATATAGAACATTTAACTTTTACATTAAGAATAAACATTCAGATAGAACATTTAACTTTTACACTTAGATAGAACATTTAACTTTTACATTTTCATAGAACATTTAGATAGAACATTTAACTTTTACATTTTCATAGAACATTTAGATAGAACATTTAACTTTTACACTTAGATAGAACATTTAACTTTAACATTCAGATAAAACATTGAACTTTTAAAATTATATAGAACATTTTACTTTTACATTTAGAATAAACATTTTGATAGAACATTTAACTTTTACATTCAGAATAAACATTTAGATAGAACATTTAACTTTTACATTTACAATAAACATTTAGGTAGAACATTTAACTTTTACATTCAGAATAAACATTTAGATAGAACATTTAACTTTTACATTTAGATAGAACATTTAACTTTTAAATTTTGAATTAATATTTCGATAGAACATTTAACTTTTACATTTAGATAGAACATTTAACTTTTACATTCAGAATAAACATTTAGATAGAACATTTAACTTTTACATTTAGATAGAACATTTAACATTTACATTCAGAATAGACATTTACATAGAACATTTAACTTTTACATTCAAATACACATTTAGACAGAACCTCTAACTTTTACATTCAGATAGAACATTTAACTTTTACACTTAGATAGAACATTTAACTTTTACATTTTCATAGAACATTTAGCTTTTAGATTTTCATAGAACATTTAGATAGAACATTTAACTTTTACACTAACAACATTTAACTTTTACACTTAGATAGAACATTTAACTTTTACATTTTCATAGAACATTTAGATAGAACATTTAACTTTTAGATTTTCATAGAACATTTAGATAGAACATTTAACTTTTACACTTAGATAGAACATTTAACTTTAACATTCAGATAAAACATTGAACTTTTAACATTATATAGAACATTTTACTTTTACATTTAGAATAAACATTTTGATAGAACATTTTACTTTTACATTCAGAATAAACATTTAGATAGAACACTTAACTTTTACATTTACAATAAACATTTAGGTAGAACATTTAACTTTTACATTCAGAATAAACATTTAGATAGAACATTTAACTTTTACATTTAGATAGAACATTTAACTTTTACATTTAGAATAAACATTTAGATAGAACATTTAACTTTTACATTTAGAATAACCATTTAGATAGAACACTTAACTTTTAAATTTTCATAGAACATTTAGATAGAACATTTAACTTTTACACTTAGATAGAACATTTAACTTTTACACTTAGATAGAACATTTAACTTTAACATTCAGATAAAAAATTGAACTTTTAAAATTATATAGAACATTTAACTTTTACATTAAGAAAAAACATTCAGATAGAACATTTAACTTTTACACTTAGATAGAACATTTAACTTTTACATTTTCATAGAACATTTAGATAGAACATTTAGCTTTTAGATTTTCATAGAACATTTAGATAGAACATTTAACTTTTACACTTACAACATTTAACTTTTACACTTAGATAGAACATTTAACTTTAACATTCAGATAAAACATTGAACTTTTAAAATTATACAGAACATTTAACTTTTACATTTAGAATAAACATTTTGATAGAACATTTAACTTTTACATTCAGAATAAACATTTAGATAAAAAATTGAACTTTTAAAATTATATAGAACATTTAACTTTTACATTAAGAATAAACATTCAGATAGAACATTTAACTTTTACACTTAGATAGAACATTTAACTTTCACATTTTCATAGAACATATAGATAGAACATTTAACTTTTAGATTTTCATAGAACATTTAGATAGAACATTTAACTTTTACACTTAGAACATTTAACTTTAACATTCAGATAAAACATTGAACTTTTAAAATTATATAGAACATTTAACTTTTACATTTAGAATAAACCTTTCGATAGAACATTTAACTTTTACATTCAGAATAAACATTTAGATAAAAAATTGAACTTTTAAAATCATATAGAACATTTAACTTTTACATTAAGAATAAACATTCAGATAGAACATTTAACTTTTACACTTAGATAGAACATTTAACTTTTACATTTTCATAGAACATTTAGATAGAACATTTAACTTTTACATTTTCATAGAACATTTAGATAGAACATTTAACTTTTACACTTAGATAGAACATTTAACTTTAACATTCAGATAAAACATTGAACTTTTAAAATTATATAGAACATTTTACTTTTACATTTAGAATAAACATTTTGATAGAACATTTAACTTTTACATTCAGAATAAACATTTAGATAGAACATTTAACTTTTACATTTACAATAAACATTTAGGTAGAACATTTAACTTTTACATTCAGAATAAACATTTAGATAGAACATTTAACTTTTACATTTAGATAGAACATTTAACTTTTAAATTTTGAATTAATATTTCGATAGAACATTTAACTTTTACATTTAGATAGAACATTTAACTTTTACTTTCAGAATAAACATTTAGATAGAACATTTAACTTTTACATTTAGATAGAACATTTAACATTTACATTCAGAATAGACATTTACATAGAACATTTAACTTTTACATTCAAATACACATTTAGACAGAACCTCTAACTTTTACATTCAGATAGAACATTTAACTTTTACACTTAGATAGAACATTTAACTTTTACATTTTCATAGAACATTTAGCTTTTAGATTTTCATAGAACATTTAGATAGAACATTTAACTTTTACACTAACAACATTTAACTTTTACACTTAGATAGAACATTTAACTTTTACATTTTCATAGAACATTTAGATAGAACATTTAACTTTTAGATTTTCATAGAACATTTAGATAGAACATTTAACTTTTACACTTAGATAGAACATTTAACTTTAACATTCAGATAAAACATTGAACTTTTAACATTATATAGAACATTTTACTTTTACATTTAGAATAAACATTTTGATAGAACATTTTACTTTTACATTCAGAATAAACATTTAGATAGAACACTTAACTTTTACATTTACAATAAACATTTAGGTAGAACATTTAACTTTTACATTCAGAATAAACATTTAGATAGAACATTTAACTTTTACATTTAGATAGAACATTTAACTTTTACATTTAGAATAAACATTTAGATAGAACATTTAACTTTTACATTTAGAATAACCATTTAGATAGAACACTTAACTTTTAAATTTTCATAGAACATTTAGATAGAACATTTAACTTTTACACTTAGATAGAACATTTAACTTTTACACTTAGATAGAACATTTAACTTTAACATTCAGATAAAAAATTGAACTTTTAAAATTATATAGAACATTTAACTTTTACATTAAGAAAAAACATTCAGATAGAACATTTAACTTTTACACTTAGATAGAACATTTAACTTTTACATTTTCATAGAACATTTAGATAGAACATTTAGCTTTTAGATTTTCATAGAACATTTAGATAGAACATTTAACTTTTACACTTACAACATTTAACTTTTACACTTAGATAGAACATTTAACTTTAACATTCAGATAAAACATTGAACTTTTAAAATTATACAGAACATTTAACTTTTACATTTAGAATAAACATTTTGATAGAACATTTAACTTTTACATTCAGAATAAACATTTAGATAAAAAATTGAACTTTTAAAATTATATAGAACATTTAACTTTTACATTAAGAATAAACATTCAGATAGAACATTTAACTTTTACACTTAGATAGAACATTTAACTTTCACATTTTCATAGAACATATAGATAGAACATTTAACTTTTAGATTTTCATAGAACATTTAGATAGAACATTTAACTTTTACACTTAGAACATTTAACTTTAACATTCAGATAAAACATTGAACTTTTAAAATTATATAGAACATTTAACTTTTACATTTAGAATAAACCTTTCGATAGAACATTTAACTTTTACATTCAGAATAAACATTTAGATAAAAAATTGAACTTTTAAAATCATATAGAACATTTAACTTTTACATTAAGAATAAACATTCAGATAGAACATTTAACTTTTACACTTAGATAGAACATTTAACTTTTACATTTTCATAGAACATTTAGATAGAACATTTAACTTTTAGATTTTCATAGAACATTTAGATAGAACATTTAACTTTTACACTTAGATAGAACATTTAACTTTAACATTCAGATAAAACATTGAACTTTTAACATTATATAGAACATTTTACTTTTACATTTAGAATAAACATTTTGATAGAACATTTAACTTTTACATTCAGAATAAACATTTAGATAGAACATTTAACTTTTACATTTACAATAAACATTTAGGTAGAACATTTAACTTTTACATTCAGAATAAACATTTAGATAGAACATTTAACTTTTACATTTAGATAGAACATTTAACTTTTACATTTAGAATAAACATTTAGATAGAACATTTAACTTTTACACTAACAACATTTAACTTTTACACTTAGATAGAACATTTAACTTTTACATTTTCATAGAACATTTAGATAGAACATTTAACTTTTAGATTTTCATAGAACATTTAGATAGAACATTTAACTTTTACACTTAGATAGAACATTTAACTTTAACATTCAGATAAAACATTGAACTTTTAACATTATATAGAACATTTTACTTTTACATTTAGAATAAACATTTTGATAGAACATTTTACTTTTACATTCAGAATAAACATTTAGATAGAACACTTAACTTTTACATTTACAATAAACATTTAGGTAGAACATTTAACTTTTACATTCAGAATAAACATTTAGATAGAACATTTAACTTTTACATTTAGATAGAACATTTAACTTTTACATTTAGAATAAACATTTAGATAGAACATTTAACTTTTACATTTAGAATAACCATTTAGATAGAACACTTAACTTTTAAATTTTCATAGAACATTTAGATAGAACATTTAACTTTTACACTTAGATAGAACATTTAACTTTTACACTTAGATAGAACATTTAACTTTAACATTCAGATAAAAAATTGAACTTTTAAAATTATATAGAACATTTAACTTTTACATTAAGAAAAAACATTCAGATAGAACATTTAACTTTTACACTTAGATAGAACATTTAACTTTTACATTTTCATAGAACATTTAGATAGAACATTTAGCTTTTAGATTTTCATAGAACATTTAGATAGAACATTTAACTTTTACACTTACAACATTTAACTTTTACACTTAGATAGAACATTTAACTTTAACATTCAGATAAAACATTGAACTTTTAAAATTATACAGAACATTTAACTTTTACATTTAGAATAAACATTTTGATAGAACATTTAACTTTTACATTCAGAATAAACATTTAGATAAAAAATTGAACTTTTAAAATTATATAGAACATTTAACTTTTACATTAAGAATAAACATTCAGATAGAACATTTAACTTTTACACTTAGATAGAACATTTAACTTTCACATTTTCATAGAACATATAGATAGAACATTTAACTTTTAGATTTTCATAGAACATTTAGATAGAACATTTAACTTTTACACTTAGAACATTTAACTTTAACATTCAGATAAAACATTGAACTTTTAAAATTATATAGAACATTTAACTTTTACATTTAGAATAAACCTTTCGATAGAACATTTAACTTTTACATTCAGAATAAACATTTAGATAAAAAATTGAACTTTTAAAATCATATAGAACATTTAACTTTTACATTAAGAATAAACATTCAGATAGAACATTTAACTTTTACACTTAGATAGAACATTTAACTTTTACATTTTCATAGAACATTTAGATAGAACATTTAACTTTTACATTTTCATAGAACATTTAGATAGAACATTTAACTTTTACACTTAGAACATTTAACTTTAACATTCAGATAAAACATTGAACTTTTAAAATTATATAGAACATTTTACTTTTACATTTAGAATAAACATTTTGATAGAACATTTAACTTTTACATTCAGAATAAACATTTAGATAGAACATTTAACTTTTACATTTACAATAAACATTTAGGTAGAACATTTAACTTTTACATTCAGAATAAACATTTAGATAGAACATTTAACTTTTACATTTAGATAGAACATTTAACTTTTAAATTTTGAATTAATATTTCGATAGAACATTTAACTTTTACATTTAGATAGAACATTTAACTTTTACATTCAGAATAAACATTTAGATAGAACATTTAACTTTTACATTGAGGATAGACATTTAGATAGAACATTTAACTTTTACATTTAGATAGAACATTTAACATTTACATTCAGAATAGACATTTACATAGAACATTTAACTTTTACATTCAAATACACATTTAGACAGAACCTCTAACTTTTACATTCAGATAGAACATTTAACTTTTACACTTAGATAGAACATTTAACTTTTACATTTTCATAGAACATTTAGCTTTTAGATTTTCATAGAACATTTAGATAGAACATTTAACTTTTACACTTACAACATTTAACTTTTACACTTAGATAGAACATTTAACTTTAACATTCAGATAAAAAATTGAACTTTTAAAATTATATAGAACATTTAACTTTTACATTAAGAATAAACATTCAGATAGAACATTTAACTTTTACACTTAGATAGAACATTTAACTTTTACATTTTCATAGAACATTTAGATAGAACATTTAACTTTTAGATTTTCATAGAACATTTAGATAGAACATTTAGCTTTTAGATTTTCATAGAACATTTAGATAGAACATTTAACTTTTACACTTACAACATTTAACTTTTACACTTAGATAGAACATTTAACTTTAACATTCAGATAAAACATTGAACTTTTAAAATTATACAGAACATTTAACTTTTACATTTAGAATAAACATTTTGATAGAACATTTAACTTTTACATTCAGAATAAACATTTAGATAAAAAATTGAACTTTTAAAATTATATAGAACATTTAACTTTTACATTAAGAATAAACATTCAGATAGAACATTTAACTTTTACACTTAGATAGAACATTTAACTTTTACATTTTCATAGAACATATAGATAGAACATTTAACTTTTAGATTTTCATAGAACATTTAGATAGAACATTTAACTTTTACACTTAGATAGAACATTTAACTTTAACATTCAGATAAAACATTGAACTTTTAAAATTATATAGAACATTTTACTTTTACATTTAGAATAAACATTTTGATAGAACATTTAACTTTTACATTCAGAATAAACATTTAGATAGAACATTTAACTTTTACATTTACAATAAACATTTAGGTAGAACATTTAACTTTTACATTCAGAATAAACATTTAGATAGAACATTTAACTTTTACATTTAGATAGAACATTTAACTTTCAAATTTCGAATTAATATTTAGATAGAACATTTAACTTTTACATTTAGATAGAACATTTAACTTTTACATTCAGAATAAACATTTAGATAGAACATTTAACTTTTACATTGAGGATAGACATTTAGATAGAACATTTAACTTTTACATTTAGATAGAACATTTAACATTTACATTCAGAATAAACATTTAGATAGAACATTTAACTTTTACATTTAGATAGAACATTTAACATTTACATTCAGAATAAACATTTAGATAGAACATTTAACTTTTACATTTAGATAGAACATTTAACTTTTAAATTTTGAATTAATATTTCGATAGAACATTTAACTTTTACATTTAGATAGAACATTTAACTTTTACATTCAGAATAAACATTTAGATAGAACATTTAACTTTTACATTGAGGATAGACATTTAGATAGAACATTTAACTTTTACATTTAGATAGAACATTTAACATTTACATTCAGAATAGACATTTACATAGAACATTTAACTTTTACATTCAAATACACATTTAGACAGAACCTCTAACTTTTACATTCAGATAGAACATTTAACTTTTACACTTAGATAGAACATTTAACTTTTACATTTTCATAGAACATTTAGCTTTTAGATTTTCATAGAACATTTAGATAGAACATTTAACTTTTACACTAACAACATTTAACTTTTACACTTAGATAGAACATTTAACTTTTACATTTTCATAGAACATTTAGATAGAACATTTAACTTTTAGATTTTCATAGAACATTTAGATAGAACATTTAACTTTTACACTTAGATAGAACATTTAACTTTTACACTTAGATAGAACATTTAACTTTAACATTCAGATAAAAAATTGAACTTTTAAAATTATATAGAACATTTAACTTTTACATTAAGAATAAACATTCAGATAGAACATTTAACTTTTACACTTAGATGGAACATTTAACTTTTACATTTTCATAGAACATTTAGATAGAACATTTAACTTTTAAATTTCGAATTAATATTTAGATAGAACATTTAACTTTTACATTTAGATAGAACATTTAACTTTTACATTCAGAATAAACATTTAGATAGAACATTTAACTTTTACATTGAGGATAGACATTTAGATAGAACATTTAACTTTTACATTTAGATAGAACATTTAACATTTACATTCAGAATAGACATTTACATAGAACATTTAACTTTTACATTCAAATACACATTTAGACAGAACCTCTAACTTTTACATTCAGATAGAACATTTAACTTTTACACTTAGATAGAACATTTAACTTTTACATTTTCATAGAACATTTAGCTTTTAGATTTTCATAGAACATTTAGATAGAACATTTAACTTTTACACTAACAACATTTAACTTTTACACTTAGAACATTTAACTTTTACATTTTCATAGAACATTTAGATAGAACATTTAACTTTTAGATTTTCATAGAACATTTAGATAGAACATTTAACTTTTACACTTAGATAGAACATTTAACTTTTACACTTAGATAGAACATTTAACTTTAACATTCAGATAAAAAAATTGAACTTTTAAAATTATATAGAACATTTAACTTTTACATTAAGAATAAACATTCAGATAGAACATTTAACTTTTACACTTAGATAGAACATTTAACTTTTACATTTTCATAGAACATTTAGATAGAACATTTAGCTTTTAGATTTTCATAGAACATTTAGATAGAACATTTAACTTTTACACTTACAACATTTAACTTTTACACTTAGATAGAACATTTAACTTTAACATTCAGATAAAACATTGAACTTTTAAAATTATATAGAACATTTAACTTTTACATTTAGAATAAACATTTCGATAGAACATTTAACTTTTACATTCAGAATAAACATTTAGATAAAAAATTGAACTTTTAAAATTATATAGAACATTT
The DNA here is from genome assembly GCF_933228915.1 of Telmatherina bonti. Taxonomy (NCBI): domain Eukaryota; kingdom Metazoa; phylum Chordata; class Actinopteri; order Atheriniformes; family Telmatherinidae; genus Telmatherina; species Telmatherina bonti. Next base: position 2,779,631 of record NC_136633.1, read on the forward strand.
AACTTTTACATTAAGAATAAACATTCAGATAGAACATTTAACTTTTACACTTAGATAGAACATTTAACTTTTACATTTTCATAGAACATTTAGATAGAACATTTAACTTTTAGATTTTAATAGAACATTTAGATAGAACATTTAACTTTTACACTTAGATAGAACATTTAACTTTAACATTCAGATAAAACATTGAACTTTTAAAATTATATAGAACATTTTACTTTTACATTTAGAATAAACATTTTGATAGAACATTTAACTTTTACATTCAGAATAAACATTTAGATAGAACATTTAACTTTTACATTTACAATAAACATTTAGGTAGAACATTTAACTTTTACATTCAGAATAAACATTTAGATAGAACATTTAACTTTTACATTTAGATAGAACATTTAACTTTTAAATTTCGAATTAATATTTAGATAGAACATTTAACTTTTACATTTAGATAGAACATTTAACTTTTACATTCAGAATAAACATTTAGATAGAACATTTAACTTTTACATTGAGGATAGACATTTAGATAGAACATTTAACTTTTACATTTAGATAGAACATTTAACATTTACATTCAGAATAAACATTTAGATAGAACATTTAACTTTTACATTTACAATAAACATTTAGGTAGAACATTTAACTTTTACATTCAGAATAAACATTTAGATAGAACATTTAACTTTTACATTTAGATAGAACATTTAACTTTTAAATTTTGAATTAATATTTCGATAGAACATTTAACTTTTACATTTAGATAGAACATTTAACTTTTACATTCAGAATAAACATTTAGATAGAACATTTAACTTTTACATTGAGGATAGACATTTAGATAGAACATTTAACTTTTACATTTAGATAGAACATTTAACATTTACATTCAGAATAGACATTTACATAGAACATTTAACTTTTACATTCAAATACACATTTAGACAGAACCTCTAACTTTTACATTCAGATAGAACATTTAACTTTTACACTTAGATAGAACATTTAACTTTTACATTTTCATAGAACATTTAGCTTTTAGATTTTCATAGAACATTTAGATAGAACATTTAACTTTTACACTAACAACATTTAACTTTTACACTTAGATAGAACATTTAACTTTTACATTTTCATAGAACATTTAGATAGAACATTTAACTTTTAGATTTTCATAGAACATTTAGATAGGACATTTAACTTTTACACTTAGATAGAACATTTAACTTTTACACTTAGATAGAACATTTAACTTTAACATTCAGATAAAAAATTGAACTTTTAAAATTATATAGAACATTTAACTTTTACATTAAGAATAAACATTCAGATAGAACATTTAACTTTTACACTTAGATGGAACATTTAACTTTTACATTTAGATAGAACATTTAACTTTTACATTCAGAATAAACATTTAGATAGAACATTTAACTTTTACATTGAGGATAGACATTTAGATAGAACATTTAACTTTTACATTTAGATAGAACATTTAACATTTACATTCAGAATAGACATTTACATAGAACATTTAACTTTTACATTCAAATACACATTTAGACAGAACCTCTAACTTTTACATTCAGATAGAACATTTAACTTTTACACTTAGATAGAACATTTAACTTTTACATTTTCATAGAACATTTAGCTTTTAGATTTTCATAGAACATTTAGATAGAACATTTAACTTTTACACTAACAACATTTAACTTTTACACTTAGATAGAACATTTAACTTTTACATTTTCATAGAACATTTAGATAGAACATTTAACTTTTAGATTTTCATAGAACATTTAGATAGAACATTTAACTTTTACACTTAGATAGAACATTTAACTTTTACACTTAGATAGAACATTTAACTTTAACATTCAGATAAAAAATTGAACTTTTAAAATTATATAGAACATTTAACTTTTACATTAAGAATAAACATTCAGATAGAACATTTAACTTTTACACTTAGATGGAACATTTAACTTTTACATTTTCATAGAACATTTAGATAGAACATTTAACTTTTAAATTTCGAATTAATATTTAGATAGAACATTTAACTTTTACATTTAGATAGAACATTTAACTTTTACATTCAGAATAAACATTTAGATAGAACATTTAACTTTTACATTGAGGATAGACATTTAGATAGAACATTTAACTTTTACATTTAGATAGAACATTTAACATTTACATTCAGAATAGACATTTACATAGAACATTTAACTTTTACATTCAAATACACATTTAGACAGAACCTCTAACTTTTACATTCAGATAGAACATTTAACTTTTACACTTAGATAGAACATTTAACTTTTACATTTTCATAGAACATTTAGCTTTTAGATTTTCATAGAACATTTAGATAGAACATTTAACTTTTACACTAACAACATTTAACTTTTACACTTAGAACATTTAACTTTTACATTTTCATAGAACATTTAGATAGAACATTTAACTTTTAGATTTTCATAGAACATTTAGATAGAACATTTAACTTTTACACTTAGATAGAACATTTAACTTTTACACTTAGATAGAACATTTAACTTTAACATTCAGATAAAAAAATTGAACTTTTAAAATTATATAGAACATTTAACTTTTACATTAAGAATAAACATTCAGATAGAACATTTAACTTTTACACTTAGATAGAACATTTAACTTTTACATTTTCATAGAACATTTAGATAGAACATTTAGCTTTTAGATTTTCATAGAACATTTAGATAGAACATTTAACTTTTACACTTACAACATTTAACTTTTACACTTAGATAGAACATTTAACTTTAACATTCAGATAAAACATTGAACTTTTAAAATTATATAGAACATTTAACTTTTACATTTAGAATAAACATTTCGATAGAACATTTAACTTTTACATTCAGAATAAACATTTAGATAAAAAATTGAACTTTTAAAATTATATAGAACATTTAACTTTTACATTAAGAATAAACATTCAGATAGAACATTTAACTTTTACACTTAGATAGAACATTTAACTTTTACATTTTCATAGAACATTTAGATAGAACATTTAACTTTTAGATTTTAATAGAACATTTAGATAGAACATTTAACTTTTACACTTAGATAGAACATTTAACTTTAACATTCAGATAAAACATTGAACTTTTAAAATTATATAGAACATTTTACTTTTACATTTAGAATAAACATTTTGATAGAACATTTAACTTTTACATTCAGAATAAACATTTAGATAGAACATTTAACTTTTACATTTACAATAAACATTTAGGTAGAACATTTAACTTTTACATTCAGAATAAACATTTAGATAGAACATTTAACTTTTACATTTAGATAGAACATTTAACTTTTAAATTTCGAATTAATATTTAGATAGAACATTTAACTTTTACATTTAGATAGAACATTTAACTTTTACATTCAGAATAAACATTTAGATAGAACATTTAACTTTTACATTGAGGATAGACATTTAGATAGAACATTTAACTTTTACATTTAGATAGAACATTTAACATTTACATTCAGAATAAACATTTAGATAGAACATTTAACTTTTACATTTACAATAAACATTTAGGTAGAACATTTAACTTTTACATTCAGAATAAACATTTAGATAGAACATTTAACTTTTACATTTAGATAGAACATTTAACTTTTAAATTTTGAATTAATATTTCGATAGAACATTTAACTTTTACATTTAGATAGAACATTTAACTTTTACATTCAGAATAAACATTTAGATAGAACATTTAACTTTTACATTGAGGATAGACATTTAGATAGAACATTTAACTTTTACATTTAGATAGAACATTTAACATTTACATTCAGAATAGACATTTACATAGAACATTTAACTTTTACATTCAAATACACATTTAGACAGAACCTCTAACTTTTACATTCAGATAGAACATTTAACTTTTACACTTAGATAGAACATTTAACTTTTACATTTTCATAGAACATTTAGCTTTTAGATTTTCATAGAACATTTAGATAGAACATTTAACTTTTACACTAACAACATTTAACTTTTACACTTAGATAGAACATTTAACTTTTACATTTTCATAGAACATTTAGATAGAACATTTAACTTTTAGATTTTCATAGAACATTTAGATAGGACATTTAACTTTTACACTTAGATAGAACATTTAACTTTTACACTTAGATAGAACATTTAACTTTAACATTCAGATAAAAAATTGAACTTTTAAAATTATATAGAACATTTAACTTTTACATTAAGAATAAACATTCAGATAGAACATTTAACTTTTACACTTAGATGGAACATTTAACTTTTACATTTTCATAGAACATTTAGATAGAACATTTAACTTTTAAATTTCGAATTAATATTTAGATAGAACATTTAACTTTTACATTTAGATAGAACATTTAACTTTTACATTCAGAATAAACATTTAGATAGAACATTTAACTTTTACATTTAGATAGAACATTTAACATTTACATTCAGAATAGACATTTACATAGAACATTTAACTTTTACATTCAAATACACATTTAGACAGAACCTCTAACTTTTACATTCAGATAGAACATTTAACTTTTACACTTAGATAGAACATTTAACTTTTACATTTTCATAGAACATTTAGCTTTTAGATTTTCATAGAACATTTAGATAGAACATTTAACTTTTACACTAACAACATTTAACTTTTACACTTAGATAGAACATTTAACTTTTAGATTTTCATAGAACATTTAGATAGAACATTTAACTTTTAGATTTTCATAGAACATTTAGATAGAACATTTAACTTTTACACTTAGATAGAACATTTAACTTTTACACTTAGATAGAACATTTAACTTTAACATTCAGATAAAAAATTGAACTTTTAAAATTATATAGAACATTTAACTTTTACATTAAGAATAAACATTCAGATAGAACATTTAACTTTTACACTTAGATAGAACATTTAACTTTTACATTTTCATAGAACATTTAGATAGAACATTTAGCTTTTAGATTTTCATAGAACATTTAGATAGAACATTTAACTTTTACACTTAGATAGAACATTTAACTTTTACATTTTCATAGAACATTTAGATAGAACATTTAGCTTTTAGATTTTCATAGAACATTTAGATAGAACATTTAACTTTTACACTTACAACATTTAACTTTTACACTTAGATAGAACATTTAACTTTAACATTCAGATAAAACATTGAACTTTTAAAATTATACAGAACATTCAACTTTTACATTTAGAATAAACATTTTGATAGAACATTTAACTTTTACATTCAGAATAAACATTTAGATAAAAAATTGAACTTTTAAAATTATATAGAACATTTAACTTTAACATTCAGATAAAAAATTGAACTTTTAAAATTATATAGAACATTTAACTTTTACATTAAGAATAAACATTCAGATAGAACATTTAACTTTTACACTTAGATGGAACATTTAACTTTTACATTTTCATAGAACATTTAGATAGAACATTTAACTTTTAAATTTCGAATTAATATTTAGATAGAACATTTAACTTTTACATTTAGATAGAACATTTAACTTTTACATTCAGAATAAACATTTAGATAGAACATTTAACTTTTACATTTAGATAGAACATTTAACATTTACATTCAGAATAGACATTTACATAGAACATTTAACTTTTACATTCAAATACACATTTAGACAGAACCTCTAACTTTTACATTCAGATAGAACATTTAACTTTTACACTTAGATAGAACATTTAACTTTTACATTTTCATAGAACATTTAGCTTTTAGATTTTCATAGAACATTTAGATAGAACATTTAACTTTTACACTAACAACATTTAACTTTTACACTTAGATAGAACATTTAACTTTTAGATTTTCATAGAACATTTAGATAGAACATTTAACTTTTAGATTTTCATAGAACATTTAGATAGAACATTTAACTTTTACACTTAGATAGAACATTTAACTTTTACACTTAGATAGAACATTTAACTTTAACATTCAGATAAAAAATTGAACTTTTAAAATTATATAGAACATTTAACTTTTACATTAAGAATAAACATTCAGATAGAACATTTAACTTTTACACTTAGATAGAACATTTAACTTTTACATTTTCATAGAACATTTAGATAGAACATTTAGCTTTTAGATTTTCATAGAACATTTAGATAGAACATTTAACTTTTACACTTAGATAGAACATTTAACTTTTACATTTTCATAGAACATTTAGATAGAACATTTAGCTTTTAGATTTTCATAGAACATTTAGATAGAACATTTAACTTTTACACTTACAACATTTAACTTTTACACTTAGATAGAACATTTAACTTTAACATTCAGATAAAACATTGAACTTTTAAAATTATACAGAACATTCAACTTTTACATTTAGAATAAACATTTTGATAGAACATTTAACTTTTACATTCAGAATAAACATTTAGATAAAAAATTGAACTTTTAAAATTATATAGAACATTTAACTTTTACATTAAGAATAAACATTCAGATAGAACATTTAACTTTTACACTTAGATAGAACATTTAACTTTCACATTTTCATAGAACATATAGATAGAACATTTAACTTTTAGATTTTCATAGAACATTTAGATAGAACATTTAACTTTTACACTTAGATAGAACATTTAACTTTAACATTCAGATAAAACATTGAACTTTTAAAATTATATAGAACATTTTACTTTTACATTTAGAATAAACATTTTGATAGAACATTTAACTTTTACATTCAGAATAAACATTTAGATAGAACATTTAACTTTTACATTTACAATAAACATTTAGGTAGAACATTTAACTTTTACATTCAGAATAAACATTTAGATAGAACATTTAACTTTTACATTTAGATAGAACATTTAACTTTTAAATTTCGAATTAATATTTAGATAGAACATTTAACTTTTACATTTAGATAGAACATTTAACTTTTACATTCAGAATAAACATTTAGATAGAACATTTAACTTTTACATTGAGGATAGACATTTAGATAGAACATTTAACTTTTACATTTAGATAGAACATTTAACATTTACATTCAGAATAGACATTTACATAGAACATTTAACTTTTACATTCAAATACACATTTAGACAGAACCTCTAACTTTTACATTCAGATAGAACATTTAACTTTTACACTTAGATAGAACATTTAACTTTTACATTTTCATAGAACATTTAGCTTTTAGATTTTCATAGAACATTTAGATAGAACATTTAACTTTTACACTTACAACATTTAACTTTTACACTTAGATAGAACATTTAACTTTAACATTCAGATAAAAAATTGAACTTTTAAAATTATATAGAACATTTAACTTTTACATTAAGAATAAACATTCAGATAGAACATTTAACTTTTACACTTAGATAGAACATTTAACTTTTACATTTTCATAGAACATTTAGATAGAACATTTAACTTTTAGATTTTCATAGAACATTTAGATAGAACATTTAGCTTTTAGATTTTCATAGAACATTTAGATAGAACATTTAACTTTTACACTTACAACATTTAACTTTTACACTTAGATAGAACATTTAACTTTAACATTCAGATAAAACATTGAACTTTTAAAATTATACAGAACATTTAACTTTTACATTTAGAATAAACATTTTGATAGAACATTTAACTTTTACATTCAGAATAAACATTTAGATAAAAAATTGAACTTTTAAAATTATATAGAACATTTAACTTTTACATTAAGAATAAACATTCAGATAGAACATTTAACTTTTACACTTAGATAGAACATTTAACTTTTACATTTTCATAGAACATATAGATAGAACATTTAACTTTTAGATTTTCATAGAACATTTAGATAGAACATTTAACTTTTACACTTAGATAGAACATTTAACTTTAACATTCAGATAAAACATTGAACTTTTAAAATTATATAGAACATTTTACTTTTACATTTAGAATAAACATTTTGATAGAACATTTAACTTTTACATTCAGAATAAACATTTAGATAGAACATTTAACTTTTACATTTACAATAAACATTTAGGTAGAATATTTAACTTTTACATTCAGAATAAACATTTAGATAGAACATTTAACTTTTACATTTAGATAGAACATTTAACTTTCAAATTTCGAATTAATATTTAGATAGAACATTTAACTTTTACATTTAGATAGAACATTTAACTTTTACATTCAGAATAAACATTTAGATAGAACATTTAACTTTTACATTGAGGATAGACATTTAGATAGAACATTTAACTTTTACATTTAGATAGAACATTTAACATTTACATTCAGAATAAACATTTAGATAGAACATTTAACTTTTACATTTACAATAAACATTTAGGTAGAACATTTAACTTTTACATTCAGAATAAACATTTAGATAGAACATTTAACTTTTACATTTAGATAGAACATTTAACTTTTAAATTTTGAATTAATATTTCGATAGAACATTTAACTTTTACATTTAGATAGAACATTTAACTTTTACATTCAGAATAAACATTTAGATAGAACATTTAACTTTTACATTGAGGATAGACATTTAGATAGAACATTTAACTTTTACATTTAGATAGAACATTTAACATTTACATTCAGAATAGACATTTACATAGAACATTTAACTTTTACATTCAAATACACATTTAGACAGAACCTCTAACTTTTACATTCAGATAGAACATTTAACTTTTACACTTAGATAGAACATTTAACTTTTACATTTTCATAGAACATTTAGCTTTTAGATTTTCATAGAACATTTAGATAGAACATTTAACTTTTACACTAACAACATTTAACTTTTACACTTAGATAGAACATTTAACTTTTACATTTTCATAGAACATTTAGATAGAACATTTAACTTTTAGATTTTCATAGAACATTTAGATAGAACATTTAACTTTTACACTTAGATAGAACATTTAACTTTTACACTTAGATAGAACATTTAACTTTAACATTCAGATAAAAAATTGAACTTTTAAAATTATATAGAACATTTAACTTTTACATTAAGAATAAACATTCAGATAGAACATTTAACTTTTACACTTAGATGGAACATTTAACTTTTACATTTTCATAGAACATTTAGATAGAACATTTAACTTTTAAATTTCGAATTAATATTTAGATAGAACATTTAACTTTTACATTTAGATAGAACATTTAACTTTTACATTCAGAATAAACATTTAGATAGAACATTTAACTTTTACATTGAGGATAGACATTTAGATAGAACATTTAACTTTTACATTTAGATAGAACATTTAACATTTACATTCAGAATAGACATTTACATAGAACATTTAACTTTTACATTCAAATACACATTTAGACAGAACCTCTAACTTTTACATTCAGATAGAACATTTAACTTTTACACTTAGATAGAACATTTAACTTTTACATTTTCATAGAACATTTAGCTTTTAGATTTTCATAGAACATTTAGATAGAACATTTAACTTTTACACTAACAACATTTAACTTTTACACTTAGATAGAACATTTAACTTTTACATTTTCATAGAACATTTAGATAGAACATTTAACTTTTAGATTTTCATAGAACATTTAGATAGAACATTTAACTTTTACACTTAGATAGAACATTTAACTTTCACATTTTCATAGAACATATAGATAGAACATTTAACTTTTAGATTTTCATAGAACATTTAGATAGAACATTTAACTTTTACACTTAGAACATTTAACTTTAACATTCAGATAAAACATTGAACTTTTAAAATTATATAGAACATTTTACTTTTACATTTAGAATAAACATTTTGATAGAACATTTAACTTTTACATTCAGAATAAACATTTAGATAGAACATTTAACTTTTACATTTACAATAAACATTTAGGTAGAACATTTAACTTTTACATTCAGAATAAACATTTAGATAGAACATTTAACTTTTACATTTAGATAGAACATTTAACTTTTAAATTTCGAATTAATATTTAGATAGAACATTTAACTTTTACATTTAGATAGAACATTTAACTTTTACATTCAGAATAAACATTTAGATAGAACATTTAACTTTTACATTGAGGATAGACATTTAGATAGAACATTTAACTTTTACATTTAGATAGAACATTTAACATTTACATTCAGAATAGACATTTACATAGAACATTTAACTTTTACATTCAAATACACATTTAGACAGAACCTCTAACTTTTACATTCAGATAGAACATTTAACTTTTACACTTAGATAGAACATTTAACTTTTACATTTTCATAGAACATTTAGCTTTTAGATTTTCATAGAACATTTAGATAGAACATTTAACTTTTACACTTACATTTAACTTTTACACTTAGATAGAACATTTAACTTTAACATTCAGATAAAAAATTGAACTTTTAAAATTATATAGAACATTTAACTTTTACATTAAGAATAAACATTCAGATAGAACATTTAACTTTTACACTTAGATAGAACATTTAACTTTTACATTTTCATAGAACATTTAGATAGAACATTTAACTTTTAGATTTTCATAGAACATTTAGATAGAACATTTAGCTTTTAGATTTTCATAGAACATTTAGATAGAACATTTAACTTTTACACTTACAACATTTAACTTTTACACTTAGATAGAACATTTAACTTTAACATTCAGATAAAACATTGAACTTTTAAAATTATACAGAACATTTAACTTTTACATTTAGAATAAACATTTTGATAGAACATTTAACTTTTACATTCAGAATAAACATTTAGATAAAAAATTGAACTTTTAAAATTATATAGAACATTTAACTTTTACATTAAGAATAAACATTCAGATAGAACATTTAACTTTTACACTTAGATAGAACATTTAACTTTTACATTTTCATAGAACATATAGATAGAACATTTAACTTTTAGATTTTCATAGAACATTTAGATAGAACATTTAACTTTTACACTTAGATAGAACATTTAACTTTAACATTCAGATAAAACATTGAACTTTTAAAATTATATAGAACATTTTACTTTTACATTTAGAATAAACATTTTGATAGAACATTTAACTTTTACATTCAGAATAAACATTTAGATAGAACATTTAACTTTTACATTTACAATAAACATTTAGGTAGAACATTTAACTTTTACATTCAGAATAAACATTTAGATAGAACATTTAACTTTTACATTTAGATAGAACATTTAACTTTCAAATTTCGAATTAATATTTAGATAGAACATTTAACTTTTACATTTAGATAGAACATTTAACTTTTACATTCAGAATAAACATTTAGATAGAACATTTAACTTTTACATTGAGGATAGACATTTAGATAGAACATTTAACTTTTACATTTAGATAGAACATTTAACATTTACATTCAGAATAAACATTTAGATAGAACATTTAACTTTTACATTTACAATAAACATTTAGGTAGAACATTTAACTTTTACATTCAGAATAAACATTTAGATAGAACATTTAACTTTTACATTTAGATAGAACATTTAACTTTTAAATTTTGAATTAATATTTCGATAGAACATTTAACTTTTACATTTAGATAGAACATTTAACTTTTACATTCAGAATAAACATTTAGATAGAACATTTAACTTTTACATTGAGGATAGACATTTAGATAGAACATTTAACTTTTACATTTAGATAGAACATTTAACATTTACATTCAGAATAGACATTTACATAGAACATTTAACTTTTACATTCAAATACACATTTAGACAGAACCTCTAACTTTTACATTCAGATAGAACATTTAACTTTTACACTTAGATAGAACATTTAACTTTTACATTTTCATAGAACATTTAGCTTTTAGATTTTCATAGAACATTTAGATAGAACATTTAACTTTTACACTAACAACATTTAACTTTTACACTTAGATAGAACATTTAACTTTTACATTTTCATAGAACATTTAGATAGAACATTTAACTTTTAGATTTTCATAGAACATTTAGATAGAACATTTAACTTTTACACTTAGATAGAACATTTAACTTTTACACTTAGATAGAACATTTAACTTTAACATTCAGATAAAAAATTGAACTTTTAAAATTATATAGAACATTTAACTTTTACATTAAGAATAAACATTCAGATAGAACATTTAACTTTTACACTTAGATGGAACATTTAACTTTTACATTTTCATAGAACATTTAGATAGAACATTTAACTTTTAAATTTCGAATTAATATTTAGATAGAACATTTAACTTTTACATTTAGATAGAACATTTAACTTTTACATTCAGAATAAACATTTAGATAGAACATTTAACTTTTACATTGAGGATAGACATTTAGATAGAACATTTAACTTTTACATTTAGATAGAACATTTAACATTTACATTCAGAATAGACATTTACATAGAACATTTAACTTTTACATTCAAATACACATTTAGACAGAACCTCTAACTTTTACATTCAGATAGAACATTTAACTTTTACACTTAGATAGAACATTTAACTTTTACATTTTCATAGAACATTTAGCTTTTAGATTTTCATAGAACATTTAGATAGAACATTTAACTTTTACACTAACAACATTTAACTTTTACACTTAGATAGAACATTTAACTTTTACATTTTCATAGAACATTTAGATAGAACATTTAACTTTTAGATTTTCATAGAACATTTAGATAGAACATTTAACTTTTACACTTAGATAGAACATTTAACTTTCACATTTTCATAGAACATATAGGTAGAACATTTAACTTTTAGATTTTCATAGAACATTTAGATAGAACATTTAACTTTTACACTTAGAACATTTAACTTTAACATTCAGATAAAACATTGAACTTTTAAAATTATATAGAACATTTTACTTTTACATTTAGAATAAACATTTTGATAGAACATTTAACTTTTACATTCAGAATAAACATTTAGATAGAACATTTAACTTTTACATTTACAATAAACATTTAGGTAGAACATTTAACTTTTACATTCAGAATAAACATTTAGATAGAACATTTAACTTTTACATTTAGATAGAACATTTAACTTTTAAATTTCGAATTAATATTTAGATAGAACATTTAACTTTTACATTTAGATAGAACATTTAACTTTTACATTCAGAATAAACATTTAGATAGAACATTTAACTTTTACATTGAGGATAGACATTTAGATAGAACATTTAACTTTTACATTTAGATAGAACATTTAACATTACATTCAGAATAGACATTTACATAGAACATTTAACTTTTACATTCAAATACACATTTAGACAGAACCTCTAACTTTTACATTCAGATAGAACATTTAACTTTTACACTTAGATAGAACATTTAACTTTTACATTTTCATAGAACATTTAGCTTTTAGATTTTCATAGAACATTTAGATAGAACATTTAACTTTTACACTTACAACATTTAACTTTTACACTTAGATAGAACATTTAACTTTAACATTCAGATAAAAAATTGAACTTTTAAAATTATATAGAACATTTAACTTTTACATTAAGAATAAACATTCAGATAGAACATTTAACTTTTACACTTAGATAGAACATTTAACTTTTACATTTTCATAGAACATTTAGATAGAACATTTAACTTTTAGATTTTCATAGAACATTTAGATAGAACATTTAGCTTTTAGATTTTCATAGAACATTTAGATAGAACATTTAACTTTTTCACTTACAACATTTAACTTTTACACTTAGATAGAACATTTAACTTTAACATTCAGATAAAACATTGAACTTTTAAAATTATACAGAACATTTAACTTTTACATTTAGAATAAACATTTTGATAGAACATTTAACTTTTACATTCAGAATAAACATTTAGATAAAAAATTGAACTTTTAAAATTATATAGAACATTTAACTTTTACATTAAGAATAAACATTCAGATAGAACCTTTAACTTTTACACTTAGATAGAACATTTAACTTTTAGATTTTCATAGAACATATAGATAGAACATTTAACTTTTAGATTTTCATAGAACATTTAGATAGAACATTTAACTTTTACACTTAGATAGAACATTTAACTTTAACATTCAGATAAAACATTGAACTTTTAAAATTATATAGAACATTTTACTTTTACATTTAGAATAAACATTTTGATAGAACATTTAACTTTTACATTCAGAATAAACATTTAGATAGAACATTTAACTTTTACATTTACAATAAACATTTAGGTAGAACATTTAACTTTTACATTCAGAATAAACATTTAGATAGAACATTTAACTTTTACATTTAGATAGAACATTTAACTTTCAAATTTCGAATTAATATTTAGATAGAACATTTAACTTTTACATTTAGATAGAACATTTAACTTTTACATTCAGAATAAACATTTAGATAGAACATTTAACTTTTACATTGAGGATAGACATTTAGATAGAACATTTAACTTTTACATTTAGATAGAACATTTAACATTTACATTCAGAATAAACATTTAGATAGAACATTTAACTTTTACATTTACAATAAACATTTAGGTAGAACATTTAACTTTTACATTCAGAATAAACATTTAGATAGAACATTTAACTTTTACATTTAGATAGAACATTTAACTTTTAAATTTTGAATTAATATTTCGATAGAACATTTAACTTTTACATTTAGATAGAACATTTAACTTTTACATTCAGAATAAACATTTAGATAGAACATTTAACTTTTACATTGAGGATAGACATTTAGATAGAACATTTAACTTTTACATTTAGATAGAACATTTAACATTTACATTCAGAATAGACATTTACATAGAACATTTAACTTTTACATTCAAATACACATTTAGACAGAACCTCTAACTTTTACATTCAGATAGAACATTTAACTTTTACACTTAGATAGAACATTTAACTTTTACATTTTCATAGAACATTTAGCTTTTAGATTTTCATAGAACATTTAGATAGAACATTTAACTTTTACACTAACAACATTTAACTTTTACACTTAGATAGAACATTTAACTTTTACATTTTCATAGAACATTTAGATAGAACATTTAACTTTTAGATTTTCATAGAACATTTAGATAGAACATTTAACTTTTACACTTAGATAGAACATTTAACTTTTACACTTAGATAGAACATTTAACTTTAACATTCAGACAAAAAATTGAACTTTTAAAATTATATAGAACATTTAACTTTTACATTAAGAATAAACATTCAGATAGAACATTTAACTTTTACACTTAGATGGAACATTTAACTTTTACATTTTCATAGAACATTTAGATAGAACATTTAACTTTTAAATTTCGAATTAATATTTAGATAGAACATTTAACTTTTACATTTAGATAGAACATTTAACTTTTACATTCAGAATAAACATTTAGATAGAACATTTAACTTTTACATTGAGGATAGACATTTAGATAGAACATTTAACTTTTACATTTAGATAGAACATTTAACATTTACATTCAGAATAGACATTTACATAGAACATTTAACTTTTACATTCAAATACACATTTAGACAGAACCTCTAACTTTTACATTCAGATAGAACATTTAACTTTTACACTTAGATAGAACATTTAACTTTTACATTTTCATAGAACATTTAGCTTTTAGATTTTCATAGAACATTTAGATAGAACATTTAACTTTTACACTAACAACATTTAACTTTTACACTTAGAACATTTAACTTTTACATTTTCATAGAACATTTAGATAGAACATTTAACTTTTAGATTTTCATAGAACATTTAGATAGAACATTTAACTTTTACACTTAGATAGAACATTTAACTTTTACACTTAGATAGAACATTTAACTTTAACATTCAGATAAAAAATTGAACTTTTAAAATTATATAGAACATTTAACTTTTACATTAAGAATAAACATTTAGATAGAACATTTAACTTTTACATTTACAATAAACATTTAGGTAGAACATTTAACTTTTACATTCAGAATAAACATTTAGATAGAACATTTAACTTTTACATTTAGATAGAACATTTAACTTTCAAATTTCGAATTAATATTTAGATAGAACATTTAACTTTTACATTTAGATAGAACATTTAACTTTTACATTCAGAATAAACATTTAGATAGAACATTTAACTTTTACATTGAGGATAGACATTTAGATAGAACATTTAACTTTTACATTTAGATAGAACATTTAACATTTACATTCAGAATAAACATTTAGATAGAACATTTAACTTTTACATTTACAATAAACATTTAGGTAGAACATTTAACTTTTACATTCAGAATAAACATTTAGATAGAACATTTAACTTTTACATTTAGATAGAACATTTAACTTTTAAATTTTGAATTAATATTTCGATAGAACATTTAACTTTTACATTTAGATAGAACATTTAACTTTTACATTCAGAATAAACATTTAGATAGAACATTTAACTTTTACATTGAGGATAGACATTTAGATAGAACATTTAACTTTTACATTTAGATAGAACATTTAACATTTACATTCAGAATAGACATTTACATAGAACATTTAACTTTTACATTCAAATACACATTTAGACAGAACCTCTAACTTTTACATTCAGATAGAACATTTAACTTTTACACTTAGATAGAACATTTAACTTTTACATTTTCATAGAACATTTAGCTTTTAGATTTTCATAGAACATTTAGATAGAACATTTAACTTTTACACTAACAACATTTAACTTTTACACTTAGATAGAACATTTAACTTTTACATTTTCATAGAACATTTAGATAGAACATTTAACTTTTAGATTTTCATAGAACATTTAGATAGAACATTTAACTTTTACACTTAGATAGAACATTTAACTTTTACACTTAGATAGAACATTTAACTTTAACATTCAGATAAAAAATTGAACTTTTAAAATTATATAGAACATTTAACTTTTACATTAAGAATAAACATTCAGATAGAACATTTAACTTTTACACTTAGATGGAACATTTAACTTTTACATTTTCATAGAACATTTAGATAGAACATTTAACTTTTAAATTTCGAATTAATATTTAGATAGAACATTTAACTTTTACATTTAGATAGAACATTTAACTTTTACATTCAGAATAAACATTTAGATAGAACATTTAACTTTTACATTGAGGATAGACATTTAGATAGAACATTTAACTTTTACATTTAGATAGAACATTTAACATTTACATTCAGAATAGACATTTACATAGAACATTTAACTTTTACATTCAAATACACATTTAGACAGAACCTCTAACTTTTACATTCAGATAGAACATTTAACTTTTACACTTAGATAGAACATTTAACTTTTACATTTTCATAGAACATTTAGCTTTTAGATTTTCATAGAACATTTAGATAGAACATTTAACTTTTACACTAACAACATTTAACTTTTACACTTAGAACATTTAACTTTTACATTTTCATAGAACATTTAGATAGAACATTTAACTTTTAGATTTTCATAGAACATTTAGATAGAACATTTAACTTTTACACTTAGATAGAACATTTAACTTTTACACTTAGATAGAACATTTAACTTTAACATTCAGATAAAAAATTGAACTTTTAAAATTATATAGAACATTTAACTTTTACATTAAGAATAAACATTCAGATAGAACATTTAACTTTTACACTTAGATAGAACATTTAACTTTTACATTTTCATAGAACATTTAGATAGAACATTTAGCTTTTAGATTTTCATAGAACATTTAGATAGAACATTTAACTTTTACACTTACAACATTTAACTTTTACACTTAGATAGAACATTTAACTTTAACATTCAGATAAAACATTGAACTTTTAAAATTATACAGAACATTTAACTTTTACATTTAGAATAAACATTTTGATAGAACATTTAACTTTTACATTCAGAATAAACATTTAGATAAAAAATTGAACTTTTAAAATTATATAGAACATTTAACTTTTACATTAAGAATAAACATTCAGATAGAACATTTAACTTTTACACTTAGATAGAACATTTAACTTTCACATTTTCATAGAACATATAGATAGAACATTTAACTTTTAGATTTTCATAGAACATTTAGATAGAACATTTAACTTTTACACTTAGATAGAACATTTAACTTTAACATTCAGATAAAACATTGAACTTTTAAAATTATATAGAACATTTTACTTTTACATTTAGAATAAACATTTTGATAGAACATTTAACTTTTACATTCAGAATAAACATTTAGATAGAACATTTAACTTTTACATTTACAATAAACATTTAGGTAGAACATTTAACTTTTACATTCAGAATAAACATTTAGATAGAACATTTAACTTTTACATTTAGATAGAACATTTAACTTTTAAATTTCGAATTAATATTTAGATAGAACATTTAACTTTTACATTTAGATAGAACATTTAACTTTTACATTCAGAATAAACATTTAGATAGAACATTTAACTTTTACATTGAGGATAGACATTTAGATAGAACATTTAACTTTTACATTTAGATAGAACATTTAACATTTACATTCAGAATAGACATTTACATAGAACATTTAACTTTTACATTCAAATACACATTTAGACAGAACCTCTAACTTTTACATTCAGATAGAACATTTAACTTTTACACTTAGATAGAACATTTAACTTTTACATTTTCATAGAACATTTAGCTTTTAGATTTTCATATAACATTTAGATAGAACATTTAACTTTTACACTTACAACATTTAACTTTTACACTTAGATAGAACATTTAACTTTAACATTCAGATAAAAAATTGAACTTTTAAAATTATATAGAACATTTAACTTTTACATTAAGAATAAACATTCAGATAGAACATTTAACTTTTACACTTAGATAGAACATTTAACTTTTACATTTTCATAGAACATTTAGATAGAACATTTAACTTTTAGATTTTCATAGAACATTTAGATAGAACATTTAGCTTTTAGATTTTCATAGAACATTTAGATAGAACATTTAACTTTTACATTTAGATAGAACATTTAACTTTCAAATTTCGAATTAATATTTAGATAGAACATTTAACTTTTACATTTAGATAGAACATTTAACTTTTACATTCAGAATAAACATTTAGATAGAACATTTAACTTTTACATTGAGGATAGACATTTAGATAGAACATTTAACTTTTACATTTAGATAGAACATTTAACATTTACATTCAGAATAAACATTTAGATAGAACATTTAACTTTTACATTTACAATAAACATTTAGGTAGAACATTTAACTTTTACATTCAGAATAAACATTTAGATAGAACATTTAACTTTTACATTTAGATAGAACATTTAACTTTTAAATTTTGAATTAATATTTCGATAGAACATTTAACTTTTACATTTAGATAGAACATTTAACTTTTACATTCAGAATAAACATTTAGATAGAACATTTAACTTTTACATTGAGGATAGACATTTAGATAGAACATTTAACTTTTACATTTAGATAGAACATTTAACATTTACATTCAGAATAGACATTTACATAGAACATTTAACTTTTACATTCAAATACACATTTAGACAGAACCTCTAACTTTTACATTCAGATAGAACATTTAACTTTTACACTTAGATAGAACATTTAACTTTTACATTTTCATAGAACATTTAGCTTTTAGATTTTCATAGAACATTTAGATAGAACATTTAACTTTTACACTAACAACATTTAACTTTTACACTTAGATAGAACATTTAACTTTTACATTTTCATAGAACATTTAGATAGAACATTTAACTTTTAGATTTTCATAGAACATTTAGATAGAACATTTAACTTTTACACTTAGATAGAACATTTAACTTTTACACTTAGATAGAACATTTAACTTTAACATTCAGATAAAAAATTGAACTTTTAAAATTATATAGAACATTTAACTTTTACATTAAGAATAAACATTCAGATAGAACATTTAACTTTTACACTTAGATGGAACATTTAACTTTTACATTTTCATAGAACATTTAGATAGAACATTTAACTTTTAAATTTCGAATTAATATTTAGATAGAACATTTAACTTTTACATTTAGATAGAACATTTAACTTTTACATTCAGAATAAACATTTAGATAGAACATTTAACTTTTACATTGAGGATAGACATTTAGATAGAACATTTAACTTTTACATTTAGATAGAACATTTAACATTTACATTCAGAATAGACATTTACATAGAACATTTAACTTTTACATTCAAATACACATTTAGACAGAACCTCTAACTTTTACATTCAGATAGAACATTTAACTTTTACACTTAGATAGAACATTTAACTTTTACATTTTCATAGAACATTTAGCTTTTAGATTTTCATAGAACATTTAGATAGAACATTTAACTTTTACACTAACAACATTTAACTTTTACACTTAGAACATTTAACTTTTACATTTTCATAGAACATTTAGATAGAACATTTAACTTTTAGATTTTCATAGAACATTTAGATAGAACATTTAACTTTTACACTTAGATAGAACATTTAACTTTTACACTTAGATAGAACATTTAACTTTAACATTCAGATAAAAAATTGAACTTTTAAAATTATATAGAACATTTAACTTTTACATTAAGAATAAACATTCAGATAGAACATTTAACTTTTACACTTAGATAGAACATTTAACTTTTACATTTTCATAGAACATTTAGATAGAACATTTAGCTTTTAGATTTTCATAGAACATTTAGATAGAACATTTAACTTTTACACTTACAACATTTAACTTTTACACTTAGATAGAACATTTAACTTTAACATTCAGATAAAACATTGAACTTTTAAAATTATACAGAACATTTAACTTTTACATTTAGAATAAACATTTTGATAGAACATTTAACTTTTACATTCAGAATAAACATTTAGATAAAAAATTGAACTTTTAAAATTATATAGAACATTTAACTTTTACATTAAGAATAAACATTCAGATAGAACATTTAACTTTTACACTTAGATAGAACATTTAACTTTCACATTTTCATAGAACATATAGATAGAACATTTAACTTTTAGATTTTCATAGAACATTTAGATAGAACATTTAACTTTTACACTTAGATAGAACATTTAACTTTAACATTCAGATAAAACATTGAACTTTTAAAATTATATAGAACATTTTACTTTTACATTTAGAATAAACATTTTGATAGAACATTTAACTTTTACATTCAGAATAAACATTTAGATAGAACATTTAACTTTTACATTTACAATAAACATTTAGGTAGAACATTTAACTTTTACATTCAGAATAAACATTTAGATAGAACATTTAACTTTTACATTTAGATAGAACATTTAACTTTTAAATTTCGAATTAATATTTAGATAGAACATTTAACTTTTACATTTAGATAGAACATTTAACTTTTACATTCAGAATAAACATTTAGATAGAACATTTAACTTTTACATTGAGGATAGACATTTAGATAGAACATTTAACTTTTACATTTAGATAGAACATTTAACATTTACATTCAGAATAGACATTTACATAGAACATTTAACTTTTACATTCAAATACACATTTAGACAGAACCTCTAACTTTTACATTCAGATAGAACATTTAACTTTTACACTTAGATAGAACATTTAACTTTTACATTTTCATAGAACATTTAGCTTTTAGATTTTCATATAACATTTAGATAGAACATTTAACTTTTACACTTACAACATTTAACTTTTACACTTAGATAGAACATTTAACTTTAACATTCAGATAAAAAATTGAACTTTTAAAATTATATAGAACATTTAACTTTTACATTAAGAATAAACATTCAGATAGAACATTTAACTTTTACACTTAGATAGAACATTTAACTTTTACATTTTCATAGAACATTTAGATAGAACATTTAACTTTTAGATTTTCATAGAACATTTAGATAGAACATTTAGCTTTTAGATTTTCATAGAACATTTAGATAGAACATTTAACTTTTACACTTACAACATTTAACTTTTACACTTAGATAGAACATTTAACTTTAACATTCAGATAAAACATTGATCTTTTAAAATTATACAGAACATTTAACTTTTACATTTAGAATAAACATTTTGATAGAACATTTAACTTTTACATTCAGAATAAACATTTAGATAAAAAATTGAACTTTTAAAATTATATAGAACATTTAACTTTTACATTAAGAATAAACATTCAGATAGAACATTTAACTTTTACACTTAGATAGAACATTTAACTTTCACATTTTCATAGAACATATAGATAGAACATTTAACTTTTAGATTTTCATAGAACATTTAGATAGAACATTTAACTTTTACACTTAGATAGAACATTTAACTTTAACATTCAGATAAAACATTGAACTTTTAAAATTATATAGAACATTTTACTTTTACATTTAGAATAAACATTTTGATAGAACATTTAACTTTTACATTCAGAATAAACATTTAGATAGAACATTTAACTTTTACATTTACAATAAACATTTAGGTAGAACATTTAACTTTTACATTCAGAATAAACATTTAGATAGAACATTTAACTTTTACATTTAGATAGAACATTTAACTTTTAAATTTCGAATTAATATTTAGATAGAACATTTAACTTTTACATTTAGATAGAACATTTAACTTTTACATTCAGAATAAACATTTAGATAGAACATTTAACTTTTACATTGAGGATAGACATTTAGATAGAACATTTAACTTTTACATTTAGATAGAACATTTAACATTTACATTCAGAATAGACATTTACATAGAACATTTAACTTTTACATTCAAATACACATTTAGACAGAACCTCTAACTTTTACATTCAGATAGAACATTTAACTTTTACACTTAGATAGAACATTTAACTTTTACATTTTCATAGAACATTTAGCTTTTAGATTTTCATAGAACATTTAGATAGAACATTTAACTTTTACACTTACAACATTTAACTTTTACACTTAGATAGAACATTTAACTTTAACATTCAGATAAAAAATTGAACTTTTAAAATTATATAGAACATTTAACTTTTACATTAAGAATAAACATTCAGATAGAACATTTAACTTTTACACTTAGATAGAACATTTAACTTTTACATTTTCATAGAACATTTAGATAAAACATTTAACTTTTAGATTTTCATAGAACATTTAGATAGAACATTTAGCTTTTAGATTTTCATAGAACATTTAGATAGAACATTTAACTTTTACACTTACAACATTTAACTTTTACACTTAGATAGAACATTTAACTTTAACATTCAGATAAAACATTGAACTTTTAAAATTATACAGAACATTTAACTTTTACATTTAGAATAAACATTTTGATAGAACATTTAACTTTTACATTCAGAATAAACATTTAGATAAAAAATTGAACTTTTAAAATTATATAGAACATTTAACTTTTACATTAAGAATAAACATTCAGATAGAACATTTAACTTTTACACTTAGATAGAACATTTAACTTTTACATTTTCATAGAACATATAGATAGAACATTTAACTTTTAGATTTTCATAGAACATTTAGATAGAACATTTAACTTTTACACTTAGATAGAACATTTAACTTTAACATTCAGATAAAACATTGAACTTTTAAAATTATATAGAACATTTTACTTTTACATTTAGAATAAACATTTTGATAGAACATTTAACTTTTACATTCAGAATAAACATTTAGATAGAACATTTAACTTTTACATTTACAATAAACATTTAGGTAGAACATTTAACTTTTACATTCAGAATAAACATTTAGATAGAACATTTAACTTTTACATTTAGATAGAACATTTAACTTTTAAATTTCGAATTAATATTTAGATAGAACATTTAACTTTTACATTTAGATAGAACATTTAACTTTTACATTCAGAATAAACATTTAGATAGAACATTTAACTTTTACATTGAGGATAGACATTTAGATAGAACATTTAACTTTTACATTTAGATAGAACATTTAACATTTACATTCAGAATAGACATTTACATAGAACATTTAACTTTTACATTCAAATACACATTTAGACAGAACCTCTAACTTTTACATTCAGATAGAACATTTAACTTTTACACTTAGATAGAACATTTAACTTTTACATTTTCATAGAACATTTAGCTTTTAGATTTTCATAGAACATTTAGATAGAACATTTAACTTTTACACTTACAACATTTAACTTTTACACTTAGATAGAACATTTAACTTTAACATTCAGATAAAAAATTGAACTTTTAAAATTATATAGAACATTTAACTTTTACATTAAGAATAAACATTCAGATAGAACATTTAACTTTTACACTTAGATAGAACATTTAACTTTTACATTTTCATAGAACATTTAGATAGAACATTTAACTTTTAGATTTTCATAGAACATTTAGATAGAACATTTAGCTTTTAGATTTTCATAGAACATTTAGATAGAACATTTAACTTTTACACTTACAACATTTAACTTTTACACTTAGATAGAACATTTAACTTTAACATTCAGATAAAACATTGAACTTTTAAAATTATACAGAACATTTAACTTTTACATTTAGAATAAACATTTTGATAGAACATTTAACTTTTACATTCAGAATAAACATTTAGATAAAAAATTGAACTTTTAAAATTATATAGAACATTTAACTTTTACATTAAGAATAAACATTCAGATAGAACATTTAACTTTTACACTTAGATAGAACATTTAACTTTTACATTTTCATAGAACATATAGATAGAACATTTAACTTTTAGATTTTCATAGAACATTTAGATAGAACATTTAACTTTTACACTTAGATAGAACATTTAACTTTAACATTCAGATAAAACATTGAACTTTTAAAATTATATAGAACATTTTACTTTTACATTTAGAATAAACATTTTGATAGAACATTTAACTTTTACATTCAGAATAAACATTTAGATAGAACATTTAACTTTTACATTTACAATAAACATTTAGGTAGAACATTTAACTTTTACATTCAGAATAAACATTTAGATAGAACATTTAACTTTTACATTTAGATAGAACATTTTACTTTTAAATTTCGAATTAATATTTAGATAGAACATTTAACTTTTACATTTAGATAGAACATTTAACTTTTACATTCAGAATAAACATTTAGATAGAACATTTAACTTTTACATTGAGGATAGACATTTAGATAGAACATTTAACTTTTACATTTAGATAGAACATTTAACATTTACATTCAGAATAAACATTTAGATAGAACATTTAACTTTTACATTTACAATAAACATTTAGGTAGAACATTTAACTTTTACATTCAGAATAAACATTTAGATAGAACATTTAACTTTTACATTTAGATAGAACATTTAACTTTTAAATTTTGAATTAATATTTCGATAGAACATTTAACTTTTACATTTAGATAGAACATTTAACTTTTACATTCAGAATAAACATTTAGATAGAACATTTAACTTTTACATTGAGGATAGACATTTAGATAGAACATTTAACTTTTACATTTAGATAGAACATTTAACATTTACATTCAGAATAGACATTTACATAGAACATTTAACTTTTACATTCAAATACACATTTAGACAGAACCTCTAACTTTTACATTCAGATAGAACATTTAACTTTTACACTTAGATAGAACATTTAACTTTTACATTTTCATAGAACATTTAGCTTTTAGATTTTCATAGAACATTTAGATAGAACATTTAACTTTTACACTAACAACATTTAACTTTTACACTTAGATTGAACATTTAACTTTTACATTTTCATAGAACATTTAGATAGAACATTTAACTTTTAGATTTTCATAGAACATTTAGATAGAACATTTAACTTTTACACTTAGATAGAACATTTAACTTTTACACTTAGATAGAACATTTAACTTTAACATTCAGATAAAAAATTGAACTTTTAAAATTATATAGAACATTTAACTTTTACATTAAGAATAAACATTCAGATAGAACATTTAACTTTTACACTTAGATAGAACATTTAACTTTTACATTTTCATAGAACATATAGATAGAACATTTAACTTTTAGATTTTCATAGAACATTTAGATAGAACATTTAACTTTTACACTTAGATAGAACATTTAACTTTAACATTCAGATAAAACATTGAACTTTTAAAATTATATAGAACATTTTACTTTTACATTTAGAATAAACATTTTGATAGAACATTTAACTTTTACATTCAGAATAAACATTTAGATAGAACATTTAACTTTTACATTTACAATAAACATTTAGGTAGAACATTTAACTTTTACATTCAGAATAAACATTTAGATAGAACATTTAACTTTTACATTTAGATAGAACATTTAACTTTTAAATTTCGAATTAATATTTAGATAGAACATTTAACTTTTACATTTAGATAGAACATTTAACTTTTACATTCAGAATAAACATTTAGATAGAACATTTAACTTTTACATTGAGGATAGACATTTAGATAGAACATTTAACTTTTACATTTAGATAGAACATTTAACATTTACATTCAGAATAAACATTTAGATAGAACATTTAACTTTTACATTTACAATAAACATTTAGGTAGAACATTTAACTTTTACATTCAGAATAAACATTTAGATAGAACATTTAACTTTTACATTTAGATAGAACATTTAACTTTTAAATTTTGAATTAATATTTCGATAGAACATTTAACTTTTACATTTAGATAGAACATTTAACTTTTACATTCAGAATAAACATTTAGATAGAACATTTAACTTTTACATTGAGGATAGACATTTAGATAGAACATTTAACTTTTACATTTAGATAGAACATTTAACATTTACATTCAGAATAGACATTTACATAGAACATTTAACTTTTACATTCAAATACACATTTAGACAGAACCTCTAACTTTTACATTCAGATAGAACATTTAACTTTTACACTTAGATAGAACATTTAACTTTTACATTTTCATAGAACATTTAGCTTTTAGATTTTCATAGAACATTTAGATAGAACATTTAACTTTTACACTAACAACATTTAACTTTTACACTTAGATAGAACATTTAACTTTTACATTTTCATAGAACATTTAGATAGAACATTTAACTTTTAGATTTTCATAGAACATTTAGATAGAACATTTAACTTTTACACTTAGATAGAACATTTAACTTTTACACTTAGATAGAACATTTAACTTTAACATTCAGATAAAAAATTGAACTTTTAAAATTATATAGAACATTTAACTTTTACATTAAGAATAAACATTCAGATAGAACATTTAACTTTTACACTTAGATGGAACATTTAACTTTTACATTTTCATAGAACATTTAGATAGAACATTTAACTTTTAAATTTCGAATTAATATTTAGATAGAACATTTAACTTTTACATTTAGATAGAACATTTAACTTTTACATTCAGAATAAACATTTAGATAGAACATTTAACTTTTACATTGAGGATAGACATTTAGATAGAACATTTAACTTTTACATTTAGATAGAACATTTAACATTTACATTCAGAATAGACATTTACATAGAACATTTAACTTTTACATTCAAATACACATTTAGACAGAACCTCTAACTTTTACATTCAGATAGAACATTTAACTTTTACACTTAGATAGAACATTTAACTTTTACATTTTCATAGAACATTTAGCTTTTAGATTTTCATAGAACATTTAGATAGAACATTTAATTTTTACACTAACAACATTTAACTTTTACACTTAGATAGAACATTTAACTTTTACATTTTCATAGAACATTTAGATAGAACATTTAACTTTTAGATTTTCATAGAACATTTAGATAGAACATTTAACTTTTACACTTAGATAGAACATTTAACTTTTACACTTAGAACATTTAACTTTAACATTCAGATAAAACATTGAACTTTTAAAATTATACAGAACATTTAACTTTTACATTTAGAATAAACATTTTGATAGAACATTTAACTTTTACATTCAGAATAAACATTTAGATAAAAAATTGAACTTTTAAAATTATATAGAACATTTAACTTTTACATTAAGAATAAACATTCAGATAGAACATTTAACTTTTACACTTAGATAGAACATTTAACTTTTACATTTTCATAGAACATATAGATAGAACATTTAACTTTTAGATTTTCATAGAACATTTAGATAGAACATTTAACTTTTACACTTAGATAGAACATTTAACTTTAACATTCAGATAAAACATTGAACTTTTAAAATTATATAGAACATTTTACTTTTACATTTAGAATAAACATTTTGATAGAACATTTAACTTTTACATTCAGAATAAACATTTAGATAGAACATTTAACTTTTACATTTACAATAAACATTTAGGTAGAACATTTAACTTTTACATTCAGAATAAACATTTAGATAGAACATTTAACTTTTACATTTAGATAGAACATTTAACTTTTAAATTTCGAATTAATATTTAGATAGAACATTTAACTTTTACATTTAGATAGAACATTTAACTTTTACATTCAGAATAAACATTTAGATAGAACATTTAACTTTTACATTGAGGATAGACATTTAGATAGAACATTAAACTTTTACATTTAGATAGAACATTTAACATTTACATTCAGAATAGACATTTACATAGAACATTTAACTTTTACATTCAAATACACATTTAGACAGAACCTCTAACTTTTTACATTCAGATAGAACATTTAACTTTTACACTTAGATAGAACATTTAACTTTTACATTTTCATAGAACATTTAGCTTTTAGATTTTCATAGAACATTTAGATAGAACATTTAACTTTTACACTTACAACATTTAACTTTTACACTTAGATAGAACATTTAACTTTAACATTCAGATAAAACATTGAACTTTAAAAATTATACAGAACATTTAACTTTTACATTTAGAATAAACATTTTGATAGAACATTTAACTTTTACATTCAGAATAAACATTTAGATAAAAAATTGAACTTTTAAAATTATATAGAACATTTAACTTTTACATTAAGAATAAACATTCAGATAGAACATTTAACTTTTACACTTAGATAGAACATTTAACTTTTACATTTTCATAGAACATATAGATAGAACATTTAACTTTTAGATTTTCATAGAACATTTAGATAGAACATTTAACTTTTACACTTAGATAGAACATTTAACTTTAACATTCAGATAAAACATTGAACTTTTAAAATTATATAGAACATTTTACTTTTACATTTAGAATAAACATTTTGATAGAACATTTAACTTTTACATTCAGAATAAACATTTAGATAGAACATTTAACTTTTACATTTACAATAAACATTTAGGTAGAACATTTAACTTTTACATTCAGAATAAACATTTAGATAGAACATTTAACTTTTACATTTAGATAGAACATTTAACTTTTAAATTTCGAATTAATATTTAGATAGAACATTTAACTTTT
Source organism: Telmatherina bonti (assembly GCF_933228915.1). NCBI lineage: Eukaryota > Metazoa > Chordata > Actinopteri > Atheriniformes > Telmatherinidae > Telmatherina > Telmatherina bonti. The sequence goes on from NC_136633.1 coordinate 2,809,342, forward strand.
ACATTTAGATAGAACATTTAACTTTTACATTCAGAATAAACATTTAGATAGAACATTTAACTTTTACATTGAGGATAGACATTTAGATAGAACATTAAACTTTTACATTTAGATAGAACATTTAACTTTACATTCAGATAAAAAATTGAACTTTTAAAATTATATAGAACATTTAACTTTTACATTAAGAATAAACATTCAGATAGAACATTTAACTTTTACACTTAGATGGAACATTTAACTTTTACATTTTCATAGAACATTTAGATAGAACATTTAACTTTTAAATTTCGAATTAATATTTAGATAGAACATTTAACTTTTACATTTAGATAGAACATTTAACTTTTACATTCAGAATAAACATTTAGATAGAACATTTAACTTTTACATTGAGGATAGACATTTAGATAGAACATTTAACTTTTACATTTAGATAGAACATTTAACATTTACATTCAGAATAGACATTTACATAGAACATTTAACTTTTACATTCAAATACACATTTAGACAGAACCTCTAACTTTTACATTCAGATAGAACATTTAACTTTTACACTTAGATAGAACATTTAACTTTTACATTTTCATAGAACATTTAGCTTTTAGATTTTCATAGAACATTTAGATAGAACATTTAATTTTTACACTAACAACATTTAACTTTTACACTTAGATAGAACATTTAACTTTTACATTTTCATAGAACATTTAGATAGAACATTTAACTTTTAGATTTTCATAGAACATTTAGATAGAACATTTAACTTTTACACTTAGATAGAACATTTAACTTTTACACTTAGAACATTTAACTTTAACATTCAGATAAAACATTGAACTTTTAAAATTATACAGAACATTTAACTTTTACATTTAGAATAAACATTTTGATAGAACATTTAACTTTTACATTCAGAATAAACATTTAGATAAAAAATTGAACTTTTAAAATTATATAGAACATTTAACTTTTACATTAAGAATAAACATTCAGATAGAACATTTAACTTTTACACTTAGATAGAACATTTAACTTTTACATTTTCATAGAACATATAGATAGAACATTTAACTTTTAGATTTTCATAGAACATTTAGATAGAACATTTAACTTTTACACTTAGATAGAACATTTAACTTTAACATTCAGATAAAACATTGAACTTTTAAAATTATATAGAACATTTTACTTTTACATTTAGAATAAACATTTTGATAGAACATTTAACTTTTACATTCAGAATAAACATTTAGATAGAACATTTAACTTTTACATTTACAATAAACATTTAGGTAGAACATTTAACTTTTACATTCAGAATAAACATTTAGATAGAACATTTAACTTTTACATTTAGATAGAACATTTAACTTTTAAATTTCGAATTAATATTTAGATAGAACATTTAACTTTTACATTTAGATAGAACATTTAACTTTTACATTCAGAATAAACATTTAGATAGAACATTTAACTTTTACATTGAGGATAGACATTTAGATAGAACATTTAACTTTTACATTTAGATAGAACATTTAACATTTACATTCAGAATAGACATTTACATAGAACATTTAACTTTTACATTCAAATACACATTTAGACAGAACCTCTAACTTTTACATTCAGATAGAACATTTAACTTTTACACTTAGATAGAACATTTAACTTTTACATTTTCATAGAACATTTAGCTTTTAGATTTTCATAGAACATTTAGATAGAACATTTAACTTTTACACTAACAACATTTAACTTTTACACTTAGATAGAACATTTAACTTTTACATTTTCATAGAACATTTAGATAGAACATTTAACTTTTAGATTTTCATAGAACATTTAGATAGAACATTTAACTTTTACACTTAGATAGAACATTTAACTTTTACACTTAGATAGAACATTTAACTTTAACATTCAGATAAAAAATTGAACTTTTAAAATTATATAGAACATTTAACTTTTACATTAAGAATAAACATTCAGATAGAACATTTAACTTTTACACTTAGATAGAACATTTAACTTTTACATTTTCATAGAACATTTAGATAGAACATTTAGCTTTTAGATTTTCATAGAACATTTAGATAGAACATTTAACTTTTACACTTACAACATTTAACTTTTACACTTAGATAGAACATTTAACTTTAACATTCAGATAAAACATTGAACTTTTAAAATTATACAGAACATTTAACTTTTACATTTAGAATAAACATTTTGATAGAACATTTAACTTTTACATTCAGAATAAACATTTAGATAAAAAATTGAACTTTTAAAATTATATAGAACATTTAACTTTTACATTAAGAATAAACATTCAGATAGAACATTTAACTTTTACACTTAGATAGAACATTTAACTTTCACATTTTCATAGAACATATAGATAGAACATTTAACTTTTAGATTTTCATAGAACATTTAGATAGAACATTTAACTTTTACACATAGATAGAACATTTAACTTTAACATTCAGATAAAACATTGAACTTTTAAAATTATATAGAACATTTTACTTTTACATTTAGAATAAACATTTTGATAGAACATTTAACTTTTACATTCAGAATAAACATTTAGATAGAACATTTAACTTTTACATTTACAATAAACATTTAGGTAGAACATTTAACTTTTACATTCAGAATAAACATTTAGATAGAACATTTAACTTTTACATTTAGATAGAACATTTAACTTTTAAATTTCGAATTAATATTTAGATAGAACATTTAACTTTTACATTTAGATAGAACATTTAACTTTTACATTCAGAATAAACATTTAGATAGAACATTTAACTTTTACATTGAGGATAGACATTTAGATAGAACATTTAACTTTTACATTTAGATAGAACATTTAACATTTACATTCAGAATAGACATTTACATAGAACATTTAACTTTTACATTCAAATACACATTTAGACAGAACCTCTAACTTTTACATTCAGATAGAACATTTAACTTTTACACTTAGATAGAACATTTAACTTTTACATTTTCATAGAACATTTAGCTTTTAGATTTCCATAGAACATTTAGATAGAACATTTAACTTTTACACTTACAACATTTAACTTTTACACTTAGATAGAACATTTAACTTTAACATTCAGATAAAAAATTGAACTTTTAAAATTATATAGAACATTTAACTTTTACATTAAGAATAAACATTCAGATAGAACATTTAACTTTTACACTTAGATAGAACATTTAACTTTTACATTTTCATAGAACATTTAGATAGAACATTTAACTTTTAGATTTTCATAGAACATTTAGATAGAACATTTAGCTTTTAGATTTTCATAGAACATTTAGATAGAACATTTAACTTTTACACTTACAACATTTAACTTTTACACTTAGATAGAACATTTAACTTTAACATTCAGATAAAACATTGAACTTTTAAAATCATACAGAACATTTAACTTTTACATTTAGAATAAACATTTTGATAGAACATTTAACTTTTACATTCAGAATAAACATTTAGATAAAAAATTGAACTTTTAAAATTATATAGAACATTTAACTTTTACATTAAGAATAAACATTCAGATAGAACATTTAACTTTTACACTTAGATAGAACATTTAACTTTTACACTTAGAACATTTAACTTTAACATTCAGATAAAACATTGAACTTTTAAAATTATACAGAACATTTAACTTTTACATTTAGAATAAACATTTTGATAGAACATTTAACTTTTACATTCAGAATAAACATTTAGATAAAAAATTGAACTTTTAAAATTATATAGAACATTTAACTTTTACATTAAGAATAAACATTCAGATAGAACATTTAACTTTTACACTTAGATAGAACATTTAACTTTTACATTTTCATAGAACATATAGATAGAACATTTAACTTTTAGATTTTCATAGAACATTTAGATAGAACATTTAACTTTTACACTTAGATAGAACATTTAACTTTAACATTCAGATAAAACATTGAACTTTTAAAATTATATAGAACATTTTACTTTTACATTTAGAATAAACATTTTGATAGAACATTTAACTTTTACATTCAGAATAAACATTTAGATAGAACATTTAACTTTTACATTTACAATAAACATTTAGGTAGAACATTTAACTTTTACATTCAGAATAAACATTTAGATAGAACATTTAACTTTTACATTTAGATAGAACATTTAACTTTTAAATTTCGAATTAATATTTAGATAGAACATTTAACTTTTACATTTAGATAGAACATTTAACTTTTACATTCAGAATAAACATTTAGATAGAACATTTAACTTTTACATTGAGGATAGACATTTAGATAGAACATTAAACTTTTACATTTAGATAGAACATTTAACATTTACATTCAGAATAGACATTTACATAGAACATTTAACTTTTACATTCAAATACACATTTAGACAGAACCTCTAACTTTTACATTCAGATAGAACATTTAACTTTTACACTTAGATAGAACATTTAACTTTTACATTTTCATAGAACATTTAGCTTTTAGATTTTCATAGAACATTTAGATAGAACATTTAACTTTTACACTTACAACATTTAACTTTTACACTTAGATAGAACATTTAACTTTAACATTCAGATAAAACATTGAACTTTAAAAATTATACAGAACATTTAACTTTTACATTTAGAATAAACATTTTGATAGAACATTTAACTTTTACATTCAGAATAAACATTTAGATAAAAAATTGAACTTTTAAAATTATATAGAACATTTAACTTTTACATTAAGAATAAACATTCAGATAGAACATTTAACTTTTACACTTAGATAGAACATTTAACTTTTACATTTTCATAGAACATATAGATAGAACATTTAACTTTTAGATTTTCATAGAACATTTAGATAGAACATTTAACTTTTACACTTAGATAGAACATTTAACTTTAACATTCAGATAAAACATTGAACTTTTAAAATTATATAGAACATTTTACTTTTACATTTAGAATAAACATTTTGATAGAACATTTAACTTTTACATTCAGAATAAACATTTAGATAGAACATTTAACTTTTACATTTACAATAAACATTTAGGTAGAACATTTAACTTTTACATTCAGAATAAACATTTAGATAGAACATTTAACTTTTACATTTAGATAGAACATTTAACTTTTACATTTAGATAGAACATTTAACTTTTACATTCAGAATAAACATTTAGATAGAACATTTAACTTTTACATTGAGGATAGACATTTAGATAGAACATTTAACTTTTACATTTAGATAGAACATTTAACTTTAACATTCAGATAAAAAATTGAACTTTTAAAATTATATAGAACATTTAACTTTTACATTAAGAATAAACATTCAGATAGAACATTTAACTTTTACACTTAGATGGAACATTTAACTTTTACATTTTCATAGAACATTTAGATAGAACATTTAACTTTTAAATTTCGAATTAATATTTAGATAGAACATTTAACTTTTACATTTAGATAGAACATTTAACTTTTACATTCAGAATAAACATTTAGATAGAACATTTAACTTTTACATTGAGGATAGACATTTAGATAGAACATTTAACTTTTACATTTAGATAGAACATTTAACATTTACATTCAGAATAGACATTTACATAGAACATTTAACTTTTACATTCAAATACACATTTAGACAGAACCTCTAACTTTTACATTCAGATAGAACATTTAACTTTTACACTTAGATAGAACATTTAACTTTTACATTTTCATAGAACATTTAGCTTTTAGATTTTCATAGAACATTTAGATAGAACATTTAATTTTTACACTAACAACATTTAACTTTTACACTTAGATAGAACATTTAACTTTTACATTTTCATAGAACATTTAGATAGAACATTTAACTTTTAGATTTTCATAGAACATTTAGATAGAACATTTAACTTTTACACTTAGATAGAACATTTAACTTTTACACTTAGAACATTTAACTTTAACATTCAGATAAAACATTGAACTTTTAAAATTATACAGAACATTTAACTTTTACATTTAGAATAAACATTTTGATAGAACATTTAACTTTTACATTCAGAATAAACATTTAGATAAAAAATTGAACTTTTAAAATTATATAGAACATTTAACTTTTACATTAAGAATAAACATTCAGATAGAACATTTAACTTTTACACTTAGATAGAACATTTAACTTTTACATTTTCATAGAACATATAGATAGAACATTTAACTTTTAGATTTTCATAGAACATTTAGATAGAACATTTAACTTTTACACTTAGATAGAACATTTAACTTTAACATTCAGATAAAACATTGAACTTTTAAAATTATATAGAACATTTTACTTTTACATTTAGAATAAACATTTTGATAGAACATTTAACTTTTACATTCAGAATAAACATTTAGATAGAACATTTAACTTTTACATTTACAATAAACATTTAGGTAGAACATTTAACTTTTACATTCAGAATAAACATTTAGATAGAACATTTAACTTTTACATTTAGATAGAACATTTAACTTTTAAATTTCGAATTAATATTTAGATAGAACATTTAACTTTTACATTTAGATAGAACATTTAACTTTTACATTCAGAATAAACATTTAGATAGAACATTTAACTTTTACATTGAGGATAGACATTTAGATAGAACATTAAACTTTTACATTTAGAATAAACATTTTGATAGAACATTTAACTTTTACATTCAGAATAAACATTTAGATAAAAAATTGAACTTTTAAAATTATATAGAACATTTAACTTTTACATTAAGAATAAACATTCAGATAGAACATTTAACTTTTACACTTAGATAGAACATTTAACTTTTACATTTTCATAGAACATATAGATAGAACATTTAACTTTTAGATTTTCATAGAACATTTAGATAGAACATTTAACTTTTACACTTAGATAGAACATTTAACTTTAACATTCAGATAAAACATTGAACTTTTAAAATTATATAGAACATTTTACTTTTACATTTAGAATAAACATTTTGATAGAACATTTAACTTTTACATTCAGAATAAACATTTAGATAGAACATTTAACTTTTACATTTACAATAAACATTTAGGTAGAACATTTAACTTTTACATTCAGAATAAACATTTAGATAGAACATTTAACTTTTACATTTAGATAGAACATTTAACTTTTAAATTTCGAATTAATATTTAGATAGAACATTTAACTTTTACATTTAGATAGAACATTTAACTTTTACATTCAGAATAAACATTTAGATAGAACATTTAACTTTTACATTGAGGATAGACATTTAGATAGAACATTAAACTTTTACATTTAGATAGAACATTTAACATTTACATTCAGAATAGACATTTACATAGAACATTTAACTTTTACATTCAAATACACATTTAGACAGAACCTCTAACTTTTACATTCAGATAGAACATTTAACTTTTACACTTAGATAGAACATTTAACTTTTACATTTTCATAGAACATTTAGCTTTTAGATTTTCATAGAACATTTAGATAGAACATTTAACTTTTACACTTACAACATTTAACTTTTACACTTAGATAGAACATTTAACTTTAACATTCAGATAAAACATTGAACTTTAAAAATTATACAGAACATTTAACTTTTACATTTAGAATAAACATTTTGATAGAACATTTAACTTTTACATTCAGAATAAACATTTAGATAAAAAATTGAACTTTTAAAATTATATAGAACATTTAACTTTTACATTAAGAATAAACATTCAGATAGAACATTTAACTTTTACACTTAGATAGAACATTTAACTTTTACATTTTCATAGAACATATAGATAGAACATTTAACTTTTAGATTTTCATAGAACATTTAGATAGAACATTTAACTTTTACACTTAGATAGAACATTTAACTTTAACATTCAGAATAAACATTTAGATAGAACATTTAACTTTTACATTTAGATAGAACATTTAACTTTTAAATTTCGAATTAATATTTAGATAGAACATTTAACTTTTACATTTAGATAGAACATTTAACTTTTACATTCAGAATAAACATTTAGATAGAACATTTAACTTTTACATTTACAATAAACATTTAGGTAGAACATTTAACTTTTACATTCAGAATAAACATTTAGATAGAACATTTAACTTTTACATTTAGATAGAACATTTAACTTTTAAATTTCGAATTAATATTTAGATAGAACATTTAACTTTTACATTTAGATAGAACATTTAACTTTTACATTCAGAATAAACATTTAGATAGAACATTTAACTTTTACATTGAGGATAGACATTTAGATAGAACATTAAACTTTTACATTTAGATAGAACATTTAACATTTACATTCAGAATAGACATTTACATAGAACATTTAACTTTTACATTCAAATACACATTTAGACAGAACCTCTAACTTTTACATTCAGATAGAACATTTAACTTTTACACTTAGATAGAACATTTAACTTTTACATTTTCATAGAACATTTAGCTTTTAGATTTTCATAGAACATTTAGATAGAACATTTAACTTTTACACTTACAACATTTAACTTTTACACTTAGATAGAACATTTAACTTTAACATTCAGATAAAACATTGAACTTTAAAAATTATACAGAACATTTAACTTTTACATTTAGAATAAACATTTTGATAGAACATTTAACTTTTACATTCAGAATAAACATTTAGATAAAAAATTGAACTTTTAAAATTATATAGAACATTTAACTTTTACATTAAGAATAAACATTCAGATAGAACATTTAACTTTTACACTTAGATAGAACATTTAACTTTTACATTTTCATAGAACATATAGATAGAACATTTAACTTTTAGATTTTCATAGAACATTTAGATAGAACATTTAACTTTTACACTTAGATAGAACATTTAACTTTAACATTCAGATAAAACATTGAACTTTTAAAATTATATAGAACATTTTACTTTTACATTTAGAATAAACATTTTGATAGAACATTTAACTTTTACATTCAGAATAAACATTTAGATAGAACATTTAACTTTTACATTTACAATAAACATTTAGGTAGAACATTTAACTTTTACATTCAGAATAAACATTTAGATAGAACATTTAACTTTTACATTTAGATAGAACATTTAACTTTTACATTTAGATAGAACATTTAACTTTTACATTCAGAATAAACATTTAGATAGAACATTTAACTTTTAAATTGAGGATAGACATTTAGATAGAACATTTAACTTTTACATTTAGATAGAACATTTAACTTTAACATTCAGATAAAAAATTGAACTTTTAAAATTATATAGAACATTTAACTTTTACATTAAGAATAAACATTCAGATAGAACATTTAACTTTTACACTTAGATGGAACATTTAACTTTTACATTTTCATAGAACATTTAGATAGAACATTTAACTTTTAAATTTCGAATTAATATTTAGATAGAACATTTAACTTTTACATTTAGATAGAACATTTAACTTTTACATTCAGAATAAACATTTAGATAGAACATTTAACTTTTACATTGAGGATAGACATTTAGATAGAACATTTAACTTTTACATTTAGATAGAACATTTAACATTTACATTCAGAATAGACATTTACATAGAACATTTAACTTTTACATTCAAATACACATTTAGACAGAACCTCTAACTTTTACATTCAGATAGAACATTTAACTTTTACACTTAGATAGAACATTTAACTTTTACATTTTCATAGAACATTTAGCTTTTAGATTTTCATAGAACATTTAGATAGAACATTTAATTTTTACACTAACAACATTTAACTTTTACACTTAGATAGAACATTTAACTTTTACATTTTCATAGAACATTTAGATAGAACATTTAACTTTTAGATTTTCATAGAACATTTAGATAGAACATTTAACTTTTACACTTAGATAGAACATTTAACTTTTACACTTAGAACATTTAACTTTAACATTCAGATAAAACATTGAACTTTTAAAATTATACAGAACATTTAACTTTTACATTTAGAATAAACATTTTGATAGAACATTTAACTTTTACATTCAGAATAAACATTTAGATAAAAAATTGAACTTTTAAAATTATATAGAACATTTAACTTTTACATTAAGAATAAACATTCAGATAGAACATTTAACTTTTACACTTAGATAGAACATTTAACTTTTACATTTTCATAGAACATATAGATAGAACATTTAACTTTTAGATTTTCATAGAACATTTAGATAGAACATTTAACTTTTACACTTAGATAGAACATTTAACTTTAACATTCAGATAAAACATTGAACTTTTAAAATTATATAGAACATTTTACTTTTACATTTAGAATAAACATTTTGATAGAACATTTAACTTTTACATTCAGAATAAACATTTAGATAGAACATTTAACTTTTACATTTACAATAAACATTTAGGTAGAACATTTAACTTTTACATTCAGAATAAACATTTAGATAGAACATTTAACTTTTACATTTAGATAGAACATTTAACTTTTAAATTTCGAATTAATATTTAGATAGAACATTTAACTTTTACATTTAGATAGAACATTTAACTTTTACATTCAGAATAAACATTTAGATAGAACATTTAACTTTTACATTGAGGATAGACATTTAGATAGAACATTAAACTTTTACATTTAGATAGAACATTTAACATTTACATTCAGAATAGACATTTACATAGAACATTTAACTTTTACATTCAAATACACATTTAGACAGAACCTCTAACTTTTACATTCAGATAGAACATTTAACTTTTACACTTAGATAGAACATTTAACTTTTACATTTTCATAGAACATTTAGCTTTTAGATTTTCATAGAACATTTAGATAGAACATTTAACTTTTACACTTACAACATTTAACTTTTACACTTAGATAGAACATTTAACTTTAACATTCAGATAAAACATTGAACTTTAAAAATTATACAGAACATTTAACTTTTACATTTAGAATAAACATTTTGATAGAACATTTAACTTTTACATTCAGAATAAACATTTAGATAAAAAATTGAACTTTTAAAATTATATAGAACATTTAACTTTTACATTAAGAATAAACATTCAGATAGAACATTTAACTTTTACACTTAGATAGAACATTTAACTTTTACATTTTCATAGAACATATAGATAGAACATTTAACTTTTAGATTTTCATAGAACATTTAGATAGAACATTTAACTTTTACACTTAGATAGAACATTTAACTTTAACATTCAGATAAAACATTGAACTTTTAAAATTATATAGAACATTTTACTTTTACATTTAGAATAAACATTTTGATAGAACATTTAACTTTTACATTCAGAATAAACATTTAGATAGAACATTTAACTTTTACATTTACAATAAACATTTAGGTAGAACATTTAACTTTTACATTCAGAATAAACATTTAGATAGAACATTTAACTTTTACATTTAGATAGAACATTTAACTTTTACATTTAGATAGAACATTTAACTTTTACATTCAGAATAAACATTTAGATAGAACATTTAACTTTTACATTGAGGATAGACATTTAGATAGAACATTTAACTTTTACATTTAGATAGAACATTTAACTTTAACATTCAGATAAAAAATTGAACTTTTAAAATTATATAGAACATTTAACTTTTACATTAAGAATAAACATTCAGATAGAACATTTAACTTTTACACTTAGATGGAACATTTAACTTTTACATTTTCATAGAACATTTAGATAGAACATTTAACTTTTAAATTTCGAATTAATATTTAGATAGAACATTTAACTTTTACATTTAGATAGAACATTTAACTTTTACATTCAGAATAAACATTTAGATAGAACATTTAACTTTTACATTGAGGATAGACATTTAGATAGAACATTTAACTTTTACATTTAGATAGAACATTTAACATTTACATTCAGAATAGACATTTACATAGAACATTTAACTTTTACATTCAAATACACATTTAGACAGAACCTCTAACTTTTACATTCAGATAGAACATTTAACTTTTACACTTAGATAGAACATTTAACTTTTACATTTTCATAGAACATTTAGCTTTTAGATTTTCATAGAACATTTAGATAGAACATTTAATTTTTACACTAACAACATTTAACTTTTACACTTAGATAGAACATTTAACTTTTACATTTTCATAGAACATTTAGATAGAACATTTAACTTTTAGATTTTCATAGAACATTTAGATAGAACATTTAACTTTTACACTTAGATAGAACATTTAACTTTTACACTTAGAACATTTAACTTTAACATTCAGATAAAACATTGAACTTTTAAAATTATACAGAACATTTAACTTTTACATTTAGAATAAACATTTTGATAGAACATTTAACTTTTACATTCAGAATAAACATTTAGATAAAAAATTGAACTTTTAAAATTATATAGAACATTTAACTTTTACATTAAGAATAAACATTCAGATAGAACATTTAACTTTTACACTTAGATAGAACATTTAACTTTTACATTTTCATAGAACATATAGATAGAACATTTAACTTTTAGATTTTCATAGAACATTTAGATAGAACATTTAACTTTTACACTTAGATAGAACATTTAACTTTAACATTCAGATAAAACATTGAACTTTTAAAATTATATAGAACATTTTACTTTTACATTTAGAATAAACATTTTGATAGAACATTTAACTTTTACATTCAGAATAAACATTTAGATAGAACATTTAACTTTTACATTTACAATAAACATTTAGGTAGAACATTTAACTTTTACATTCAGAATAAACATTTAGATAGAACATTTAACTTTTACATTTAGATAGAACATTTAACTTTTAAATTTCGAATTAATATTTAGATAGAACATTTAACTTTTACATTTAGATAGAACATTTAACTTTTACATTCAGAATAAACATTTAGATAGAACATTTAACTTTTACATTGAGGATAGACATTTAGATAGAACATTAAACTTTTACATTTAGAATAAACATTTTGATAGAACATTTAACTTTTACATTCAGAATAAACATTTAGATAAAAAATTGAACTTTTAAAATTATATAGAACATTTAACTTTTACATTAAGAATAAACATTCAGATAGAACATTTAACTTTTACACTTAGATAGAACATTTAACTTTTACATTTTCATAGAACATATAGATAGAACATTTAACTTTTAGATTTTCATAGAACATTTAGATAGAACATTTAACTTTTACACTTAGATAGAACATTTAACTTTAACATTCAGATAAAACATTGAACTTTTAAAATTATATAGAACATTTTACTTTTACATTTAGAATAAACATTTTGATAGAACATTTAACTTTTACATTCAGAATAAACATTTAGATAGAACATTTAACTTTTACATTTACAATAAACATTTAGGTAGAACATTTAACTTTTACATTCAGAATAAACATTTAGATAGAACATTTAACTTTTACATTTAGATAGAACATTTAACTTTTAAATTTCGAATTAATATTTAGATAGAACATTTAACTTTTACATTTAGATAGAACATTTAACTTTTACATTCAGAATAAACATTTAGATAGAACATTTAACTTTTACATTGAGGATAGACATTTAGATAGAACATTAAACTTTTACATTTAGATAGAACATTTAACATTTACATTCAGAATAGACATTTACATAGAACATTTAACTTTTACATTCAAATACACATTTAGACAGAACCTCTAACTTTTACATTCAGATAGAACATTTAACTTTTACACTTAGATAGAACATTTAACTTTTACATTTTCATAGAACATTTAGCTTTTAGATTTTCATAGAACATTTAGATAGAACATTTAACTTTTACACTTACAACATTTAACTTTTACACTTAGATAGAACATTTAACTTTAACATTCAGATAAAACATTGAACTTTAAAAATTATACAGAACATTTAACTTTTACATTTAGAATAAACATTTTGATAGAACATTTAACTTTTACATTCAGAATAAACATTTAGATAAAAAATTGAACTTTTAAAATTATATAGAACATTTAACTTTTACATTAAGAATAAACATTCAGATAGAACATTTAACTTTTACACTTAGATAGAACATTTAACTTTTACATTTTCATAGAACATATAGATAGAACATTTAACTTTTAGATTTTCATAGAACATTTAGATAGAACATTTAACTTTTACACTTAGATAGAACATTTAACTTTAACATTCAGATAAAACATTGAACTTTTAAAATTATATAGAACATTTTACTTTTACATTTAGAATAAACATTTTGATAGAACATTTAACTTTTACATTCAGAATAAACATTTAGATAGAACATTTAACTTTTACATTTACAATAAACATTTAGGTAGAACATTTAACTTTTACATTCAGAATAAACATTTAGATAGAACATTTAACTTTTACATTTAGATAGAACATTTAACTTTTAAATTTCGAATTAATATTTAGATAGAACATTTAACTTTTACATTTAGATAGAACATTTAACTTTTACATTCAGAATAAACATTTAGATAGAACATTTAACTTTTACATTGAGGATAGACATTTAGATAGAACATTAAACTTTTACATTTAGATAGAACATTTAACTTTACATTCAGATAAAAAATTGAACTTTTAAAATTATATAGAACATTTAACTTTTACATTAAGAATAAACATTCAGATAGAACATTTAACTTTTACACTTAGATGGAACATTTAACTTTTACATTTTCATAGAACATTTAGATAGAACATTTAACTTTTAAATTTCGAATTAATATTTAGATAGAACATTTAACTTTTACATTTAGATAGAACATTTAACTTTTACATTCAGAATAAACATTTAGATAGAACATTTAACTTTTACATTGAGGATAGACATTTAGATAGAACATTTAACTTTTACATTTAGATAGAACATTTAACATTTACATTCAGAATAGACATTTACATAGAACATTTAACTTTTACATTCAAATACACATTTAGACAGAACCTCTAACTTTTACATTCAGATAGAACATTTAACTTTTACACTTAGATAGAACATTTAACTTTTACATTTTCATAGAACATTTAGCTTTTAGATTTTCATAGAACATTTAGATAGAACATTTAATTTTTACACTAACAACATTTAACTTTTACACTTAGATAGAACATTTAACTTTTACATTTTCATAGAACATTTAGATAGAACATTTAACTTTTAGATTTTCATAGAACATTTAGATAGAACATTTAACTTTTACACTTAGATAGAACATTTAACTTTTACACTTAGAACATTTAACTTTAACATTCAGATAAAACATTGAACTTTTAAAATTATACAGAACATTTAACTTTTACATTTAGAATAAACATTTTGATAGAACATTTAACTTTTACATTCAGAATAAACATTTAGATAAAAAATTGAACTTTTAAAATTATATAGAACATTTAACTTTTACATTAAGAATAAACATTCAGATAGAACATTTAACTTTTACACTTAGATAGAACATTTAACTTTTACATTTTCATAGAACATATAGATAGAACATTTAACTTTTAGATTTTCATAGAACATTTAGATAGAACATTTAACTTTTACACTTAGATAGAACATTTAACTTTAACATTCAGATAAAACATTGAACTTTTAAAATTATATAGAACATTTTACTTTTACATTTAGAATAAACATTTTGATAGAACATTTAACTTTTACATTCAGAATAAACATTTAGATAGAACATTTAACTTTTACATTTACAATAAACATTTAGGTAGAACATTTAACTTTTACATTCAGAATAAACATTTAGATAGAACATTTAACTTTTACATTTAGATAGAACATTTAACTTTTAAATTTCGAATTAATATTTAGATAGAACATTTAACTTTTACATTTAGATAGAACATTTAACTTTTACATTCAGAATAAACATTTAGATAGAACATTTAACTTTTACATTGAGGATAGACATTTAGATAGAACATTTAACTTTTACATTTAGATAGAACATTTAACATTTACATTCAGAATAGACATTTACATAGAACATTTAACTTTTACATTCAAATACACATTTAGACAGAACCTCTAACTTTTACATTCAGATAGAACATTTAACTTTTACACTTAGATAGAACATTTAACTTTTACATTTTCATAGAACATTTAGCTTTTAGATTTTCATAGAACATTTAGATAGAACATTTAACTTTTACACTAACAACATTTAACTTTTACACTTAGATAGAACATTTAACTTTTACATTTTCATAGAACATTTAGATAGAACATTTAACTTTTAGATTTTCATAGAACATTTAGATAGAACATTTAACTTTTACACTTAGATAGAACATTTAACTTTTACACTTAGATAGAACATTTAACTTTAACATTCAGATAAAAAATTGAACTTTTAAAATTATATAGAACATTTAACTTTTACATTAAGAATAAACATTCAGATAGAACATTTAACTTTTACACTTAGATAGAACATTTAACTTTTACATTTTCATAGAACATTTAGATAGAACATTTAGCTTTTAGATTTTCATAGAACATTTAGATAGAACATTTAACTTTTACACTTACAACATTTAACTTTTACACTTAGATAGAACATTTAACTTTAACATTCAGATAAAACATTGAACTTTTAAAATTATACAGAACATTTAACTTTTACATTTAGAATAAACATTTTGATAGAACATTTAACTTTTACATTCAGAATAAACATTTAGATAAAAAATTGAACTTTTAAAATTATATAGAACATTTAACTTTTACATTAAGAATAAACATTCAGATAGAACATTTAACTTTTACACTTAGATAGAACATTTAACTTTCACATTTTCATAGAACATATAGATAGAACATTTAACTTTTAGATTTTCATAGAACATTTAGATAGAACATTTAACTTTTACACATAGATAGAACATTTAACTTTAACATTCAGATAAAACATTGAACTTTTAAAATTATATAGAACATTTTACTTTTACATTTAGAATAAACATTTTGATAGAACATTTAACTTTTACATTCAGAATAAACATTTAGATAGAACATTTAACTTTTACATTTACAATAAACATTTAGGTAGAACATTTAACTTTTACATTCAGAATAAACATTTAGATAGAACATTTAACTTTTACATTTAGATAGAACATTTAACTTTTAAATTTCGAATTAATATTTAGATAGAACATTTAACTTTTACATTTAGATAGAACATTTAACTTTTACATTCAGAATAAACATTTAGATAGAACATTTAACTTTTACATTGAGGATAGACATTTAGATAGAACATTTAACTTTTACATTTAGATAGAACATTTAACATTTACATTCAGAATAGACATTTACATAGAACATTTAACTTTTACATTCAAATACACATTTAGACAGAACCTCTAACTTTTACATTCAGATAGAACATTTAACTTTTACACTTAGATAGAACATTTAACTTTTACATTTTCATAGAACATTTAGCTTTTAGATTTTCATAGAACATTTAGATAGAACATTTAACTTTTACACTTACAACATTTAACTTTTACACTTAGATAGAACATTTAACTTTAACATTCAGATAAAAAATTGAACTTTTAAAATTATATAGAACATTTAACTTTTACATTAAGAATAAACATTCAGATAGAACATTTAACTTTTACACTTAGATAGAACATTTAACTTTTACATTTTCATAGAACATTTAGATAGAACATTTAACTTTTAGATTTTCATAGAACATTTAGATAGAACATTTAGCTTTTAGATTTTCATAGAACATTTAGATAGAACATTTAACTTTTACACTTACAACATTTAACTTTTACACTTAGATAGAACATTTAACTTTAACATTCAGATAAAACATTGAACTTTTAAAATCATACAGAACATTTAACTTTTACATTTAGAATAAACATTTTGATAGAACATTTAACTTTTACATTCAGAATAAACATTTAGATAAAAAATTGAACTTTTAAAATTATATAGAACATTTAACTTTTACATTAAGAATAAACATTCAGATAGAACATTTAACTTTTACACTTAGATAGAACATTTAACTTTTACACTTAGAACATTTAACTTTAACATTCAGATAAAACATTGAACTTTTAAAATTATACAGAACATTTAACTTTTACATTTAGAATAAACATTTTGATAGAACATTTAACTTTTACATTCAGAATAAACATTTAGATAAAAAATTGAACTTTTAAAATTATATAGAACATTTAACTTTTACATTAAGAATAAACATTCAGATAGAACATTTAACTTTTACACTTAGATAGAACATTTAACTTTTACATTTTCATAGAACATATAGATAGAACATTTAACTTTTAGATTTTCATAGAACATTTAGATAGAACATTTAACTTTTACACTTAGATAGAACATTTAACTTTAACATTCAGATAAAACATTGAACTTTTAAAATTATATAGAACATTTTACTTTTACATTTAGAATAAACATTTTGATAGAACATTTAACTTTTACATTCAGAATAAACATTTAGATAGAACATTTAACTTTTACATTTACAATAAACATTTAGGTAGAACATTTAACTTTTACATTCAGAATAAACATTTAGATAGAACATTTAACTTTTACATTTAGATAGAACATTTAACTTTTAAATTTCGAATTAATATTTAGATAGAACATTTAACTTTTACATTTAGATAGAACATTTAACTTTTACATTCAGAATAAACATATGGATAGAACATTTAACTTTTACATTGAGGATAGACATTTAGATAGAACATTAAACTTTTACATTTAGATAGAACATTTAACATTTACATTCAGAATAGACATTTACATAGAACATTTAACTTTTACATTCAAATACACATTTAGACAGAACCTCTAACTTTTACATTCAGATAGAACATTTAACTTTTACACTTAGATAGAACATTTAACTTTTACATTTTCATAGAACATTTAGCTTTTAGATTTTCATAGAACATTTAGATAGAACATTTAACTTTTACACTTACAACATTTAACTTTTACACTTAGATAGAACATTTAACTTTAACATTCAGATAAAACATTGAACTTTAAAAATTATACAGAACATTTAACTTTTACATTTAGAATAAACATTTTGATAGAACATTTAACTTTTACATTCAGAATAAACATTTAGATAAAAAATTGAACTTTTAAAATTATATAGAACATTTAACTTTTACATTAAGAATAAACATTCAGATAGAACATTTAACTTTTACACTTAGATAGAACATTTAACTTTTACATTTTCATAGAACATATAGATAGAACATTTAACTTTTAGATTTTCATAGAACATTTAGATAGAACATTTAACTTTTACACTTAGATAGAACATTTAACTTTAACATTCAGATAAAACATTGAACTTTTAAAATTATATAGAACATTTTACTTTTACATTTAGAATAAACATTTTGATAGAACATTTAACTTTTACATTCAGAATAAACATTTAGATAGAACATTTAACTTTTACATTTACAATAAACATTTAGGTAGAACATTTAACTTTTACATTCAGAATAAACATTTAGATAGAACATTTAACTTTTACATTTAGATAGAACATTTAACTTTTACATTTAGATAGAACATTTAACTTTTACATTCAGAATAAACATTTAGATAGAACATTTAACTTTTACATTGAGGATAGACATTTAGATAGAACATTTAACTTTTACATTTAGATAGAACATTTAACTTTAACATTCAGATAAAAAATTGAACTTTTAAAATTATATAGAACATTTAACTTTTACATTAAGAATAAACATTCAGATAGAACATTTAACTTTTACACTTAGATGGAACATTTAACTTTTACATTTTCATAGAACATTTAGATAGAACATTTAACTTTTAAATTTCGAATTAATATTTAGATAGAACATTTAACTTTTACATTTAGATAGAACATTTAACTTTTACATTCAGAATAAACATTTAGATAGAACATTTAACTTTTACATTGAGGATAGACATTTAGATAGAACATTTAACTTTTACATTTAGATAGAACATTTAACATTTACATTCAGAATAGACATTTACATAGAACATTTAACTTTTACATTCAAATACACATTTAGACAGAACCTCTAACTTTTACATTCAGATAGAACATTTAACTTTTACACTTAGATAGAACATTTAACTTTTACATTTTCATAGAACATTTAGCTTTTAGATTTTCATAGAACATTTAGATAGAACATTTAATTTTTACACTAACAACATTTAACTTTTACACTTAGATAGAACATTTAACTTTTACATTTTCATAGAACATTTAGATAGAACATTTAACTTTTAGATTTTCATAGAACATTTAGATAGAACATTTAACTTTTACACTTAGATAGAACATTTAACTTTTACACTTAGAACATTTAACTTTAACATTCAGATAAAACATTGAACTTTTAAAATTATACAGAACATTTAACTTTTACATTTAGAATAAACATTTTGATAGAACATTTAACTTTTACATTCAGAATAAACATTTAGATAAAAAATTGAACTTTTAAAATTATATAGAACATTTAACTTTTACATTAAGAATAAACATTCAGATAGAACATTTAACTTTTACACTTAGATAGAACATTTAACTTTTACATTTTCATAGAACATATAGATAGAACATTAGATTTTCATAGAACATTTAGATAGAACATTTAACTTTTACACTTAGATAGAACATTTAACTTTAACATTCAGATAAAACATTGAACTTTTAAAATTATATAGAACATTTTACTTTTACATTTAGAATAAACATTTTGATAGAACATTTAACTTTTACATTCAGAATAAACATTTAGATAGAACATTTAACTTTTACATTTACAATAAACATTTAGGTAGAACATTTAACTTTTACATTCAGAATAAACATTTAGATAGAACATTTAACTTTTACATTTAGATAGAACATTTAACTTTTAAATTTCGAATTAATATTTAGATAGAACATTTAACTTTTACATTTAGATAGAACATTTAACTTTTACATTCAGAATAAACATTTAGATAGAACATTTAACTTTTACATTGAGGATAGACATTTAGATAGAACATTAAACTTTTACATTTAGATAGAACATTTAACATTTACATTCAGAATAGACATTTACATAGAACATTTAACTTTTACATTCAAATACACATTTAGACAGAACCTCTAACTTTTACATTCAGATAGAACATTTAACTTTTACACTTAGATAGAACATTTAACTTTTACATTTTCATAGAACATTTAGCTTTTAGATTTTCATAGAACATTTAGATAGAACATTTAACTTTTACACTAACAACATTTAACTTTTACACTTAGATAGAACATTTAACTTTTACATTTTCATAGAACATTTAGATAGAACATTTAACTTTTAGATTTTCATAGAACATTTAGATAGAACATTTAACTTTTACACTTAGATAGAACATTTAACTTTTACACTTAGATAGAACATTTAACTTTAACATTCAGATAAAAAATTGAACTTTTAAAATTATATAGAACATTTAACTTTTACATTAAGAATAAACATTCAGATAGAACATTTAACTTTTACACTTAGATAGAACATTTAACTTTTACATTTTCATAGAACATTTAGATAGAACATTTAGCTTTTAGATTTTCATAGAACATTTAGATAGAACATTTAACTTTTACACTTACAACATTTAACTTTTACACTTAGATAGAACATTTAACTTTAACATTCAGATAAAACATTGAACTTTTAAAATTATACAGAACATTTAACTTTTACATTTAGAATAAACATTTTGATAGAACATTTAACTTTTACATTCAGAATAAACATTTAGATAAAAAATTGAACTTTTAAAATTATATAGAACATTTAACTTTTACATTAAGAATAAACATTCAGATAGAACATTTAACTTTTACACTTAGATAGAACATTTAACTTTCACATTTTCATAGAACATATAGATAGAACATTTAACTTTTAGATTTTCATAGAACATTTAGATAGAACATTTAACTTTTACACATAGATAGAACATTTAACTTTAACATTCAGATAAAACATTGAACTTTTAAAATTATATAGAACATTTTACTTTTACATTTAGAATAAACATTTTGATAGAACATTTAACTTTTACATTCAGAATAAACATTTAGATAGAACATTTAACTTTTACATTTACAATAAACATTTAGGTAGAACATTTAACTTTTACATTCAGAATAAACATTTAGATAGAACATTTAACTTTTACATTTAGATAGAACATTTAACTTTTAAATTTCGAATTAATATTTAGATAGAACATTTAACTTTTACATTTAGATAGAACATTTAACATTTACATTCAGAATAGACATTTACATAGAACATTTAACTTTTACATTCAAATACACATTTAGACAGAACCTCTAACTTTTACATTCAGATAGAACATTTAACTTTTACACTTAGATAGAACATTTAACTTTTACATTTTCATAGAACATTTAGCTTTTAGATTTTCATAGAACATTTAGATAGAACATTTAACTTTTACACTTACAACATTTAACTTTTACACTTAGATAGAACATTTAACTTTAACATTCAGATAAAAAATTGAACTTTTAAAATTATATAGAACATTTAACTTTTACATTAAGAATAAACATTCAGATAGAACATTTAACTTTTACACTTAGATAGAACATTTAACTTTTACATTTTCATAGAACATTTAGATAGAACATTTAACTTTTAGATTTTCATAGAACATTTAGATAGAACATTTAGCTTTTAGATTTTCATAGAACATTTAGATAGAACATTTAACTTTTACACTTACAACATTTAACTTTTACACTTAGATAGAACATTTAACTTTAACATTCAGATAAAACATTGAACTTTTAAAATTATACAGAACATTTAACTTTTACATTTAGAATAAACATTTTGATAGAACATTTAACTTTTACATTCAGAATAAACATTTAGATAAAAAATTGAACTTT
Organism: Telmatherina bonti; assembly: GCF_933228915.1. Lineage (NCBI taxonomy): Eukaryota > Metazoa > Chordata > Actinopteri > Atheriniformes > Telmatherinidae > Telmatherina > Telmatherina bonti. The sequence continues at coordinate 2,832,559 of NC_136633.1, forward strand.
TAAAATTATATAGAACATTTAACTTTTACATTAAGAATAAACATTCAGATAGAACATTTAACTTTTACACTTAGATAGAACATTTAACTTTTACATTTTCATAGAACATATAGATAGAACATTTAACTTTTAGATTTTCATAGAACATTTAGATAGAACATTTAACTTTTACACTTAGATAGAACATTTAACTTTAACATTCAGATAAAACATTGAACTTTTAAAATTATATAGAACATTTTACTTTTACATTTAGAATAAACATTTTGATAGAACATTTAACTTTTACATTCAGAATAAACATTTAGATAGAACATTTAACTTTTACATTTACAATAAACATTTAGGTAGAACATTTAACTTTTACATTCAGAATAAACATTTAGATAGAACATTTAACTTTTACATTTAGATAGAACATTTAACTTTTAAATTTCGAATTAATATTTAGATAGAACATTTAACTTTTACATTTAGATAGAACATTTAACTTTTACATTCAGAATAAACATTTAGATAGAACATTTAACTTTTACATTGAGGATAGACATTTAGATAGAACATTTAACTTTTACATTTAGATAGAACATTTAACATTTACATTCAGAATAAACATTTAGATAGAACATTTAACTTTTACATTTACAATAAACATTTAGGTAGAACATTTAACTTTTACATTCAGAATAAACATTTAGATAGAACATTTAACTTTTACATTTAGATAGAACATTTAACTTTTAAATTTTGAATTAATATTTCGATAGAACATTTAACTTTTACATTTAGATAGAACATTTAACTTTTACATTCAGAATAAACATTTAGATAGAACATTTAACTTTTACATTGAGGATAGACATTTAGATAGAACATTTAACTTTTACATTTAGATAGAACATTTAACATTTACATTCAGAATAGACATTTACATAGAACATTTAACTTTTACATTCAAATACACATTTAGACAGAACCTCTAACTTTTACATTCAGATAGAACATTTAACTTTTACACTTAGATAGAACATTTAACTTTTACATTTTCATAGAACATTTAGCTTTTAGGTTTTCATAGAACATTTAGATAGAACATTTAACTTTTACACTAACAACATTTAACTTTTACACTTAGATAGAACATTTAACTTTTACATTTTCATAGAACATTTAGATAGAACATTTAACTTTTAGATTTTCATAGAACATTTAGATAGAACATTTAACTTTTACACTTAGATAGAACATTTAACTTTTACACTTAGATAGAACATTTAACTTTAACATTCAGATAAAAAATTGAACTTTTAAAATTATATAGAACATTTAACTTTTACATTAAGAATAAACATTCAGATAGAACATTTAACTTTTACACTTAGATGGAACATTTAACTTTTACATTTTCATAGAACATTTAGATAGAACATTTAACTTTTAAATTTCGAATTAATATTTAGATAGAACATTTAACTTTTACATTTAGATAGAACATTTAACTTTTACATTCAGAATAAACATTTAGATAGAACATTTAACTTTTACATTGAGGATAGACATTTAGATAGAACATTTAACTTTTACATTTAGATAGAACATTTAACATTTACATTCAGAATAGACATTTACATAGAACATTTAACTTTTACATTCAAATACACATTTAGACAGAACCTCTAACTTTTACATTCAGATAGAACATTTAACTTTTACACTTAGATAGAACATTTAACTTTTACATTTTCATAGAACATTTAGCTTTTAGATTTTCATAGAACATTTAGATAGAACATTTAATTTTTACACTAACAACATTTAACTTTTACACTTAGATAGAACATTTAACTTTTACATTTTCATAGAACATTTAGATAGAACATTTAACTTTTAGATTTTCATAGAACATTTAGATAGAACATTTAACTTTTACACTTAGATAGAACATTTAACTTTTACACTTAGAACATTTAACTTTAACATTCAGATAAAACATTGAACTTTTAAAATTATACAGAACATTTAACTTTTACATTTAGAATAAACATTTTGATAGAACATTTAACTTTTACATTCAGAATAAACATTTAGATAAAAAATTGAACTTTTAAAATTATATAGAACATTTAACTTTTACATTAAGAATAAACATTCAGATAGAACATTTAACTTTTACACTTAGATAGAACATTTAACTTTTACATTTTCATAGAACATATAGATAGAACATTTAACTTTTAGATTTTCATAGAACATTTAGATAGAACATTTAACTTTTACACTTAGATAGAACATTTAACTTTAACATTCAGATAAAACATTGAACTTTTAAAATTATATAGAACATTTTACTTTTACATTTAGAATAAACATTTTGATAGAACATTTAACTTTTACATTCAGAATAAACATTTAGATAGAACATTTAACTTTTACATTTACAATAAACATTTAGGTAGAACATTTAACTTTTACATTCAGAATAAACATTTAGATAGAACATTTAACTTTTACATTTAGATAGAACATTTAACTTTTAAATTTCGAATTAATATTTAGATAGAACATTTAACTTTTACATTTAGATAGAACATTTAACTTTTACATTCAGAATAAACATTTAGATAGAACATTTAACTTTTACATTGAGGATAGACATTTAGATAGAACATTAAACTTTTACATTTAGATAGAACATTTAACATTTACATTCAGAATAGACATTTACATAGAACATTTAACTTTTACATTCAAATACACATTTAGACAGAACCTCTAACTTTTACATTCAGATAGAACATTTAACTTTTACACTTAGATAGAACATTTAACTTTTACATTTTCATAGAACATTTAGCTTTTAGATTTTCATAGAACATTTAGATAGAACATTTAACTTTTACACTTACAACATTTAACTTTTACACTTAGATAGAACATTTAACTTTAACATTCAGATAAAACATTGAACTTTAAAAATTATACAGAACATTTAACTTTTACATTTAGAATAAACATTTTGATAGAACATTTAACTTTTACATTCAGAATAAACATTTAGATAAAAAATTGAACTTTTAAAATTATATAGAACATTTAACTTTTACATTAAGAATAAACATTCAGATAGAACATTTAACTTTTACACTTAGATAGAACATTTAACTTTTACATTTTCATAGAACATATAGATAGAACATTTAACTTTTAGATTTTCATAGAACATTTAGATAGAACATTTAACTTTTACACTTAGATAGAACATTTAACTTTAACATTCAGATAAAACATTGAACTTTTAAAATTATATAGAACATTTTACTTTTACATTTAGAATAAACATTTTGATAGAACATTTAACTTTTACATTCAGAATAAACATTTAGATAGAACATTTAACTTTTACATTTACAATAAACATTTAGGTAGAACATTTAACTTTTACATTCAGAATAAACATTTAGATAGAACATTTAACTTTTACATTGAGGATAGACATTTAGATAGAACATTTAACTTTTACATTTAGATAGAACATTTAACATTTACATTCAGAATAGACATTTACATAGAACATTTAACTTTTACATTCAAATACACATTTAGACAGAACCTCTAACTTTTACATTCAGATAGAACATTTAACTTTTACACTTAGATAGAACATTTAACTTTTACATTTTCATAGAACATTTAGCTTTTAGGTTTTCATAGAACATTTAGATAGAACATTTAACTTTTACACTAACAACATTTAACTTTTACACTTAGATAGAACATTTAACTTTTACATTTTCATAGAACATTTAGATAGAACATTTAACTTTTAGATTTTCATAGAACATTTAGATAGAACATTTAACTTTTACACTTAGATAGAACATTTAACTTTTACACTTAGATAGAACATTTAACTTTAACATTCAGATAAAAAATTGAACTTTTAAAATTATATAGAACATTTAACTTTTACATTAAGAATAAACATTCAGATAGAACATTTAACTTTTACACTTAGATGGAACATTTAACTTTTACATTTTCATAGAACATTTAGATAGAACATTTAACTTTTACATTAAGAATAAACATTCAGATAGAACATTTAACTTTTACACTTAGATGGAACATTTAACTTTTACATTTTCATAGAACATTTAGATAGAACATTTAACTTTTACATTTAGATAGAACATTTAACATTTACATTCAGAATAGACATTTACATAGAACATTTAACTTTTACATTCAAATACACATTTAGACAGAACCTCTAACTTTTACATTCAGATAGAACATTTAACTTTTACACTTAGATAGAACATTTAACTTTTACATTTTCATAGAACATTTAGCTTTTAGATTTTCATAGAACATTTAGATAGAACATTTAATTTTTACACTAACAACATTTAACTTTTACACTTAGATAGAACATTTAACTTTTACATTTTCATAGAACATTTAGATAGAACATTTAACTTTTAGATTTTCATAGAACATTTAGATAGAACATTTAACTTTTACACTTAGATAGAACATTTAACTTTTACACTTAGAACATTTAACTTTAACATTCAGATAAAACATTGAACTTTTAAAATTATACAGAACATTTAACTTTTACATTTAGAATAAACATTTTGATAGAACATTTAACTTTTACATTCAGAATAAACATTTAGATAAAAAATTGAACTTTTAAAATTATATAGAACATTTAACTTTTACATTAAGAATAAACATTCAGATAGAACATTTAACTTTTACACTTAGATAGAACATTTAACTTTTACATTTTCATAGAACATATAGATAGAACATTTAACTTTTAGATTTTCATAGAACATTTAGATAGAACATTTAACTTTTACACTTAGATAGAACATTTAACTTTAACATTCAGATAAAACATTGAACTTTTAAAATTATATAGAACATTTTACTTTTACATTTAGAATAAACATTTTGATAGAACATTTAACTTTTACATTCAGAATAAACATTTAGATAGAACATTTAACTTTTACATTTACAATAAACATTTAGGTAGAACATTTAACTTTTACATTCAGAATAAACATTTAGATAGAACATTTAACTTTTACATTTAGATAGAACATTTAACTTTTAAATTTCGAATTAATATTTAGATAGAACATTTAACTTTTACATTTAGATAGAACATTTAACTTTTACATTCAGAATAAACATTTAGATAGAACATTTAACTTTTACATTGAGGATAGACATTTAGATAGAACATTTAACTTTTACATTTAGATAGAACATTTAACATTTACATTCAGAATAGACATTTACATAGAACATTTAACTTTTACATTCAAATACACATTTAGACAGAACCTCTAACTTTTACATTCAGATAGAACATTTAACTTTTACACTTAGATAGAACATTTAACTTTTACATTTTCATAGAACATTTAGCTTTTAGATTTTCATAGAACATTTAGATAGAACATTTAACTTTTACACTTACAACATTTAACTTTTACACTTAGATAGAACATTTAACTTTTACATTTTCATAGAACATTTAGATAGAACATTTAACTTTTAGATTTTCATAGAACATTTAGATAGAACATTTAACTTTTACACTTAGATAGAACATTTAACTTTTACACTTAGATAGAACATTTAACTTTAACATTCAGATAAAAAATTGAACTTTTAAAATTATATAGAACATTTAACTTTTACATTAAGAATAAACATTCAGATAGAACATTTAACTTTTACACTTAGATGGAACATTTAACTTTTACATTTTCATAGAACATTTAGATAGAACATTTAACTTTTAAATTTCGAATTAATATTTAGATAGAACATTTAACTTTTACATTTAGATAGAACATTTAACTTTTACATTCAGAATAAACATTTAGATAGAACATTTAACTTTTACATTGAGGATAGACATTTAGATAGAACATTTAACTTTTACATTTAGATAGAACATTTAACATTTACATTCAGAATAGACATTTACATAGAACATTTAACTTTTACATTCAAATACACATTTAGACAGAACCTCTAACTTTTACATTCAGATAGAACATTTAACTTTTACACTTAGATAGAACATTTAACTTTTACATTTTCATAGAACATTTAGCTTTTAGATTTTCATAGAACATTTAGATAGAACATTTAATTTTTACACTAACAACATTTAACTTTTACACTTAGATAGAACATTTAACTTTTACATTTTCATAGAACATTTAGATAGAACATTTAACTTTTAGATTTTCATAGAACATTTAGATAGAACATTTAACTTTTACACTTAGATAGAACATTTAACTTTTACACTTAGAACATTTAACTTTAACATTCAGATAAAACATTGAACTTTTAAAATTATACAGAACATTTAACTTTTACATTTAGAATAAACATTTTGATAGAACATTTAACTTTTACATTCAGAATAAACATTTAGATAAAAAATTGAACTTTTAAAATTATATAGAACATTTAACTTTTACATTAAGAATAAACATTCAGATAGAACATTTAACTTTTACACTTAGATAGAACATTTAACTTTTACATTTTCATAGAACATATAGATAGAACATTTAACTTTTAGATTTTCATAGAACATTTAGATAGAACATTTAACTTTTACACTTAGATAGAACATTTAACTTTAACATTCAGATAAAACATTGAACTTTTAAAATTATATAGAACATTTTACTTTTACATTTAGAATAAACATTTTGATAGAACATTTAACTTTTACATTCAGAATAAACATTTAGATAGAACATTTAACTTTTACATTTACAATAAACATTTAGGTAGAACATTTAACTTTTACATTCAGAATAAACATTTAGATAGAACATTTAACTTTTACATTTAGATAGAACATTTAACTTTTAAATTTCGAATTAATATTTAGATAGAACATTTAACTTTTACATTTAGATAGAACATTTAACTTTTACATTCAGAATAAACATTTAGATAGAACATTTAACTTTTACATTGAGGATAGACATTTAGATAGAACATTTAACTTTTACATTTAGATAGAACATTTAACATTTACATTCAGAATAGACATTTACATAGAACATTTAACTTTTACATTCAAATACACATTTAGACAGAACCTCTAACTTTTACATTCAGATAGAACATTTAACTTTTACACTTAGATAGAACATTTAACTTTTACATTTTCATAGAACATTTAGCTTTTAGATTTTCATAGAACATTTAGATAGAACATTTAACTTTTACACTTACAACATTTAACTTTTACACTTAGATAGAACATTTAACTTTTACATTTTCATAGAACATTTAGATAGAACATTTAACTTTTAGATTTTCATAGAACATTTAGATAGAACATTTAACTTTTACACTTAGATAGAACATTTAACTTTTACACTTAGATAGAACATTTAACTTTAACATTCAGATAAAAAATTGAACTTTTAAAATTATATAGAACATTTAACTTTTACATTAAGAATAAACATTCAGATAGAACATTTAACTTTTACACTTAGATGGAACATTTAACTTTTACATTTTCATAGAACATTTAGATAGAACATTTAACTTTTAAATTTCGAATTAATATTTAGATAGAACATTTAACTTTTACATTTAGATAGAACATTTAACTTTTACATTCAGAATAAACATTTAGATAGAACATTTAACTTTTACATTGAGGATAGACATTTAGATAGAACATTTAACTTTTACATTTAGATAGAACATTTAACATTTACATTCAGAATAGACATTTACATAGAACATTTAACTTTTACATTCAAATACACATTTAGACAGAACCTCTAACTTTTACATTCAGATAGAACATTTAACTTTTACACTTAGATAGAACATTTAACTTTTACATTTTCATAGAACATTTAGCTTTTAGATTTTCATAGAACATTTAGATAGAACATTTAATTTTTACACTAACAACATTTAACTTTTACACTTAGATAGAACATTTAACTTTTACATTTTCATAGAACATTTAGATAGAACATTTAACTTTTAGATTTTCATAGAACATTTAGATAGAACATTTAACTTTTACACTTAGATAGAACATTTAACTTTTACACTTAGAACATTTAACTTTAACATTCAGATAAAACATTGAACTTTTAAAATTATACAGAACATTTAACTTTTACATTTAGAATAAACATTTTGATAGAACATTTAACTTTTACATTCAGAATAAACATTTAGATAAAAAATTGAACTTTTAAAATTATATAGAACATTTAACTTTTACATTAAGAATAAACATTCAGATAGAACATTTAACTTTTACACTTAGATAGAACATTTAACTTTTACATTTTCATAGAACATATAGATAGAACATTTAACTTTTAGATTTTCATAGAACATTTAGATAGAACATTTAACTTTTACACTTAGATAGAACATTTAACTTTAACATTCAGATAAAACATTGAACTTTTAAAATTATATAGAACATTTTACTTTTACATTTAGAATAAACATTTTGATAGAACATTTAACTTTTACATTCAGAATAAACATTTAGATAGAACATTTAACTTTTACATTTACAATAAACATTTAGGTAGAACATTTAACTTTTACATTCAGAATAAACATTTAGATAGAACATTTAACTTTTACATTTAGATAGAACATTTAACTTTTAAATTTCGAATTAATATTTAGATAGAACATTTAACTTTTACATTTAGATAGAACATTTAACTTTTACATTCAGAATAAACATTTAGATAGAACATTTAACTTTTACATTGAGGATAGACATTTAGATAGAACATTAAACTTTTACATTTAGATAGAACATTTAACATTTACATTCAGAATAGACATTTACATAGAACATTTAACTTTTACATTCAAATACACATTTAGACAGAACCTCTAACTTTTACATTCAGATAGAACATTTAACTTTTACACTTAGATAGAACATTTAACTTTTACATTTTCATAGAACATTTAGCTTTTAGATTTTCATAGAACATTTAGATAGAACATTTAACTTTTACACTTACAACATTTAACTTTTACACTTAGATAGAACATTTAACTTTAACATTCAGATAAAACATTGAACTTTAAAAATTATACAGAACATTTAACTTTTACATTTAGAATAAACATTTTGATAGAACATTTAACTTTTACATTCAGAATAAACATTTAGATAAAAAATTGAACTTTTAAAATTATATAGAACATTTAACTTTTACATTAAGAATAAACATTCAGATAGAACATTTAACTTTTACACTTAGAACATTTAACTTTTACATTTTCATAGAACATATAGATAGAACATTTAACTTTTAGATTTTCATAGAACATTTAGATAGAACATTTAACTTTTACACTTAGATAGAACATTTAACTTTAACATTCAGATAAAACATTGAACTTTTAAAATTATATAGAACATTTTACTTTTACATTTAGAATAAACATTTTGATAGAACATTTAACTTTTACATTCAGAATAAACATTTAGATAGAACATTTAACTTTTACATTTACAATAAACATTTAGGTAGAACATTTAACTTTTACATTCAGAATAAACATTTAGATAGAACATTTAACTTTTACATTTAGATAGAACATTTAACTTTTAAATTTCGAATTAATATTTAGATAGAACATTTAACTTTTACATTTAGATAGAACATTTAACTTTTACATTCAGAATAAACATTTAGATAGAACATTTAACTTTTACATTGAGGATAGACATTTAGATAGAACATTTAACTTTTACATTTAGATAGAACATTTAACATTTACATTCAGAATAGACATTTACATAGAACATTTAACTTTTACATTCAAATACACATTTAGACAGAACCTCTAACTTTTACATTCAGATAGAACATTTAACTTTTACACTTAGATAGAACATTTAACTTTTACATTTTCATAGAACATTTAGCTTTTAGATTTTCATAGAACATTTAGATAGAACATTTAACTTTTACACTTACAACATTTAACTTTTACACTTAGATAGAACATTTAACTTTAACATTCAGATAAAACATTGAACTTTTAAAATTATATAGAACATTTAACTTTTACATTTAGAATAAACATTTCGATAGAACATTTAACTTTTACATTCAGAATAAACATTTAGATAAAAAATTGAACTTTTAAAATTATATAGAACATTTAACTTTTACATTAAGAATAAACATTCAGATAGAACATTTAACTTTTACACTTAGATAGAACATTTAACTTTTAGATTTTCATAGAACATTTAGATAGAACATTTAACTTTTAGATTTTCATAGAACATTTAGATAGAACATTTAACTTTTACACTTAGATAGAACATTTAACTTTAACATTCAGATAAAACATTGAACTTTTAAAATTATATAGAACATTTTACTTTTACATTTAGAATAAACATTTTGATAGAACATTTAACTTTTACATTCAGAATAAACATTTAGAAAGAACATTTAACTTTTACATTTACAATAAACATTTAGGTAGAACATTTAACTTTTACATTCAGAATAAACATTTAGATAGAACATTTAACTTTTACATTGAGGATAGACATTTAGACAGAACATTTAACTTTTACATTTAGATAGAACATTTAAAATTTACATTCAGAATAGACATTTACATAGAACATTTAACTTTTACATTCAAATACACATTTAGACAGAACCTCTAACTTTTACATTCAGATAGAACATTTAACTTTTACACTTAGATAGAACATTTAACTTTTACATTTTCATAGAACATTTAGCTTTTAGATTTTCATAGAACATTTAGATAGAACATTTAACTTTTACACTTACAACATTTAACTTTTACACTTAGATAGAACATTTAACTTTAACATTCAGATAAAACATTGAACTTTTAAAATTATATAGAACATTTAACTTTTACATTTAGAATAAACATTTCGATAGAACATTTAACTTTTACATTCAGAATAAACATTTAGATAAAAAATTGAACTTTTAAAATTATATAGAACATTTAACTTTTACATTAAGAATAAACATTCAGATAGAACATTTAACTTTTACACTTAGATAGAACATTTAACTTTTAGATTTTCATAGAACATTTAGATAGAACATTTAACTTTTAGATTTTCATAGAACATTTAGATAGAACATTTAACTTTTACACTTAGATAGAACATTTAACTTTAACATTCAGATAAAACATTGAACTTTTAAAATTATATAGAACATTTTACTTTTACATTTAGAATAAACATTTTGATAGAACATTTAACTTTTACATTCAGAATAAACATTTAGATAGAACATTTAACTTTTACATTTACAATAAACATTTAGGTAGAACATTTAACTTTTACATTCAGAAGAAACATTTAGATAGAACATTTAACTTTTACATTTAGATAGAACATTTAACTTTTAAATTTCGAATTAATATTTAGATAGAACATTTAACTTTTACATTTAGATAGAACATTTAACTTTTACATTCAGAATAAACATTTAGATAGAACATTTAACTTTTACATTGAGGATAGACATTTAGATAGAACATTTAACTTTTACATTTAGATAGAACATTTAACATTTACATTCAGAATAGACATTTACATAGAACATTTAACTTTTAAATTCAAATACACATTTAGACAGAACCTCTAACTTTTACATTCAGATAGAACATTTAACTTTTACACTTAGATAGAACATTTAACTTTTACATTTTCATAGAACATTTAGCTTTTAGATTTTCATAGAACATTTAGATAGAACATTTAACTTTTACACTTACAACATTTAACTTTTACACTTAGATAGAACATTTAACTTTAACATTCAGATAAAACATTGAACTTTTAAAATTATATAGAACATTTAACTTTTACATTTAGAATAAACATTTCGATAGAACATTTAACTTTTACATTCAGAATAAACATTTAGATAAAAAATTGAACTTTTAAAATTATATAGAACATTTAACTTTTACATTAAGAATAAACATTCAGATAGAACATTTAACTTTTACACTTAGATAGAACATTTAACTTTTACATTTTCATAGAACATTTAGATAGAACATTTAACTTTTAGATTTTCATAGAACATTTAGATAGAACATTTAACTTTTACACTTAGATAGAACATTTAACTTTAACATTCAGATAAAACATTGAACTTTTAAAATTATATAGAACATTTTACTTTTACATTTAGAATAAACATTTTGATAGAACATTTAACTTTTACATTCAGAATAAACATTTAGATAGAACATTTAACTTTTACATTTACAATAAACATTTAGGTAGAACATTTAACTTTTACATTCAGAATAAACATTTAGATAGAACATTTAACTTTTACATTGAGGATAGACATTTAGATAGAACATTTAACTTTTACATTTAGATAGAACATTTAAAATTTACATTCAGAATAGACATTTACATAGAACATTTAACTTTTACATTCAAATACACATTTAGACAGAACCTCTAACTTTTACATTCAGATAGAACATTTAACTTTTACACTTAGATAGAACATTTAACTTTTACATTTTCATAGAACATTTAGCTTTTAGATTTTCATAGAACATTTAGATAGAACATTTAACTTTTACACTTACAACATTTAACTTTTACACTTAGATAGAACATTTAACTTTAACATTCAGATAAAACATTGAACTTTTAAAATTATATAGAACATTTAACTTTTACATTTAGAATAAACATTTCGATAGAACATTTAACTTTTACATTCAGAATAAACATTTAGATAAAAAATTGAACTTTTAAAATTATATAGAACATTTAACTTTTACATTAAGAATAAACATTCAGATAGAACATTTAACTTTTACACTTAGATAGAACATTTAACTTTTACATTTTCATAGAACATTTAGATAGAACATTTAACTTTTAGATTTTCATAGAACATTTAGATAGAACATTTAACTTTTACACTTAGATAGAACATTTAACTTTAACATTCAGATAAAACATTGAACTTTTAAAATTATATAGAACATTTTACTTTTACATTTAGAATAAACATTTTGATAGAACATTTAACTTTTACATTCAGAATAAACATTTAGATAGAACATTTAACTTTTACATTTACAATAAACATTTAGGTAGAACATTTAACTTTTATATTCAGAATAAACATTTAGATAGAACATTTAACTTTTAAATTTCGAATTAATATTTAGATAGAACATTTAACTTTTACATTTAGATAGAACATTTAACTTTTACATTCAGAATAAACATTTAGATAGAACATTTAACTTTTACATTGAGGATAGACATTTAGATAGAACATTTAACTTTTACATTTAGATAGAACATTTAACTTTTACATTCAGAATAGACATTTACATAGAACATTTAACTTTTACATTCAAATACACATTTAGACAGAACCTCTAACTTTTACATTTAGATAGAACATTTAACTTTTACGTTCAGAATAAACATTTAGATAGAACATTTAACTTTTACATTTAGATAGAACATTTATCTTTTACATTTAGAATAAACATTTAGATAGAACATTTAACTTTTACATTTGGCTTGAACATTTACCTTTTACATTTAGATGGAACATTTTACTTTTACATTTAGATAGAACATTTAACTTTTACATCGAGAATAAACATTTTTACATAGAACATTTAACTTTTACATTCAGAATTAACTTTTAGATAGAACATTTAACTTTTACATTTAGAATAAACATTTAGATAGAACATTTAACTTTTACATTTAGAATAACCATTTAGATAGAACACTTTTACATTTTCATAGAACATTTAGATAGAACATTTAAGTTTTACACTTAGATAGAACATTTAACTTTTACACTTAGATAGAACATTTAACTTTAACATTCAGATAGAACATTGAACTTTTAAAATTATATAGAACATTTAACTTTTACATTAAGAGTAAACATTCAGATAGAACATTTAACTTTTACACTTAGATAGAACATTTAACTTTTACATTTTCATAGAACATTTAGATAGAACATTTAACTTTTACACTTAGATAGAACATTTAACTTTTACACTTAGAACATTTAACTTTAACATTCAGATAAAACATTGAACTTTTAAAATTATATAGAACATTTAACTTTTACATTTAGAATAAACATTTTGATAGAACATTTAACTTTTACATTCAGAATAAACATTTAGATAGAACATTTAACTTTTACATTTAGATAGAACATTTAACTTTTACATTCATAATAAACATTTACATAAAACATTTAACTTTTACATTCAGAATAAACATTTAGATAGAACATTTAACTTTTGCATTCAGAATAAACATTTACATAAAACATTTAACTTTTACATTGAGGATAGACATTTAGATAGAACATTTAACTTTTACATTTAGATAGAACATTTAAAATTTACATTCAGAATAGACATTTACATAGAACATTTAACTTTTACATTCAAATACACATTTAGACAGAACCTCTAACTTTTACATTCAGATAGAACATTTAACTTTTACACTTAGATAGAACATTTAACTTTTACATTTTCATAGAACATTTAGCTTTTAGATTTTCATAGAACATTTAGATAGAACATTTAACTTTTACACTTACAACATTTAACTTTTACACTTAGATAGAACATTTAACTTTAACATTCAGATAAAACATTGAACTTTTAAAATTATATAGAACATTTAACTTTTACATTTAGAATAAACATTTCGATAGAACATTTAACTTTTACATTCAGAATAAACATTTAGATAAAAAATTGAACTTTTAAAATTATATAGAACATTTAACTTTTACATTAAGAATAAACATTCAGATAGAACATTTAACTTTTACACTTAGATAGAACATTTAACTTTTACATTTTCATAGAACATTTAGATAGAACATTTAACTTTTAGATTTTCATAGAACATTTAGATAGAACATTTAACTTTTACACTTAGATAGAACATTTAACTTTAACATTCAGATAAAACATTGAACTTTTAAAATTATATAGAACATTTTACTTTTACATTTAGAATAAACATTTTGATAGAACATTTAACTTTTACATTCAGAATAAACATTTAGATAGAACATTTAACTTTTACATTTACAATAAACATTTAGGTAGAACATTTAACTTTTATATTCAGAATAAACATTTAGATAGAACATTTAACTTTTAAATTTCGAATTAATATTTAGATAGAACATTTAACTTTTACATTTAGATAGAACATTTAACTTTTACATTCAGAATAAACATTTAGATAGAACATTTAACTTTTACATTGAGGATAGACATTTAGATAGAACATTTAACTTTTACATTTAGATAGAACATTTAACTTTTACATTCAGAATAGACATTTACATAGAACATTTAACTTTTACATTCAAATACACATTTAGACAGAACCTCTAACTTTTACATTTAGATAGAACATTTAACTTTTACGTTCAGAATAAACATTTAGATAGAACATTTAACTTTTACATTTAGATAGAACATTTATCTTTTACATTTAGAATAAACATTTAGATAGAACATTTAACTTTTACATTTGGCTTGAACATTTACCTTTTACATTTAGATGGAACATTTTACTTTTACATTTAGATAGAACATTTAACTTTTACATCGAGAATAAACATTTTTACATAGAACATTTAACTTTTACATTCAGAATTAACTTTTAGATAGAACATTTAACTTTTACATTTAGAATAAACATTTAGATAGAACATTTAACTTTTACATTTAGAATAACCATTTAGATAGAACACTTTTACATTTTCATAGAACATTTAGATAGAACATTTAAGTTTTACACTTAGATAGAACATTTAACTTTTACACTTAGATAGAACATTTAACTTTAACATTCAGATAGAACATTGAACTTTTAAAATTATATAGAACATTTAACTTTTACATTAAGAGTAAACATTCAGATAGAACATTTAACTTTTACACTTAGATAGAACATTTAACTTTTACATTTTCATAGAACATTTAGATAGAACATTTAACTTTTACATTTTCATAGAACATTTAGATAGAACATTTAACTTTTACACTTAGATAGAACATTTAACTTTTACACTTAGAACATTTAACTTTAACATTCAGATAAAACATTGAACTTTTAAAATTATATAGAACATTTAACTTTTACATTTAGAATAAACATTTTGATAGAACATTTAACTTTTACATTCAGAATAAACATTTAGATAGAACATTTAACTTTTACATTTAGATAGAACATTTAACTTTTACATTCATAATAAACATTTACATAAAACATTTAACTTTTACATTCAGAATAAACATTTAGATAGAACATTTAACTTTTGCATTCAGAATAAACATTTACATAAAACATTTAACTTTTACATTCAGAATAAACATTTAGATAGAACATTTAACTTTTACATTTAGATAGAACATTTAACTTTTAAATTTCGAATTAATATTTAGATAGAACATTTAACTTTTACATTTAGATAGAACATTTAACTTTTAAATTTCGAATTAATATTTAGATAGAACATTTAACTTTTACATTTAGATAGAACATTTAACTTTTACATTTAGATAGAACATTTAGATTGAACAATTAACTTTTACATTTAGATAGAACGTTTAGATAGAACATTTACCTTTTACATTTAGATAGAACAATTAACTTTTACATTCAGAATAAACATTTACATAGAACATTTAACTTTTACATTCAGAATAAACATTTAGATAGAACATTTAACTTTTACATTTAGATAGAACATTTAACTTTTAAATTTCGAATTAATATTTAGATAGAACATTTAACTTTTACATTTAGATAGAACATTTAACTTTTACATTTAGATAGAACATTTAGATTGAACAATTAACTTTTACATTTAGATAGAACGTTTAGATAGAACATTTACCTTTTACATTTAGATAGAACATTTAATTTTTACATTTATAATAAATCTTTAAATAGAACATTGAACTTTTACAATTAGATAAGACATTTAAATTTTACATTTAGATTGGACATTTAACTTTTACATTTGGATAGAACATTTAGATCGGACATTTAACTTTTACATTTAGGTAGAACATTTAACCTTTACATTTAGGTTACATTTAGATGTAAGATATGAAATTTTCTATTTAGATTAAATATCTAGTTTTAATAAATAGCATTCATATTACTTTTTAAATGTTTAGATTTTGTATTAGATTGAAAGTTATACTTGACATCTATATATTTTAATTCAATAACCGATTGTTTGTGTGTAAAGTCCATCCCAGCTGTCTTTGTATGAGAGGCGGGAACCCCTGGATAGGTCGCCAGTTCATCGTATTGCATATATTTATGTTTATATGAAAGTGCGTATATTTACAAACATGTAGAAAAACTGTGATAAATATGAGAAAAGTTAGATAAATAATGAAAATGTGTCAGCAAAAACTTTAATGCTGAATTTTTACACTTGGTACCCCATAATCCAAACTCTTGAATTCACGCCAACTGTAGCGTGGTGTTTTCCGTCGAAGCTTGCTTTCGTCACACCAAACATTTGCTTAAAAAGATGTTTTTTTCTTGACAAACCAGACTAAAACCAGTCTATGACTATAACAGACAAACCGAAACGTTCAGCGTCTCGTTACCATGACACTGGTTACCATGGCGACTCCGTACGTCACAGCGCTGACACTAAACTCGTTCTGCGCAGGCGTGTGATCGCTCCCCGGTTGGACTGTCAGCTACAGTTAAAGCGTCCGGCGAAGAAGAAGAAGTGTTGCTAACGCTAACAATGGCAGCTTCCCCGGAGTTCCAGATGGATCACCTTCCTTCAGACCCGCTGCTGCACATCTTATCTTACCTGGGCTTCAGGGATTTGGTCCAGTATGTATCCTACAACACACCCGAACACGCAGAGCAGAGCGACAACAGCAGCGACTGTTTTCTTCCTCGCAGAGATGTAAACAAAGTGCAGCAGCTCGTTAGCTTAGCCAGTAGCTGCTGTTTGTGTTGGGTTTATCCCATACAGTCTATGGTTTGTTTGTTTTTTAGGATGGGGAGTCTCTGTCAGCTCTTCACAGAACCTTTAACTTTAGGAAAACACAGCAAATCTGGAGCTGTCATGTGTCAAAGAGCCAACATGGCGACTTTAAAACCTGCAGAAATTCGATAAGATCATGTTTACAGTTAGCATGCTAACAGCTGCTAGCAGTTTGTTTACGTTTGGCTTTTAATTATTAAATTACTCTGGCAACTAAGTATTGTATGATAATTAAAATAGGTGGATTAGAAGGACAGGAAATAAAACATCAATAGTATATTCATCATGCAATTACATGGAGAATAGGTTTATGTAAATAAGGCTAATTAGCTTCTAACTCTGTAGATGGTTGGTTATTTAACAGTTGTTACACAATAAGATACGGAGTAAACACTATAAGATCCAGAGTAAACACGATAAGATCCAGAGTAAACACGATAAGATCCAGAGTAAACACTCTAAGATCCAGAGTAAACACTCTAAGATCCAGAGTAAACACTCTAAGATCCAGAGTAAACACTCTAAGATCCAGAGTAAACACTCTAAGATCCAGAGTAAACACTCTAAGATCCAGAGTAAACACTCTAAGATCCAGAGTAAACACGATAAGATCCAGAGTAAACACGATAAGATCCAGAGTAAACACGATAAGATCCAGAGTAAACACTCTAAGATCCAGAGTAAACACTCTAAGATCCAGAGTAAACACTCTAAGATCCAGAGTAAACACTCTAAGATCCAGAGTAAACACTCTAAGATCCAGAGTAAACACTCTAAGGTCCAGAGTAAACACTCTAAGGTCCAGAGTAAACACTCTAAGATCCAGAGTAAACACGATAAGATCCAGAGTAAACACGATAAGATCCAGAGTAAACACGATAAGATCCAGAGTAAACACGATAAGATCCAGAGTAAACACGATAAGATCCAGAGTAAACACGATAAGATCCAGAGTAAACACGATAAGATCCAGAGTAAACACGATAAGATCCAGAGTAAACACGATAAGATCCAGAGTAAACACTAACTGGGTTTAAACGTGTTTAATAATCAAAGCAAAAGGTCAGGTTTACATTCATCTTGTCAGCCAGTATCAGTAAACTGTAATATAATGTATTAGCAACCTGTGTGTGTGTGTGTGTGTGTGTGTGTGTGTGTGTGGCTAACACACTATGTATTGTGTAGCTGCAGCTATGTGAACAGAAGGCTGAACGAGCTGTCCAAACACAACCCTCTGTGGAAATCTCTCTGCTGGGAACACTGGCTGCTGACAGAGTGAGTAGACCTGAACAGTCAGAGTGGAACTGTGACGACACATCAGCCTGAACCTGCCTGTGTGTGTGTGTGTGTGTGTGTGTGTGTGTGTGTGTGTGTATAGTGTGGACCGGCTGCGGAGCGGCCTGTCCTGGTACTGCCTGTTTAAGCAATACTACTCGGACCTGGGCCGCTACATCCAGCACTACGCGGTGCTGAAGAGAGCCTGGGAGCAACTGAAGAGCTTCCTGCAGCAGCGCTGTCCACGTATGATCACATCACTGAAAGGTGACGCGGACACGCCGCACACGGACACCTGTTAAAAGACGGCTGATCTGAACCAGCTGGTTAACGCGTTGCTATGGTAACGCCCCGTAACGGAGGGATATTACAGTGTTTAACTGGCCGAACTATGTATAGGAAAATAATGCAGCCAGCTGTCACTGACAATGGTATAAACTATGTTTAGGTGAACTTCCACAACCTACTGCAGTTATTCTACATGGACCTGCAGCCGGAGCCGACTGAGACTGGCCGCCTGGGAGTGCTTTAGGACGGGAGAGGCTCCCGCTGCTCCTTCCTTACAGTAACTGCAGAACAATATGTGCCTTCAAGTCAGTCGCCAAAACACCAGAAAAGTCTCTAATAACTCCAGTAAAAGCTGCTAGATTTGTCGCTTTTAACAAAAAAAGTCTCCAGATTTAGTGAGAAAGTCTCCAAGTTGGCAACAGTGTCTGAATGAAAGCAAAGCGGCTGTGGGAGGAGTTTACAGCACAGCGCTGCAACGCCAGAGACGCTCGATTAGCAGCTGAAGACAGCAGGAGAGGAAACTGCAGAGAGAGAAATAATCACACCCTTTTAGTTTTATCATCGTTGGAAACCCAGATCGTACTGAGATAAAAGTCCGACTCATCATCCAGGTCTAGTAGAAGTGAGATTCCTCCCCAGGCTGAAGCTGAAGCTGTGTTTTCCAGACGGCGTCTCGGAGGTGGAGCTGAACGGCATCGAGGCTCAGATCGGCTGCAGGCTTCCAGACGACTACCGCTGCTCGTACCGCATCCACAACGGCCAGAAGCTGGTGATCCCCGGGTCGGTGCTGCTCTCATCAGCTGCTCCCCCTCCCCCCTCATGCCAGACTCATGCCCGTCTGTCTCTGTGTCCTCAGGCTGATGGGCAGCATGTCCCTGTCCAACCACTACCGGTCAGAGGTGCTGCTGGACGTGGAGACGGCGGCTGGAGGCTTCCAGCAGAGGAAAGGCGTGAGGCGCTGCCTGCCGCTGACCTTCTGCTTCCACACCGGCCTCAGCCAGTACATGGCCCTGGAGCCCGGCGAGGGACGCCGGCTCTGCGAGAGCTTTTACCCCTGCCCCGTATGTACCCCCCCCCCCCCGTCTGCCCCACGGCGTCTCCAGAGCTCGTCCTGACGCTCTGTCTCTGTCTCACAGGATCAGACGGCCCAGGACCCGTCCGCCATCGACATGTTCATCACAGGTCTGTACCATCCTCCTGACCTGCCTCCATCAGCCCCTCACACGCGGTCCGGTCTGGAACTGGACCCGGTTAGGAACACAGGAGGAGCGTCCCGTTGCAGGACGACGATATTTATCCCCACTGTTTGTTTGTTTTGAGGATTCTCAGAAAGGAAAAGAACAAACAGAAGAAGTGTTTGAGGTTTCAGCGTGTTCCTCTTCAGCACCCAGTACCCATGTCATGATCCGGTCCACTTCCTTCATGACCCCATAATCTGAAGCAGGACCAGGAGGTCCAGAACCACTGGGTCCTGGTCCAGCTGGTGTTTCCACAGCTTCAGGACAGAACCAGTAGAACTTCAGAGTTCCCACAGACCTGCAGTTACTCAGAACCAGGACCTGGAAGTCTGTCTGGTTCTGGGGGTTGACCTGGTTCTGGGGGTTGACCTGGTTCTGGGGGTTGACCTGGTTCTGGGGACTGAGGATCTGGTTCTGGTTCTGGGGACTGAGGATCTGGTTTCTGCAGAAGCTGTAGGACAGGATGGAGGACTCCAACATTGTTTAAATAAAGTTTTTTTCTTTCCTGTTGAGCTGATGGAGACCCTGGTAAAGTCTGTAACTAACTCTGTGTGTGTGTGTGTGTGTGTGTGTGTGTGTGTGTGTGTGTGTGTGTTCAGGTTCCTGTTTCCTGGAGTGGTTCACCACCTACGTAAACAACGTGGTAACAGGAGAGTATCCGATCATCAGAGACCAGATCTTCAGGTAAACAATCCTTTTGTTTACTGTTTACTTCCAGTTCCGCTGTTAAGAAGTGCTTTTATAAATAAAGTTGTCTTGACAACCGTCACTATGGCGACAGAACCTCTCCGTAGAAACGTTTCCTGTCTGTCTGCAGGTATGTGCACGAGAAAGGTTGCGTGGCAACCACTGGGGACATCACCGTCTCTGTGTCCACCTCCTTCCTGCCAGAGCTGTCGTCCGTGCACCCGCCTCACTTCTTCTTCACCTACCGGATCAGGTACGTGGCGGCGGACGCGGCGTGGCGGCGGACGCGGCGTGGCGGCGGGGTTTGAACCTGTGACCGCTGTGTTTGCAGGATAGAGATGTCCAGCAGCGCCTCGCCTGAAGCCGCCTGCCAGCTGGACAGCCGCTACTGGAAGATCACCACCTCCGACGGCAACGTGGAGGAGGTTCAGGGGCCCGGCGTGGTTGGTGCGTCGCCGCCGTCACATGACCGCTCTGTCAGCTGAGGGAGGAGGCTGAACGTGTGTGTTTGTGTGCAGGAGAGTTCCCTGTCATGACGCCTGGAAAGGTGCACGAGTACGCCAGCTGCACCACCTTCTCCACCCTGTCCGAGTACATGGAGGGCCACTACACCTTCCACCGACTGGGTGACTGTCTCCTCCCGTCTGAAATGTCCTGCGTCTCGCTGCCGCCGCTGTTCTGACCGCTGTCTCCCCCGCAGCCAACAAAGAAGACGTCTTCCAGGTGGCCATCCCTCGCTTCCACATGGTCTGCCCCCCCTACAGAGAGCCGGCAGCTCCCACGGTAAAACATTCCCGCTTTTTGGTCCCACCTGGGGTGGAGTAAAGTCGCAACGGCGCCGTCACCATGGAGACCGGATCCCATTCTAACCAGCTGATCAGCAGCTGGTTAGAATGGAAGGAATGCAGTGTTTACACGTCAACAAACACACAACTATACCAGAGACCGCTCCACTTCTGACCAGAGGAAATCACCATGGTAACTCAGCGGCTCCTGCACAGGTTGGGGTCTGGATAAAAGCCCCGCCTACCGACCAATCGGCTCCATGCTCAGCTGGGATTCGGTCTCCATGGTGACATAGCTGCTCTGCCGGAGGCTGCAAACTCCGCCCCTTTCATGTGAGCGCTCTGACCTCGCTGGGAGACACTGGTTGGGTTACTGGGTTGATGACTGGTTTGGTGGGATGTCTGGGTAAGGTAACCAGGTAATGGACATCCTGGTACCTTGATCTGGTTTTGTAATCACACCTCAGGGAAATGACCAGAACCACGATGAGACATGACATGGCCACGTCGTCAGCGATGGGAACAGGAACTTACCTGGCTGTCCACCATGTCTGCTGGGGATCAATGGGTAAACGGGATCAACGGGTAAACGGGATCAACGGGTAAACGGGATCAACGGGATCAACGGGTAAACGGGATCAACGGGTAAACGGGATCAACGGGTAAACGGGATCAACGGGATCAATGGGTAAACGGGATCAACGGGTAAACGGGATCAATGGGTAAACGGGATCAATGGGATCAACGGGTCAACGGGATCAACGGGTCAACGGGATCAACGGGTAAACGGGATCAACGGGATCAATGGGTAAACGGGATCAACGGGGTAAACGGGATCAATGGGTAAACGGGATCAACGGGATCAATGGGTAAACGGGATCAACGGGATCAATGGGTAAACGGGATCAACGGGTAAACGGGATCAACGGGTAAACGGGATCAACGGGTAAACGGGATCAACGGGATCAACGGGTAAACGGGGTCAACGGGTCAACGGGTCAACGGGATCAACGGGTCAACGGGTCAACGGGATCAACGGGATCAACGGGGTCAACGGGATCAACGGGATCAACGGGGAAAACGGGATCAACGGGATTAACGGGTAAACGGGATCAACGGGTAAACGGGATCAATGGGGGTGCTGTGTTTCAATAGCCAGGAAATGCGGAATGCGGCAGTGACGTCACCATCCAGCGCCCCACTGAACGAGGCAAGGCACCAGAATATTATGTTTGTGTTCTGTAGTGTATTACTGTGGTGTGTATTACTGTGGTGTGTGTGTGTATTACTGTGGTGTGTGTGTATTACTGTGGTGTCTATGTTACTGTGATGAGTTGGGAGAAACCTGTTCCTTGTGGTAATTAGGGAGTTCCTGGTGGGCGGGGCTTGAGACACGCCTTTTGGACTTGTCGGGGTAGAAAGGGAGGAGTTGAGATTGGAGAGTAGCCAGTCGGTGTGTTTTGGAGCTGGAGAGGTTTACTGGTCGGTGTAAATGGTTGGACATACTGGTTAGTGTATATATTACTGCAGGTACCAGTGGAATCGGTGTAAATGGTTGGACATACTGGTTAGTGTATATATTACTGCAGGTACCAGTGGAATCGGTGTAAATGGTTGGACATACTGGTTAGTGTATATATTACTGCAGGTACCGGTGGGTTGACTGGGAACCAATAAAAACACCTCAAACGAAGTCACGACCGCGCCATCTTATTTGGAACAGCAGAGGACGCCGTGACAGACGTAAACAACGGCGGAGACGTGGCTCCGACCAGACGTTTGCTGTGGTTACTGGGAACGATACCACTGCTGTATACTGGGGGGCGTTCCCTGCACAACCAACCCCCCACTGTTCCCGTTACGTGTTCATGCAAGCAGCTGGATTGATTCGTAAACCGTCCCGTGGGGGGATCCTCTGTCTGGTAGCGGCGTTCAGGTCAGCCCACCCATCCCAGTTGTTTCCAGTATAACCAGTATAAAAAGCAGCAGAAAGGTTTGCCGTGACAACTGTGTGTTTTCAGAGAAGAGTAACGTGAACTCTGTTTGGCTTGTTTGCAGCAGAAGCCGTCTGCCAGCCTCACATCTTGTTTCCACGGCAACGAGGATGAAGAGTTCTGCGACGAAGACGACGATGAAGACGACTTCGGCAACCTGAGAGGCATCAACATGGCCACCCTGGAGGGGGCGTGGTGCCCTCGCCACATCTGACCAGTGGCGTACAGCAGGACGCTTCAGCCAATCAGGCTGCGAGGAGGAGGAGTCCACGTGTGTTGCAGCACCGCTGGGACCAAGCTGGACCGGATCCAGATGGACCCTACAGAGACCCCTTCCAGACTCCACGTGGAAACAATAAACTGTTTGATCTGTCAGCTGCTGTTTTACATCCCAACCTTTTGCTCCGAACATGTCGGACCTTCCAAATGTGTCACACCACAGCTGGGCGGGGCCGACACATGTTTAGGTTCAGTTATTATTACAGGGATTCCTGCTACAGAGACCCTGGAGAAGGACCCCAACCCTCCACCCTGGCACATCTGGAAACCGGCCACGGAGCCGGACTTCCTGATCAACATCAATAGATAAATAGTCTGCTCACAGGTGGAGGAGCACCGTGGAGGCAGGTTTCACTGGTCTGTCTGGTTTTATGGTCAGATCTACCAGAAAGGATCTGAAAGCAGCGATAACCTGCTTTAGTCTGCCCCCTGGTGGACAGAGCAGGCTCCACACCCACCTCGCACTTTATTCCCTCCTCCTCACCTGCCGGCCAACCTGTCAGAGTCTGGGACAAGACTGGACGAGACGGTGCAGGGTGGGACGGGACGAGACGGTGGGGGACGGGACGAGACGGTGCAGGGTGGGACGGGACGAGACGGAGCAGGGTGGGACGGGACGAGACGGTGGGGGACGGGACGAGACGGTGCAGGGTGGGACGAGACGGAGCAGGGTGGGACGGGACGAGACGGAGCAGGGTGGGACGGGACGAGACGGTGGGGGACGGGACGAGACGGTGCAGGGTGGGACGGGACGAGACGGTGGGGGACGAGACGGTGCAGGGTGGGACGGGACGAGACGGTGGGGGACGAGACGGAGCAGGGTGGGACGGGACGAGACGGTGGGGGACGAGACGGAGCAGGGTGGGACGGGACGAGACGGAGCAGGGTGGGACGGGACGAGACGGTGCAGGGTGGGACGGGACGAGACGGAGCAGGGTGGGACGGGACGAGACGGTGGGGGACGGGACGAGACGGAGCAGGGTGGGACGGGACGAGACGGAGCAGGGTGGGACGGGACGAGACGGAGCAGGGTGGGACGGGACGAGACGGAGCAGGGTGGGACGGGACGAGACGGTGCAGGGTGGGACGGGACGAGACGGTGGGGGACGGGACGAGACGGTGGGGGACGGGACGAGACGGAGCAGGGTGGGACGGGACGAGACGGTGGGGGACGGGACGAGACGGTGCAGGGTGGGACGGGACGAGACGGTGGGGGACGGGACGAGACGGTGCAGGGTGGGACGGGACGAGACGGTGGGGGACGGGACGAGACGGAGCAGGGTGGGACGGGACGAGACGGTGGGGGACGGGACGAGACGGAGCAGGGTGGGACGGGACGAGACGGTGGGGGACGGGACGAGACGGTGCAGGGTGGGACGGGACGAGACGGTGGGGGACGGGACGAGACGGAGCAGGGTGGGACGGGACGAGACGGTGGGGGACGGGACGAGACGGAGCAGGGTGGGATGGGACGAGACGGAGCAGGGTGGGACGGGACGAGACGGTGGGGGACGGGACGAGACGGAGCAGGGTGGGACGGGACGAGACGGTGGGGGACGGGACGAGACGGTGCAGGGTGGGACGGGACGAGACGGTGGGGGACGGGACGAGACGGAGCAGGGTGGGATGGGACGAGACGGAGCAGGGTGGGATGGGACGAGACGGAGCAGGGTGGGACGGGACGAGACGGTGGGGGACGGGACGAGACGGTGCAGGGTGGGACGGGACGAGACGGTGGGGGACGGGACGAGACGGAGCAGGGTGGGACGGGACGAGACGGTGCAGGGTGGGACGGGACGAGACGGTGGGGGACGGGACGAGACGGTGCAGGGTGGGACGGGACGAGACGGAGCAGGGTGGGACGGGACGAGACGGTGGGGGACGGGACGAGACGGTGCAGGGTGGGACGGGACGAGACGGTGCAGGGTGGGACGGGACGAGACGGAGCAGGGTGGGACGGGACGAGACGGTGGGGGACGAGACGGAGCAGGGTGGGACGGGACGAGACGGAGCAGGGTGGGACGGGACGAGACGGAGCAGGGTGGGACGGGACGAGACGGTGGGGGACGGGACGAGACGGTGCAGGGTGGGACGGGACGAGACGGTGGGGGACGAGACGGAGCAGGGTGGGACGGGACGAGACGGTGGGGGACGGGACGAGACGGTGCAGGGTGGGACGGGACGAGACGGTGGGGGACGAGACGGAGCAGGGTGGGACGGGACGAGACGGAGCAGGGTGGGACGGGACGAGACGGTGGGGGACGAGACGGAGCAGGGTGGGACGGGACGAGACGGAGCAGGGTGGGACGGGACGAGACGGAGCAGGGTGGGACGGGACGAGACGGTGGGGGATGAGACGGAGCAGGGTGGGACGGGACGAGACGGAGCAGGGTGGGACGGGACGAGACGGAGCAGGGTGGGACGGGACGAGACGGTGGGGGACGGGACGAGACGGTGCAGGGTGGGACGGGACGAGACGGTGGGGGACGAGACGGAGCAGGGTGGGACGGGACGAGACGGTGGGGGACGAGACGGAGCAGGGTGGGACGGGACGAGACGGTGGGGGACGGGATGAGACGGTGCGTGTGTGTGTGTGTGTGTTTTAAATAAAATGTTCACACTGAGGAATTCCAGATGAGGTTTTAATAAACAGAAAGTCATCAGTCATCATCATCATCCTCGTTGTCCACATCTTCCTCCTCCATCACCCTCCCAGAAGCCCTCCGTTTCCTCACCCCTCTGGTCTCCTTCCTCTCCTCCGGCTCCTCCTCCTCCCCGTCGTCCTCCTCCTCCCCACCACCTCCCCCTCCCTCCGCTCCTCCGCCCTCTCCTCCGTCCTCCTCCCGGGCGTTGCAGCGGCTGCAGTGCCTCCTGAAGCCCCCCAGTGTCTCGGAGCGGAAGTAGCAGAAGGGGCAGGCGTAGCGGCCGGGCCGGTGGGCCATCCTCACGTGCTGCTGCAGCCGGCTGGGCAGGAAGAAGCTCCGCCCACATTCCTTACACCTGTACGGGCGCTCCACGTCATGGCAACGCACCACATGACTGATGACGAAGCCTGAGGCGACAAGTTGTCTGTTAAAAATCAAAACTATGGCAGCTCAGAGGGGATAATATCAGGTTATCACTGACAAACCTCCTAACAGGCAACGTGGAGGGGCTTTTACTGGTTTCACTGGAATCGGGTCAGCACGTCTCTACGTGTCTATTGTGTCACTACGTTTATATCGCGTTTCTATCAGGTTGGTCACGTGTTTCTACGTTTCTAACGCGTCTCTACGTTTGTAACACGTCTCTACGTGTCTATTGTGTCACTACGTTTATATCGCGTTTCTATCAGGTTGGTCACGTGTTTCTACGTTTCTAACACGTCTACGTTTGTAACACGTCTCTACGTGTCTATTGTGTCACTACGTTTATATCGCGTTTCTATCAGGTTGGTCACGTGTTTCTACGTTTCTAACGCGTCTCTACGTTTGTAACATGTCTCTACGTGTCTATTGTGTCACTACGTTTATATCGCGTTTCTATCAGGTTGGTCACGT
This sequence comes from Telmatherina bonti, assembly GCF_933228915.1. Lineage (NCBI taxonomy): Eukaryota > Metazoa > Chordata > Actinopteri > Atheriniformes > Telmatherinidae > Telmatherina > Telmatherina bonti. Next base: position 2,860,814 of record NC_136633.1, read on the forward strand.
GTTTCTACGTTTCTAACGCGTCTCTACGTTTGCAACACGTCTCTACGTGTCTATTGTGTCACTACGTTTATATCGCGTTTCTATCAGGTTGGTCACGTGTTTCTACATTTCTAACGCGTCTCTATGTTTGTAACACGTCTCTACGTGTCTATTGTGTCACTACGTTTATATCGCGTTTCTATCAGGTTGGTCACGTGTTTCTACGTTTCTAACGCGTCTCTACGTTTGTAACACGTCTCTACGTGTCTATTGTGTCACTACGTTTATATCGCGTTTCTATCAGGTTGGTCACGTGTTTCTACGTTTCTAACGCGTCTCTACGTTTGTTACACGTCTCTACGTGTCTATTGTGTCACTACGTTTATATCGCGTTTCTATCAGGTTGGTCACGTGTTTCTACGTTTCTAACACGTCTACGTTTGTAACACGTCTCTACGTGTCTATTGTGTCACTACGTTTATATCGCGTTTCTATCAGGTTGGTCACGTGTTTCTACGTTTCTAACGCGTCTATGTTTGTAACACGTCTCTACGTGTCTATTGTGTCACTACGTTTATATCGCGTTTCTATCAGGTTGGTCACGTGTTTCTACGTTTCTAACGCGTCTCTACGTTTGTAACACGTCTCTACGTGTCTATTGTGTCACTACGTTTATATCGCGTTTCTATCAGGTTGGTCACGTGTTTCTATGTTTCTAACGCGTCTCTACGTTTGTAACACGTCTCTACGTGTCTATTGTGTCACTACGTTTATATCGCGTTTCTATCAGGTTGGTCACGTGTTTCTACGTTTCTAACGCGTCTCTACGTTTGTAACACTTCTCTACGTGTCTATTGTGTCACTACGTTTATATCGCGTTTCTATCAGGTTGGTCACGTGTTTCTACGTTTCTAATGTGTCTCTGTTTCTAAAGCGTCACTACGTTTCTAACACGTCTCTACGTTTCTATAGCATTTTTAACCCGTCTCCACGTTTCTAACGCGTCTCTACGTTTCTAACGCGTCTTTACGTGTCTATCGTGTCACTACATATATATCGCGTTTCTATCAGGTTTGTAACGTGTCTCTACGTTTTTAACGCATTTTTAACCCGTCTCTGTGTTTCTAACGCGTCACTACATCCCTGCGTTTCCGTCTCTACGTGTCTATCGTGTCAATACGTTTATATCGCGTTTCTATTAGGTTTGTAACGTGTCTACGTTTCTAAAACGTCTCTACATGTCTATTGTGTCACTACATTTATGTCGCGTTTCTATGGGGTTTGTAACATGTCTTTACATTTCTAATGTGTCTTAGTTTCTAAAGCGTCACTACGTTTCGAACATGTCTCTACGTGTCTATCGTGTCACTACGTTTATATCCCGTTTCTATCAGGTTTCTAATGTGTCTCTATGTTTCTAACGCGTTTCTACATTTCTAATACATCTCTACGTTTCTAACGTGTCTCTACATTTCTAATACATCTCTACGTTTCTAACGTGTCTCTACATTTCTAATACATCTCTACGTTTCAAACGTGTCTCTACATTTCTAATACATCTCTACGTTTCAAACGTGTCTCTACATTTCTAATACATCTCTACGTTTCAAACGTGTCTCTACATTTCTAATACATCTCTACGTTTCTAACGTGTCTCTACATTTCTTAAGCATTTCTACGTTTCTAACACGTCTCCATGTGTTTGTGTCACTACGTTTATATCGCATTTCTATTAGGTTTGTAACGTGTCTACATTTCTAATGCGTCTTTACATTTCTAAAGCGTCTCTACGTTTCTATGGAGTCACTACGTTTCTATCGCGTTCCTAACCCGTCTCTACATTTCTAACACGTCACTTAGTCACTACGTTTCTAATCCGTCTCTACCGCATCTTTACGTTTCTAACGCGTCACTATGTAACTACTGGAGGCTGTTATTGTGGGAAATGTATCTCCAGAAATCAGCCTTTGTCTTGTGGACACGCCACGGTGAGGCTGGACTGAAAACAGCGCCGTATTGTTTCGTTTAATAGCTGCTCCTGGTCTGAACTCATTAATCAAACCTGAAGGTTGAGATGTTTTGGCCGCTTTCAGCTTCCGTACTTCAGCACACATTGACGTCTGATGAAGGCGGCTGACAGCTGGAGAGTGAAGGAGGAAGCTGGTGTGTGAGAGGACTACCTTTCAGTTTGGTCTTCCAGCCACAGATGAGGCAGACGAAGCGGTTGGACACGAAGCCCACCACCTTGGCCGTGGCCTCCACCTCCTCCTTCAGCATGTCCTCGCTCAGCCCGGCGCCGTCCTCGTCCTCGCCGCCCTGTCCCTGGCCGGCCATGATGGCCTCGCGTTTGATGGCCTGGGAGGCGTAGGCTTTGGGGAGGTCGTGCTTGCGCACCACGTGGCTTACGATGACGGACTTCTGCTTGTGTTTCCAGCTGCAGATGAGGCAGCGGTAGCCGCCGTCCACCAACATCAGGAGGCTGTTCTGCTCTTCGTCTTCAGCCTTCACCGCCGCCTCACCTTGCTCCTCCTCCTCAGTCTTAATGCTCTCCTTGCTTTTCAGAGCAACCTTCTCTTTCTTCTCCTCTTCCTCCCCCTTCTCACTCCCTTCATCCCCACCTTCAGCTCCTCTTTCAGCACCTCCTCCCGCCTCCCTCTCATCCATGCAGTGTTTGGCGATGATGTGCTTGTACAGTTTGGTGAAGTCTCGGCTGGTGTGGAAGCACTGGGAGCAGTGGAACAGCCGCCCGCTGCTCTGGTACATCAGGATGTTGCCAAGGCGACCCATGGCAACGCTGTCCAGGGAGGCGGGGTGAGACACCGCGATGTGGGACAGCTGGTGGGCGTGACTCTTGGAGAAGATGCCACAGTGGGGACATCGGAGGTGAGCTGCGACGCCGCCGCCCACTTCACCTCGACTCTGAATGACGGTGGACATCCCTGAGGAGAAGATTCAAGCAAACCTTTATTAACCCAGTCTGAACAAAACAGCTGGTTTTCCCTTTAGATGATGTCATTTCTTCCAGTCGGACCAGTTCTCCAGGATCCTTCAAGGATCCAGAACTCGATGACATGGAGACTAACGGACCTTCAGGACCGACACCAACAGTTTCCGTTATAATTCATGTTGGATTACTGAAGTCTAAACTGGTCCCAGTAGCCTGAACATGGTGGGAAGACCAGTTCTCCAGGATCCTAGAAGGACTTTCCAAACTTCCTCTTGTCAAGTTCCTACTTTTTGTTCCAGGTGACTTAACTTCCAGGTCCGGGTTATGGGAGGGTCCGCCCCTCCATCGGACCTGCCGAAGTCCAAAGTCCTCCATCGGACCTGCCGAGGTCCAAAGTCCTCCATCGGACCTGCCGAGGTCCAAAGTCCTCCATCGGACCTGCCGAGGTCCCGGACCCTCCATCGGACCTGCCGAGGTCCCGGACCCTCCATCGGACCTGCCGAGGTCCCGGACCCTCCATCGGACCTGCCGAGGTCCAAAGTCCTCCATCGGACCTGCCGAGGTCCCGGACCCTCCATCGGACCTGCCGAGGTCCAAAGTCCTCCATCGGACCTGCCGAGGTCCCGGACCCTCCATCGGACCTGCCGAGGTCCCGGACCCTCCATCGGACCTGCCGAGGTCCCGGATCCTCCACCGGACCTGCCGAGGTCCGGTTCTGGCACCAGGAGCAAAGAGAAAGTCTGAAAGCCGTCCAGGAAGCTGGAGAACTGTGGATCATGGCTACGTCGACAGAAAGGATCTGCGGTTGCAGAATTTAAACTTTATCTTCAGATTTGGTTCATTCCTTCCAGTTAAACACATTTTATATGTTTACATCAAATCTTTTACACATAAACCTGAAAACAGAAGAGCTGCTCCTTTTATTTACTGGATAAACTAAATATTCATGCATGCTGGGGAATATAGATATATATTCTGTATGCAGATTTCCATGTTAACATTATTTAAAGGGAAATTATTAAAATTAGCCTCTAATTTAGGGACAAACGTCCATTTTCTCTGTAATTTTATTTATTAGTAGCTGAACATCTTTAGTTTCTACTTTAGTCTGGTAGTTGAAACGATCTCAGCATAATTTGGTAATTAATCTTTGCACACAGAAATAAAAAACACGTAAATGAAAATAAGTAGGAGAGTTTATTTATGTTGTCAGTCCAGACTGCTCCACGTGTTTCTGCTGGTTTCTGTCAAGACAAGATGCTGCAGAACCTGCTGCAGACACTCTAGATGTTGCAGCAGCAGCATCAGGAATACGTGGAGCATCTCTGGAAGGGAGAACACACTGCAGCTAACAGGCTAACCAGCTCTCACACACACCATCTTCTAGCACACCTACCTGCTAGCTCCGCTGCTTCTGTTAGCTGGAGTTAAAGCTCGTCTGCATGGACTGACAGTAAAACAAGCTGCAAGTTAACCAGAACCGGTTTAAACCACCATGTTTGGACCGAATCCACGCCGTAGTTTTATTCCGCGGAGAAACTTCCGCTCATTTCCGTGTTTACTTCCAGTTCAGCCAATAGGATGACTTCAGCTATTTGCGATAAGCCAATCACAGTCCTCCGTTTGGCCGAGCTCCCGCCTATTCTTTAATCATCGCGAGATCTGTCGCTGTTCAGTTTGGGGTTTTAAAGAAATTAAAAATAAGATTTCAAACTATTGTATTTACTTTAATCAAGACAAATGCTATAACTGTTACATTATGAATACATAAAAATATTATTCACGAATAACATATTGAGCGATAAGGTCATTTACATCAGATGATACCTTATATGGAGTGAGTTTGGACTCCACTGAGCAGACCCAGTTGGATTACATGCTCATGTGTTATGGGAATGGAAAATAATCAATCAGTTATTTAATGACATTACTGACCACCTTGCAGTTTTATACAGTTCTTATAAACAGCTGGAAGACTAACTGAGATCCAGACCTGTCTAAACTAAAACTAGAAGAGAAATGCAACTATCCTGATACGTTATGGAAACCAACATTTTAAAAGATAATACTGTGGATGTGGTGAAAAACAAATCTTCCGGAAGCGTTGAACCCAGTCTAGCAAGACAAACGACGCGTCAGGAGCGTGAACAGGACAGGGAGGAACTTTCTTTCTGCAGGGAATGAAAAGGAACATCAGCTGACTGCCGTGCCGGTAATATCACACCAAGAAGGAGCCGGCACCAGAAGGTGGACCGGATGGAGAGAACAGGGACTGGAATCTTCTGGGTTGTTGGAGGACTGGTCGTCTGACCTCCACGTTGCCCCCGATGGGCACGAAGCTGCAGAAATAAACCTGAGCATTCCAGTTCTGGTTCAGCCTCAGTACTGAACCAAGCTGGTTCTAAGTCCTGCACAAGCAGACCATCCGGCAGGTGAAAGTGAAGCCCGTGTGGAAGCCAAAACCTGCAGTTCCTCCTTCATCCACTGGGGGCTCCACAACAGAGCAAATCCCCATAGACTCCATGTGAGAAAGGTTTTTCTAGGTTTGTCTCTGTCTCTTCGTCCAACAATCCCTGTGCAGAGATAAAAGTAAAGTGCAGATTAATTTTATATGGAAAATAAAAGCCATCATTTATGAAAGGAAATGGCCGTTCCCGGCTCTATGGATGTAAACTACACGTTCAAGGTGCGACGTTAACCATACAGCGTGTCAGGAACCTCCACTCTCTACGGAACTTCATCCCAATTCCTCTTTTTGAGAAGGTTGGTGGTTTACAGTTTGTTCTGCAATGTCATTTTAATGTGAACAAACTACGTCAAACTGTCTCCAGATTCCACCAACAGGCTCTTCCAGCCGCTAAACTCAACTTCTCCACATGGAACTATGAAGAACCTCTTCAGAAGTATAAGAACTTTGTCGGACTGAAAGCTTTCCCTGTTCCTGAAGCATTTAGTTGGTGATTAACACCATAATGGAGGTCCTGAGCTGATGGAGGGCAACGCTGGGAGGAGGCAGCAGGTGTTGAACCTTCTTTACTCCCAGATGGAACAAATATTACCAGCAGTCACTGCAACAACCAGCAGCAGGAAGCACTTCCACAAGCTGAAGAACATAACTCCAGTTTATATGTCTCATATAAACTGGAATATTGTTCATGTCTCATATAAACTGGAATATTGTTTATGTCTCATATAAACTGGAATATTGTTCATGTCTCATATAAACTGGAATATTGTTCTTGTCTCATATAAACTGGAATATTGTTCATGTCTCATATAAACTGGAATATTGTTTATGTCTCATATAAACTGGAATATTGTTCATGTCTCATATAAACTGGAATATTGTTCTTGTCTCATATAAACTGGAATATTGTTCATGTCTCATATAAACTGGAATATTGTTCTTGTCTCATATAAACTGGAATATTGTTCATGTCTCATAAACTGGAATATTGTTTATGTCTCATATAAACTGGAATATTGTTTATGTCTCATATAAACTGGAATATTGTTCATGTCTCATATAAACTGGAATATTGTTAATGTCTCATATAAACTGGAATATTGTTCATGTCTCATATAAACTGGAATATTGTTTATGTCTCATATAAACTGGAATATTGTTCATGTCTCATATAAACTGGAATATTGTTTATGTCTCATATAAACTGGAATATTGTTCATGTCTCATATAAACTGGAATATTGTTTATGTCTCATATAAACTGGAATATTGTTTATGTCTCATATAAACTGGAATATTGTTAATGTCTCATATAAACTGGAATATTGTTTATGTCTCATATAAACTGGAATATTGTTTATGTCTCATATAAACTGGAATATTGTTTATGTCTCATATAAACTGGAATATTGTTCTTGTCTCATATAAACTGGAATATTGTTCTTGTCTCATATAAAGTGGAATATTGTTCATGTCTCATATAAAGTGGAATATTGTTAATGTCTCATATAAAGTGGAATATTGTTCATGTCTCATATAAACTGGAATATTGTTTATGTCTCATATAAACTGGAATATTGTTCATGTCTCATATAAACTGGAATATTGTTCTTGTCTCATATAAACTGGAATATTGTTCTTGTCTCATATAAACTGGAATATTGTTCATGTCTCATATAAACTGGAATATTGTTCTTGTCTCATATAAACTGGAATATTGTTCTTGTCTCATATAAACTGGAATATTGTCCATGTCTCATATAAACTGGAATATTGTTCATGTCTCATATAAACTGGAATATTGTTCTTGTCTCATATAAACTGGAATATTGTCCATGTCTCATATAAACTGGAATATTGTTCATGTCTCATATAAACTGGAATATTGTTCTTGTCTCATATAAACTGGAATATTGTCCATGTCTCATATAAACTGGAATATTGTTCATGTCTCATATAAACTGGAATATTGTTCTTGTCTCATATAAACTGGAATATTGTCCATGTCTCATATAAACTGGAATATTGTTCATGTCTCATATAAACTGGAATATTGTTCTTGTCTCATATAAACTGGAATATTGTTCTTGTCTCATATAAACTGGAATATTGTCCATGTCTCATATAAACTGGAATATTGTCCATGTCTCATATAAACTGGAATATTGTTCATGTCTCATATAAACTGGAATATTGTTCTTGTCTCATATAAACTGGAATATTGTTCATGTCTCATATAAACTGGAATATTGTTCTTGTCTCATATAAACTGGAATATTGTTCTTGTCTCATATAAACTGGAATATTGTCCATGTCTCATATAAACTGGAATATTGTTCATGTCTCATATAAACTGGAATATTGTTCTTGTCTCATATAAACTGGAATATTGTTCATGTCTCATATAAACTGGAATATTGTTCTTGTCTCATATAAACTGGAATATTGTCCATGTCTCATATAAACTGGAATATTGTTCATGTCTCATATAAACTGGAATATTGTTCTTGTCTCATATAAACTGGAATATTGTTCATGTCTCATATAAACTGGAATATTGTTCATGTCTCATATAAACTGGAATATTGTTCATGTCTCATATAAACTGGAATATTGTTCATGTCTCATATAAACTGGAATATTGTTTATGTCTCATATAAACTGGAATATTGTTAATGTCTCATATAAACTGGAATATTGTTCTTGTCTCATATAAACTGGAATATGGTTCATGTCTCATATAAACTGGAATATTGTCCATGTCTCATATAAACTGGAATATTGTTCATGTCTCATATAAACTGGAATATTGTTCTTGTCTCATATAAACTGGAATATTGTTCATGTCTCATATAAACTGGAATATTGTTCTTGTCTCATATAAACTGGAATATTGTTCTTGTCTCATATAAACTGGAATATTGTCCATGTCTCATATAAACTGGAATATTGTTCATGTCTCATATAAACTGGAATATTGTTCTTGTCTCATATAAACTGGAATATTGTTCATGTCTCATATAAACTGGAATATTGTTCATGTCTCATATAAACTGGAATATTGTTCATGTCTCATATAAACTGGAATATTGTTCATGTCTCATATAAACTGGAATATTGTTTATGTCTCATATAAACTGGAATATTGTTAATGTCTCATATAAACTGGAATATTGTTCTTGTCTCATATAAACTGGAATATGGTTCATGTCTCATATAAACTGGAATATTGTTCTTGTCTCATATAAACTGGAATATTGTTCATGTCTCATATAAACTGGAATATTGTTCATGTCTCATATAAACTGGAATATTGTTCATGTCTCATATAAACTGGAATATTGTTTATGTCTCATATAAACTGGAATATTGTTAATGTCTCATATAAACTGGAATATTGTTCTTGTCTCATATAAACTGGAATATTGTTCATGTCTCATATAAACTGGAATATTGTTCATGTCTCATATAAACTGTAATATTGTTTATGTCTCATATAAACTGGAATATTGTTCATGTCTCATATTAACTGGAATATTGTTCATGTCTCATATAAACTGGAATATTGTTCATGTCTCATATAAACTGGAATATTGTTTATGTCTCATATAAACTGGAATATTGTTTATGTCTCATATAAACTGGAATATTGTTCTTGTCTCATATAAACTGGAATATTGTTCATGTCTCATATTAACTGGAATATTGTTTATGTCTCATATAAACTGGAATATTGTTCATGTCTCATATTAACTGGAATATTGTTCATGTCTCATATTAACTGGAATATTGTTCTTGTCTCATATAAACTGGAATATTGTTCATGTCTCATATAAACTGGAATATTGTTCATGTCTCATATAAACTGGAATATTGTTAATGTCTCATATAAACTGGAATATTGTTTATGTCTCATATAAACTGGAATATTGTTAATGTCTCATATAAACTGGAATATTGTTTATGTCTCATATAAACTGGAATATTGTTTATGTCTCATATAAACTGGAATATTGTTCTTGTCTCATATAAACTGGAATATTGTTCTTGTCTCATATAAACTGGAATATTGTTCATGTCTCATATAAACTGGAATATTGTTAATGTCTCATATAAAGTGGAATATTGTTCATGTGTCATATAAACTGGAATATTGTTTATGTCTCATATAAACTGGAATATTGTTCATGTCTCATATAAACTGGAATATTGTTCTTGTCTCATATAAACTGGAATATTGTTCTTGTCTCATATAAACTGGAATATTGTTCATGTCTCATATAAACTGGAATATTGTCCATGTCTCATATAAACTGGAATATTGTTCATGTCTCATATAAACTGGAATATTGTTCTTGTCTCATATAAACTGGAATATTGTTCATGTCTCATATAAACTGGAATATTGTTCATGTCTCATATAAACTGGAATATTGTTTATGTCTCATATAAACTGGAATATTGTTCATGTCTCATATAAACTGGAATATTGTTCATGTCTCATATAAACTGGAATATTGTTAATGTCTCATATAAACTGGAATATTGTTCTTGTCTCATATAAACTGGAATATTGTTCATGTCTCATATAAACTGGAATATTGTTCTTGTCTCATATAAACTGGAATATTGTTCATGTCTCATATAAACTGGAATATTGTTCATGTCTCATATAAACTGGAATATTGTTCATGTCTCATATAAACTGGAATATTGTTTATGTCTCATATAAACTGGAATATTGTTAATGTCTCATATAAACTGGAATATTGTTCTTGTCTCATATAAACTGGAATATTGTTCATGTCTCATATAAACTGGAATATTGTTCATGTCTCATATAAACTGGAATATTGTTTATGTCTCATATAAACTGGAATATTGTTCATGTCTCATATTAACTGGAATATTGTTCATGTCTCATATAAACTGGAATATTGTTCATGTCTCATATAAACTGGAATATTGTTTATGTCTCATATAAACTGGAATATTGTTTATGTCTCATATAAACTGGAATATTGTTCTTGTCTCATATAAACTGGAATATTGTTCATGTCTCATATTAACTGGAATATTGTTTATGTCTCATATAAACTGGAATATTGTTCATGTCTCATATTAACTGGAATATTGTTCATGTCTCATATTAACTGGAATATTGTTCTTGTCTCATATAAACTGGAATATTGTTCATGTCTCATATAAACTGGAATATTGTTAATGTCTCATATAAACTGGAATATTGTTCTTGTCTCATATAAAGTGGAATATTGTTAATGTCTCATATAAACTGGAATATTGTTCATGTCTCATATAAACTGGAATATTGTTCATGTCTCATATAAACTGGAATATTGTTCATGTCTCATATAAACTGGAATATTGTTAATGTCTCATATAAACTGGAATATTGTTCTTGTCTCATATAAACTGGAATATTGTTCATGTCTCATATAAACTGGAATATTGTTAATGTCTCATATAAACTGGAATATTGTTTATGTCTCATATAAAGTGGAATATTGTTCATGTCTCATATAAACTGGAATATTGTTCATGTCTCATATAAACTGGAATATTGTTCATGTCTCATATAAAGTGGAATATTGTTAATGTCTCATATAAAGTGGAATATTGTTCATGTCTCATATAAACTGGAATATTGTTCATGTCTCATATAAACTGGAATATTGTTCATGTCTCATATAAACTGGAATATTGTTCTTGTCTCATATAAACTGGAATATTGTTCATGTCTCATGTAAACTGGAATATTGTTCATGTCTCATATAAAGTGGAATATTGTTAATGTCTCATGTAAACTGGAATATTGTTCATGTCTCATATAAACTGGAATATTGTTTATGTCTCATATAAACTGGAATATTGTTCTTGTCTCATATAAACTGGAATATTGTTCATGTCTCATATAAACTGGAATATTGTTTATGTCTCATATAAACTGGAATATTGTTTATGTCTCATATAAACTGGAATATTATTAATGTCTCATATAAACTGGAATATTGTTCTTGTCTCATATAAACTGGAATATTGTTCTTGTCTCATATAAAGTGGAATATTGTTAATGTCTCATATAAACTGGAATATTGTTCATGTCTCATATAAACTGGAATATTGTTAATGTCTCATATAAACTGGAATATTGTTCATGTCTCATATAAACTGGAATATTGTTAATGTCTCATATAAACTGGAATATTGTTCTTGTCTCATATAAACTGGAATATTGTTCATGTCTCATATAAACTGGAATATTGTTTATGTCTCATATAAAGTGGAATATTGTTCATGTCTCATATAAACTGGAATATTGTTCATGTCTCATAAACTGGAATATTGTTCTTGTCTCATATAAACTGGAATATTGTTCTTGTCTCATGTAAACTGGAATATTGTTCATGTCTCATATAAAGTGGAATATTGTTAATGTCTCATGTAAACTGGAATATTGTTCATGTCTCATATAAACTGGAATATTGTTCTTGTCTTATATAAACTGGAATATTGTTCTTGTCTCATATAAAGTGGAATATTGTTAATGTCTCGTATAAACTGGAATATTGTTCATGTCTCATATAAACTGGAATATTGTTAATGTCTCATATAAACTGGAATATTGTTCTTGTCTCATATAAACTGGAATATTGTTCATGTCTCATATAAACTGGAATATTGTTAATGTCTCATATAAACTGGAATATTGTTCATGTCTCATATAAACTGGAATATTGTTCATGTCTCATATAAACTGGAATATTGTTCATGTCTCATATAAACTGGAATATTGTTCTTGTCTCATATAAAGTGGAATATTGTTTATGTCTCATATAAATTGGAATATTGTTCATGTCTCATATAAAGTGGAATATTGTTAATGTCTCATATAAACTGGAATATTGTTCATGTCTCATATAAACTGGAATATTGTTAATGTCTCATATAAACTGGAATATTGTTCTTGTCTCATATAAACTGGAATATTGTTCATGTCTCATATAAACTGGAATATTGTTAATGTCTCATATAAACTGGAATATTGTTTATGTCTCATATAAACTGGAATATTGTTCATGTCTCATATAAACTGGAATATTGTTCATGTCTCATAAACTGGAATATTGTTCTTGTCTCATATAAACTGGAATATTGTTCTTGTCTCATGTAAACTGGAATATTGTTCATGTCTCATATAAAGTGGAATATTGTTAATGTCTCATGTAAACTGGAATATTGTTCATGTCTCATATAAACTGGAATATTGTTCTTGTCTTATATAAACTGGAATATTGTTCTTGTCTCATATAAAGTGGAATATTGTTAATGTCTCATATAAACTGGAATATTGTTCATGTCTCATATAAAGTGGAATATTGTTCTTGTCTCATATAAACTGGAATATTGTTCTTGTCTCATATAAAGTGGAATATTGTTAATGTATCATATAAACTGGAATATTGTTCATGTCTCATGTAAACTGGAATATTGTTCATGTCTCATATAAAGTGGAATATTGTTAATGTCTCATATAAACTGGAATATTGTTCATGTCTCATATAAACTGGAATATTGTTCTTGTCTCATATAAACTGGAATATTGTTCATGTCTCATGTAAACTGGAATATTGTTCATGTCTCATAAACTGGAATATTGTTTATGTCTCATATAAACTGGAATATTGTTCTTGTCTCATATAAACTGGAATATTGTTCATGTCTCATATAAACTGGAATATTGTTTATGTCTCATATAAACTGGAATATTGTTTATGTCTCATATAAACTGGAATATTATTAATGTCTCATATAAACTGGAATATTGTTCTTGTCTCATATAAACTGGAATATTGTTAATGTCTCATATAAAGTGGAATATTGTTAATGTCTCATATAAAGTGGAATATTGTTAATGTCTCATATAAACTGGAATATTGTTAATGTCTCATATAAACTGGAATATTGTTCATGTCTCATATAAACTGGAATATTGTTAATGTCTCATATAAACTGGAATATTGTTCTTGTCTCATATAAACTGGAATATTGTTCATGTCTCATATAAACTGGAATATTGTTAATGTCTCATATAAACTGGAATATTGTTTATGTCTCATATAAAGTGGAATATTGTTCATGTCTCATATAAACTGGAATATTGTTCATGTCTCATATAAACTGGAATATTGTTCATGTCTCATATAAACTGGAATATTGTTCATGTCTCATATAAACTGGAATATTGTTTATGTCTCATATAAACTGGAATATTGTTCATGTCTCATATTAACTGGAATATTGTTCATGTCTCATATAAACTGGAATATTGTTCATGTCTCATATAAACTGGAATATTGTTCATGTCTCATATAAACTGGAATATTGTTCATGTCTCATATAAACTGGAAATATTGTTCTTGTCTCATATAAACTGGAATATTGTTCTTGTCTCATATAAACTGGAATATTGTTCATGTCTCATATAAACTGGAATATTGTTCATGTCTCATATAAACTGGAATATTGTTCATGTCTCATATAAACTGGAAATATTGTTCTTGTCTCATATAAACTGGAATATTGTTCATGTCTCATATAAACTGGAATATTGTTCATGTCTCATATAAACTGGAATATTGTTGTGGAGAGCTAAATTCTCAGAATTACTTCTATAAATTCTACCAGTCAATAGAAATAATAGAAATGCCTTAGATGCATTAATAGAAATAAAAATTATGTGAAAGAATTGTAGTTGTTCTGCCAACACCTGAGATTCTTGGACTGTTTCATTATAGGTGCCGTATCAGTTCACAAGCTCCTTATTTCTCTATGGTTGAAATAAAGATTGTGTACCCAGACTAAATGGAAACTTCATTCTTGTTAAGATGTTGTCAGTAAAATCTTAATAGTTATAGATAATATATACGATTCTTGCCAGTATCTTGCACCCTATATATATATATATATATATATATATATATATATATATATATATATATATATATGTATATATATATATATATATATATATATATATATATATATATATATATATATGGAAGCTGGTTCCATAAGACTGGAGGAGAAATGCAACTATCCCATAGTACTTTTTGAGACTCTGGGAACCACCAGTAAACCTGCAGTCTGAGAGCGAAGTGCTCTATTTGGAAAACACAGAACTATGAGAGCTATGAGATATTTATGAAAGTGATACTTGACTTTTGCTGATAAAAAGCCAGTTTAGTTTCACAGTGTAACTTTAAAACAGTGTTTATGAGCCAGACTGGGAATAGTGGTGAAAAAAAATGAGGAAAAATAATGCAGAAATGAGTTTAAATGAAAATGAGTCAGAATGACTTAGAAATGAAGAATTGGTGCAGGAACGGAGGGAGATGGGGTCGAGCAAGGATTCATCTGAGTGAGGATAGGCTTCCTATTGTGTTAGAAAGAGGGAGGGGAGACTGGGAGAGGGAGGACTGAGTTTAAATTTGTGTTTTTTCTTCAGAATACACTCAGATTCAAACACAGAACATACATGACGCGGGACGAGCGAGGTCAACATGCTTTGCTTCAGAGGTGAGAGAGAGCATGCAAGTTAAAATGTGGGTCATGTGGTTTGAAGGTATGAACACACACTCTTATCTGTGTGGGGGGAGGCAGTGAGGAGGGTCGAGCGAGCTTTGTTTTGTTTTTAATGGAGGGAATAAAGTGCAGAGTTTCCAGATAACAGTTACCATGGTTACAGTAAAACTACTGCAGCTCTACAGGAAGTACTGCTGTCATATTTGTGTTGAAAGTGAGTCTGGGGCTCGTGGAGACGGTCAGAAGACACATTTCTGACTCTGAAGTGTGTGTATGTGTGCTAATGAGTGGCGGCTTGTCAAGGCAAGCTGAAACATCCCATTCATCCTCCTGAACACAGCTGGTCTGCCTGGAACACAAACAGCGTGGACGTGGCGGCTGCACGCGTGATGAGACCTGCAGCTCCTCAAACACTGAATCCAACAGGTTTATTTGTCCTTGTCTCTTTGTGTTGCAGCTTTTCTTTTCATTTTCACCCTCATAGTTTTCTATCTTTTCAGCAGCTTATGGACAATGTTGTGTTTACTTTCAGGTTGGTTTTCTTCCCAAAGACACTTTATTTTTCCTTCTTTCAAACTTTTACAGACGGTTTTATTTCATGTAGTTTCTGTCAAATCATTTTTGGGACATTTGTGGAAGCCTTTGTGGTCATTTGTTGTTTCTTTTAAGGACACGTCCACATCAGCCGTTTAGATCCGAATCCGAGTCCGTTTGCTCGGAAAGTCGCTTCGTTTGGGGAAATGTGAAACGAAACGAATTCTGATTCGGACCAAAGAACCGATTCGGTCCGCCTACAAACGCAGGTCTTGGTCCGTTTCAAGCGGACCAAATCCAGGAAGTGGACTACAAACCAAGTCCCTTCCTGCATGTGGCGTAGCGTTGCATTGTGGGTAAATCCATAGCGATGGCATTAAGGGTCCTCTGCCTCGTCTGGTGTTCATACTGCGTCCATTGTTGCAGTGGATTTCTGCAGGATACTTGCATAAGACACAATAAAAACCCAAAACAGCCATAGTTTGGTCTCCATGTTTAACTGGCAGGTGGAGGAAACAGAGTTTTCTTCTTCACGTCGGTCTGGTCCTCTCTGTTTCAGTTCGTTCTGTCTCTCAGTGACTCTACAAACTGTACGGTTGAGCATTACCCCTGCTCACGGGGAACTTTTATTAACAGGCTGTCTTCACAACACGGCACGCACATTATTCAACTGTGTGCATCCCTTAATTCCGTCCGGGTAGGAACAAAAAACAAACATGCAATTCTCATTGCTACATCCCTTTTCTTTTAAACAAAAAGTATTCTTTGTTATACTAAATCAAAATTTCAAATTAACATTTTCTTTTAAAACAGTACTTTTTTTCCTTCTTTTTTTTTCTCCAATAGCTGCTTCTATAGCTCCTAGTGCAAACAAAGATTCAATACATTTTCACAATGCATTTTTTTTTCTAAACAATGTAAACACAAATATAGCTTTAGCTTATTTTTCTGAACATAACCATATTATCCTTTGTCAAAAATAAATGTTACTTAAACTTCAGTCCACTTTTCTCTCCCTTTTCTTTTTTTTTTTCCTTTTTTTTTTCTTTTCTTCTCTGAAGCTAAGTACAAACAAAGTCATTCAAGTGTTTTGGACGCTGTACCACACGTCCCGACCTCGTTGTAGTTACTGGGCTCTCAGTGTTTTGGGACACTGGATTGCGCTTTGTCTCGGTTTTGGATTGTTCTGACATGTCCGGTTGAGTTCCCACGGCTTTTCTCAGATGGCGGCGATTCCGTCTGAGAACACTGCCTGAGTCCAGCTCAACAGCATAGGATCTGTTACCAAGTGGAGTACTCACTGTAGCCTTACTCCATAAGGTGTTTGTACCAAAAGGTTGCACACGCACAACATCACCTGGCTGTAGTGAGTCCATGTCCTTTGCTGTTCGGTTGTAGTATTTAGATTGTCTCTCTCGGTTCTTTATGAGTCCTGACCTATTGTTGGTCACTTTGGGCACGAGTAGACTGTCTCTGACTGGTAGAAGGGTCCTTGTTCTCCTGCTTAAGAGTCTTTGTGCAGGACTTGTGTCCAAACCTTGAGTTGGGGTGTTGCGATGATCCAGAATGGCTAGATATGGGTCCTCTCCAGCCAGTTTTGCCTTCCTCATCAGCCGTTTGGCAGTCTTAACAGCTGATTCCGCCTTGCCATTACTTTGCGGATAGCCAGGCGAGGAAGTTTTGTGCTTGAATTCCCATTTGCGACTGAAATTTGAAAATTCAGCAGAACTGAACTGGGGTCCGTTGTCTGAAATGACAATGTCCGGAATACCCTGGCGTGCAAAGTGAGCTTTTAATTTCCGAATAACTGTGACTGACCTTGTATCTGACAAGTAGTCCACCTCCCAGAAATTGGAGTAGTAATCCACTGTCACTAAGTACTCTTTGTTGTCAAACGTGAACAAGTCTGTTCCGACTTTAGCCCACGGTCTCGTAGTGATCTCATGTGGTTCTAGTGTCTCTTTTTGTTGTTTTGTGTCCACAGAACGACAGGTGTCACATTTAGCAACATGCTTTTTGATATGGTCGTTCATCCCGTGCCAATAAACACAGTCTCTGGCCCTCCTGAGGCATCCCTCTGTAGCAGCCTAGGTGAGAAGAGTGAATCCGCTGTGTTATATCCTTTTGGAGTGAGTCTGGGATCACAACTCTCTCGCCTCTGAAGACCAGTCCATTTTGGGTACTCAGTTCATCCTGTAAAGAGAAATAGTTCGTTATTTCAACAGGTATATCTTTTTTTATCTTTTGGCCACCCTTGTTGGATAGTTTTGATCAGAGTCTGTAGTTTTGGGTCTGCTTTTGTTGCTCTACAGATATTGTCCATTCTTTCAGCCGAGATGGGTACATAGTCCACCATGTTGACACATTCAGTCTCCAACTCAGTCTGACTTTTGTTGGCGTTTTGTAGGTAGGCTCTACTCAACGTATCCGCGAGTAGCATGTCACGTCCAGGAACATAAATGATGTTTAAATCATACTTCTGTAATCTCAGTAACATGCGTTGAAGCCTCTTAGGAGCATTTATCAGTGGTTTCTTGATGATGTTCTCCAAAGGCTTGTGGTCTGACTGAACTCTGACTGGTCGGCCATAGGTATATTGGTGAAACTTTTCCATGCTAAAGACTATAGCCAAACATTCTTTTTCGATTTGTGCATAGCCTCTTTCTGTCATTGTCAAAGCTCGACTGGCATATGCTACTGGTTTGCCTTCTTGTGTCAGAGCTGCTCCTAGCCCCGTTTCACTTGCATCACACTGTAATGTCAACTCTTGTTCTGGGCTGTAGTATTTCAATACTGGCACTTGTGTTATCTTGTCTTTGATTCTTTGGAATGCTTTTTCTTGCACATCTGTCCATTCCCAGAGACTCTCTTTGTGTGTGAGCTGTCTTAGTGTCTCACAATCATCTGACAGGTGCTCATAAAACTTGGACAAATAGTTCACCAGTCCTACTAGTCTTTGAACACCTTTCACGTTTGTAGGTGCAGGCATTTCAGTGACGGCACACACTTTCTCTGGGTCAACTTTAAGACCTTCTGCAGTGAGTAAATGGCCAATGTATGGGACCTCTTGTTTCCTGAGCTTTAGTTTGTCTGCGTTTAGCTTAATGTTTCTTTCTCTGCATCTTTTCAGAAAAAATCTCAAGTTCTTGTCATGATCTCTGATTGCATCCTCTTTTGTGTCACCTTCTCCTGTGATCAAGATGTCATCCGCAATAATGTAGGTGCCTGGCAAGTTCTCTAGGGCCTGTGTTAGTTTCCGTTGAAAAACTTCAGGCGCTGGACTGATGCCCATTGGCATTCTCAGCCACCGAAATCGACCAAAGGGAGTTGCGAATGTTGTGAGGTAGGTCGACTCATCATCTAGTTTCACATGCCAGAAGCCATGCTTTACGTCACACACAGTGAAGACTTTTGCCTCTGCCAGGTCTGGTAGAATGTCGTCTATTGTCGGAAGTGGAAAGTGGCTTCTCTTTAAAGCTTTGTTGAGTGGTCTCGGGTCAATACAAATTCTTGGTCTGCCACTGGGTTTCTGTACAGACACCATGGCACTGATCCACTCGGTGCTGCTTTCCACAGGCGCTATTATCTCTCTCTCCACGAGACTTGCGAGTTCCTCTTTGAGTGGTTTCATCATTGACACAGGGACTCTACGTTTAGGAAGTTTGACAGGCTGCACTGTTGTGTCTATTTCCAGTTTATATTCACCTTGCAAGCAGCCGTCACCAATAAACACGTCCTGAAACTCAGTCTTTATTTCTTCTAACTGCCAAATGTCTTTAGTCACTGGTTCTTTTGTCACAATACTGTCGAGTGCATAGATGTTGTCGTATTGGACCTGAATGAGTTTCATCGCTTCACTTGCGCTGCGGCCAAGTAGAGGTGTTTTACATTCTTCTCCAACAACTTGAAACTCAACTCTGTACTTTTTCTGATTTCTTGGATTTTTCATCTTAACTTTGCATTTGCCTAATGGACACAACTTTGACTTATTGTACATCACAAGTACCTTGTCTGTGTGCTCCAATTTCACATCTGGATTCAGCAGGTTGATTGGGATGACACTGCAGGTTGCACCGCAGTCAATCTGAAAGGTTCACAACGTTCTCATTTATCATCATCCCAGCAAACAGTTGTTCAGTTTTACCTTTTTGTTTCTCTCCGATCTGGTTTACTTCTGACGCTGTTGTTGTGACTGCTGTAACTATCATTATCTCCTCACATGAATCTGATTCTGTCTCTGCCACTGTATGGACTGTTTTCTTATGCTCTTTCACTGCTGTTTTGCTTCTGCATGCCACTGCAAAATGATTGTCTTTGCTACATTTCGTGCATCTTTTTCCAAAAGCTGGGCACTTTTGCTTGAGTCTTTCATGTGTTTTTCCACAATATTTGCAAGATATCACATTGCTCTTGTATTTCCTTGTTGTATGTTTGATTGCATGAACGTCCTCTGCGCCATGTCCTTCTATTGTTTTGCTGTACTCACGTGAAATCTCCATTGACCTACAGATTTGTAAACATTTGTCCAGGTCAAGACTGTCTTCTCTGAGAAGTCTTTCTCTCCAACTTGAACTGTATGCGCCACAAACAATCCTGTCTCTTATCAGCGAATTTTTTAGCTGCCCAAAATTACAGGTGCTTGCCAGCGTCCTCAAGTCGGTCACGTACTTGTCGATAGATTCTCCAAGTGCTTGATTGTGTGCAAAAAATCTGTATCTTTCGACTGTTTCATTCACCTTCGGGTTACAATGTTGATCAAGCTTGGACACCAAACTGTTAATAGTCACTCTTGCTTCTGAGCCTATTAACGTCCCACAGAGCTCTCTGCCCCGCTCGCCGATGAGGTAGTAGAAAAGTTTTACACGCGCCTTTTCCTCCGCATCCGGCATTGCTAGCTCAATGTACAGCTGAAATTCTTCCTTCCAGGTCTTCCATGACTTGGCAAGATTAACTGAGTCCATACACCACTGTTGAGGCGGTTTTAGCCCATCCATTCTTGTACCTCTAATGCTCGTACTGTCCTCTTGCTCAGTGCTCATGCCGGTGGCGCAATGTTATGCTAGCGGCGCTTAACCTGTGCCGTTCAGATCGCTCCAAAGCAAACCACTGCCACCATGTTTCAGTTCGTTCTGTCTCTCAATGACTCTACAAACTGTACGGTTGAGCATTACCCCTGCTCACGGGGAACTTTTATTAACAGGCTGTCTTAACAACACGGCACGCACATTATTCAACTGTGTGCATCCCTTAATTCCGTCCGGGTAGGAACAATAAACAAACATGCAATTCTCATTGCCACACTCTCTTCTGCTAAATACTAGTGCAGCGCCACCTCTGGTGGGAATGGGGAGATATTATTCTAATGGTTTGACTGGTTTCACCAAAGTGCAGCGTGAACACGGTCCGCATGGATACCCCCCCCACAACTGAGCCCATTCTCATATCGGACCAAGTCCAGAGGACTGTCCTGATGTGAGTCCACCATAAAGCTATTCTGGACCTCCGGTTGGATGCAGATTTATTTTCAGTGAGGTTGGTGTGTTGTGTCTGCACTGGAAGTAGCTTTGACTGTTAGCTTAGATTGGGAATGTACCTAGTTTAGGTGACATGTATGTTTATTTTGCATTTGTTCTAAATGAAGAAATGGTCTGAGTTGCTGCAGCCATTTCTGTGAGAGGTGGTACAGAATCTTCATGCATCAACACCATCATCATAGGAGGGCTCATCTACCTGGGGCTGCTTGAGTGTGGGAGAAAGCTTCAACCCAACCCCCTGAAAAACAAACCCCCATCACTGGTTTCAGTAGAGCCATGAACCTCTCTGGTGCACTTTTCTCTGGGGACAATAGAGTAAACTGGGTATCAGAAGGAGGCCCAGTCCTCCTTCTGATACCCTGAAAACCACATACTTATCTTGGACCCACTGGTTCTCAATCTTATGGCACCTCTGTATGCCAAGAATTTGCAACCAGACCAACTGCCCCTCCCTCAGGGGAACACGTTTAACATCCTCAGCAGCAGTCTTCAACTGGTCCCAAGCTCCTTCAAAAGCCACCTGCAAATGGTGCTTGTGTTCACAGATCCACTTATGTACATCCCGTCCAACTGAGTCCTGAACATGCCACAACAGAAAGTCCACTGGGAGCCAGGGCTCTTGACCAAACATTACCAGGAATGGAGACTCACTAATTGCCTGATGTAGAGTGGTGTTATATGAATAACAAACTTGTGGAAAAGAGACGCTCCAATCATGCCTCCAGGATAACGGCAACATACACAACAGATTGTGAAGCGTTCAATTAAAACGCTTTACATTGCCCGTTCCCTGAGAGATGTCAAGGAGTAGTGTGAGACTTTTCAATCCCATCCAAAGCACAGAGTTCTTTAATTAAAGAGCTCTCAAAGCTCTGCCCCTGGTCAGAATGCAACCTTGCTGGGACACCAAATTTGGAGAACGAAGACTTGAGCTACCGTAGCAGCACACTGGTCCAGAGTTGGAACTGCCATCGTATATTTACTGAAAATGTCTGTCATAACAAAGTCGTTCTCCGTGCCATTATGACTCCAACACTGTAAAATCCATTGCCAAGATCTCTCTTGGCCGAAATCCAGCAAGTGACCCATAAAACTGCCAGCTGCTGGCTGCTTATCCTTTTCCACCTGACACCATTCACATGCTTGGCACCACGGGGCCACTTCAACAGGCATACCTGGCAAGTAGCACCGCTGTCGAAGAAGTTCCAATGTTCTCTCGAACCCCTGATGGCCATGTTACTGGTGGACTTTGGTCATCACTGCAGTTTTTAAAGCAGCAGGCAACAATAACTGAAGCCTGACATCAGCACCATCAGGTCGGAAGACCCGATGATACAGTATCCCTCCCCCCCGGATCAACTGCAGGTGGTACTCGGTTTACAAACGAGTTCTGTTCCTACGCCATGGTGTAACCCAAAATTCCGCACAAGTTGGATTTTTACCATCATATTAATGGAAAAACAGGACAGGTAATTAGAATTGACATTTCAGTTAAAGGTGTCGTCTCTTCCTCTGTGTCACGTGTCGTAATAGCTCATACAGAAACTTGTAACTTCAAAACTTGCTCTATTTTTATTTACATTTATTTAATGAGGGTTGTAAAGATGAAACAAGGTAAGTCGAGAACCGCGTAACCCAAGGATCACCTGGAATCTGTCCCACTGCCGAAGCAAGATTAAACCCAACTGAAAAAGTTGCTCCCGTTCCTCCTTACTGGGACTCCTCCTGAATAATTGGGTCATTCTGCTGAAGTGTGACCATATCTGATGGAGGGTGGTGGGGCAAGGAGGAAACTGTGGCCTGCATAGCAACCTTGTCTACACAGAATGCTTGCCGCAAGGGTTCAGGGAGTGGAGAGCCAGGAATCATGGCTTTCATGTCCTGTGCTCAGAAGGGTGCTGCCGAAAGAGCATCTGTGTTTTTATTGCTTCTGCCTGAGCAATGATTCAACTCGAAATCAAGTGTTACTGACTGGGCTGCCCAACATTGTTCAGTAGCCCCCAGTTTGGCAGAGGTCAGCTCGGTAAATACCAGGGGTAGGCAACACCGGTCCTCGAGTGCCACAGTCAACCTGAATCAAATCAATGGCTAACTAGCAGACTTGTGCAGAGTTTGATGTCAAGCTCTGGACAAGTCTGCTGATTAGATCTGATGTGTGCCAGGAACTCCTAACATTTGCAGGACTGTGGCACTTGAGGACCGCAGTTGCCTACCCCTGGTATATACAATGCACTTATGACCCAGGAAGTCATTGCCCAGTTAAGGGTTAAAAACTCCAACTTTGTAGAGCTATATTGTGCTCTGTGGGTCTCAACCCATGCCAATCATAAGGTATAGGTCTAACTTGGCCATTTTGCTCCCGTGATAAGACTGCTCCAAGGCCACCGTAGTTGGCATCCACCTCCAATATGAATGGACGTGTGAAGTTGGCATAGGCTAAGACTGGTGCAGATGCCAACTTGGTCTTCAGTGCCTAAAGACTATTTTGGTTCTCCCCGGTCCTGTGACTAAAGATTGCTATATCTGTTCTCTAGGCACCGAGAAGAAAATGATGTCATATTGTTCTCATGGACGTGTTTAGAGACAGTTCTCGACTCATTGGGCTGCAGAACTTTTTTCTTGCAGGGCTCCGAGAAGTATTGTGTGATTGGTCGGACATATGAGGTGGGCGTGGTTAACACGGAAAAAGCAGGAGCGGAGTTGCTGCTTCGGTGTTTTTACTGTTGCCGGCAAAACGGATTGTTTTGGTAAAACAGCTGATTGAGGTGGAGAGAAAGTACCAACATTTTTACATTAAAACACTCGGACCCGCCCCGCCGGGTGCACGACCCGCCCCGCCGCGTGCACGACCCGCCCCGCCGCGTGCACGACCCGCCCCGCCGGGTGCACGACCCGCCCCGCCGGGTGCACGACCCGCCCCGCCGCGTGCACGACCCGCCCCGCCGGGTGCACGACCCGCCCCGCCGCGTGCACGACCCGCCCCGCCGCGTGCACGACCCGCCCCGCCGGGTGCACGACCCGCCCCGCCGCGTGCACGACCCGCCCCGCCGGGTGCACGACCCGCCCCGCCGCGTGCACGACCCGCCCCGCCGGGTGCACGACCCGCCAAGTACGATGTTAAAGGATCTTTTAAAACATTCCTGGATCCAAACGGTGATCCTGATCACCACCAGAATTTAATCAGTTCTTCATTTTTACATTTCCAACAACTCTTGAAATTTTTATGAAAATCCGTCCGTAACCTTTTGAGTTATCTTGAGCAAAAAGACGGCGGGGAAAAGATGAATTCATTGCACATAAAGCAGACATCACCAAGCCCCCCCTCATGCTGTGACATTTCAAGACGCAGTAACAGGTATACTGACCTTGACATACCTTCATACTGTCATCTTCAACCTCTTGTTTATTTGTTGTGTTATTTACTGGAAAACCGTTGTCCAACAGATCACTTTCTTGGATACCAACATGTCTGAAACTGGAGTTGTATGTAGTTTTTATGTAAAATAAAAGCCACATTCCTGAAATGGAAACACAGCTTCTTTCTAATAATTTCATTCAAATGAATTCTGAGCTCGTCTTCGTGGTTGCTTTGTGGGATTTCTTGTGTTTGATGGATTCTGGTGAAGAAACTGGGCTCAGTAATTATCTTCTGTTCCTCAGTGGTTGTTTTCTTGGCTCCATTTGCAGCTTATGTGTGTAATTGATCTGTTCATCCTTCTGGATGTTAGAATCCTTTTCATTCTTTCTTTCTGGTTTTGAGTCCGTCGTTTTTTCGTGTTTTTGTGCTTGTTTGCCTTCATTTTGTCATTTTATGTCTTTGTGTTTTGGTGTTTGTTTTGATTGAACTGAACAGCGGGGGTCAATAGTGACTTTAAGACGGTTCAGATAAATCCTTAAACAGCGCCGAGGTGTCGGCTTCCCTTCACTTGCTGGTGACTATTTTCAGCAGTGGATTAATCTAAGTTTTAGCATGTCGGTCGGAGTGGCAGCGGGGCTCAGGGCCATGTTTCAGGCTCCGGGTGTGCAGCTGAGGTTAAATGAGGCCGTGATGGACACTAACCTTCTGCTTCCTGGAGCGGGTCCAGATATGACCCAGTAACACAGCAACAGGGAACATGTGGTGAGTGCTGAGGTAAAAACCTGTTCCACACTGGCCATCTGCAGACCTGGATAATCCCTGTTAGTAGATTAGAGCCAGCGAGAGAAGAAACAGAGCCGAGCAGAAACACATTCACTGTTGGACCGTCGTGGTTCTGCACTGTTGGACTAGTTGGACCGTCGTGGTTCTGCACTGTTGGACTAGTTGGACCGTCGTGGTTCTGCACTGTTGGACTAGTTGGACCGTCGTGGTTCTGCACTGTTGGACTAGTTGGACCGTCGTGGTTCTGCACTGTTGGACTAGTTGGACCGTCGTGGTTCTGCACTGTTGGACTAGTTGGACCGTCGTGGTTCTGCACTGTTGGACTAGTTGGACCGTCATGGTTCTGGACTGCTGAACTGGATCATCATGGTTCTGGACTGCTGATCTGGATCATCATGGTTCTGGACTGCTGATCTGGATCATCATGGTTCTGGACTGCTGATCTGGATCATCGTGGTTCTGGACTGCTGATCTGGACCATCGTGGTTCTGGACTGCTGATCTGGATCATCGTGGTTCTGGACTGCTGATCTGGATCATCATGGTTCTGGACTGCTGATCTGGACCATCATGGTTCTGGAATGCTGATCTGGACCATCGTGGTTCTGGACTGCTGATCTGGATCATCGTGGTTCTGGACTGCTGATCTGGACCATCATGGTTCTGGACTGCTGATCTGGTTGCACCGTCGTGGTCTTTGGGAGGATTTTCTGGTCAGGACTGTTTGCATCGGAAGCCTTCTGGCCGTGAGACGGAGGATTTTGGGAGATTTCTTGAGGCTGTTGCTCATTGATGAAAACATTAGTTTAAATATGACAGCTCGCGTTGAGTGATTGAGCCGGTCATCGTTCACCGCAGGATGATTTCGTACGTGGACTGTCTTGGTGGTGAGGGTGCGGGACCCGGCGGAACGTCGCATTGTTGGAACGGGGGACCTGATGAAGAGCGAGATGAACTTCTACCACGGAAGATAGCCGCTCTGCAGCCAAAAACCGAGGGCAGCCTGAGACGGCGCCTGCTCAGCGCCAAAATCCACCAGCAGCACGACGCCATCTTGAATGCCAATGGTGCCAGCAGGCCGGCGTCGCCCTTTGGCGACAAAAAGCCCACCCCGTCTCACCTCCAGTATCTCAGCAACAGCCCCTGGCACCTCCCGCCACGCCCCCATGTTCATCATCGTTCAGCCCATGAGGCTCATGGGAAGCTCTTCTTTTCTCCGGAGGCCTATGGGAGACCCCACCCACAGCCTCCACCCTTCCAGGTGCAGCGCCCATCCTGCCCCATCCTCACCCATCGGTGTCGAACTAGTTCCAGTCCTCCATCTCCAGAGCCTCGCCCGGGCTACGCCCTGCCCGTACCTTTGCCCCTCAGCATCACAACCCCCTACAAGGAGCCAGAGGTGCCTCCGCAGTACCGCTACCAGCCCACCAGGAGGTGCAAGACCAGCTTCTTCTGCTTCAGACGCAGCAGAGGGAGGAGCTCCAGACAAGCTTTGCAAACCACACCCCTTCTGCACAAAGGTACTTCCCAGAGAAATGTAGTTCCTAAAATATCTGCAGTCCGGTGGTCTAGAGAATCCACTTCCCCATCCTGCAATACCACTGACCTTCCAGTCCTTCATTTCCCTGCGCGGTCCCATTTGTGTGGATTTTAATCTGTTGGGTCCTGAGTTTGATGAGCGAGTCATATTTTGTTGTCCAATATAACTTGTTTTTATTCCTGGGTGGTCTCAGAAATCTTGTTATGATGGTTTTGGTCTACTTTCTTAATGGGGCTTTAGTTTCATTTCGAGTGCTATGTAGCTTTGCCTGAACTGAAAGGTTGGCATTACTGGTCCTCTGTTGGGAAGAAAAAAGTTCCCAGGTTATCTGATCGGTTCTTTTCGGTTCTGGGTTTTGCCTTGTAACCTGATTGAGATAGTTTGAGGTTTATGTGAATGGTTCCAGTCTCTGAAGCTTGGCTTCCACCGAGGGATCCGGCTCGGAACAGGATGGGCTTAAATGCATGTTTTTTGTTTCCACAGGTACAAACCAGAATATACCAGAATATCTGAGCTTTTATTGTTATTGGGACCAAATCTGTCCCAATCTTATCGCTCCAACCATGAGCTTACATGCTGAGGTTGACTGGTGGAAAGAATCATTACTACCTGTCCGACTCGGCTACAACAGTGTAAATATCTGGTACCACATGCTGACGACCTTCTAGTTGCCCATCGTTCTCTTCGTTTCTGGGTCATGTTCTTCTACTTTACATTAGGGAAAGGAGTTGCACAGCTATGACATCACACAGCTGACGCATCTATCCCTACCTGGCTGTTTACTCGGTCAAGATACGGTTGTCATGGTAACGGTAAAACCCAGGCTTTGGTTGGTTTGTTGTTCTGAACAGACCCAGCAGATTTTGTTTGTTGTATGAAACGGTCCGACCTCGCAATGTCAGTTTGAGCCCAAATGGTTCCACTTAGTTCTATTTTCGCTGTGTCGGATCCTGAACAGTCCGAACCATTATGGTACATTTCTTATTAACCCCCTCATATCGCATGCAGTGTTTTTTTCAGCCACTCAGGTTTGGGTTGGTTTGAACCCCAGTAGCCGGTTTTTATGCCTGAACTGTCCTGCGTATCAGAAAGTACCTCACTGTCCTTTCAGGGAACAGTGGATAGATACTGGGGTGGTTCCGGTAAAGCTACCGCTGTGGTACCCTCAGTACTGGATACGAGCCGGTCAGCAGAGACACCGTACCGATACAACAGTAAAACCACCTCAGTGACGCCTTGGTAGTGTTTTTGGTTGTGAACATGACCCCAGTGAGACTTATTTAGATGGCTATGTTTGGCCTCATCTAATGGGATTAGGACCCATTAGTTAGTTTTTGTCGCCGTGTTCCTGAAGTGTCGCAGTAGATGTTTCCCTGTCATGCATCTCAGCAGGAAACACACAGATCACACAGCCGGTGTAAGATCTGAGGAAGTCGGCTGTCATAAAGGTCTGCTCATGTTGCTTGTCTCGGTCATAAAAACACTGTTCCACACACTTTCTCCATGTTTAATGGTGAAGTTTACAGCTTGCAGGTCTGATTAAACTCTCATGCACTGTCGGATCAATAATGCATAACAGCTCGCATCAGCTGTTATTCTCACATAACACACTGAGCAAAACACACCAATGTTCTCACTTAATGACCTCCCCTGTGAGCATAATCTTCTCCGAGTGCGTGTGCAGGATTAGCTGCAGTTCCATACGTTAGCCTAACGGCTAATTCCTGTTGAAACAGATGAACAGGCCTTATGGCTACAACACCTGTCAGCTTCTCCTGCACCTGAATGCCAACACCTGGGCACGAGCGCCGCTAGGAGCGCCGCTAGGAGCGCCCTAGCCCCGCCCCTCCCGTCCTCTGATTGGACAGCGGTGACAGTCCAGATAGGAACCCGTTGAGACTATTAATAACTGTGTGACATAACCATATCGTGGCCCAGTTGGCATCTAATTAATGAAACTAATTAAAACAGCGGGAAGGTGAAGACGAAGTCAGCCTTGAAGGCGGTAATTAGCTGCTTCTCGTGGCCCACATCGTCGGCACACTTACAGACTGGAACTGCCCCAGTTTGTGACTGGTGATGAAGGTGATGGTGAAGGTGAACTTCCTCGTGTAGCAGTGATGTCAACACAGGGCACATGGAGCAGCATGCGGTGGTATCGATAGGAAGTATTGATCTGTGATGGATTACTGACGGGGTCTACCGCACACAGGCCCAGGGGCAGAACGAGTCGAAGGGAAGCGTGTTGCGATTACATAAAACCGTAGAAACTCTCGTGTGGCTGCAGTTTGCAGTTAAAGGACATTTTACAATGTTTTAGAGGCTGTGGCTGAAATTTCACGTTCCACAGGAGAGAAAGCTTCACGATGTCTCAGTTTTCTAGCCTGCGTTGAAATGTTGCTATGACGACGCAGCAGATGCTTACATTCTGTATCGCTGCTCATCATCGAAGAAGACTCTTCCTCATCCTTCATCACGTCTCTCACTCACTGAGGAAGGTCCTCACAAAGACAGCAACACAACAACACACAGAATAAAAGATGAACAGCACACACACACACACACACACACACACACACACACACTTTGTCTTCATCTTCAAAGCATCATCTTCATCTGTGTCAGTGTATGCAGCATTTGTGGGTAACCTTCATCACCTGGCGACACTCACGAAGGGCACACACGTGTGCTGGCTTCGTGCCAGCATGGCGTGTGTGTGTGTGTGGTGTGTGTGGAAATGAAAAAAAGAAAGAGAGCTGGGCGAGTGACATAGAAGCAGAATGAGAGAGAGAGCAGTGGGAGGAGAGCATCGTCGCATCGAGTAGAGCTGCATTACTGCTGCTGCTCGCCGCTCTGTCTGCTGCAGCCTCCGGAGTGTGTGTGCATCTGTGTGTGTGCCTGCGCGAGTGTGGCGTCGCCATGGTTCTGATCCGGGCGGCGATCAAATCCGTCCTCAGATACCTCAGTAAGGCCACAGGTGAGTGCCGCTGTATTGATGCTGGACAGATGAAATCAGGTGGCTTAGTGGAGATGACCTCATAAAACGCTGCTCTCTGATAGGCTGTCAGCCGCGTGGTCAACCTCTTCAGACATAGTTCAGATCTGCAGGTAACCACAGCAACAGCACAAGGACCTCTCCAAGGACTCCAGAAGCTGCTTTTGTCCAGCAAACTCCTCAAAAACCTGCTCAAGGACCCCTGGGATGCTTTCAATGACCCTCATTAGGGGCCACACTGACGACCTCTACGAGGTCTTAAAGACCAGCGGGACCCGCTTCCAGGTCTGCAGTGCCGTCTCCACGGTGACTGCTGCCACAGCGAGGACTTCTCAGACTCTCCAGAGACTTCCAGACAACCAGAGCTCCTGGAACCTTTCATGGACACCTTCTGGAGGACTCAAAACCACGCCGGCCTGGAAACCAAGGTCAGCCCACACAGGGGTACTTCAACTCCCCCCAGTTTATGTCCTGAAGTCTGCCAAGCATCACTCGCTGTTTTAGAAGGTCGGTTTTTACTCTGAAGAGAAGCTTGTGAGGGATCTGCTACTCCTCAGAGAAAACTCTTAAATGTTGAGCGCTACGTCCTCAAGGGTTCCTGGAACTGCCTTGAAATATCTGGACATCGGCTCAAGGCCTGATGGAAGCTGAATCCCTTTGAAGAACCCAAGATCTTCTTAAAAATTCCTTCCAGGTGATGTTGGCACTGGTTTTTAGGATCATCTCCGCTTCTGGGAGACATTTAGCCACAACGTGACTCTGAGCTGTCCTCACCTGGACCTCCACGGCTTCCACAGGACCCCTGGAAGCTCACCGGGATGGTCCGACAGAAGATCTCCATCCTAAGGTCACACCCCTTCCCGACCTGCAAGTTTCCTCTGTAAGAACACCTCCTCAGAGACAAGTTCAGCTCCTTGTGGATGTCTGACTCAGGCAGACGGGAACCCTTCAAGGATCGTTCAAGATCCAGTGGAGCCTCGTTGCGTCTCACCTGGAGTCCCTTCCAGCTCATTACAGGTTCTAATCCTCGAGTCCCTTCGGCATTCAGAGGCACCTTGTGAACATGAAGATGGATTCTGTAGTCCGGAAAGAGTAAATCCTCCACATACCGTGTGGCAGAGCTGATGCTGTGAGACGTCTCATCTGTCCCCTGAATTCTTTTCCTCGCAGTGAAATCCCGAAGCAGCGCGGTGCGGCGGTCACCTTCAGAAGTGCTGAGGGCTGCAGCTCCCATCGCCTCTAAAGGAATTTGCTGAAATGAGATTAAAGGCCGAAAGCAGCCTCGCTCTGAACTCCAGTTTTCTGTCTTTGTCTCTGCAGCAGGGGACGGGGACAGTAAGTGGTCCGTCCACTACACCGCCCAGAAACCTCAGCAGGGGCTTCGCTTCATTCCTGGGAAGAGCCGATCCGGCAGCGCCGATGACCTGCGAGGTGAGGCCGCTGCATGAACCAACATCTGGCCACATGTAGCTTCAGCACACACACAGGTTACAGCTGATCCAGCAGGACGCAGCATTAACAAACACAACGCTGGAGGCTGTAAATCTGAGGTGATAAGCTGGATCTTCTCCTGGCATCTGGTGGCCGTGCTGGGACTTTCTGCTTCCAGGCGGTGCGTTTCATCAAGCTCAGATCTGCAAAGCTGCTGGTGCAGATGCAGCTTCGCCTCTAAACCAGGGTGCAATCAATATTTCATGAGACAAAGTGAAGCTGCTCATGAACACAAAGCAGCAGCTTGTAAAGGTCAAAGTTCAGAAGACTGAGAACATCTTTCAGTTTACTGCAATTAAATTCTTTCATTTAAATATCAGAAATAACAGAAAAGGGCTGCAGAAGCCTCCTGTTGTACAACTTACAGAACATGAGCATGTCAGATGGTAAAACTGAGACCTTTCTGGCAGCAAGACATCTGTAAAAGCTGGAGCGTAACTGGTACAAATCAGAGTTTTTCCAGTCAAAAGAACCAGGAGGAATCTCTGTATGCTGGGGACAAGGCTAAGGCAAGATAAAAGGTAGTTTCAGGGTGATGTTTGGCATCGTCTTGCTGAAATCTGAGACACGTTGTGGCTCCTGATTCTCTGAACCTGTAGCTGATTTTCTGCACCGTATACGAGGATCTTCAGTCTGAGGAATGTTTTTCTGAATTTTAACATGCAGTTTGTCTCAGTTTGGCGAAGCTCATCTCTCCACCTACGACACTGCGACAGGCTCCTTTTATAAGTAATTACTCTATTCTAACCGGTGTAACCTGAACATTTGATGAATTAATTAGATATTGATTTATTTTCTTCACATTTGTGCCATACCTCGTTACCAAAACATGATGGAAAGTGGCATAAATGACCTCTATAAAACCTTGAGTTTTTACCCACAGTGTCGGCAACTCACGGCACAGACACACCTGTTAATGTGTAAACTGCAGGATCCTTTCAGCATCATGTGCCTCTGATCATGACATCAGCGCTGACTATAATCCTGTGTGAGTTGTCGGATTAACACCAGCCGATGACCCTCTGACCGGACACACTTCTTCACGGCAGCGGCGAGTCTCGCCAGGAGACAGATGGAGCTTCGACATGTCTTTACCGGCATCTTAGCTGAGGTAGCATCTGCACCAGGAGCTCGTTGAGTTGTGGTTTGTGCAGAAGATATCCGTCCTGTAAGCTAAGACCTAACGCAGCGCTTTAAACTCACTCAATGCTGCATTTCCTCACTTTGCAACTTGATGCTAATTCCTACTGGGATCGGTGAGTCAACTTCAAAGTCATCTAGACCCAGATCCCTTCCCCCCCTGAGAGGCTGAAATGGGTTCCTGCCATTCATGTCTTCAGCTGTCGGAGATGGATTGAACCTCTGGGTTGCAAAGGCAGATTCCGAACATGTCGACGACGCGGTCTGAATCTGTCTGACGACGTCTGTAGATCGGACCACGTCGACGACGCGGTCTGAATCTGTCTGACGACGTCTGTAGATCGGACCACGTCGACGACGCGGTCTGAATCTGTCTGACGACGTCTGTAGATCGGACCACGTCGACGACGCGGTCTGAATCTGTCTACACGACGTCTGTAGATCGGACCACGTCGACGACGCGGTCTGAATCTGTCTGACGACGTCTGTAGATCGGACCACGTCGACGACGCGGTCTGAATCTGTCTACACGACGTCTGTAGATCGGACCACGTCGACGACGCGGTCTGAATCTGTCTACACGACGTCTGTAGATCGGACCACGTCGACGACGCGGTCTGAATCTGTCTACAGGACGTCTGTAGATCGGACCACGTCGATGACGCGGTCTGAATCTGTGTACACGACGTCTGTAGATCGGACCACGTCGACGACGCGGTCTGAATCTGTCTGACGACGTCTGTAGATCGGACCACGTCGACGACGCGGTCTGAATCTGTCTGACGACGTCTGTAGATCGGACCACGTCGACGACGCGGTCTGAATCTGTCTGACGACGTCTGTAGATCGGACCGCGTCGACGACGCGGTCTGAATCTGTCTACACGACGTCTGTAGATCGGACCACGTCGACGACGCGGTCTGAATCTGTCTGACGACGTCTGTAGATCGGACCAAGTCGACGACGCGGTCTGAATCTGTCTGACGACGTCTGTAGATCGGACCACGTCGATGACGCGGTCTGAATCTGTCTGACGACGTCTGTAGATCGGACCACGTGGACGACGCGGTCTGAATCTGTCTACACGACGTCTGTAGATCGGACCACGTCGACGACGCGGTCTGAATCTGTCTGACGACGTCTGTAGATCGGACCGCGTCGACGACGCGGTCTGAATCTGTCTACACGACGTCTGTAGATCGGACCACGTCGACGACGCGGTCTGAATCTGTCTGACGACGTCTGTAGATCGGACCACGTCGACGACGCGGTCTGAATCTGTCTGACGACGTCTGTAGATCGGACCACGTCGACGACGCGGTCTGAATCTGTCTACACGACGTCTGTAGATCGGACCACGTCGACGACGCGGTCTGAATCTGTCTACACGACGTCTGTAGATCGGACCACGTTGATGACGCGGTCTGAATCTGTCTACACGACGTCTGTAGATCGGACCACGTCGACGACGCGGTCTGAATCTGTGTACACGACGTCTGTATATCGGACCACGTCGACGACGCGGTCTGAATCTGTCTACACGACGTCTGTAGATCGGACCACGTCGACGACGCGGTCTGAATCTGTCTACACGACGTCTGTAGATCGGACCACGTCGACGACGCGGTCTAAATCTGTCTGACGACGTCTGTAGATCGGACCACGTCGACGACGCGGTCTGAATCTGTCTACACGACGTCTGTAGATCGGACCACGTCGATGACGCGGTCTGAATCTGTCTACACGACGTCTGTAGATCGGACCACGTCGATGACGCGGTCTGAATCTGTCTGACGACGTCTGTAGATCGGACCACGTCGATGACGCGGTCTGAATCTGTCTGACGACGTCTGTAGATCGGACCACGTCGACGACGCGGTCTGAATCTGTCTGACGACGTCTGTAGATCGGACCACGTCGACGACGCGGTCTGAATCTGTCTACACGACGTCGGTAGATCGGACCACGTCGACGACGTGGTCTGAATCTGTCTACACGACGTCTGTATATCGGACCACGTCGATGACGCGGTCTGAATCTGTGTACACGACGTCTGTAGATCGGACCACGTGGACGACGCGGTCTGAATCTGTCTGACGACGTCTGTATATCGGACCACGTCGATGACGCGGTCTGAATCTGTGTACACGACGTCTGTAGATCGGACCACGTCGATGACGCGGTCTGAATCTGTCTACACGACGTCTGTATATCGGACCACGTCGATGACGCGGTCTGAATCTGTCTACACGACGTCTGTAGATCGGACCACGTTGACGACGCGGTCTGAATCTGTCTGACAACGTCTGTATATCGGACCACGTCGATGACGCGGTCTGAATCTGTCTGACGACGTCTGTATATCGGACCACGTCGATGACGCGGTCTGAATCTGTGTACACGACGTCTGTAGATCGGACCACGTCGACGACGCGGTCTGAATCTGTCTGACGACGTCTGTAGATCGGACCACGTTGATGACGTGGTCTGAATCTGTCTACACGACGTCTGTAGATCGGACCACGTCGACGACGCGGTCTGAATCTGTGTACACGACGTCTGTAGATCGGACCACGTCGACGAAGCGGTCTGAATCTGTCTACACGACGTCTGTAGATCGGACCACGTCGACGAAGCGGTCAGAATCTGTCTGACGACGTCTGTAGATCGGACCACGTCGACGACGCGGTCTGAATCTGTCTACACGACGTCTGTAGATCGGACCACGTCGACGACGCGGTCTTAATCTGTCTGACGACGTCTGTAGATCGGACCACGTCGACGACGCGGTCTGAATCTGTCTACACGACGTCTGTAGATCGGACCACGTCGACGACGCGGTCTGAATCTGTCTGACGACGTCTGTAGATCGGACCACGTCGACGACGCGGTCTGAATCTGTCTACACGACGTCTGTAGATCGGACCACGTCGACGACGCGGTCTGAATCTGTCTACACGACGTCTGTAGATCGGACCACGTCGACGACGCGGTCTGAATCTGTCTGACGACGTCTGTAGATCGGACCACGTCGACGACGCGGTCTGAATCTGTCTGACGACGTCTGTAGATCGGACCACGTCGACGACGCGGTCTGAATCTGTCTGACGACGTCTGTAGATCGGACCACGTCGACGACGCGGTCTGAATCTGTCTACACGACGTCTGTAGGTCGGACCACGTCGACGACGCGGCCTGAATCTGTCTACACGACGTCTGTAGATCGGACCACGTCGACGACGCGGTCTGAATCTGTCTGACGACGTCTGTAGATCGGACCACGTTGACGACGCGGTCTGAATCTGTCTGACGACGTCTGTAGATCGGACCACGTCGACGAAGCGGTCTGAATCTGTGTACACGAGGTCTGTAGATCGGACCACGTCGACGACGCGGTCTGAATCTGTCTGACGACGTCTGTAGATCGGACCACGTCGACGACGCGGTCTGAATCTGTCTGACGACGTCTGTAGATCGGACCACGTCGACGACGCGGTCTGAATCTGTCTGACGACGTCTGTAGGTCGGACCACGTCGACGACGCGGTCTGAATCTGTCTACACGACGTCTGTAGATCGGACCACGTCGACGACGCGGTCTGAATCTGTCTGACGACGTCTGTAGATCGGACCACGTCGACGACGCGGTCTGAATCTGTCTGACGACGTCTGTAGGTCGGACCACGTCGACGACGCGGTCTGAATCTGTCTGACGACGTCTGTAGATCGGGCCACGTCGACGACGCGGTCTGAATCTGTCTACACGACGTCTGTAGATCGGACCACGTCGACGACGCGGTCTGAATCTGTCTACACGACGTCTGTAGATCGGACCACGTCGACGACGCGGTCTGAATCTGTCTGACAACGTCTGTAGATCGGACCACGTCGACGACGTGGTCTGAATCTGTCTGACGACGTCTGTAGATCGGACCAAGTCGACGACGCGGTCTGAATCTGTCTACACGACGACTGTAGATCGGACCACGTCGACGACGCGGTCTGAATCTGTCTGACGACGTCTGTAGATCGGGCCACGTTGATGACGCGGTCTGAATCTGTGTACACGACGTCTGTAGATCGGACCACGTCGATGACGCGGTCTGAATCTGTCTGACGACGTCTGTAGATCGGACCACGTTGATGACGTGGTCTGAATCTGTCTACACGACGTCTGTAGATCGGACCACGTCGACGACGCGGTCTGAATCTGTCTGACGACGTCTGTAGATTGGACCACGTCGACGAAGCGGTCTGAATCTGTCTACACGACGTCTGTAGATCGGACCACGTCGACGAAGCGGTCTGAATCTGTCTACACGACGTCTGTAGATCGGACCACGTCAACGACGCGGTCTTAATCTGTCTGACGACGTCTGTAGATCGGACCACGTCGACGACGCGGTCTGAATCTGTCTACACGACGTCTGTAGATCGGACCACGTCGACGACGCGGTCTGAATCTGTCTGACGACGTCTGTAGATCGGACCACGTCGACGAAGCGGTCTGAATCTGTCTACACGACGTCTGTAGATCGGACCACGTCGACGAAGCGGTCTGAATCTGTCTACACGACGTCTGTAGATCGGACCACGTCGACGACGCGGTCTTAATCTGTCTGACGACGT
Organism: Telmatherina bonti; assembly: GCF_933228915.1. Taxonomy (NCBI): domain Eukaryota; kingdom Metazoa; phylum Chordata; class Actinopteri; order Atheriniformes; family Telmatherinidae; genus Telmatherina; species Telmatherina bonti. The sequence continues at coordinate 2,897,811 of NC_136633.1, forward strand.
CTGTAGATCGGACCACGTCGACGACGCGGTCTGAATCTGTCTACACGACGTCTGTAGATCGGACCACGTCGACGACGCGGTCTGAATCTGTCTGACGACGTCTGTAGATCGGACCACATCGACGACGCGGTCTGAATCTGTCTACACGACGTCTGTAGATCGGACCACGTCGATGACGCGGTCTGAATCTGTGTACACGACGTCTGTATATCGGACCACGTCGACGACGCGGTCTGAATCTGTCTACACGACGTCTGTAGATCGGACCACGTCGACGACACGGCCTGAATCTGTCTACACGACGTCTGTAGATCGGACCACGTCGACGACGCGGTCTGAATCTGTCTGACGACGTCTGTAGATCGGACCACGTTGATGACGCGGTCTGAATCTGTGTACACGACGTCTGTAGATCGGACCACGTTGACGACGCGGTCTGAATCTGTCTGACGACGTCTGTAGATCGGACCAAGTCGACGACGCGGTCTGAATCTGTCTGACGACGTCTGTAGATCGGACCACGTCGACGACGTGGTCTGAATCTGTCTGACGACGTCTGTAGATCGGACCACGTCGACGACGCGGTCTGAATCTGTCTGACGACGTCTGTAGGTCGGACCACGTCGACGACGCGGTCTGAATCTGTCTGACGACGTCTGTAGATCGGACCACGTCGACGACGCGGTCTGAATCTGTCTGACGACGTCTGTAGATCGGACCACGTCGACGACGCGGTCTGAATCTGTCTGACGACGTCTGTAGGTCGGACCACGTCGATGACGCGGTCTGAATCTGTCTGACGACGTCTGTAGATCGGGCCACGTCGACGACGCGGTCTGAATCTGTCTACACGACGTCTGTAGATCGGACCACGTCGACGACGCGGTCTGAATCTGTCTACACGACGTCTGTAGATCGGACCACGTCGACGACGCGGTCTGAATCTGTCTGACGACGTCTGTAGATCGGACCACGTCGACGACGCGGTCTGAATCTGTCTACACGACGTCTGTAGATCGGACCACGTCGACGACGCGGTCTGAATCTGTCTGACGACGTCTTTAGATCGGACCACGTCGATGACGCGGTCTGAATCTGTCTACACGACGTCTGTAGATCGGACCACGTGGACGACGCGGTCTGAATCTTTCTGACGACGTCTGTAGATCGGACCACGTCGACGACGCGGTCTGAATCTTTCTGACGACGTCTGTAGATCGGACCACGTCGACGACGCGGTCTGAATCTTTCTACACGACGTCTGTAGATCGGACCACTTCGACGACGCGGTCTGAATCTGTCTGACGACGTCTGTAGATCGGACCACGTCGACGACGCGGTCTGAATCTGTCTGACGACGTCTGTAGATCGGGCCACGTCGACGACGCGGTCTGAATCTGTCTACACGACGTCTGTAGATCGGACCACGTCGACGACGCGGTCTGAATCTGTCTACACGACGTCTGTAGATCGGACCACGTCGACGACGCGGTCTGAATCTGTCTGACGACGTCTGTAGATCGGACCACGTCGACGACGCGGTCTGAATCTGTCTACACGACGTCTGTAGATCGGACCACGTCGACGACGCGGTCTGAATCTGTCTGACGACGTCTGTAGATCGGACCACGTCGATGACGCGGTCTGAATCTGTCTACACGACGTCTGTAGATCGGACCACGTGGACGACGCGGTCTGAATCTTTCTGACGTCTGTAGATCGGACCACGTCGACGACGCGGTCTGAATCTTTCTGACGACGTCTGTAGATCGGACCACGTCGACGACGCGGTCTGAATCTTTCTACACGACGTCTGTAGATCGGACCACGTCAACGACGCGGTCTGAATCTGTCTGACGACGTCTGTAGATCGGACCACGTCGACGACGCGGTCTGAATCTGTCTACACGACGTCTGTAGATCGGACCACGTCGACGACGCGGTCTGAATCTGTCTACACGACGTCTGTAGATCGGACCACGTCGACGACGCGGTCTGAATCTGTCTACACGACGTCTGTAGATCGGACCACGTCGACGACGCGGTCTGATTCTGTCTGACGACGTCTGTAGATCGGACCACATCGACGACGCGGTCTGAATCTGTCTGACGACATCTGTAGATCGGACCACGTCGACGACGCGGTCTGATTCTGTCTGACGACGTCTGTAGATCGGACCACATCGACGACGCGGTCTGAATCCGTCTACAGGACGTCTGTAGATCGGACCACGTTGATGACGCGGTCTGAATCTGTCTACAGGACGTCTGTAGATCGGACCACGTTGATGACGCGGTCTGAATCTGTCTGACGACGTCTGTAGATCGGACCACGTTGACGACGCGGTCTGAATCTGTGTACACGACGTCTGTAGATCGGACCACATCGACGACGCGGTCTGAATCTGTCTGACGACGTCTGTAGATTGGACCACGTTGATGACGCGGTCTGAATCTGTCTACACGACGTCTGTAGATCGGACCACGTCGATGACGCGGTCTGAATCTGTCTGACGACGTCTGTAGATCGGACCACGTTGACGACGCGGTCTGAATCTGTCTACACGACGTCTGTAGATCGGGCCACGTAGACGACGCGGTCTGAATCTGTCTGACGACGTCTGTAGATCGGACCACGTCGACGACGCGGTCTGAATCTGTCTGACGACGTCTGTAGATCGGACCACGTCGACGACGCGGTCTTAATCTGTCTACACGACGTCTGTAGATCGGACCACGTCGACGACGCGGTCTGAACCTTTCTGACGACGTCTGTAGATCGGACCACGTCGACGACGCGGTCTGAATCTTTCTGACGACGTCTGTAGATCGGACCACGTCGACGACGCGGTCTGAATCTGTCTGACGACGTCTGTAGATCGGACCACGTCGACGACGCGGTCTGAATCTGTCTGACGACGTCTGTAGATCGGACCACGTCGACGACGCGGTCTGAATCTGTCTACACGACGTCTGTAGATCGGACCACGTCGATGACGCGGTCTGAATCTTTCTGACGACGTCTGTAGATCGAACCACGTCGACGACGCGGTCTGAATCTGTCTACACGACGTCTGTAGATCGGACCACGTCGACGACGCGGTCTGAATCTGTCTGACGACGTCTGTAGATCGGACCACGTCGACGACGCGGTCTGAATCTGTCTACACGACGTCTGTAGATCGGACCACGTCGACGACGCGGTCTGAATCTGTCTGACGACGTCTGTAGATCGGACCACGTCGACGACGCGGTCTGAATCTTTCTGACGACGTCTGTAGATCGGACCACGTCGACGACGCGGTCTGAATCTGTCTGACGACGTCTGTAGATCGGACCGCGTCGACGACGCGGTCTGAATCTGTCTGACGACGTCTGTAGATCGGACCACGTCGACGACGCGGTCTGAATCTGTCTGACGACGTCTGTAGATCGGACCACGTCGACGACGCGGTCTGAATCTGTCTACACGACGTCTGTAGATCGGACCACGTCGACGACGCGGTCTGAATCTGTCTGACGACGTCTGTAGATCGGACCACGTCGACGACGCGGTCTGAATCTGTCTGACGACGTCTGTAGATCGGACCACGTCGACGACGCGGTCTGAATCTGTCTACACGACGTCTGTAGATCGGACCACGTCGACGACGCGGTCTGAATCTGTCTACAGGACGTCTGTAGATCGGACCACGTTGATGACGCGGTCTGAATCTGTCTGACGACGTCTGTAGATCGGACCACGTTGATGACGCGGTCTGAATCTGTCTACACGACGTCTGTAGATCGGACCACGTCGACGACGCGGTCTGAATCTGTCTGGCGACGTCTGTAGATCGGACCACGTCGATGACGCGGTCTGAATCTTTCTGACGACGTCTGTAGATCGGACCACGTCGACGACGCGGTCTGAATCTGTCTGACGACGTCTGTAGATCGGACCACGTCGACGACGCGGTCTGAATCTGTCTGACGACGTCTGTAGATCGGACCACGTCGACGACGCGGTCTGAATCTGTCTGACGACGTCTGTAGATCGGACCACGTCGACGACGCGGTCTGAATCTGTCTGACGACGTCTGTAGATCGGACCACGTTGATGACGCGGTCTGAATCTGTCTGACGACGTCTGTAGATCGGACCACGTCGACGACGCGGTCTGAATCTGTCTGACGACGTCTGTAGATCGGACCACGTCGACGACGCGGTCTGAATCTGTCTACACGACGTCTGTAGATCGGACCACGTCGACGACGCGGTCTGAATCTGTCTACACGACGTCTGTAGATCGGACCACGTCGACGACGCGGTCTGAATCTGTCTACACGACGTCTGTAGATCGGACCACATCGATGACGCGGTCTGAATCTGTCTACAGGACGTCTGTAGATCGGACAACGTTGACAACGCGGTCTGAATCTGTGTACACGACGTCTGTAGATCGGACCACGTCGACGACGCGGTCTGAATCTGTCTACAGGACGTCTGTAGATCGGACCACGTCGATGACGCGGTCTGAATCTGTCTACAGGACGTCTGTAGATCGGACCACGTTGACGACGCGGTCTGAATCTGTGTACACGACGTCTGTAGATCGGACCACGTCGACGAGGCGGTCTGAATCTGTCTGACGACGTCTGTAGATCGGACCACGTTGATGACGCGGTCTGAATCTGTCTACACGACGTCTGTAGATCGGGCCACGTAGACGACGCGGTCTGAATCTGTCTGACGACGTCTGTAGATCGGACCACGTCGACGACGCGGTCTGAATCTGTCTGACGACGTCTGTAGATCGGACCACGTCGACGACGCGGTCTGAATCTGTCTGACGACGTCTGTAGATCGGACCACGTCGACGACGCGGTCTGAATCTGTCTACACGACGTCTGTTGATCGGACCACGTCGATGACGCGGTCTGAATCTGTCTGACGACGTCTGTAGATCGGACCACGTCGATGACGCGGTCTGAATCTGTCTACACGACGTCTGTAGATCGGACCACGTCGATGACGCGGTCTGAATCTGTCTGACGACGTCTGTAGATCGGACCACGTCGATGACGCGGTCTGAATCTGTCTACACGACGTCTGTAGATCGGACCACGTCGATGACGCGGTCTGAATCTGTCTACACGACGTCTGTAGATCGGACCACGTCGATGACGCGGTCTGAATCTGTCTGACGACGTCTGTAGATCGGACCACGTCGACGACGCGGTCTGAATCTTTCTACACGACGTCTGTAGATCGGACCACGTCGATGACGCGGTCTGAATCTGTCTACACGACGTCTGTAGATCGGACCACTTGGACGACGCGGTCTGAATCTTTCTGACGACGTCTGTAGATCGGACCACGTCGACGACGCGGTCTGAATCTTTCTGACGACGTCTGTAGATCGGACCACGTCGACGACGCGGTCTGAATCTGTCTGACGACGTCTGTAGATCGGACCACGTCGACGACGCGGTCTGAATCTGTCTGACGACGTCTGTAGATCCGACCACGTCGACGACGCGGTCTGAATCTGTCTACACGACGTCTGTAGATCGGACCACGTCGATGACGCGGTCTGAATCTTTCTGATGACGTCTGTAGATCGGACCACGTCGACGACGCGGTCTGAATCTGTCTACACGACGTCTGTAGATCGGACCACGTCGACGACGCGGTCTGAATCTGTCTGACGACGTCTGTAGATCGGACCACGTCGACGACGCGGTCTGAATCTGTCTACACGACGTCTGTAGATCGGACCACGTCGACGACGCGGTCTGAATCTGTCTGACGACGTCTGTAGATCGGACCACATCGACGACGCGGTCTGAATCTGTCTACACGACGTCTGTAGATCGGACCACGTCGACGACGCGGTCTGAATCTGTCTACACGACGTCTGTAGATCGGACCACGTCGATGACGCGGTCTGAATCTGTCTACACGACCTCTGTAGATCGGACCACGTCGACGACGCGGTCTGATTCTGTCTGACGACGTCTGTAGATCGGACCACATCGACGACGCGGTCTGAATCTGTCTACACGACGTCTGTAGATCGGACCACGTCGACGACGCGGTCTGAATCTGTCTGACGACGTCTGTAGATCGGACCACGTCGACGACGCGGTCTGAATCTGTCTGACGACGTCTGTAGATCGGACCACGTCGACGACGCGGTCTGAATCTGTCTGACGACGTCTGTAGATCGGACCACGTCGACGACGCGGTCTGAATCTGTATGACGACGTCTGTAGATCGGACCACGTCGACGACGCGGTCTGAATCTGTCTGACGACGTCTGTAGATCGGACCACGTCGACGACGCGGTCTGAATCTGACTGACGACGTCTGTAGATCGGACCACGTCGACGACGCGGTCTGAATCTGTCTGACGACGTCTGTAGGTCGGACCACGTCGACGACGCGGTCTGAATCTGTCTGACGACGTCTGTAGATCGGACCACGTCGACGACGCGGTCTGAATCTGTATGACGACGTCTGTAGATCGGACCACATCGATGACGCGGTCTGAATCTGTCTACAGGACGTCTGTAGATCGGACCACGTTGACGACGCGGTCTGAATCTGTCTACACGACGTCTGTAGATCGGACCACATCGATGACGCGGTCTGAATCTGTCTACAGGACGTCTGTAGATCGGACCACGTCGATGACGCGGTCTGAATCTGTCTACACGACGTCTGTAGATCGGACCACATCGATGACGCGGTCTGAATCTGTCTACACGACGTCTGTAGATCGGACCACGTTGACGACGCGGTCTGAATCTGTGTACACGACGTCTGTAGATCGGACCACGTTGATGACGCGGTCTGAATCTGTCTACACGACGTCTGTAGATCGGACCACGTCGACGACGCGGTCTGAATCTGTCTGACGACGTCTGTAGATCGGACCACCTTGACGACGCGGTCTGAATCTGTCTACACGACGTCTGTAGATCGGACCACGTCGACGATGCGGTCTGAATCTGTCTGACGACGTCTGTAGATCGGACCACGTCGACGACGCGGTCTGAATCTGTCTACACGACGTCTGTAGATCGGGCCACGTAGACGACGCGGTCTGAATCTGTCTGACGACGTCTGTAGATCGGACCACGTCGACGACGCGGTCTGAATCTGTGTACACGACGTCTGTAGATCGGACCACGTCGACGACGCGGTCTGAATCTGTCTACACGACGTCTGTAGATCGGGCCACGTAGACGACGCGGTCTGAATCTGTCTGACGACGTCTGTAGATCGGACCACGTTGACGACGCGGTCTGAATCTGTGTACACGACGTCTGTAGATCGGACCACGTCGACGACGCGGTCTGAATCTGTCTACACGACGTCTGTAGATCGGACCACGTCGACGACGCGGTCTGAATCTGTCTGACGACGTCTGTAGATCGGACCACCTTGACGACGCGGTCTGAATCTGTCTACACGACGTCTGTAGATCGGACCACGTCGACGATGCGGTCTGAATCTGTCTGACGACGTCTGTAGATCGGACCACGTCGACGACGCGGTCTGAATCTGTCTACACGACGTCTGTAGATCGGGCCACGTAGACGACGCGGTCTGAATCTGTCTGACGACGTCTGTAGATCGGACCACGTCGACGACGCGGTCTGAATCTGTCTGACGACGTCTGTAGATCGGACCACGTCGACGACGCGGTCTGAATCTGTCTGACGACGTCTGTAGATCGGACCACGTCGACGACGCGGTCTGAATCTGTCTGACGACGTCTGTAGATCGGACCACGTCGACGACGCGGTCTGAATCTGTCTGACGACGTCTGTAGATCGGACCACGTTGACGACGCGGTCTGAATCTGTCTGACGACGTCTGTAGATCGGGCCACGTAGACGACGCGGTCTGAATCTGTCTGACGACGTCTGTAGATCGGACCACGTCGATGACGCGGTCTGAATCTGTCTGACGACGTCTGTAGATCGGACCACGTCGACGACGCGGTCTGAATCTGTCTGACGACGTCTGTAGATCGGACCACGTTGACGACGCGGTCTGAATCTGTCTACACGACGTCTGTAGATCGGACCACGTCGATGACGCGGTCTGAATCTGTCTGACGACGTCTGTAGATCGGACCACGTCGACGACGCGGTCTGAATCTGTCTGACGACGTCTGTAGATCGGACCACGTCGATGACGCGGTCTGAATCTGTGTACACGACGTCTGTAGATCGGACCACGTCGACGACGCGGTCTGAATCTGTCTGACGACGTCTGTAGATCGGACCACGTTGACGACGCGGTCTGAATCTGTCTGATGACGTCTGTAGATCAAGACAGGTTTCATGTGAATAAGAATCTATTCGTCATTTAATTTCGCTGAAGTCTAAACTTGTATAAATTGTCTCTTATGTTTATTCATGCAGTGTGTAACGAGCTGACTCAGCAAGGCGGCTTCAAGCCCCGCCCACCGAGCCCCACCTTCTCTCCGTTCTCTGGCCTTGACCAATCAGAGGCCAGCACACGCGGGCGATGGCGGGACAAAGGCAGGAAGATGGTGAGTGACACACACAATGGTTGTTGTTGCTTCATGAATATTATGGAGGCTGAAGGAGGCAGCTTAATGACTCATGCGGCGCCAACTGAGCTCCCATCAGGCTGATTGTGTAGTTTCCTATAATCCTGACGGGATTATTTCACACGGGGCCACAGAGACCGAGCAACACCTGAACCCCTCCACCTCGTCTTTGCACTGTGATTTTTCCATGAAGTGTTCGTACACAACTTTCTTTGATACTTTCAGAGGTTTTTGAGGCCGGCAGTGTCTCTTCACGGTCACATGATGGTTTTTCTGGTTGCCTTTCTTTGGTTGTGTTGTGTCTCTTCCTGGTCGTTGACCTTTCACAGAGATGTGTGACATGGTTTTAGAGCGAGGCTCAGATACAGCGACCCACCATGTCGGATTGACCCCGAGGCATGTATTTGTAAGCTCTATTCACCATGAACTCCAGGCTCTCCACACCAACACGTCCTCTCACCTGCTTTGGTTCAGTTCTTCTTTTAGTTTGCAGCAGTAGACGATTGTTACGCCTCACTGCCCCTTGGTGGTCAAACTGAAGTACTCCAGCAGCCATAAATCCTGTTCCTCATGACTTCTTCTTTGTCTTCTTTCTCTTCTCTCACCGTTCTCCCTCTCAGAGATGCAGGCTCGCAGAATTTTTCTCTCAGTCTTGCTTTTCAGTTTGTTTCAAGTTTTCAGCCTGGAGGAGAAAGGTAAACACAGGCTGAACTTCTGCAGTGTAGATTAGACGGGATAGATCTGCCCTGAAGTAGCGTAGTTTGCAGGTCCCACTAGGCTTCACTAGCGCCTTTCCAGCAAACTGAGACTGTCTGCTTCATGTGTGTGTTGCGATTGCTCATTTTTCAGTCATCAGCTTCCTCTGACGAAGACGAGAGGTTCTTCCTGAACAATACGCGACCCATGACCCCACTGGTCTTGAACCCTGTCGGTGTCACCTCTGGCTGGGACGGGTTCTTGCCGGCCCACGAGACCATGGTTGACATGCAGATTGAGCCGATTCAGCGGCTTCCGACTCCGGAGGAGAAGATGAGGCAGCAGGCGGAGGCGATCGCAGCTGATATAGTTCCCATCAATGTTACAGGTACGGGACCTGAATCTGGTATAACGTTAGACTGGAAACGTGATGTGGCTGTCAGGTTTAGCCTGGATACAGGGCTGACCTCAACTCGGGACGTAGTGGGTCGGTGGAAGGAATACTTCAAAGACCTCCTCAATCCTACCAACACGTCTTCCGATGAGGAAGCAGAGCTGGTGGACTCAGGGGTGGACTCTCCTATCTCTGGGGCTGAAGTCGCTGAGGTGGTTAAAAAGCTCCTTGGTGGCAAGGCCCCGGGGGTGGATGAGATCCGCCCAGAGTTCTTTAAGGCTCTGGATGCTGTGGGGCTGTCCTGGCTGACACGCCTCTGCAGCATCGCGTGGACATCGGGGGCAGTACCGCTGGACTGGCAGACTCGGGTGGTGTTCCCCCTTTTCAAGAAGGGGGACCGGAGGGTGTGTTCCAATTACAGGGGAATCACACTCCTCAGCCTCCCTGGTAAGGTCTATTCAGGGGTCCTGGAGAGAAGGGTCCGCCGGATAGTCGAATCCCGGATTGAGGAGGAGCAGTGTGGTTTTCGTCCTGGTCGCGGAACAGTGGACCAGCTCTATACCCTCTCTGGGGTCCTGGAGGGGGCATGGGAGTTTGCCCAACCAGTCTACATGTGCTTTGTGGACCTGGAGAAAGCGTTCGACCGTGTCCCCCGGGGCTCCTGTGGGGGATACTCCGGGAGTATGGGGTACCGGACCCCCTTGTACGAGCTGTCCGGTCCCTGTACGACAGGTGTCAGAGTTTGGTCCGCATTGCCGGTAGTAAGTCGGATTCATTTCCGGTGAGGGTTGGACTCCGCCAAGGCTGCCCTTTATCACCGATTCTGTTCTTAACTTATATGGCCTCAGGATTGGGTCCCTGCTTTTTGCAGATGACATGGTCCTGTTGGCTTCATCTGGTCGTGATCTCCAGCTCTCACTTGAGCGATTCGCGGCCGAGTGTGAAGCGGCTGGGATGAGAATCAGCACCTCCAAATCTGAGACCATGGTCCTCAGCCGGAATAGGGTGGATTGCCCTCTCCGGGTCGGGAGTCAGGTCCTGCCTCAAGTGGAGGAGTTTAAATATCTCGGGGTCTTGTTCACGAGTGAGGGAAGGATGGAGCGTGAGATGGACAGATGGATTGGTGCGGCGTCTCCAGTAATGCGGACTCTGCACCGGTCTGTCGTGGTGAAGAAGGAGCTGAGCCAGAAGGCGAAGCTCTCGATTTACCAGTCGATCTACGTTCCTACCCTCACCTATGGTCATGAGCTGTGGGTCATGACCGAAAGAAAGAGATCTCGTATACAGGCGGCTGAAATGAGTTTCCTCCGCAGGGTGGCCGGGCTCTCCCTTAGAGATAGGGTGAGGAGCTCTGTCATCCGGGAGGAGAACAGAGTAGAGCCGCTGCTCCTCCACATCGAGAGGAACCAGTTGAGGTGGCTCGGGCATCTGGTCGGGATGCCTCCTGGACCTCCCTGGTGAGGTGTTCCAGGCACGTCCCTCTGGGAGGAGACCCCGGGGAAGACCCAGGACACGCTGGAGGGATTACATCTCTCGGCTGGCCTGGGAACGCCTCGGGATCCCCCCCGCAGAGTTGGCAAATGTGGCTGGGGAGAGGGAAGTCTGGGCTTCCCTGCTTAGGACTGCTGCCCCCGCGACCCGACCCCGGATGGATGGACAGGGCTTACTTTGGATTAATGCCTCTGTTTATGATCTGAGCCAGTTACTGGTGGAGTTGTACATGACCAGTCTCTGACTCACCAGTAGTGGATCAGTTGGCCTTGCAGACGTCTGGATTTTGTCCATTTTCTATGACATACCCTCAGACTTTGGACTTGCCTTACACTTTCTTGGACCTTGGACTCTCACTCTGACAGAAACTTAGTTTGAGCTGAATTGTAGGTCATAATTTGGTCCAATCCCAGTTCCCCCAGTCAGCCATGTCCCTCCATGTTGCAGAACTGTATTTTAGGGGAACAAGATGTTGGTGGTGTAGGTCTGGACTGGCCATTTGTGTGCCTACTGTTAACAAGGTGGGATGGCCAAAGCAGGGACCTAGGATGGTGCCTTTGCCTTGAAATGAAACCTTAAATTTGGATCGTATCCCAACGATGCCATAACTATAGACTCAAACTTAGTCCAGGATCAAACTTTGAATCAGGACTGGATTCAGGATTTTCTATGAATTTAGTTTCTCATGTCTTTGTTGTTTTCTTTTCAACCTTCAGGGGAGAGTTTTGATCGTCAGGCCAGTTTTCGGAAAACCCTGTCTAACAACGACTCACTGACCCGGCGACCTCGCAAGCTGAGCCGCCGCAAAACACTCTCTGAAATGCTGAGTGATGTCGTCCACAAGCCTATGGTCCACACGGATCTCCCCGGTCAGTACTCCACCGTGGGTCGACCCGTGTCCTCGTCCTGCACGTCCTCCAGTCGGCAGAACACCGAGGCAGAAGGGAAGGGGGAAAGCAGAAAGGAGGGGCAGCTGACAGCAAGGAAGATCCGAGCGCCCAGAGGAGAAATGTCCAGCCTCATGGCCTCCCTGACCACCTCCCCACGTACTGAAAAACACCCCACCTCCTCCCAGATCCACAGCCTCCCTCGATTGGCAACCAAGTCCTCGCTGCACTCTGAGGTCAGCTGTAACAGCGCCTCCTACAGGACACTCAGTGCCTCCTCCTCCACCTCCTCCACCTGCCAGGTCAGTTTAAGCAAGATTTTCATCACATTCGCTTAATCTAAAGAGAAACTAAGATTTTCTCCTCCTTTCTCCGGTTTGCTCTCCAGCTGAAGGATGAAAGTTTTCCGAGTGACCTCCAGCCCCTGCTGCCCTTTGACCCCACTGCCAGAGTCATACCACAGTCTCCTTCCTCCTCAACCTCCTCTTGTTACCCTCACTCCCCTGTCACCTCCTCTGTGCCAGAAACCCCCCGTCACATCCTGCCGTCTGAGTGGTCTTACCCCAGTGACAGACCCCTGAGTGAGGGTCCTTCCTCCTCACACGACCGCTTCTCTTCCTCCTCCTCCTCCATCGCAGATTCAGTTTCTCAGTTTAGCTACCAGGCTGTGGATGACCAGACCAGCACCCAGCAGGACTCCCAGTGCTTCTACGCCGGCAGCTCCTGTAGTGGGGGGAGGTGGGGCTTCGGGCCCCTCACCCCCAGCTCCAGCATCCACAGCAGCAACACCCAGGGAACAACATGTGTATCTGAGGAAGGCTGGAGCTGCGACCCCCTGCTGTCCTCAGGCCGATCCACTCCTTCCTGCGCTGACAGTAACTCCTTGTGCTCAGAACGGATGACTTCCTCCCCGTCTCGAAGACGAAAGTCCAGCACCTCCTCCTACAGCTCCCGCAGCATCTCCCTGCGTAAATCAAAGCGCCCGCCTCCTCCACCGCTGCGCTCCGACTCGTTGAGGCGCAGGTCAGGTCGCTGTAAGCCTTCCCGCTCCTCGCCAAGCCCCCGCCTGGGCCGCGCCGTGCCCACGCCTTCCCCTCAGGCCTTCACCGATCCCTGGGTCCCACGGAGCCCCCCCAGGAGACGGCAGAGCGGGCTGAACTGTGGGACCGTCACAACCTTTGAGCCTTTAAGCCCCGACACAGCGAGCTCAGGCCACGCTGTCACACCTGGGTCTCCTGGTCCACAGGACCAAGGACTCCGGCTTGCTCTCAGCCGCCGGCCGGCGGACGCCTCCATGGCCGCGCTGCAGTGCCTCGCGTCTCCATCCAGTGGTTATTCCAGCCAGTCCAACACCCCCACCCCCGGAACTCCACTGTCCTCCCCCCTCAACCCGTCCTCCCCTCTCACAGCCAGCCCAGGAGTCTTCTCCCTGCCCCCAGCCTCCCCCCTCTCCCCCTCGTGCTCCTCCACCACCTCCTCTCTGCCCAGGACAAGGTCTCGGGGTGAAGGACGGCTGAAGCCACCAGTTCCTGAGAGGAAGTCGTCACTCCTCTCCTCCCTCTCCTCCTCCTTTTCCTCCTCCTCCTCCCTCTCTTCCTACACCTCCTCAGACTCCTCAATGAGACATCCTCCTCTACCTCCTCCCCCACCTCCTCCTCCTCTTCCACAGTTTTCATCATCTTTGGCTCCCCCACCTCCTCCACCTCCTCCCATATCCAAATTTAACCACTCTGCTCCCCCTCCATCTTTTACCAAACACTCTGTAGCTCCTCCTCTTCCTCCTCCTCCACCTCCTCCTCCTCTTCCTCAGTGTTCATCTCCAGTGCCTGCTCCTCCTCCTCCCCTCCCCCAGTTCTGCCTCCCAGCTCCTCAGTCTACCAAACCTCCTCTTGCTCCTCTGACTTCATCTTCTCTCCAACCGTCATCCTTACCCACACCTCCTCCACTTCCTCCTTCCACTCGGCCTCCTCCTCCTCCCTACTCCTACGCTGTGAGGAAGACCTCCCAGTTCACTCTGGTGTCAACAATCCCATCCAACTTTCCTCCTCCCCCTCCTCCCCCTCCTCCCCCACCTTCCCCTCCTCCTCCTCTAACTTCAGAACTCTCAGATATACCCGACCTTCCTCCTCCTCCACCTCCTCCTCCTCATCTGCCAGATCTCTCCCCACCAGTCGCTGACACGTTGTCAGATGGTGTCAAAGTAGCTAGGACTCCCTGTCTCCTGGTCACCGCTCAGGCTCTGCAGTGTGTGAAGCTTCGCTCCATCAGGAACCAGGAAGTCTTGCGAGCTCCTACTGGCTCAGCTGATGCTGCGCCCCGTGGCGAGGAGGCTCGGCGGGACCGCCCTGCGTTGGATGAAGCGGTTCGTAAGGACAACACTGACTTTCCTCGTGCAGAATCTCCACCATCTATCTGCGATGTAGCTCACGGCAAAGCAGAGGGATTGGTGGATGATGTTGCCAAGCAACCGGGACCCAGTTCTAAGAACCAAACCGGGTCTGGGACACACATCAACAAGTCCCAGAGACCAAAAGGCAGCTCATCCAGTGGGAGTAGTCCTGGTCCAACACAAGGAACCCAGCCCAGTGAACAAGGGAGACTAGTTTCAGACACCCAAGACTTTAGTCCTACGAGTCCCTGGGTCAAAGTAAGTCACCATATCGACACAACTGTCCAAACTCCTGAACATCCCATAACAGCCGAGCCTGTAGACAAGAGGAGCGAAAACAGGACAGCGCCGTCAGAAAGCAACAAAGAAGCTGAGAAAACTCAGAGTTTCCGTGCAGCTGATGGAGATTCAGTCTTTACTGAAAACAAGCCGAGCAGCCCGAGGAAGCTGCGCTCCCCCGAGAAGCCAGTTCCACCCAAGAAGCCCGATCTTTGCATTCTGGGTTTAATGGCTTCCCCCAAGACCAGAAAGGGAGCAAGTGTTCAGAGCCCAGCAGCTTCTCCTGGGCTTGATGGCCCATCACGGCTCTCTGACGGTTCTGCCTGCACTCCGTTGCTCAGCCAAGTAACCCACCACACACCTTCAGCGAAGACGGTGGTGAGCATCGGTGGGAAACCAGAAACACCTGCTGGCTCCATGAACGGCACACTCCCACCTGCCAGCCCTCAGCGGCAGAAGCCTCAGATTTTGCACAAGAAGCCAGATCTGTCGCTGACCTCTCCAAAAACAGCAAAACGGGACTTTGGTTCGGAAAATAAGAAACTCCAAGGGTCCGCTGATGCCAGCCGACTTTCACAGACCGGATCCAGTAGCGCCTCAGAAACCATGGGCAACACAAGGGCTAAAGACTCTCCCATTGAGACCAGTTGCACCTTGGAGGCCATGGGTATCAATGGGAACTGTGGCCCCACTGGGATTAATGGGCGGGACACCTCAGGGGCCCGCGGAACTACCTCCACCTGGGTCCACAACGGGGAGACAGAGCCTCTCTCTGCTGGGATCACTGAGAAAAGACTTCATCATGATGAGGAGACAACTTTTCATCGGAGGATGATGAGGTCATCGCTGGCTGAAGATGAAGAGGAGGAAGAGGAGGAGAGGGCAGAGGAGAGAGGGAGGAGGACGACCATGATGATGGTCATGACTTCATCCAACAAAAGAGGCAAAGCAAAGAGAAGGAAGAGGAGGCTGGCCCGGCAACTGCTGATGATGTCATCAACCATGAAGCCTTCCCCCTCTTCATCATCCTCATCATCATCCTCATCTTCATCATCCTCATCTGAGGATGAGCAAGATTTGATGAAAATCAGGAGAGAGAGGCTGAGAATGATCAAAGTTTGCGATCAGGAGACGAGTGACTGGGAGAATTCCTGTGCTGTGATTGGTCAGAGCCGGTTCTCGCTCAGCAGCGCGCTGTCCACTGAAAGCCTGCGGGGGGAGCTGTCACTGCCGGACCTCCTGATCCAGGAGCCAGATGAGGAGGAGGAGGAGAAAGGAAAGGACGGAGCACAGAGGAGAGATGAGGAAGTCAAGGAGGCCGACGGTGAGTCCGACACGTCAAACGGAACCAAACATAAAACACACCAAAAAAATCTTTAACTCTGCTAGCTAAACGTAGGAGCAGGTAAAGGTTGGTCATATGGGTTAGTTATATGGACAAGCTCCACTAGTCGGGACAGAAGTTACACTTTTGACTTCGTCAGCTCCACCTGTTCCACTTCCTGTCAACCAACCAGCCAATCACGTCAGCATGTAGCCGCGATGACTACGACTGGCTGAAGTTCAAACTGACTATCAGGCTGAGGAAGGAAGGAGGTTTAGGTGGCATCCCAGTAGTTTGGAAACTGCTGGATACTTTCTGAAAAGAAACACTAGTTTGTCTTCTTCCCTCCTGCATGTTAGAGAAAAAGGCCAAATGGGCCGAAGCCAAATCCAGATATGACTGCTGTTTGGGTTCAGACCAGGAAAATATGATCATGTTGGTGCTGTTCTTACTTTCTTCTCATTACCAAGTCACACAGGGAGGTAGGATGCTTCCAGCCAATCACCGGTGTGTAGTGGGTCATGCTCCACCCTTCAGGGCTGGACAGGTACGTTTGGGACGCCAACAGAAGGCTTCCAAACAATTAGGACTTCTCTGACTGGATATTCTGGCATCTTTCCCAGTTTCTGTCTGTGGAAATGGAAAACCATGCCTCCTGACCCAGATCTTTGATGGAAACGGTGCTTTGGTACCACCATGACCTGGTTTAACCACCACAGCCTACCTGAGTCCTGCTGCTGACCATGTCCATGTCCTCCCAGCATCTTGTTGGATCTGTCACACCAAGAATTATAGAGGGGGTTCAACCTGGTACGAGGAGGTGGTAGTCCTAGCATGTAGACCTGATGAACTGAAAGGTTGAATATTGGTGATACGTAGAGTTCCAGGCCAATAAGGACTATTTGACCTCTGGTTTCTGGGTTTGAGATGTTCATAGCAGATCCTGCAACAAGTCAGTTGAAGCTACGCGGCTTCAGACTTGTGTCTTCTTTGGACCAACATAAATGACCAACATCTTTCCCAGATGGGAGACCGAATGAATAAACCATACGGATGTGAGTTCGGCTCTGGTTATGGGGTTTAAAACATCATCCGGCACATTGAAACTGCTCTTCATGCAGAGAGGAACGATTTACGCCACGTTTTCTCAGATAAGCTGTGAAAGGAGGTCTAAATCTGCAGCTTCTCAGACAACCGCTGATCAGAGCTGGCTACAGAAAATAACAACCTCTTCTGGATCTTTTCCAGATGACGTGTTCGTCAGCGTTTCAGCAGACCAGATGTTCGTCCCTGGCCGACCACGGACCACAGAGGATCTGTTCGCTGTCATCCACAGGTAGCGTCACCCAAACACATGCTGAACACGCGCTCAGAGCATCCTCACATGTCTGCTTGATTCCTCCGCTGCCTCTGGAGCAGTGCAGTGTGGGAAGGCACGGCGTGACCAGCAGGGGGCGGCTGCAGGTAAAGCCTCTCATTTCTCAGTGAATGTGCAGAGTCCAGCGTAGCTCCAGAATCCTGAGTAGAACTCCTACGTTGTGTAACCCCCCCCCCTCCCCCCCCCCCCCTCCCGGCCCTCCAGCATCATTCCTTCCTCCCAGTCTGACCTTGTGTTAGTTTCACTGCCACTTATCTGCTGACCCGTTTGGACCCGTTTGGACCCGTTCACTTTTGTAACGTGTGTCAGTGCATCTGAGTGTGTTCCTGTCCAGTAGTGGCTGCTGGAGTCCAACAGGTGGGTTCGGTCCAGTCTGGGTTCTAAATGGTCAAATAAGCTGATCATTCAGTATCAGTCCAACTTCTAACGATGAGCCGGCTTAGATGGTCCATTTGGACCAGAACCAGGAGGGACAACCTCCATCTGGACCAGAACCAGGGGGGACAACCTCCATCTGGACCAGAACCAGGAGGGAAAACCTCCATCTGGACCAGAACCAGGGGGGACAACCTCCATCTGGACCAGAACCAGGGGGGACAACCTCCATCTGGACCAGAACCAGGGGGGACAACCTCCATCTGGACCAGAACCAGGAGGGAAAACCTCCATCTGGACCAGAACCAGGGGGGACAACCTCCATCTGGACCAGAACCAGGAGGGACAACCTCCATCTGGACCAGAACCAGGAGGGACAACCTCCATCTGGCCCAGAACCAGGGGGGACAACCTCCATCTGGACCAGAACCAGGAGGGACAACCTCCATCTGGACCAGAACCAGGAGGGACAACCTCCATCAGGACCAGAACCAGGAGGGACAACCTCCATCAGGACCAGAACCAGGAAGGAAAACCTCCATCAGTACCAGAACCAGGAAGGAAAACCTCCATCTGGACCAGAACCAGGAGGGAAAACCTCCATCTGGACCAGAACCAGGGGGGACAACCTCCATTTGGACCAGAACCAGGAGGGACAACCTCCATCTGGACCAGAACCAGGAGGGACAACCTCCATCTGGCCCAGAACCAGGGGGGACAACCTCCATCTGGACCAGAACCAGGAGGGACAACCTCCATCTGGACCAGAACCAGGAGGGACAACCTCCATCAGGACCAGAACCAGGAGGGACAACCTCCATCAGGACCAGAACCAGGAAGGAAAACCTCCATCAGTACCAGAACCAGGAAGGAAAACCTCCATCTGGACCAGAACCAGGAGGGAAAACCTCCATCTGGACCAGAACCAGGGGGGACAGTGGTGTGTGTCACCACAGGGGGGCAGTATAGTCTACGTTGTATTGACAGTAATTCATCTTTGCCTGACAGACAGACCCAAATGAAATTAGAAGCTGTTCTTGGCCACTTTGGAGTCTCCAACTTCAATAAGCTATAACTCCAGAACACTTCAACATACAGTCATCAATGAGACTCCAATGAAAGGTGGTATCAAGAGGAATCCTGCAGTTTATTCATATTTACTATCAGTATTATTGAAATTCACCAGGTGATGCATAAACACACTAAAAGCTTATTTTTTTCTACTGTGCATTATAATAAAAGAGTCAGAATAAGTTTTATGGTCATCATGTTTATATATGTAAACAATATAATGCCGTGTTATGTAATGTAAACAAAATGTAATAATAAAAACACCAGAACACAATACAACTTACATATTTACATAAGATTTGAACTATTGTCTGATAAAGAGTGTTTGTAAAAGTAAAGTAAAAAGCAGGAGAGCAGAATATGTAGCTGTTATGATGAGCAGGGGTCCTGGTGGTCTGAAGGGCAGGAATGTAGTCTTCCTCTGGAAGGAGCTGCTCCTTCTTCATCTGAAGAGCTGCTGGGTTTCCATCACAATCACATGACAGACTAATAAAGACAAAGAAGTTTTTATCCCACATTAGTCCTGCGACTGTAATAAGTGTATGTTCTAACAGACACGCATCGCTGCACGCATGCACACACAGAGTATGGAAGCGGTCCACACACACGCAGATAAATCAGCAGCAGCTTATTTTCTTTCTATCATTTTCTATTTATGAACAAATGTTTACAACTGGAGGGAAATAGAGGTGTTGAACCGCTGCGTCTCTTTCATCGCTGCTCTTTCTGCTTCACGCACACTCGGACTGAACGACACCCGCATGAACGGTTCCCCCGGTCCGGGGTCTGACGTTTTAGAGCCGAGACCCCAAGTTTTCTAACAAACCAGGTCCCACGTCTTTAGCAGACCCAACAGAACCGCTGGAGATACGGCAACAGTAAGAAACAACGGGAAGAAAACGGGTGTAAACGACTCCTCCACCTCCTCCGGGTGTAAACGACTCCTCCACCTCCTCCGGGTGTAAACGACTCCTCCACCTCCTCCGGGTGTAGACGACTCCTCCACCTCCTCCGGGTGTAAACGACTCCTCCACCTCCTCCGGGTGTAGACGACTCCTCCACCTCCTCCGGGTGTAAACGACTCCTCCACCTCCTCCGGGTGTAAACGACTCCTCCACCTCCTCCAGGTGTAGACGACTCCTCCACCTCCTCCGGGTGTAAACGACTCCTCCACCTCCTCCGGGTGTAAACGACTCCTCCACCTCCTCCAGGTGTAGACGACTCCTCCACCTCCTCCGGGTGTAAACGACTCCTCCACCTCCTCCAGGTGTAGACGACTCCTCCACCTCCTCCGGGTGTAAACGACTCCTCCACCTCCTCGCAGGCGTAAACGACTCCTCCGCCTCCTCGCGGGTGAAAACGACTCCTCCGCTTCCTCACGGGTGGAACTAACTCCTCCACTACCTCGCGGGTGTAAACGACTCCTCCACCTCCTTGCGGGTGTAGACGACTCCTCCACCTCCTCCGGGTGTAAACGACTCCTCCACCTCCTTGCGGGTGTAGACGACTCCTCCACCTCCTCCGGGTGTAAACGACTCCTCCACCTCCTCCGGGTGTAAACGACTCCTCCACCTCCTCCAGGTGTAAACGACTCCTCCACCTCCTTCAGGTGTAAACGACTCTTCCACCTCCTCGCGGGTTTAGACGACTCCTCCACCTCCTCACGGGTGTAAACGACTCCTCCACCTCCTCGCAGGCGTAAACGACTCCTCCACCTCCTCCGGGTGTAAACGACTCCTCCACCTCCTCCAGGTGTAGACGACTCCTCCACCTCCTCCGGGTGTAAACGACTCCTCCACCTCCTCCGGGTGTAGACGACTCCTCCACCTCCTCCGGGTGTAAACGACTCCTCGACCTCCTCCGGGTGTAAACGACTCCTCCACCTCCTCCAGGTGTAAACGACTCCTCCACCTCCTCCAGGTGTAGACGACTCCTCCACCTCCTCCAGGTGTAAACGACTCCTCCACCTCCTCCAGGTGTAAACGACTCCTCCACCTCCTCCGGGTGTAAACGACTCCTCCACCTCCTCCGGGTGTAGACGACTCCTCCACCTCCTCCGGGTGTAAACGACTCCTCCACCTCCTCCGGGTGTAAACGACTCCTCCACCTCCTCCGGGTGTAAACGACTCCTCCACCTCCTCCGGGTGTAGACGACTCCTCCACCTCCTCCGGGTGTAAACGACTCCTCCACTTCCTCGCGGGTGTAAACGACTCCTCCACCTCCTCGAGGGTGTAAACGACTCCTCCACCTCCTCGCGGCTGTGAACGACTCCTCCACCTCCTTGCGGGTGTAAACGACTCCTCCACCTCCTCGCGGGTGTAAACGACTCCTCCACCTCCTCACAGGTGTAAACGACTCCTCCACCTCCTCGCGGGTGTAAATGACTCGTCCACCTCCTCGCGGGTGTAAACGACTCCACCACCTCCTCGCGGGTGTAAATGACTCTTCCACCTCCTCACGGGTGTAAACGACTCCTCTACCTCCTCACGGGCGTAAACCACTCCTCCACCTACTCCCGGGTGTAAACGACTCCTCCACCTCCTTGCGGGTGTAAACGACTCCTCCACCTCATCGCGGCTGTAAACGACTCCTCCACCTCCTCCGGGTGTAGACGACTCCTCCACCTCCTCCGGGTGTAAACGACTCCTCCACCTCCTCCGGGTGTAAACGACTCCTCCACCTCCTCCAGGTGTAAACGACTCCTCCACCTCCTTCAGGTGTAAACGACTCTTCCACCTCCTCGCGGGTTTAGACGACTCCTCCACCTCCTCACGGGTGTAAACGACTCCTCCACCTCCTCGCAGGCGTAAACGACTCCTCCGCCTCCTCGCGGGTGAAAACGACTCCTCCGCTTCCTCACGGGTGGAACTAACTCCTCCACTACCTCGCGGGTGTAAACGACTCCTCCACCTCCTTGCGGGCGTAAACGACTCCTCCACCTCCTCACGGGTGGAACTAACTCCTCCACTACCTCGCGGGTGTAAACGACTCCTCCACCTCCTCGCAGGCGTAAACGACTCCTCCGCCTCCTCGCGGGTGAAAACGACTCCTCCGCTTCCTCACGGGTGGAACTAACTCCTCCACTACCTCGCGGGTGTAAACGACTCCTCCACCTCCTTGCGGGTGTAGACGACTCCTCCACCTCCTCCGGGTGTAAACGACTCCTCCACCTCCTCCGGGTGTAAACGACTCCTCCACCTCCTCCAGGTGTAAACGACTCCTCCACCTCCTTCAGGTGTAAACGACTCTTCCACCTCCTCGCGGGTTTAGACGACTCCTCCACCTCCTCACGGGTGTAAACGACTCCTCCACCTCCTCGCAGGCGTAAACGACTCCTCCGCCTCCTCGCGGGTGAAAACGACTCCTCCGCTTCCTCACGGGTGGAACTAACTCCTCCACTACCTCGCGGGTGTAAACGACTCCTCCACCTCCTTGCGGGCGTAAACGACTCCTCCGCTTCCTCACGGGTGGAACTAACTCCTCCACTACCTCGCGGGTGTAAACGACTCCTCCACCTCCTTGCGGGCGTAAACGACTCCTCCACCTCCTCACGGGTGTAAAGGACTCCTCCACCTCCTCGTGGGCGTAAACGACTCCTCCACCTCCTCGCGGGTGTAACTAACTCCTCCACCTCCTCGCGGGTGTAACTAACTCCTCCACTTCCTTGCGGGCGTAAACGACTCCTCCACTTCCTCGCGGGTGTAACTAACTCCTCCACCTCCTCGCGGGTGTAAACGACTCCTCCACCTCCTTGCGGGCGTAAACGACTCCTCCACCTCCTCACGGGTGGAACTAACTCCTCCACTACCTCGCGGGTGTAAACGACTCCTCCACCTCCTCACGGGTGTAAACGACTCCTCCACCTCCTCGCAGGCGTAAACGACTCCTCCGCCTCCTCGCGGGTGAAAACGACTCCTCCGCTTCCTCACGGGTGGAACTAACTCCTCCACTACCTCGCGGGTGTAAACGACTCCTCCACCTCCTTGCGGGTGTAGACGACTCCTCCACCTCCTCCGGGTGTAAACGACTCCTCCACCTCCTCCGGGTGTAAACGACTCCTCCACCTCCTCCAGGTGTAAACGACTCCTCCACCTCCTTCAGGTGTAAACGACTCTTCCACCTCCTCGCGGGTTTAGACGACTCCTCCACCTCCTCACGGGTGTAAACGACTCCTCCACCTCCTCGCAGGCGTAAACGACTCCTCCGCCTCCTCGCGGGTGAAAACGACTCCTCCGCTTCCTCACGGGTGGAACTAACTCCTCCACTACCTCGCGGGTGTAAACGACTCCTCCACCTCCTTGCGGGCGTAAACGACTCCTCCGCTTCCTCACGGGTGGAACTAACTCCTCCACTACCTCGCGGGTGTAAACGACTCCTCCACCTCCTTGCGGGCGTAAACGACTCCTCCACCTCCTCACGGGTGTAAAGGACTCCTCCACCTCCTCGTGGGCGTAAACGACTCCTCCACCTCCTCGCGGGTGTAACTAACTCCTCCACCTCCTCGCGGGTGTAACTAACTCCTCCACTTCCTTGCGGGCGTAAACGACTCCTCCACTTCCTCGCGGGTGTAACTAACTCCTCCACCTCCTCGCGGGTGTAAACGACTCCTCCACCTCCTGGCGGGTGTAACTAACTCCTCCACCTCCTCGCGGGTGTAAACGACTCTTCCACCTCCTCGCGGGTGTCAACGACTCCTCCACCTCCTCGTGGGTGTAACTAACTCCTCCACCTCCTCGCGGGTGTACACGACTCCTCCACCTCCTCGCGGGTGAAAACGACTCCTCCACTTCCTTGCGGGCGTAAACGACTCCTCCACTTCCTCGCGGGTGTAAACGACTCCTCCACCTCCTCACGGGTGTAAAGGACTCCTCCACCTCCTCCGGGTGTAAACGACTCCTCCACCTCCTCGCGGGTGTAAACGACTCCTCCACCTCCTCCAGGTGTAAACGACTCCTCCACCTCCTCGCGGGCGTAAACGACTCCTCCACCTCCTCGCGGGTGAAAACGACTCCTCCGCTTCCTCACAGGTGTAAACGACTCCTCCACCTCCTTGCGGGCGTAAACGACTCCTCCACCTCCTCACGGGTGTAAAGGACTCCTCCACCTCCTCCGGGTGTAAACGACTCCTCCACCTCCTCGCGGGTGTAAACGACTCCTCCACCTCCTCCGGGTGTAAACGACTCCTCCACCTCCTCGCGGGTTTAGACGACTCCTCCACCTCCTCACGGGTATAAACGACTCCTCCACCTCCTCGCGGGCGTAAACGACTCCTCCACCTCCTCGCGGGTGTAAACGACTCCTCCGCTTCCTCACAGGTGTAAACGACTCCTCCACCTCCTCGCGGGTGTAAATGACTCTTCCACCTCCTCACGGGTGTAAACGACTCCTCTACCTCCTCACGTGCGTAAACGACTCCTCCACCTCCTGGCGGGCGTAAACGACTCCTCCACCTCCTCGCGGGTGTAAACGACTCCTCCACTTCCTCGCGGGTGTAAACGACTCCTCCACCTCCTCGAGGGTGTAAACGACTCTTCCACCTCCTCGCGGCTGTGAACGACTCCTCCACCTCCTTGCGGGTGTAAACGACTCCTCCACCTCATCGCGGGTGTAAACGACTCCTCCACCTCCTCGCGGGTGTAAACGACTCCTCCACCTCCTCCGGGTGTAGACGACTCCTCCACCTCCTCCGGGTGTAAACGACTCCTCCACCTCCTTGCGGGTGTAAACGACTCCTCCACCTCCTTGCGAGTGTAAACGACTCCTCCATCTCCTCGCGGGTGTAAACGACTCCTCCACCTCCTCCGGGTGTAAACGACTCCTCCACCTCCTCCGGGTGTAAACGACTCCTCCACCTCCTCCAAGTGTAAACGACTCCTCCACCTCCTCCAGGTGTAGACGACTCCTCCACCTCCTCCAGGTGTAAACGACTCCTCCACCTCCTCAAGGTGTAAACGACTCCTCCACCTGCTCCGGGTGTAAACGACTCCTCCACCTCCTCCGGGTGTAGACGACTCCTCCACCTCCTCCGGGTGTAAACGACTCCTCCACCTCCTCCGGGTGTAAACGACTCCTCCACCTCCTCCAGGTGTAAACGACTCCTCCACCTCCTCGCGGGCGTAAACGACTCCTCCACCTCCTCGCGGGTGAAAACGACTCCTCCACCTCCTCGCGGGTGTAAACGACTCCTCCACCTCATCGCGGGTGTAAACGACTCCTCCACCTCCTCGCGGGTGTAAACGACTCCTCCACCTCCTCCGGGTGTAGACGACTCCTCCACCTCCTCCGGGTGTAAACGACTCCTCCACCTCCTCCGGGTGTAAACGACTCCTCCACCTCCTCCAGGTGTAAACGACTCCTCCACCTCCTCCAGGTGTAAACGACTCCTCCACCTCCTCGCGGGTTTAGACGACTCCTCCACCTCCTCACGGGTGTAAACGACTCCTCCACCTCTTCGCGGGCGTAAACGACTCCTCCGCCTCCTCGCGGGTGAAAACGACTCATCCGCTTCCTCACGGGTGTAACTAACTCCTCCACTACCTAGCGGGTGTAAACGACTCCTCCACCTCCTTGCGGGCGTAAACGACTCCTCCACCTCCTCACGGGTGAAAACGACTCCTCCACTTCCTTGCGGGCGTAAACGACTCCTCCACTTCCTCGCGGGTGTAAACGACTCCTCCACTTCCTCGCGGGTGTAAACGACTCCTCGACCTCCTCACGGGTGTAAACGACTCCTCCACTTCCTCGCGGGTCTAAACGACTCCCCCACCTCCTCACGGGTGTAAAGGACTCCCCCACCTCCTCCGGGTGTAAACGACTCCTCCACCTCCTTGCGGGTGTAAACGACTCCTCCACCTCCTCGCGGGTGTGAACGACTCCTCCGCCTCCTCGCGGGTGAAAACGACTCCTCCGCTTCCTCACGGGTGTAACTAACTCCTCCACTACCTAGCGGGTGTAAACGACTCCTCCACCTCCTTGCGGGCGTAAACGACTCCTCCACCTCCTCACGGGTGAAAACGACTCCTCCACTTCCTTGCGGGCGTAAACGACTCCTCCACTTCCTCGCGGGTGTAAACGACTCCTCCACTTCCTCGCGGGTGTAAACGACTCCTCGACCTCCTCACGGGTGTAAACGACTCCTCCACTTCCTCGCGGGTCTAAACGACTCCCCCACCTCCTCACGGGTGTAAAGGACTCCCCCACCTCCTCCGGGTGTAAACGACTCCTCCACCTCCTTGCGGGTGTAAACGACTCCTCCACCTCCTCGCGGGTGTGAACGACTCTTCCACCTCCTCGCGGGTGTGAACGACTCCTCCACCTCCTCGCGGGCGTAAACCACTCCTCCACCTACTCCCGGGTGTAAACGACTCCTCCACCTCCTTGCGGGCGTAAACGACTCCTCCACTTCCTTGCGGGTGTAAACGACTCCTCCACCTCCTCGCGGGCGTAAACGACTCCTCCACCTCCTCGCGGGTGTAAACGACTCCTCCACTTCCTCGCGGGTGTAAACGACTCCTCCACCTCCTCGCGGGTGTAAACGACTCTTCCACCTCCTCGCGGCTGTGAACGACTCCTCCACCTCCTCGCGAGCGTAAACCACTCCTCCACCTACTCCCGGGTGTAAACGACTCCTCCACCTCCTTGCGGGCGTAAACGACTCCTCCACTTCCTTGCGGGTGTAAACGACTCCTCCACCTCCTCGCGGGTGTAAACGACTCCTCCACTTCCTCACGGGTGTAAACGACTCCTCCACCTCCTCGCGGGTGTAAACGACTCCCCCACTTCCTCGCGGGGAGTAAATGAGTCGTCCACCTCCTCGCGGGTGTAAACGACTCCTCCACCTCCTCGCGGGCTTAAACGACTCCTCCACCTCCTCTTACGTGAAAACGACTCCTCCACTTCCTCGCGGGTGTAAACAACTCCTCCTCTTCCTCGCGGGCATAAACGACTCCTCCACTTCCTCGCGGGTGTAAACAACTCCTCGACCTCCTCACGGGTGTAAACGACTCCTCCACTTCCTCACTGGTGTAAACGACTCCTCCACCTCCTCACGGGTGTAAACGACTCCTCAAACTCCTCGCGCGTGTCAACAACTCCTCGACCTCCTCGCGGTTGTAAAGGATTCCACCACCTCCACGCGGGTGTAAACGACTCCTCCACCTCCTCGCGGGTGTGAACGACTCCTCCACTTCCTCGCGGGGAGTAAATGACTCGTCCACCTCCTCGTGGGTGGAAACAACTCCTCCACTTCCTCACGGGTGTAAACGACTCCTCCACCTCCTCACGGGCGTAAACGACTCCTCCACCTCCACGCGGGCGTAAACGACTCCTCCACCTCCTCGCGGGTGACAACGACTCCTCCTCTTCCTCGCGGGCATAAACGACTCCTCCACCTCCTCGCGGGTGTAAACAACTCCTCCTCTTCCTCGCGGGCATAAACGACTCCTCCAACTCCTCACGGGTGTAAACAACTCCTCCACCTCCTCGCGGGGAGTAAATGACTGGTCCACCTCCTCGCGGGTGTAAACGACTCCTCCACTTCCTCGCGGGTGTAAACGACTCCTCCACCTCCTCGCGGGTGGAAACAACTCCTCCGCTTCCTCACGGGTGTAAACCACTCCACCACCTCCACGCGGGTGTAAATGACTCCTCCACCTCCTCACGGGTGTAAACGACTCCTCCACCTCCTCACGGGCGTAAACGACTCCTCCACCTCCACGCGGGCGTAAACGACTCCTCCACCTCCTCGCGGGTGACAACGACTCCTCCTCTTCCTCGCGGGTGTAAACGACTCCTCCACCTCCTTGCGGGTGTGAACTACTCCTCCACCTCCTCGCGGGCGTAAACCACTCCTCCACCTACTCACTGGTGTAAACGACTCCTCCACTTCCTCGCGGGTGTGAACGACTCCTCCACCTCCTCGCGGGTGAAATCGACTCCTCCATCTCCTCCAGGTGTAAACGACTCCTCCACGTCCTCGCGGGTGTAAACGACTCCTCCATCTCCTCGCGGGTGTAACTAACTCCTCCACCTCCTCGCGGGTGTAAACGAATCTTCCACTTCCTCGCGGGTGTGAACGACTCCTCCACCTCCTCGCGGGTGTGAACGACTCCTCCGCCTCCTCGCGGGTGAAAACGACTCCTCCGCTTCCTCACGGGTGTAACTAACTCCTCCACTACCTAGCGGGTGTAAACGACTCCTCCACCTCCTTGCGGGCGTAAACGACTCCTCCACCTCCTCACGGGTGAAAACGACTCCTCCACTTCCTTGCGGGCGTAAACGACTCCTCCACTTCCTCGCGGGTGTAAACGACTCCTCCACTTCCTCGCGGGTGTAAACGACTCCTCGACCTCCTCACGGGTGTAAACGACTCCTCCACTTCCTCGCGGGTCTAAACGACTCCCCCACCTCCTCACGGGTGTAAAGGACTCCCCCACCTCCTCCGGGTGTAAACGACTCCTCCACCTCCTTGCGGGTGTAAACGACTCCTCCACCTCCTCGCGGGTGTGAACGACTCTTCCACCTCCTCGCGGGTGTGAACGACTCCTCCACCTCCTCGCGGGCGTAAACCACTCCTCCACCTACTCCCGGGTGTAAACGACTCCTCCACCTCCTTGCGGGCGTAAACGACTCCTCCACTTCCTTGCGGGTGTAAACGACTCCTCCACCTCCTCGCGGGCGTAAACGACTCCTCCACCTCCTCGCGGGTGTAAACGACTCCTCCACTTCCTCGCGGGTGTAAACGACTCCTCCACCTCCTCGCGGGTGTAAACGACTCTTCCACCTCCTCGCGGCTGTGAACGACTCCTCCACCTCCTCGCGAGCGTAAACCACTCCTCCACCTACTCCCGGGTGTAAACGACTCCTCCACCTCCTTGCGGGCGTAAACGACTCCTCCACTTCCTTGCGGGTGTAAACGACTCCTCCACCTCCTCGCGGGTGTAAACGACTCCTCCACTTCCTCACGGGTGTAAACGACTCCTCCACCTCCTCGCGGGTGTAAACGACTCCCCCACTTCCTCGCGGGGAGTAAATGAGTCGTCCACCTCCTCGCGGGTGTAAACGACTCCTCCACCTCCTCGCGGGCTTAAACGACTCCTCCACCTCCTCTTACGTGAAAACGACTCCTCCACTTCCTCGCGGGTGTAAACAACTCCTCCTCTTCCTCGCGGGCATAAACGACTCCTCCACTTCCTCGCGGGTGTAAACAACTCCTCGACCTCCTCACGGGTGTAAACGACTCCTCCACTTCCTCACTGGTGTAAACGACTCCTCCACCTCCTCACGGGTGTAAACGACTCCTCAAACTCCTCGCGCGTGTCAACAACTCCTCGACCTCCTCGCGGTTGTAAAGGATTCCACCACCTCCACGCGGGTGTAAACGACTCCTCCACCTCCTCGCGGGTGTGAACGACTCCTCCACTTCCTCGCGGGGAGTAAATGACTCGTCCACCTCCTCGTGGGTGGAAACAACTCCTCCACTTCCTCACGGGTGTAAACGACTCCTCCACCTCCTCACGGGCGTAAACGACTCCTCCACCTCCACGCGGGCGTAAACGACTCCTCCACCTCCTCGCGAGTGACAACGACTCCTCCTCTTCCTCGCGGGCATAAACGACTCCTCCACCTCCTCGCGGGTGTAAACAACTCCTCCTCTTCCTCGCGGGCATAAACGACTCCTCCAACTCCTCACGGGTGTAAACAACTCCTCCACCTCCTCGCGGGGAGTAAATGACTGGTCCACCTCCTCGCGGGTGTAAACGACTCCTCCACTTCCTCGCGGGTGTAAACGACTCCTCCACCTCCTCGCGGGTGGAAACAACTCCTCCGCTTCCTCACGGGTGTAAACCACTCCACCACCTCCACGCGGGTGTAAATGACTCCTCCACCTCCTCACGGGTGTAAACGACTCCTCCACCTCCTCACGGGCGTAAACGACTCCTCCACCTCCACGCGGGCGTAAACGACTCCTCCACCTCCTCGCGGGTGACAACGACTCCTCCTCTTCCTCGCGGGTGTAAACGACTCCTCCACCTCCTTGCGGGTGTGAACTACTCCTCCACCTCCTCGCGGGCGTAAACCACTCCTCCACCTACTCACTGGTGTAAACGACTCCTCCACTTCCTCGCGGGTGTGAACGACTCCTCCACCTCCTCGCGGGTGAAATCGACTCCTCCATCTCCTCCAGGTGTAAACGACTCCTCCACGTCCTCGCGGGTGTAAACGACTCCTCCATCTCCTCGCGGGTGTAACTAACTCCTCCACCTCCTCGCGGGTGTAAACGAATCTTCCACTTCCTCGCGGGTGTGAACGACTCCTCCACCTCCTCGCGGGTGTAACTAACTCCTCCACTTCCTCGCGGGTGTAAACGACTCCTCCACCTCCTTGCGGGCATAAACGACTCCTCCACCTCCTCACGGGTGTAAACGACTCCTCCACCTCCTCGTGGGCGTAAACGACTCCTCCACCTCCTCGCGGGTATAAACGACTCCTCCACCTCCTCGCGGGCGTAAACAACTCCTCCACCTCCTCGCGGGTGAAAACGACTCCTCCACTTCCTCACGGGTGTAACTAACTCCTCCACCTCCTCGCGGGTGTAAAGGACTCCTCCACCTCCTCCGGGTGTAAAGGACTCCTCCACCTCCTCGCGGGTGTAAAGGACTCCTCCACCTCCTCGCGGGCGTAAACCACTCCTCCACCTACTCCCGGGTGTAAACGACTCCTCCACCTCCTTGCGGGCGTAAACGACTCCTCCACTTCCTTGCGGGTGTAAACGACTCCTCCACCTCCTCGCGGGTGTAAACGACTCCTCCACTTCCTCACGGGTGTAAACGACTCCTCCACCTCCTCGCGGGTGTAAACGACTCCCCCACTTCCTCGCGGGGAGTAAATGAGTCGTCCACCTCCTCGCGGGTGTAAACGACTCCTCCACCTCCTCGCGGGCTTAAACGACTCCTCCACCTCCTCTTACGTGAAAACGACTCCTCCACTTCCTCGCGGGTGTAAACAACTCCTCCTCTTCCTCGCGGGCATAAACGACTCCTCCACCTCCTCGCGGGTGTAAACGACTCCTCCACTTCCTCACGGGTGTAAACGACTCCTCCACCTCCTCGCGGGTGTAAACGACTCCTCCACTTCCTCACGGGTGTAAACGACTCCTCCACCTCCTCGCGGGCGTAAACGACTCCTCCACCTCCTCGCGGGCTTAAACGACTCCTCCACTTCCTCGTGCGTGAAAACGACTCCTCCACTTCCTCGCGGGTGTAAACGACTCCTCCACGTCCTCGCGGGTGTAAACGACTCCTCCAACCTCCTCGCGGGTGTAACTAACTCCTCCACCTCCTCGCGGGTGTAAACGAATCTTCCACCTCCTCGCGGGTGTAACTAACTCCTCCACTTCCTCGCGGGTGTAAACGACTCCTCCACCTCCTTGCAGGCGTAAACGACTCCTCCACCTCCTCACGGGTGTAAAGGACTCCTCCACCTCCTCGTGGGCGTAAACGACTCCTCCACCTCCTCGCGGGTATAAACGACTCCTCCACCTCCTCGCGGGCGTAAACAACTCCTCCATCTCCTCGCGGGTGAAAACGACTCCTCCACTTCCTTGCGGGCGTAAACGACTCCTCCACTTCCTCACGGGTGTAACTAACTCCTCCACCTCCTCGCGGGTGTCAAGGACTCCTCCACCTCCTCCGGGTGTAAAGGACTCCTCCACCTCCTCGCGGGTGTAAAGGACTCCTCCACCTCCTCGCGGGTGTGAACGACTCTTCCACCTCCTCGCGGGCGTAAACCACTCCTCCACCTACTCCCGGGTGTAAACGACTCCTCCACCTCCTTGCAGGCGTAAACGACTCCTCCACTTCCTTGCGGGTGTAAACGACTCCTCCACCTCCTTGCAGGCGTAAACGACTCCTCCACTTCCTCGCGGGTGTAAACGACTCCTCCACTTCCTCACGGGTGTAAACAACTCCTCCACCTCCTCGCTGGTGTAAACGACTCCCCCACTTCCTCGCGGGGAGTAAATGACTCGTCTACCTCCTCGCGGGTGTAAACGACTCCTCCACCTCCTCGCGGGCTTAAACGACTCCTCCACCTCCTCGTGCGTGAAAACGACTCCTCCACTTCCTCGCGGGTGTAAACAACTCCTCCTCTTCCTCGCGGGCATAAACGACTCCTCCACCTCCTCGCGGGCTTAAACGACTCCTCCACCTCCTCGTGCGTGAAAACGACTCCTCCACATCCTCGCGGGGAGTAAATGACTCGTCCACCTCCTCGCGGGTGTAAACGACTCCTCCACTTCCTCGCGGGGAGTAAATGACTCGTCCACCTCCTCGCGGGTGTAAACGACTCCTCCACCTCCTCGCGGGCTTAAACGACTCCTCCACCTCCTCGTGCGTGAAAACGACTCCTCCACTTCCTCGCGGGTGTAAACAACTCCTCTTCCTCGCGGGCAAAAACGACTCCTCCACTTCCTCGCGGGTGTAAACAACTCCTCGACCTCCTCACGAGTGTAAACGACTCCTCCACTTCTTCACAGGTGTAAACGACTCCTCCACCTCCACGCGGGCGTAAACGACTCCTCCACCTCCTCGCGGGTGACAACGACTCCTCCTCTTCCTCGCGGGCATAAACGACTCCTCCACTTCCTCGCGGGTGTTAACGACTCCTCCACCTCCTTGCGGGTGTGAACTACTCCTCCACCTCCTCGCGGGCGTAAACCACTCCTCCACCTACTCACTGGTGTAAACGACTCCTCCACTTCCTCACGGGTGTAAACGACTCCTCCACCTCCTCGCGGGTGTGAACGACTCCTCCACCTCCTCGCGGGTGAAAACGACTCCTCCGCTTCCTCACGGGTGTAAACGACTCCTCCACGTCCTCGCGGGTGTAAACGACTCCTCCACCTCCTCGCGGGTGTAACTAACTTCTCCACCTCCTCGCGGGTGTAAACGACTCTTCCACCTCCTCGCGGGTGTCAACGACTCCTCCACCTCCTCGCGGGTGTAACCACCTCCACGCGGGCGTAAACTACTCCTCCACCTCCTCGCGGGTGACAACGACTCCTCCTCTTCCTCGCGGGCTTAAACGACTCCTCCACTTCCTCGCGGGTGTAAACGACTCCTCCACCTCCTTGCGGGTGTGAACTACTCCTCCACCTCCTCGCGGGCGTAAACCACTCCTCCACCTACTCACTGGTGTAAACGACTCCTCCACTTCCTCAAGGGTGTAAACGACTCCTCCACCTCCTCGCGGGTGTGAACGACTCGTCCACTTCCTCGCGGGGAGTAAATGACTCGTCCACCTCCTCGCGGGTGTAAACGACTCCTCCTCCTCCTCGCGGGCGTAAACGACTCCTCCACCTCCTCGTGGGTGTAAACGACTCCTCCACTTCCTCACGGGTGTAAACCACTCCACCACCTCCTCGCGGGTGTAAACGACTCCTCCATCTCCTCGCGGCGGTGAACGACTCTCTAGCTCAACGCGGGCGTAGACCACTCCTCCACCTCCTCGTGGGTGTAAACGACTCCTCCACTTCCTCACGGGCGTTAACGACTCCTCCACCTCCTCGCGGGTGAAAACGACTCCTCCGCTTCCTCACGGGTGTAAACGACTCCTCCACGTCCTCGCGGGGAGTAAATGACTCGTCCACCTCCTCGCGGGTGTAAACGACTCCTCCACCTCCTCGCGGGCTTAAACGACTCCTCCACCTCCTCGCGGGTGTAACTAACTCCTCCACCTCCTCGCGGGTTTAAACGAATCTTCCACTTCCTCGCGGGGAGTAAATGACTCGTCCACCTCCTCGCGGGTGTAAATGACTCCTCCACCTCCTCGTGCGTGAAAACGACTCCTACACTTCCTCGCGGGTGTAAACGACTCCTCCACCTCCTCGCGGGTGTGAACGACTCGTCCACTTCCTGGCGGTGGAGTAAATGACTCCTCCACCTCCTCGTGCGTGAAAATGACTCCTCCACTTCCTCGCGGGTGTAAACAACTCCTCTTCCTCGCGGGCATAAACGACTCCTCCACTTCCTCGCAGGTGTAAACAACTCCTCGACCTCCTCACGAGTGTAAACGACTCCTCCACTTCTTCACGGGTGTAAACGACTCCTCCACCTCCACGCGGGCGTAAACGACTCCTCCACCTCCTCGCGGGTGACAACGACTCCTCCTCTTCCTCGCGGGCATAAACGACTCCTCCACTTCCTCGCGGGTGTTAACGACTCCTCCACCTCCTTGCGGGTGTGAACTACTCCTCCACCTCCTCGCGGGCGTAAACCACTCCTCCACCTACTCACTGGTGTAAACGACTCCTCCACTTCCTCACGGGTGTAAACGACTCCTCCACCTCCTCGCGGGTGTGAACGACTCCTCCACCTCCTCGCGGGTGAAAACGACTCCTCCGCTTCCTCACGGGTGTAAACGACTCCTCCACGTCCTCGCGGGTGTAAACGACTCCTCCACCTCCTCGCGGGTGTAACTAACTTCTCCACCTCCTCGCGGGTGTAAACGACTCTTCCACCTCCTCGCGGGTGTCAACGACTCCTCCACCTCCTCGCGGGTGTAACCACCTCCACGCGGGCGTAAACTACTCCTCCACCTCCTCGCGGGTGACAACGACTCCTCCTCTTCCTCGCGGGCTTAAACGACTCCTCCACTTCCTCGCGGGTGTAAACGACTCCTCCACCTCCTTGCGGGTGTGAACTACTCCTCCACCTCCTCGCGGGCGTAAACCACTCCTCCACCTACTCACTAGTGTAAACGACTCCTCCACTTCCTCAAGGGTGTAAACGACTCCTCCACCTCCTCGCGGGTGTGAACGACTCGTCCACTTCCTCGCGGGGAGTAAATGACTCGTCCACCTCCTCGCGGGTGTAAACGACTCCTCCTCCTCCTCGCGGGCGTAAACGACTCCACCACCTCCTCGCGGGTGTAAACGACTCCTCCATCTCCTCGCGGCGGTGAACGACTCTCTAGCTCAACGCGGGCGTAGACCACTCCTCCACCTCCTCGTGGGTGTAAACGACTCCTCCACTTCCTCACGGGCGTTAACGACTCCTCCACCTCCTCGCGGGCGTAAACGACTCCTCCACCTCCTCGCGGGTGACAACGACTCCTCCACTTCCTTGCGGGTGTGAACTACTCCTCCACCTCCTCGCGGGCGTAAACCACTCCTCCACCTACTCACTGGTGTAAACGACTCCTCCACTTCCTCACGGGTGTAAACGACTCCTCCACCTCCTCGCGGGTGTGAACGACTCCTCCACCTCCTCGCGGGTGAAAACGACTCCTCCGCTTCCTCACGGGTGTAAACGACTCCTCCACGTCCTCGCGGGGAGTAAATGACTCGTCCACCTCCTCGCGGGTGTAAACGACTCCTCCACCTCCTCGCGGGCTTAAACGACTCCTCCACCTCCTCGCGGGTGTAACTAACTCCTCCACCTCCTCGCGGGTTTAAACGAATCTTCCACTTCCTCGCGGGGAGTAAATGACTCGTCCACCTCCTCGCGGGTGTAAACGACTCCTCCACCTCCTCGCGGGTGTGAACGACTCCTCCACTTCCTCGCGGTGGAGTAAATGACTCGTCCACCTCCTCGCGGGTGTAAACGACTCCTCCACCTCCTCGCGGGCGTAAACGACTCCTCCACCTCCTCGTGGGTGTAAACGACTCCTCCACTTCCTCACGGGTGTAAACCACTCCACCACCTCCTCGCGGGTGTAAACGACTCCTCCATCTCCTCGCGGGGGTGAACGACTCCTCCACCTCCTCGCGGGCGTAGACCACTCCTCCACCTCCTCGTGGGTGTAAACGACTCCTCCACTTCCTCACGGGTGTAAACCACTCCACCACCTCCTCGCGGGTGTAAATGACTCCTCCACCTCCTCACGGGCGTAAACGACTCCTCCACCTCCTCGCGGGCATAAACGACTCCTCCACCTCCTCGCGGGTGACAACGACTCCTCCACTTCCTTGCGGGTGTGAACTACTCCTCCACCTCCTCGCGGGCGTAAACCACTCCTCCACCTACTCACTGGTGTAAACGACTCCTCCACTTCCTCACGGGTGTAAACGACTCCTCCACCTCCTCGCGGGTGTGAACGACTCCTCCACCTCCTCGCGGGTGAAAACGACTCCTCCGCTTCCTCACGGGTGTAAACGACTCCTCCACGTCCTCGCGGGTGTAAACGACTCCTCCACCTCCTCGCGGGTGTAACTAACTCCTCCACCTCCTCGCGGGTGTAAACGAATCTTCCACTTCCTCGCGGGGAGTAAATGACTCGTCCACCTCCTCGCGGGTGTAAACGACTCCTCCACCTCCTCGCGGGCTTAAACGACTCCTCCACCTCCTCGTGCGTCAAAACGACTCCTCCACTTCCTCGCGGGTGTAAACAACTCCTCCTCTTCCTCGCGGGCATAAACGACTCCTCCACTTCCTCGCGGGTGTAAACAACTCCTCGAC
Source organism: Telmatherina bonti (assembly GCF_933228915.1). Taxonomy (NCBI): domain Eukaryota; kingdom Metazoa; phylum Chordata; class Actinopteri; order Atheriniformes; family Telmatherinidae; genus Telmatherina; species Telmatherina bonti. Next base: position 2,934,124 of record NC_136633.1, read on the forward strand.
CTCCTCACGGGTGTAAACGACTCCTCCACTTCCTCACGGGTGTAAACGACTCCTCCACCTCCTCGCGGGTGTAAACGACTCCTCCAACTCCTCGCAGGTGTCAACAACTCCTCGACCTCCTCGCGGTTGTAAACGATTCCACCACCTCCACGCGGGTGTAAACGACTCCTCCACCTCCTCGCGGGTGTGAACGACTCCTCCACTTCCTCGCGGGGAGTAAATGACTCGTCCACCTCCTCGCGGGTGTAAACGACTCCTCCACTTCCTCGTGGGTGTAAACGACTCCTCCACCTCCTCGCTGGTGGACACAACTCCTCCACCTCCTCACGGGTGTAAACAACTCCACCACCTCCTCGCGGGTGTAAATGACTCCTCCACCTCCTCACGGGTGTAAACGACTCCTCCACCTCCTTGCGGGTGTGAACTACTCCTCCACCTCCTCGCGGGCGTAAACCACTCCTCCACCTACTCACTGGTGTAAACGACTCCTCCACCTCCTCGCGGGTGTGAACGACTCGTCCACTTCCTCGCGGGGAGTAAATGACTCGTCCACCTCCTCGCGGGTGTAAACAACTCCTCCTCCTCCTCGCGGGCGTACACGACTCCTCCACCTCCTCGTGGGTGTAAACCACTCCACCACCTCCTCGCGGGTGTAAACGACTCCTCCACCTCCTAGCGGGGGTGAACGACTCCTCCACCTCCTCGCGGGCGTAGACCACTCCTCCACCTCCTCGTGGGTGTAAACGACTCCTCCACTTCCTCACGGGTGTAAACCACTCCACCACCTCCTCGCGGGTGTAAACGACTCCTCCACCTCCTAGCGGGGGTGAACGACTCCTCCACCTCCTCGCGGGCGTAGACCACTCCTCCACCTCCTCGTGGGTGTAAACAACTCCTCCACTTCCTCACGGGTGTAAACCACTCCACCACCTCCTCGCGGGTGTAAATGACTCCTCCACCTCCTCACGGGCGTAAACGACTCCTCCACCTCCTCGCGGGCGTAAACGACTCCTCCACCTCCTCACGGGCGTAAACGACTCCTCCACCTCCTCGCGGGCGTAAACGACTCCTCCACCTCCTCGCGGGTGACAACGACTCCTCCACTTCCTTGCGGGTGTAAACGACTCCTCCACCTACTCACTGGTGTAAACGACTCCTCCACTTCCTCACGGGTGTAAACCACTCCACCACCTCCTCGCGGGCGTAAACGACTCCTCCACCTCCTCGCGGGCGTAAACGACTCCTCCACCTCCTCGCGGGTGACAACGACTCCTCCACTTCCTTGCGGGTGTAAACGACTCCTCCACCTACTCACTGGTGTAAACGACTCCTCCACTTCCTCACGGGTGTAAACCACTCCACCACCTCCTCGCGGGTGTAAACGACTCCTCCACCTCCTCGCGGGTGTGAACGACTCCTCCACCTCCTCGCGGGTGAAAACGACTCCTCCGCTTCCTCACGGTTGTAAACGACTCCTCCACGTCCTCGCGGGTGTAAACGACTCGTCCACCCCCTCGCGGGTGTAACTAACTCCTCCACCTCTTCACGGGTGTAAACCACTCCACCACCTCCTCGCGGGTGTAAACGACTCCTCCACCTCCTAGCGGGGGTGAACGACTCCTCCACCTCCTCGCGGGCGTAGACCACTCCTCCACCTCCTCGTGGGTGTAAACGACTCCTCCACTTCCTCACGGGTGTAAACGACTCCTCCACCTCCTCACGGGCGTAAACGACTCCTCCACCTCCTCGCGGGTGTAAATGACTCCTCCACCTCCTCACGGGCGTAAACGACTCCTCCACCTCCTCGCGGGCGTAAACGACTCCTCCACCTCCTCACGGGCGTAAACGACTCCTCCACCTCCTCGCGGGCGTAAACGACTCCTCCACCTCCTCGCGGGTGACAACGACTCCTCCACTTCCTTGCGGGTGTAAACGACTCCTCCACCTACTCACTGGTGTAAACGACTCCTCCACTTCCTCACGGGTGTAAACCACTCCACCACCTCCTCGCGGGCGTAAACGACTCCTCCACCTCCTCGCGGGCGTAAACGACTCCTCCACCTACTCACTGGTGTAAACGACTCCTCCACTTCCTCACGGGTGTAAACCACTCCACCACCTCCTCGCGGGTGTAAACGACTCCTCCACCTCCTCGCGGGTGTGAACGACTCCTCGCGGGTGAAAACGACTCCTCCGCTTCCTCACGGTTGTAAACGACTCCTCCACGTCCTCGCGGGTGTAAACGACTCGTCCACCCCCTCGCGGGTGTAACTAACTCCTCCACCTCTTCACGGGTGTAAACGAATCTTCCACTTCCTCACGGGTGTAAACGACTCCTCCACGTCCTCGCGGGTGTAAACGACTCTTCCACCTCCTCGCGGGTGTGAACGACTCCTCCACCTCCTCGCGGGTGTAACTAACTCCTCCACCTCCTCACGGGTGTAAACAAATCTTCCACTTCCTCACGGGTGTAAACGACTCCTCCACGTCCTCGCGGGTGAAAACGACTCCTCAACCTCCTCGCGGGTGTAAACGACTCCTCCTCGTCCTCGCGGGTGTAAACGACTCTTCCACCTCCTCGCGGGTGTGAACGACTCCTCCACCTCCTCGCGGGTGTAACTAACTCCTCCACCTCCTCACGGGTGTAAACAAATCTTCCACTTCCTCACGGGTGTAAACGACTCCTCCACGTCCTCGCGGGTGTAAACGACTCCTCCACGTACTCGCGGGTGTAAACGACTCCTCCACCTCCTCGCGGGTGTAACTAAGTCCTCCACCTCCTCACGGGTGTAAAATAATCTTCCACTTCCTCACGGGTGTAAACGACTCCTCCACGTCCTCGCGGGTGTAAACGACTCTTCCACCTCCTCGCGGGTGTGAACGACTCCTCCACCTCCTCGCGCGTGTAACTAACTCCTCCACCTCCTCACGGGTGTAAACGAATCTTCCACTTCCTCAACGGTGTAAACGACTCCTCCACGTCCTCGCGGGTGAAAACGACTCCTCCACGTCCTCGCGGGTGTAAACGACTCTTCCACCTCCTCGCGGGTGTAAACGACTCCTCCACGTCCTCGCGGGTGTAAACGACTCCTCCACCTCCTCGCAGGTGTAACTAACTCCTACACCTCCTCATGGGTGTAAACGAATCTTCCACTTCCTCACGGGTGTAAACGACTCCTCCACGTCCTCGCGGGTGTAAACGACTGTTCCACCTCCTCGCGGGTGTAAACGACTCTTCCACCTCCTCGCGGGTGTGAACGACTCCTCCACCTCCTCGCGGGTGTAACTAACTCCTCCACCTCCTCACGGGTGTAAACGAATCTTCCACTTCCTCACGGTTGTAAACGACTCCTCCACGTCCTCGCGGGTGAAAATGACTCCTCCGCTTCCTCACGGGTGTAAACGACTCCTCCACTTCCTCGCGGGTGTAAACGACTCCTCCACCTCCTCGCGGGTGTAACTAACTCCTCCACCTCCTCACGGGTGTAAACGACTCCTCCACTTACTCACTGGTGTAAACGACTCCTCCACCTCCTCGCGGGTGACAATGACTCCTCCTCTTCCTCGCGGGCATAAACGACTCCTCCACTTCCTCGCGGGTGTGAACGACTCCTCCACCTCCTCGCGGGTGAAAACGACTCCTCCGCTTCCTCACGGGTGTAAACGACTCCTCCACGTCCTCGCGGGTGTAAACGACTCCTCCACCTCCTCGCGGGTGTAACTAACTCCTCCACCTCCTCACGGGTGTAAACGAATCTTCCACTTCCTCACGGGTGTAAACAACTCCTCCACGTCCTCGCGGGTGTAAACGACTCTTCCACCTCCTCGCGGGTGAAAACGACTCCTCCGCTTCCTCACGGGTGTAATCGACTCCTCCACGTCCTCGCGGGTGTAAACGACTCCTCCACCTCCTCGCGGGTGTAACTAACTCCTCCACCTCCTCACGGGTGTAAACGAATCTTCCACTTCCTCACGGGTGTAAACGACTCCTCCACGTCCTCGCGGGTTTAAACGACTCTTCCACCTCCTCGCGGGTGTATCTAACTCCTCCACCTCCTCACGGGTGTAAACGAATCTTCCACTTCCTCACGGGTGTAAAGGACTCCTCCACCTCCTCGTGGGCGTAAACGACTCCTCCACCTCCTCGCGGGTGTAAACGACTCCTCCACCTCCTTGCGGGCGTAAACGACTCCTCCACCTCCTCACGGGTGTAAAGGACTCCTCCACCTCCTCGTGGGCGTAAACGACTCCTCCACCTCCTCGCGGGTGTAAACGACTCCTCCACCTCCTCGCGGGCGTAAACGACTCCTCCACCTCCTCGCGGGTGAAAACGACTCCTCCGCTTCCTCACGGGTGTAAACGACTCCTCCACGTCCTCGCGGGTGTAAACGACTCCTCCACCTCCTCGCGGGTGTAACTAACTCCTCCACCTCCTCGCGGGTGTAAACGAATCTTCCACTTCCTCGCGGGTGTGAACGAGTCCTCCACCTCCTCGCGGGTGTAACTAACTCCTCCACTTCCTCGCGGGTGTAAACGACTCCTCCACCTCCTTGCGGGCGTAAACGACTCCTCCACCTCCTCACGGGTGTAAAGGACTCCTCCACCTCCTCGTGGGCATAAACGACTCCTCCACCTCCTCGCGGGTGTAAACGACTCCTCCACCTCCTCGCGGTTGAAAACGACTCCTCCACTTCCTTGCGGGCGTAAACGACTCCTCCACTTCCTCGCGGGTTTAACTAACTCCTCCACCTCCTCGCGGGTGTAAACGACTCCTCCACCTCCTCGCGGGTGTAACTAACTCCTCCACCTCCTCGCGGGCCTAAACGACTCCTCCACCTCCTCGCGGGTGAAAACGACTCCTCCACTTCCTTGCGGGCGTAAACGACTCCTCCACTTCCTCGCGGGTGTAACTAACTCCTCCACCTCCTCGCGGGTGTAAACGACTCCTCCACCTCCTCGCGGGTGTAACTAACTCCTCCACCTCCTCGCGGGTGTAAACGACTCTTCCACCTCCTCGCGGGTGTCAACGACTCCTCCACCTCCTCGCGGGTGTAACTAACTCCTCCACCTCCTCGCGGGTGTAAACGACTCCTCCACCTCCTCGCGGGTGAAAACGACTCCTCCACTTCCTTGCGGGCGTAAACGACTCCTCCACTTCCTCGCGGGTGTAAACGACTCCTCGACCTCCTCACGGGTGTAAACGACTCCTCCACTTCCTCGCGGGACTAAACGACTCCCCCACCTCCTCACGGGTGTAAAGGACTCCTCCACCTCCTCCGGGTGTAAAGGACTCCTCCACCTCCTCGCGGGTGTAAACGACTCCTCCACCTCCTCGCGGGTGTGAACGACTCTTCCACCTCCTCGCGGGTGTGAACGACTCCTCCACCTCCTCGCGAGCATAAACCACTCCTCCACCTACTCCCGGGTGTAAACGACTCCTCCACCTCCTTGCGGGCGTAAACGACTCCTCCACTTCCTTGCTGGTGTAAACGACTCCTCCACCTAATCGCGGGTGTAAACGACTCCTCCACTTCCTCACGGGTGTAAACGACTCCTCCACCTCCTCGCGGGTGTGAACGACTCCTCCACCTCCTCGCGGGTGAAAACGACTCCTCCGCTTCCTCGCGGGGAGTAAATGACTCGTCCATCTCCTCGCGGGTGTAAACAACTCCTCCACTTCCTCGCGGGTGTAAACGACTCCTCCACCTCCTCGCGGGTGGAAACAACTCCTCCACCTCCTCACGGGTGTAAACCACTCCTCCACCTCCACGCGGGCGTAAACGACTCCTCCACCTCCTCGCGGGTGACAACGACTCCTCCTCTTCCTCGCGGGCATAAACGACTCCTCCACTTCCTCGCGGGTGTAAACGACTCCTCCACCTCCTTGCGGGTGTGAACTACTCCTCCTCTTCCTCGCGGGTGTAAACGACTCCTGCACTTCCTCACGGGTGTAAACGACTCCTCCACCTCCTCGCGGGTGTGAACGACTCGTCCACTTCCTCGCAGGGAGTAAATGACTCGTCCACCTCCTCGCGGGTGTAAACGACTCCTCCTCCTCTTCGCGGGGGTGAACGACTCCTCCACCTCCTCGCGGGTGAAAACGACTCCTCCACTTCCTTGCGGGCGTAAACGACTCCTCCACTTCCTCGCGGGTTTAACTAACTCCTCCACCTCCTCGCGGGTGTAAACGACTCCTCCACCTCCTCGCGGGTGTAACTAACTCCTCCACCTCCTCGCGGGCCTAAACGACTCCTCCACCTCCTCGCGGGTGAAAACGACTCCTCCACTTCCTTGCGGGCGTAAACGACTCCTCCACTTCCTCGCGGGTGTAACTAACTCCTCCACCTCCTCGCGGGTGTAAACGACTCCTCCACCTCCTCGCGGGTGTAACTAACTCCTCCACCTCCTCGCGGGTGTAAACGACTCTTCCACCTCCTCGCGGGTGTCAACGACTCCTCCACCTCCTCGCGGGTGTAACTAACTCCTCCACCTCCTCGCGGGTGTAAACGACTCCTCCACCTCCTCGCGGGTGAAAACGACTCCTCCACTTCCTTGCGGGCGTAAACGACTCCTCCACTTCCTCGCGGGTGTAAACGACTCCTCGACCTCCTCGCGGGTCTAAACGACTCCCCCACCTCCTCACGGGTGTAAAGGACTCCTCCACCTCCTCCGGGTGTAAAGGACTCCTCCACCTCCTCGCGGGTGTAAACGACTCCTCCACCTCCTCGCGGGTGTGAACGACTCTTCCACCTCCTCGCGGGTGTGAACGACTCCTCCACCTCCTCGTGAGCGTAAACCACTCCTCCACCTACTCCCGGGTGTAAACGACTCCTCCACCTCCTTGCGGGCGTTAACGACTCCTCCACTTCCTTGCTGGTGTAAACGACTCCTCCACCTCCTCGCGGGTGTAAACGACTCCTCCACTTCCTCACGGGTGTAAACGACTCCTCCACCTCCTCGCGGGTGTGAACGACTCCTCCACCTCCTCGCGGGTGAAAACGACTCCTCCGCTTCCTCGCGGGGAGTAAATGACTCGTCCACCTCCTCGCGGGTGTAAACAACTCCTCCACTTCCTCGCGGGTGTAAACGACTCCTCCACCTCCTCGCGGGTGGAAACAACTCCTCCACCTCCTCACGGGTGTAATCCACTCCTCCACCTCCACGCGGGCGTAAACGACTCCTCCACCTCCTCGCGGGTGACAACGACTCCTCCTCTTCCTCGCGGGCATAAACGACTCCTCCACTTCCTCGCGGGTGTAAACGACTCCTCCACCTCCTTGCGGGTGTGAACTACTCCTCCTCTTCCTCGCGGGTGTAAACGACTCCTCCACTTCCTCGCGGGTGTAAACGACTCCTCCACCTCCTCGCGGGTGTGAACGACTCGTCCACTTCCTCGCAGGGAGTAAATGACTCGTCCACCTCCTCGCGGGTGTAAACGACTCCTCCTCCTCCTCGCGGGCGTAAATGACTCCTCCACCTCCTCGTGGGTGTAAACGACTCCTCCACTTCCTCCAGGGTGTAAACCACTCCACCACCTCCTCGCGGGGGTGAACGACTCCTCCACCTCCTCGCGGGTGTAAACGACTCCTCCACCTCCTCGCGGGTGTAAACGACTCCTCCACCTCCTCGCGGGGGTGAACGACTCCTCCACCTCCTCGCGGGCGTAGACCACTCCTCCACCTCCTCGTGGGTGTAAACCACTCCACCACCTCCTCACGGGCGTAAACGACTCCTCCACTTCCTCACGGGTGTAAACCACTCCACCTCCTCCTCGCGGGCGTAGACCACTCCTCCACCTCCTCGTGGGTGTAAACCACTCCACCACCTCCTCACGGGCGTAAACGACTCCTTCACCTCCTCGCGGGCGTAAACGACTCCTCCACCTCCTCGCGGGTGACAATGACTCCTCCTCTTCCTCGCGGGCATAAACGACTCCTCCACTTCCTCGCGGGTGTAAACGACTCCTCCACTTCCTCACGGGTGTAAACGACTCCTCCACCTCCTCGCGGGCGTAAACGACTCCTCCACCTCCTCGCGGGTGACAACGACTCCTCCTCTTCCTCGCGGGCATAAACGACTCCTCCACTTCCTCGCGGGTGTAAACGACTCCTCCACTTCCTCACGGGTGTAAACGACTCCTCCACCTCCTCGCGGGCGTAAGCGACTCCTCCACCTCCTCGCGGGTGTAGACGACTCCTCCACCTCCTCGCGGGCTTAAACGACTCCTCCACCTCCTCGTGCGTGAAAACGACTCCTCCACTTCCTCGCGGGTGTAAACAACTCCTCCTCTTCCTCGCGGGCATAAACGACTCCTCCACTTCCTCACGGGTGTAAACAACTCCTCGACCTCCTCACGGGTGTAAACGACTCCTCCACTTCCTCACGGGTGTAAACGACTCCTCCACCTCCTCGCGGGTGTAAACGACTCCTCCAACTCCTCGCGGGTGTAAACAACTCCTCGACCTCCTCGCAGTTGTAAACGATTCCACCACCTCCACGCGGGTGTAAACGACTCCTCCACCTCCTCACGGGTGTGAACGACTCCTCCACCTCCTCGCGGGTGGAAACAACTCCTCCACCTCCTCACGGGAGTAAACCACTCCACCACCTCCTCGCGGGTGTAAATGACTCCTCCACCTCCTCACGGGTGTAAACGACTCCTCCACCTCCTCACGGGCGTAAGCGACTCCTCCACCTCCACGCGGGCGTAGACGACTCCTCCACCTCCTCGCGGGTGACAACGACTCCTCCTCTTCCTCGCGGGCATAAACGACTCCTCCACTTCCTCGCGGGTGTAAACGACTCCTCCACCTCCTTGCGGGTGTGAACTACTCCTCCACCTCCTCGCGGGCGTAAACCACTCCTCCACCTACTCACTGGTGTAAACGACTCCTCCACTTCCTCACGGGTGTAAACGACTCCTCCACCTCCTCGCGGGTGTGAACGACTCGTCCACTTCCTCGCGGGTGTAAACGATTCCTCCTCCTTCTCGCGGGCGTAAACGACTCCTCCACCTCCTCGTGGGTGTAAACGACTCCTCCACTTCCTCACGGGTGTAAACGACTCCTCCACCTCCTTGCGGGTGTAAACAACTCCTCCTCTTCCTCGCGGGCATAAACGACTCCTCCACCTCCTCGCGGGTGTACACAACTCCTCGACCTCCTCACGGGTGTAAATGACTCCTCCACTTCCTCGCGGGCGTAAACGACTCCTCCACCTCCTCGCGGGTGGAAACAACTACTCCACTTCCTCACGGGTGTAAACCACACCACCACCTCCTCGCGGGTGTAAATGACTCCTCCACTTCCTCACGGGCGTAAACGACTCCTCCATCTCCTCGCGGGCATAAACGACTCCTCCACCTCCTCGTGCGTGAAAACGACTCCTCCACTTCCTCGCGGGTGTAAACAACTCCTCCTCTTCCTCGCGGGCATAAACGACTCCTCCACTTCCTCACGGGTGTAAACAACTCCTCGACCTCCTCACGGGTGTAAACGACTCCTCCACTTCCTCACGGGTGTAAACGACTCCTCCACCTCCTCGCGGGTGTAAACAACTCCTCGACCTCCTCGCGGTTGTAAACGATTCCACCACCTCCACGCGGGTGTAAACGACTCCTCCACCTCCTCACGGGTGTGAACGACTCCTCCACCTCCTCGCGGGTGGAAACAACTCCTCCACCTCCTCACGGGTGTAAACCACTCCACCACCTCCTGGCGGGTGTAAATGACTCCTCCACCTCCTCACGGGTGTAAACGACTCCTCCACCTCCTCACGGGTGTAAGCGACTCCTCCACCTCCACGCGGGCGTAGACGACTCCTCCACCTCCTCGCGGGTGACAACGACTCCTCCTCTTCCTCGCGGGCATAAACGACTCCTCCACTTCCTCGCGGGTGTAAACGACTCCTCCACCTCCTTGCGGGTGTGAACTACTCCTCCACCTCCTCGCGGGCGTAAACCACTCCTCCACCTACTCACTGGTGTAAACGACTCCTCCACTTCCTCACGGGTGTAAACGACTCCTCCACCTCCTCGCGGGTGTGAACGACTCGTCCACTTCCTCGCGGGTGTAAACGATTCCTCCTCCTCCTCGCGGGCGTAAACGACTCCTCCACCTCCTCGTGGGTGTAAACGACTTCTCCACTTCCTCACGGGTGTAAACGACTCCTCCACCTCCTTGCGGGTGTAAACAACTCCTCCTCTTCCTCGCGGGCATAAACGACTCCTCCACTTCCTCGCAGGTGTAAACAACTCCTCGACCTCCTCACGGGTGTAAACGACTCCTCCACTTCCTCGCGGGCGTAAACGACTCCTCCACCTCCTCGCGGGTGGAAACAACTACTCCACTTCCTCACGGGTGTAAACCACACCACCACCTCCTCGCGGGTGTAAATGACTCCTCCACTTCCTCACGAGCGTAAACGACTCCTCCATCTCCTCGCGGGCATAAACGACTCCTCCACCTCCTCGCGGGTGACAACGACTCCTCCTCTTCCTCGCGGGCATAAACGACTCCTCCACTTCCTCACGGGTGTAAACCACTCCACCACCTCCTCGCGGGTGTAAATTACTCCTCCACCTCCTCACGGGTGTAAACGACTCCTCCACCTCCTCACGGGCGTAAACGACTCCTCCACCTCCTCGCGGGCGTAAACGACTCCTCCACCTCCTCGCGGGTGACAACGACTCCTCCTCTTCCTCGCGGGCATAAACGACTCCTCGACGTCCTCACGGGTGTAAACAACTCCTCGACCTCCTCGTGGTTGTAAACGACTCATCCACTTCCTCGCGGGTGTAAACGACTCCTCCACCTCCTCGCGGGTGTAAACGACTCCTCCACCTCCTCGCGGGTGTAAAAGACTCCTCCACCTCCTCGCGGGTGTAAACGACTCCTCCACTTCCTCGCGGGCGTAAACGACTCCTCCACCTCCTCCCGGGTGTAAACAAATCCTCCACCTCCTCCGGGCGTAAACCACTACCTCCACCTCCTCGCGGGTGACAACGACTCCTCCACCTCCTTGCGGGTGTGAACTACTCCTCCACCTCCTCGCGGGCGTAAACTACTCCTCCACCTACTCACTGGTGTAAACGACTCCTCCACTTCCTCACGGGTGTAAACGACTCCTCCACCTCCTCGCGGGTGTGAACGACTCGTCCACTTCCTCGCGGGTGTAAACGATTCCTCCTCCTCCTCGCGGGCGTAAACGACTCCTCCACCTCCTCGTGGGTGTAAACGACTCCTCCACTTCCTCACGGGTGTAAACGACTCCTCCACCTCCTTGCGGGTGTAAACAACTCCTCCTCTTCCTCGCGGGCATAAACGACTCCTCCACTTCCTCGCGGGTGTAAACAACTCCTCGACCTCCTCACGGGTGTAAACGACTCCTCCACTTCCTCGCGGGCGTAAACGACTCCTCCACCTCCTCGCGGGTGGAAACAACTACTCCACTTCCTCACGGGTGTAAACCACACCACCATCTCCTCGCGGGTGTAAACAACTCCTCGACCTCCTCACGGGTGACAACGACTCCTCCTCTTCCTCGCGGGCATAAACGACTCCTCCACTTCCTCACGGGTGTAAACCACTCCACCACCTCCTCGCGGGTGTAAATTACTCCTCCACCTCCTCACGGGTGTAAACGACTCCTCCACCTCCTCACGGGCGTAAACGACTCCTCCACCTCTTCGCGGGCGTAAACGACTCCTCCACCTCCTCGCGGGTGACAACGACTCCTCCTCTTCCTCGCGGGCATAAACGACTCCTCGACCTCCTCGTGGTTGTAAACGACTCATCCACTTCCTCGCGGGTGTAAAAGACTCCTCCACCTCCTCGCGGGTGTAAACGACTCCTCCGCTTCCTCGCGGGGAGTAAATGACTCGTCCACCTCCTCGCGGGTGTAAACAACTCCTCCACCTCCTCACGGGTGTAAACGACTCCTCCACCTCCTCACGGGCGTAAACGACTCCTCCACCTCCTCGCGGGCGTAAACGACTCCTCCACCTCCTCGCGGGTGACAACGACTCCTCCTCTTCCTCGCGGGCATAAACGACTCCTCCACTTCCTCGCGGGTGTAAACGACTCCTCCACCTCCTTGCGGGTGTGAACTACTCCTCCTCTTCCTTGCGGGTGTAAACGACTCCTCCACTTCCTCACGGGTGTGAACGACTCCTTCACCTCCTCGCGGGGGTGAACGACTCCTCCACCTCCTCGCGGGTGTAAACGACTCCTCCACCTCCTCGCGGGTTTAAACGACTCCTCCACCTCCTCGCGGGGGTGAACGACTCCTCCACCTCCTCGCGGGCGTAGACCACTCCTCCACCTCCCCGTGGGTGTAAACGACTCCTCCACTTCCTCACGGGTGTAAACCACTCCACCACCTCCTCGCGGGCGTAGACCACTCCTCCACTTCCTCGTGGGTGTAAACCACTCCACCACCTCCTCACGGGCGTAAACGACTCCTCCACCTCCTCCCGGGCGTAAACGACTCCTCCACCTCCTCGCGGGTGACAACGACTCCTCCTCTTCCTCGCGGGCATAAACGACTCCTCCACTTCCTCGCGGGTGTAAACGACTCCTCCACTTCCTCACGGGTGTAAACCACTCCACCACCTCCTCACGGGCGTAAACGACTCCTCCACCTCCTCGCGGGCGTAAACGACTCCTCCACCTCCTCGCGGGTGACAACGACTCCTCCTCTTCCTCGCGGGCATAAACGACTCCTCCACTTCCTCGCGGGTGTAAACAACTCCTCGACCTCCTCACGGGTGTAAACGACTCCTCCACTTCCTGCCGGGTGTAAATGACTCCTCCACCTCCTCGCGGGGAGTAAATGACTCGTCCACCTCCTCGCGGGTGTTAACGACTCCTCCACCTCCTCGCGGGCTTAAACGACTCCTCCACCTCCTCGTGCGTGAAAACGACTCCTCCACTTCCTCGCGGGTGTAAACAACTCCTCCTCTTCCTCGCGGGCATAAACGACTCCTCCACTTCCTCACGGGTGTAAACAACTCCTCGACCTCCTCACGGGTGTAAACGACTCCTCCACTTCCTCACGGGTGTAAACGACTCCTCCACCTCCTCGCGGGTGTAAACGACTCCTCCAACTCCTCGCGGGTGTAAACAACTCCTCGACCTCCTCGCGGTTGTAAACGATTCCACCACCTCCTCGCGGGTGTAAACGACTCCTCCACCTCCACGCGGGCGTAGACGACTCCTCCACCTCCTCGCGGGTGACAACGACTCCTCCTCTTCCTCGCGGGCATAAACGACTCCTCCACTTCCTCGCGGGTGTAAACGACTCCTCCACCTCCTCGCGGGCGTAAACCACTCCTCCACCTACTCACTGGTGTAAACGACTCCTCCACTTCCTCACGGGTGTAAACGACTCCTCCACCTCCTCCCGGGTGTGAACGACTCGTCCACTTCCTCGCGGGTGTAAACGATTCCTCCTCCTCCTCGCGGGCGTAAACGACTCCTCCACCTCCTCGTGGGTGTAAACGACTCCTCCACTTCCTGGCGGGCGTAAACGACTCCTCCACCTCCTCGCGGGTGGAAACAACTACTCCACTTCCTCACGGGTGTAAACGACTCGTCCACTTCCTCGCGGGTGTAAACGATTCCTCCTCCTCCTCCTCGCGGGCGTAAACGACTCCTCCACCTCCTCGTGGGTGTAAACAACTCCTCGACCTCCTCACGGGTGTAAACAACTCCTCGACCTCCTCACGGGTGTAAACGACTCCTCCACTTCCTCGCGGGCGTAAACGACTCCTCCACCTCCTCGCGGGTGTAAATGACTCCTCCACCTCCTCGCTGGTGTAAATGACTCCTCCACTTCCTCACGGGCGTAAACGACTCCTCGACCTCCTCACGGGTGTAAACAACTCCTCGACCTCCTCACGGGTGTAAACGACTCCTCCACTTCCTCGCGGGTGTAAACAACTCCTCGACCTCCTCACGGGTGTAAACAACTCCTCGACCTCCTCACGGGTGTAAACGACTCCTCCACTTCCTCGCGGGCGTAAACGACTCCTCCACCTCCTCGCGGGTGTAAATGACTCCTCCACCTCCTCGCTGGTGTAAATGACTCCTCCACTTCCTCACGGGCGTAAACGACTCCGCCATCTCCTCGCGGGCATAAACGACTCCTCCACCTCCTCGCGGGTGACAACGACTCCTCCTCTTCCTCACGGGCATAAACGACTCCTCCACTTCCTCACGGGTGTAAACCACTCCACCACCTCCTCGCGGGTGTAAATGACTCCTCCACCTCCTCACGGGTGTAAACGACTCCTCCACCTCCTCACGGGCGTAAACGACTCCTCCACCTCCTCGCGGGCGTAAACGACTCCCCCACCTCCTCGCGGGTGACAACGACTCCTCCTCTTCCTCGCGGGCATAAACGACTCCTCGACGTCCTCACGGGTGTAAACAACTCCTCCACCTCCTCGTGGTTGTAAACGACTCATCCACTTCCTCGCGGGTGTAAAAGACTCCTCCACCTCCTCGCGGGTGTAAAAGACTCCTCCACCTCCTCGCGGGTGTAAACGACTCCTCCACTTCCTAGCGGGCGTAAACGACTCCTCCACCTCCTCCCGGGTGTAAACAAATCCTCCACCTCCTCCGGGCGTAAACGACTCCTCCACCTCCTCGCGGGTGGAAACAACTACTCCACTTCCTCACGGGCGTAAACGACTCCTCCATCTCCTCGCGGGCATAAACGACTCCTCCACCTCCTCGCGGGTGACAACGACTCCTCCTCTTCCTCGCGGGTGTAAACCACTCCACCACCTCCTCGCGGGTGTAAATGACTCCTCCACCTCCTCACGGGTGTAAACGACTCCTCCACCTCCTCAAGGGCGTAAACGACTCCTCCACCTCCTCGCGGGCGTAAACGACTCCTCCATATCCTCGCGGGTGACAACGACTCCTCCTCTTCCTCGCGGGAATAAACGACTCCTCGACCTCCTCACGGGTGTAAACGACTCCTCCACTTCCTCCCGGGTGTAAACGACTCCTCCACCTCCTCGCGGGTGTAAACGACTCCTCCAACTCCTCGCGGGTGTAAACGACTCCACCACCTCCTCGCGGGTGTAAACGACTCCTCCACCTCCTCGCGGGGGTGAACGACTCCTCCACCTCCTCGCCGGCGTAAACGACTCCTCCACCTCCTCGCGGGTGACAACGACTCCTCCTCTTCCTCGCGGGCGTAAACCACTCCTCCACCTCCACATGGGTGTAAACGACTCCTCCACCTCCTTGCGGGCGTAAACGACTCCTCCACATCCTCGCGGGTGTAAATGACTCCACCACCTCTTCGCGGGTGTAAATGACTCCTCCACCTCCTCACGAGCGTAAACGACTCCTCCACCTCCTCGCGGGCGTAAAAGACTCCTCCACCTCCTCGCGGGTGACAACGACTCCTCCTCTTCCTCGCGGGCATAAACGACTCCTCCACTTCCTCGCGGGCGTAAACGACTCCTCGACCTCCTCGAGGGTGGAAACAACTCCTCCACTTCCTCACGGGTGTAAACCACTCCACCACCTCTTCGCGGGTGTAAATGACTCCTCCACCTCCTCACGGGCGTAAACGACTCCTCCACCTCCTCGCGGGCGTAAAAGACTCCTCCACCTCCTCGCGGGAGACAACGACTCCTCCTCTTCCTCACGGGCGTAAACGACTCCTCCACCTCCTCGCGGGTGTAAAGGACTCCTCGACCTCCTCACGGGTGTAAACAACTCCTCGACCTCCTCACGGGTGTAAACGACTCCTCCACCTCCTCGCGGGTGTGAACGACTCCTCCACCTCCTCGCGGGCGTGAACCACTCCTCCACCTACTCACGGGTGTAAACGACTCCTCCACCTCCTCGCGGGTGAAAACGACTCCTCCACTTCCTCGCGGGTGTAGACGACTCCTCCACCTCCTCGCGGGTGGAAACAATTCCTCCATCTCCTCGCGGGTGTAAACGACTCCTCCACCTCCTCGCGGGTGAAAACGACTCCTCCACCTCCTCGCGGGCGTAAACGACTCCTCCACCTCCTCGCAGGTGTAAACGACTGCTCCACCTCCTTCCGGGCGTAAACGACTCCTCCACTTCCTCGCGGGCGTAAACGACTCCTCCACTTCCTCACGGGCGTAAACAACTCCACGACCTCCTCGCGGGTGTGAACGACTCCTCCACCTCCTCGCGGGTGTAAACGACTCCTCCACCTCCTCGCGGGCGTAAACGACTCCTCCACCTCCTCCGGGTGTAAACGACTCCTCCACCTCCTCGCGGGTGTGAACTACTCCTCCACCTCCTCGCGGGCGTAAATGACTCCTCCAACTCCTCGCGGGTGTAAACGACTCCTCCACTTCCTCACGGGCGTAAACGACTCCTCCACCTCCTCGCGGGCGTAAACGACTCCTCCTCTTCCTCGCGGGCATAAACGACTCCTCGACCTCCTCGAGGGTGGAAACAACTCCTCCACTTCCTCAGGGGTGTAAACCACTCCACCACCTCTTCGCGGGTGTAAATGACTCCTCCACCTCCTCACGGGCGTAAACGACTCCTCCACCTCCTCGCGGGCGTAAAAGACTCCTCCACCTCCTCGCGGGTGACAACGACCCCTCCTCTTCCTCGCGGGCATAAACGACTCCTCCACTTCCTCGCGGGTGTAAACGACTCCTCGACCTCCTCACGGGTGTAAACGACTCCTCGACCTCCTCACGGGTGTAAACGACTCCTCCACCTCCTCGCGGGTGTGAACGACTCCTCCACCTCCTCGCGGGCGTGAACCACTCCTCCACCTACTCACGGGTGTAAACGACTCCTCCACCTCCTCGCGGGTGAAAACGACTCCTCCACTTCCTCGCGGGTGTAGACGACTCCTCCACCTCCTCGCGGGTGGAAACAACTCCTCCACCTCCTCGCGGGTGTAAACGACTCCTCCACCTCCTCGCGGGTGAAAACGACTCCTCCAACTCCTCGCGGGTGTAAACGACTCCTCCACCTCCTCGCGGGCGTAAACGACTCCTCCACCTCCTCCGGGTGTAAACGACTCCTCCACCTCCTCGCGGGTGTGAACGACTCCTCCACTTCCTCACGGGCGTAAACGACTCCTCCACCTCATCGCGGGTGGAAACGACTCCTCCACCTCCTCGCGGGTGTAAACGACTCCTCCACCTCCTCGCGGGCGTAAATGACTCCTCCACCTCATCGTGGGCGTAAACGACTCCTCCACCTCCTCGCGGGTGTGAACGACTCCTCCACTTCCTCGCGGGTGAAAACGACTCCTCCACCTCCTCCGGGTGTAAACGACTCCTCCACCTCCTTGCGGGCGTAAACGACTCCTCCACATCCTCGCGGGTGTAAATGACTCCTCAACCTCCTTGCGGGCGTAAACGACTCCTCCACCTCCTCGCGGGTGTAAATGACTCCTCCACCTCCTCGCGGGTGACAACGACTCCTCCTCTTCCTCGCGGGCGTAAACCACTCCTCCACCTCCACATGGGTGTAAACGACTCCTCCACCTCCTTGCGGGCGTAAACGACTCCTCCACATCCTCGCGGGTGTAAATGACTCCTCCACCTCCTTGCGGGCGTAAACGACTCCTCCACATCCTCGCGGGTGTAAATGACTCCTCCACTTCCTCGCGGGTGTAAACGACTCCTCCACCTCCTCGAGGGTGGAAACAACTCCTCCACTTCCTCACGGGTGTAAACCACTCCACCACCTCTTCGCGGGTGTAAATGACTCCTCCACCTCCTCACGGGCGTAAACGACTCCTCCACCTCCTCGCGGGCGTAAAAGACTCCTCCACCTCCTCGCGGGTGACAACGACTCCTCCTCTTCCTCGCGGGCATAAACGACTCCTCCACTTCCTCGCGGGTGTAAACGACTCCTCGACCTCCTCGAGGGTGGAAAAAACTCCTCCACTTCCTCACGGGTGTAAACCACTCGACCACCTCTTCGCGGGTGTAAATGACTCCTCCGCCTCCTCACGGGCGTAAACGACTCCTCCACTTCCTCGCGGGTGAAAACGACTCCTCCACCTCCTCCGGGTGTAAACGACTCCTCCACCTCCTCGCGGGTGTGAACGACTCCTCCACTTCCTCGCGGGCGTAAACGACTCCTCCACCTCCTCGCGGGCGTAAATGACTCCTCCAACTCCTCGCGGGTGTAAACGACTCCTCCACCTCCTCACGGGCGTAAACGACTCCTCCACCTCCTCGCGGGTGTAAACGACTCCTCCACCTCCTCGCGGGTGTAAACGACTCCTCCACCTCCTCGCGGGTGTAGACGACTCCTCCACCTCCTCGCGGGTGTAAACGACTCCACCTCCTCGCGGGCGTAAACGACTCCTCCACCTCCTCGCGGGTTTGAACGACTCCTCCGCCTCCTTGCGGGCGTAATCGACTCCTCCACTTCCTCGCGGGTGTAAACGACTCCTCCACCTCCTCGTGGGTGTAAACGACTCCTCCACCTCCTCGCGGGTGTAGACGACTCCTCCACTTCCTCGCGGGCGTAAACGGCTCCTCCACCTCTTCGCGGGCGTAAACGACTCCTCCTCTTCCTCGCGGGCATAAACGACTCCTCCACCTCCTCGCGGGTGTAAACGACTCCTCCACCTCCTCGCGGGTGTAAACGACTCCACCTCCTCGCGGGTGTAAACGACTCCTCCACCTCCTCGCGGGTTTGAACGACTCCTCCACCTCCTCGCGGGTGTAAACGACTCCTCCACCTCCTCGCGGGTGTAGACGACTCCTCCACTTCCTCGCGGGCGTAAACGGCTCCTCCACCTCTTCGGGGGCGTAAACGACTCCTCCTCTTCCTCGCGGGCATAAACGACTCCTCCACCTCCTCGCGGGTGTAAACGACTCCTCCACCTCCTCGCCGGTGTATACGACTCCTCCACCTCCTCGCGGGTGTAGACGACTCCTCCACCTCCTCGCGGGTGTAAACGACTCCACCTCCTCGCGGGCGTAAACGACTCCTCCACCTCCTCGCGGGTTTGAACGACTCCTCCACCTCCTTGCGGGCGTAATCGACTCCTCCACTTCCTCGCGGGTGTAAACGACTCCTCCACCTCCTCGCGGGTGTAAACGACTCCTCCACCTCCTCGCGGGTGTAGACGACTCCTCCACTTCCTCGCGGGCGTAAACGGCTCCTCCACCTCTTCGCGGGCGTAAACGACTCCTCGACCTCCTCGCGGGTGTAAACGACTCCACCACCTCCTCGCGGGTGTAAACGACTCCTCCACCTCCTCGCGGGTGTAAACGACTCCTCCACCTCCTCGCGGGTGTAAACGACTCCTCCACTTCCTCACGGGCGTAAACGACTCCTCCACCTCCTCGCGGGCGTAAATGACTCCTCCACCTCCTCGCGGGTGGAAACGACTCCTCCACCTCCTCGCGGGTGTAAACGACTCCTCCACCTCCTCGTGGGCGTAAACGACTCCTCCACCTCCTCGCGGGCGTAAACGGCTCCTCCACCTCTTCGCGGGCGTAAACGACTCCTCCTCTTCCTCGCGGGCATAAACGACTCCTCCACTTCCTCACGGGTGTAAACCACTCCACCACCTCCTCACGGGCGTAAACGACTCCTCCACCTCCTCGCGGGTGTAAACGACTCCTCCACCTCCTCGCGGGCGTAAACAACTCCTCGACCTCCTCGCGGGTGTAAACGACTCCACCACCTCCTCGCGGGTGTAAACGACTCCTCCACCTCCTCGCGGGTGTAAACGACTCCTCCACTTCCTCAAGGGCGTAAACGACTCCTCGACCTCCTCGAGGGTGGAAACAACTCCTCCACTTCCTCACGGGTGTAAACCACTCCACCACCTCTTCGCGGGTGTAAATGACTCCTCCACCTCCTCACGGGCGTAAACGACTCCTCCACCTCCTCGCGGGTGTAAACGACTCCTCCACCTCCTCGCGGGCGTAAACGACTCCTCGACCTCCTCGCGGGTGTAAACGACTCCACCACCTCCTCGCGGGTGTAAACGACTCCTCCACCTCCTCGCGGGTGTAAACGACTCCTCCACCTCCTCGCGGGTGTAAACGACTCCTCCACCTCCTCGCGGGTGTAAACGACTCCTCCACTTCCTCACGGGCGTAAACGACTCCTCCACCTCCTCGCGGGCGTAAATGACTCCTCCACCTCCTCGCGGGTGGAAACGACTCCTCCACCTCCTCGCGGGTGTAAACGACTCCTCCACCTCCTCGTGGGCGTAAACGACTCCTCCACCTCCTCCGGGTGTAAACGACTCCTCCACCTCCTCGCGGGTGTGAACGACTCCTCCACTTCCTCGGGGGTGAAAACGACTCCTCCACCTCCTCCGGGTGTAAACGACTCCTCCACCTCCTCGCGGGTGTGAACGACTCCTCCACTTCCTCGCGGGCGTAAACGACTCCTCCACCTCCTCGCGGGCGTAAATGACTCCTCCAACTCCTCGCGGGCGTAAACGACTCCTCCACCTCCTCACGGGCGTAAACGACTCCTCCACCTCCTCGCGGGTGTAAACGACTCCTCCACCTCCTCGCAGGTGTAAACGACTCCTCAACCTCCTCGCGGGTGTAGACGACTCCTCCACCTCCTCGCGGGTTTGAACGACTCCTCCACCTCCTTGCGGGCGTAATCGACTCCTCCACTTCCTCGCGGGTGTAAACGACTCCTCCACCTCCTCGCGGGTGTAAACGACTCCTCCACCTCCTCGCGGGTGTAGACGACTCCTCCACTTCCTCGCGGGCGTAAACGGCTCCTCCACCTCTTCGCGGGCGTAAACGACTCCTCCTCTTCCTCGCGGGCATAAACGACTCCTCCACCTCCTCGCGGGTGTAAACGACTCCTCCACCTCCTCGCGGGTGTAAACGACTCCTCCACCTCCTCCGGGTGTAAAGGACTCCTCCACCTCCTCGCGGGTGTGAACGACTCCTCCACCTCCTCGCGGGCGTAAATGACTCCTCCAACTCCTCCGGGCGTAAACAACTCCACGACCTCCTCGCGGGTGTGAACGACTCCTCCACCTCCTCGCGGGCGTAAACGACTCCTCCACCTCCTCCGGGCGTAAACAACTCCTCGACCTCCTCGCGGGTGTAAACGACTCCACCACCTCCTCGCGGGTGTAAACGACTCCTCCACCTCCTCGCGGGTGTAAACGACTCCTCCACCTCCTCGCGGGTGTAAACGACTCCTCCACTTCCTCACGGGCGTAAACGACTCCTCCACCTCCTCGCGGGCGTAAAGGACTCCTCCACCTCCTCGCGGGTGGAAACGACTCCTCCACCTCCTCGCGGGTGTAAACGACTCCTCCACCTCCTCGTGGGCGTAAACGACTCCTCCACCTCCTCGCGGGTGTAAACGACTCCTCCACCTCCTCGTGGGCGTAAACGACTCCTCCACCTCCTCCGGGTTTAAACGACTCCTCCACCTCCTCGCGGGTGTGAACGACTCCTCCACTTCCTCGCGGGTGAAAACGACTCCTCCACCTCCTCCGGGTGTAAACGACTCCTCCACCTCCTCGCGGGTGTGAACGACTCCTCCACTTCCTCGCGGGCGTAAACGACTCCTCCACCTCCTCGCGGGCGTAAATGACTCCTCCAACTCCTCGCGGGTGTAAACGACTCCTCCACCTCCTCACGGGCGTAAACGACTCCTCCACCTCCTCGCGGGTGTAAACGACTCCTCCACCTCCTCGCGGGTGTAAACGACTCCTCCACCTCCTCGCGGGTGTAGACGACTCCTCCACCTCCTCGCGGGTGTAAACGACTCCACCTCCTCGCGGGCGTAAACGACTCCTCCACCTCCTCGCGGGTTTGAACGACTCCTCCACCTCCTTGCGGGCGTAATCGACTCCTCCACTTCCTCGCGGGTGTAAACGACTCCTCCACCTCCTCGCGGGTGTAAACGACTCCTCCACCTCCTCGCGGGTGTAGACGACTCCTCCACTTCCTCGCGGGCGTAAACGGCTCCTCCACCTCTTCGCGGGTGTAAACGACTCCTCCACCTCCTCGCGGGCGTAAACGACTCCTCCACCTCCTCGCGGGTTTGAACGACTCTTCCACCTCCTTGCGGGCGTAATCGACTCCTCCACTTCCTCACGGGCGTAAACGACTCCTCCACCTCCTCGCGGGCGTAAATGACTCCTCCACCTCCTCGCGGGTGGAAACGACTCCTCCACCTCCTCGCGGGTGTAAACGACTCCTCCACCTCCTCGTGGGCGTAAACGACTCCTCCACCTCCTCGCGGGTGTAAACGACTCCTCCACCTCCTCGTGGGCGTAAACGACTCCTCCACCTCCTCCGGGTTTAAACGACTCCTCCACCTCCTCGCGTGTGTGAACGACTCCTCCACTTCCTCGCGGGTGAAAACGACTCCTCCACCTCCTCCGGGTGTAAACGACTCCTCCACCTCCTCGCGGGTGTGAACGACTCCTCCACTTCCTCGCGGGCGTAAACGACTCCTCCAATTCCTCGTGGGTGTAAACGCCTCCTCCACCTCTTCCGGGTGTAAACGACTCCTCCACCTAATCGCGCGGGTGTGAACGACTCCTCCACTTCCTCGCGGGCGTAAACGACTCCTCCCCCTCCTTGCGGGTGTAAACGACTCCTCCACCTCCTTGCGGGTGTGAATGACTCCTCCACTTCCTCGCAGGTGTAAACGACTCCTCCACCTCCTCGCAGGTGTAAACGACTCCTCCACCTCCTCGCGGTCGTAAACGACTCCTCCACCTCCTCGCGGGTGTAAACGACTCCACCACCTCCTCGCGGGTGTGAACGACTCCTCCACTTCCTCGCGGGTGTAAATGACTCCTCCACCTCCTCGCGGGTGTAAACGACTCCTCCACCTCCTCGCGGGTGTAGACGACTCCTCCACCTCATCGCGGGCGTAAACGACTCCTCCACCTCCTCGTGCGTGAAAACGACTCCTCCACTTCCTCGCGGGTGTAAACAACTCCTCCTCTTCCTCGCGGGCATAAACGACTCCTCCACTTCCTCGCGGGTGTAAACAACTCCTCGACCTCCTCACGGGTGTAAACGACTCCTCCACTTCCTCCCGGGTGTAAACGACTCCTCCACCTCCTCGCGGGCGTAAACGGCTCCTCCACCTCTTCGTGGGTGTAAACGACTCCTCCACCTCCTCCGGGTTTAAACGACTCCTCCACTTCCTCACGGGTGTAAACGACTCCTCCACCTCCTCGCGGGCGTAAACGGCTCCTCCACCTCTTCGCGGGTGTAAACGCCTCCTCCACCTCCTCGCCGGTGTAAACGACTCCTCCACCTCCTCGCGGGCGTAAACGACTCCTCCACCTCCTCGCGGGTGTAAACGCCTCCTCCACCTCCTCGCCGGTGTAAACGACTCCTCCACCTCCTCGCCGGTGTAAACGACTCCTCCACCTCTTCGCGGGTGTAAACGGCTCCTCCACCTCTTCCGGGTGTAAACGACTCCTCCACCTAATCGCGGGTGTAAACGACTCCTCCACCTCCTCGCGGGTGTAAACGACTCCTCCACCTCCTCCGGGTTTAAACGACTCCTCCAATTCCTCGTGGGTGTAAACGCCTCCTCCACCTCTTCCGGGTGTAAACGACTCCTCCACCTAATCGCGGGTGTGAACGACTCCTCCACTTCCTCGCGGGCGTAAACGACTCCTCCCCCTCCTCGCGGGCGTAAACGACTCCACCTCCTTGCGGGTGTGAACGACTCCTCCACTTCCTCGCAGGTGTAAATGACTCCTCCAGCTCCTCGCAGGTGTAAACGACTCCTCTACCTCCTCGCGGGCGTAAACGACTCCTCCACCTCCTCGCGGGCGTAAACGACTCTTCCCCCTCCTTGCGGGTGTAAACGACTCCTCCACTTCCTCGCGGGCGTAAACGACTCCTCCACCTCCTCGCGGGTGTAAACGCCTCCTCCACCTCCTCGCGGTCGTAAACGACTCCTCCACCTCCTCGCGGGTGTAAACGACTCCACCACCTCCTCGCGGGTGTGAACGACTCCTCCACTTCCTCGCGGGTGTAAATGACTCCTCCACCTCCTCGCGGGTGTAAACGACTCCTCCACCTCCTCGCGGGTGTAAACGACTCCACCACCTCCTTGCGGGTGTGAACGACTCCGCCACTTCCTCGCAGGTGTAAACGACTCCTCCACCTCCTCGCAGGTGTAAACGACTCCTCCACCTCCTCGCGGTCGTAAACGACTCCTCCACCTCCTCGCGGGTGTAAACGACTCCACCACCTCCTCGCGGGTGTGAACGACTCCTCCACTTCCTCGCGGGTGTAAATGACTCCTCCACCTCCTCGCGGGTGTAAACGACTCCTCCACCTCCTCGCGGGTGTAGACGACTCCTCCACCTCATCGCGGGCGTAAACGACTCCTCCACCTCCTCGTGCGTGAAAACGACTCCTCCACTTCCTCGCGGGTGTAAACAACTCCTCCTCTTCCTCGCGGGCATAAACGACTCCTCCACTTCCTCGCGGGTGTAAACAACTCCTCGACCTCCTCACGGGTGTAAACGACTCCTCCACTTCCTCCCGGGTGTAAACGACTCCTCCACCTCCTCGCGGGCGTAAACGGCTCCTCCACCTCTTCGCGGGTGTAAACGACTCCTCCACCTCCTCCGGGTTTAAACGACTCCTCCACTTCCTCGCGGGTGTAAACGACTCCTCCACCTCCTCGCGGGTGTAAACGCCTCCTCCACCTCCTCGCCGGTGTAAACGACTCCTCCACCTCCTCGCGGGCGTAAACGACTTCTCCACCTCCTCGCGGGTGTAAACGCCTCCTCCACCTCCTCGCCGGTGTAAACGACTCCTCCACCTCCTCGCCGGTGTAAACGACTCCTCCACCTCTTCGCGGGTGTAAACGGCTCCTCCACCTAATCGCGGGTGTAAACGACTCCTCCACCTCCTCGCGGGTGTAAACGACTCCTCCACCTCCTCCGGGTTTAAACGACTCCTCCAATTCCTCGTGGGTGTAAACGCCTCCTCCACCTCTTCCGGGTGTAAACGACTCCTCCACCTAATCGCGGGTGTGAACGACTCCTCCACCTCCTCGCGGGCGTAAACGACTCCACCTCCTTGCGGGTGTAAACGACTCCACCACCTCCTCGCGGGTGTGAACGACTCCTCCACTTCCTCGCGGGTGTAAACGACTCCTCCACCTACTCGCGGGTGTAGACGACTCCTCCACCTCATCGCGGGCGTAAACGACTCCTCCACCTCCTCGCGGGTGTAAACGACTCCTCCACCTCCTCGCGGGCGTAAACGACTCCTCCACCTCCTCGCGGGTGTAGACGACTCCTCCACCTCCTCACGGGTGTTGATGACTCCTCCACCTCCTCGCGGGTGTAAACGACTCCTCCACCTCCTCCGGGTTTAAACGACTCCTCCAATTCCTCGTGGGTGTAAACGCCTCCTCCACCTCTTCCGGGTGTAAACGACTCCTCCACCTAATCGCGGGTGTGAACGACTCCTCCACTTCCTCGCGGGCGTAAACGACTCCTCCCCCTCCTCGCGGGCGTAAACGACTCCACCTCCTTGCGGGTGTGAACGACTCCTCCACTTCCTCGCAGGTGTAAATGACTCCTCCAGCTCCTCGCAGGTGTAAACGACTCCTCTACCTCCTCGCGGGCGTAAACGACTCCTCCACCTCCTCGCGGGCGTAAACGACTCTTCCCCCTCCTTGCGGGTGTAAACGACTCCTCCACTTCCTCGCGGGCGTAAACGACTCCTCCACCTCCTTGCGGGTGTGAACGACTCCTCCACTTCCTCGCAGGTGTAAACGACTCCTCCACCTCCTCGCAGGTGTAAACGACTCCTCCACCTCCTCGCGGTCGTAAACGACTCCTCCACCTCCTCGCGGGTGTAAACGACTCCACCACCTCCTCGCGGGTGTGAACGACTCCTCCACTTCCTCGCGGGTGTAAATGACTCCTCCACCTCCTCGCGGGTGTAAACGACTCCTCCACCTCCTCGCGGGTGTAGACGACTCCTCCACCTCATCGCGGGCGTAAACGACTCCTCCACCTCCTCGTGCGTGAAAACGACTCCTCCACTTCCTCGCGGGTGTAAACAACTCCTCCTCTTCCTCGCGGGCATAAACGACTCCTCCACTTCCTCGCGGGTGTAAACAACTCCTCGACCTCCTCACGGGTGTAAACGACTCCTCCACTTCCTCCCGGGTGTAAACGACTCCTCCACCTCCTCGCGGGCGTAAACGGCTCCTCCACCTCTTCGCGGGTGTAAACGACTCCTCCACCTCCTCCGGGTTTAAACGACTCCTCCACTTCCTCGCGGGTGTAAACGACTCCTCCACCTCCTCGCGGGTGTAAACGCCTCCTCCACCTCCTCGCCGGTGTAAACGACTCCTCCACCTCCTCGCGGGCGTAAACGACTTCTCCACCTCCTCGCGGGTGTAAACGCCTCCTCCACCTCCTCGCCGGTGTAAACGACTCCTCCACCTCCTCGCCGGTGTAAACGACTCCTCCACCTCTTCGCGGGTGTAAACGGCTCCTCCACCTAATCGCGGGTGTAAACGACTCCTCCACCTCCTCGCGGGTGTAAACGACTCCTCCACCTCCTCCGGGTTTAAACGACTCCTCCAATTCCTCGTGGGTGTAAACGCCTCCTCCACCTCTTCCGGGTGTAAACGACTCCTCCACCTAATCGCGGGTGTGAACGACTCCTCCACCTCCTCGCGGGCGTAAACGACTCCACCTCCTTGCGGGTGTAAACGACTCCACCACCTCCTCGCGGGTGTGAACGACTCCTCCACTTCCTCGCGGGTGTAAACGACTCCTCCACCTACTCGCGGGTGTAGACGACTCCTCCACCTCATCGCGGGCGTAAACGACTCCTCCACCTCCTCGCGGGTGTAAACGACTCCTCCACCTCCTCGCGGGCGTAAACGACTCCTCCACCTCCTCGCGGGTGTAGACGACTCCTCCACCTCCTCACGGGTGTTGATGACTCCTCCACCTCATCGCGGGCGTAAACGACTCCTCCACCTCCTCGCGGGTGTTGACTACTCCTCCACCTCATCGCGGGCGTAAACGACTCCTCCACCTCCTCGCGGGTGTAAACGACTCCTCCACCTCATCGCGGGCGTAAACGACTCCTCCACCTCCTCGCAGGCGTAAACGACTCCTCCACCTCCTCGCGGGTGTAAACGACTCCTCCACCTCCTCGCGGGCGTAAACGACTCCTCCACCTCCTCGCGGGTGTAAACGACTCCTCCACCTCCTCGCGGGTGTAAACGACTCCTCCACCTCCTCGCGGGCGTAAACGACTCCTCCACCTCCTCGCGGGTGTATTTCCGATTTTTGGCGTGTTTTGCAAAAGTTTCTACAGAGAAAAAGCGACAGAAAGACTTCCTCTGCTTTTGCACACGGACGCACACAAGTACGCACGTTGTCAGAGATGTTTACACACGAACCCCCTGAAGCCGTTTTACATCCCACACACACAGAAGCTGCATATCGCCGTGACGGGAATTTTATTGTCTTTACAGCAGTGGGGTCAGAACTGGCATCAGAGCTGGTGGGCGAGGTCTGGAAGCAGACACGTATGTGATGGTCAGACCACCTAGGTTGACACTCAGTGGGTATTCTTGGCTAAGGAAGGACCATGGATCAATCCAGTTGGTCAAAAATGGGGTCAATCAGAAGGAGTGAGCCTACCGGTGCGTCATGCGCAGTTTTATTGAAAAAGGAAACGTCTAAAATGTTTTACGAGTGTGATATAAAAAGAAAAATACATAAAACGGGCCGCTAATGGTTAAGGGGTTAGGTAAACAAACAAATAAAAACATATAGAGGAGGAAACTTGGGAACGGTTCATCTCCAGGATCATCTGGGATTTTACATCTGAACAAAGCCAGTCAGGTTTTCCTGTCTGGATCTTTTAAGGAGAAGAAACTGTGTTTCAGCAGAAAGCTGGACCTAACTCCTTCCTGTCTGATCCCTCTTAGGTCCAAACGGAAGATACTGGGAAAAACAGATTCAGAACCAGAGAGGAATCGTGTGTTTTCTTCTTCTTCCTCCTCCTCCTCCTCCTCCTCCCAGGCCTTGGGAAGTCCGGCTGAACCCGCCTCTCGTCGGAGCCGACCAGCACCCTGTGGGAGTCGCCGCTCAGCGAGGAGCGAGAGCTTCAAGGCGCTCCTGCTGAGGAAGGGCGGTCGATCCGAGTCTTCGTCCCGGATCTCTGCGGTTGAGCGGCTTCGCGTCGTAGCGCCGCCATCTGCTGCCACCGGCCTCCAGAGGGCGCCACCGCCTCCAACACCAGTAACACCAGTAAACTCCCCCCACATGATGGCAAACGCCCCCCTGAGCGTGGGCGTCCCGGTACCTTCCTCACCTGGTTGCTCCCTCTCTATGATGGTTGGATGGAGGCAGCAGGTTCTCATGCACAATCACCTCCTCCTCACCTCCTCCTCCTCGCCATTCTGGCTCCTCTCCTCTACACATATGCGACCTCGCTCCCTAACTCCTCCCTGCTCTTCCAGCCGGCGCCTCGCCGTTCGCTGCCGCCTCATCGCCGCCCCCATGAGCGCCATCTTTGAAGGGGACGGCGAGGAGGAGGAGGAGGCGGTTGAGCCTCCAGGAGTTTCCAGCCTGGGATTGGTGGAGATTTCTTAAT
The DNA here is from genome assembly GCF_933228915.1 of Telmatherina bonti. NCBI lineage: Eukaryota > Metazoa > Chordata > Actinopteri > Atheriniformes > Telmatherinidae > Telmatherina > Telmatherina bonti. Next base: position 2,962,733 of record NC_136633.1, read on the forward strand.
GGAGGGAGGAGGAAATGAGGAAGGTGCACAGCAGACTGGACCAGGAGTGTACGGAGACACGCCCGCTGATGGACACGCCTGTTGATGGACACGCCTGTTGATGGACACGCCTGTTGGTGGACATGCCCGCTGATGGACACGCCTGTTGATGGACACGCCTGTTGGTGGACACGCCCGCTGATGGACACGCCCGTTGGTGGACACGACCACTGTTGGACATGCCTGTTGGTGGACACGCCTGTTGATGGACACGCCTGTTGATGGACACGCCTGTTGGTGGACATGCCCGCTGATGGACACGCCTGTTGATGGACACGCCTGTTGGTGGACACGCCCGCTGATGGACACGCCCGTTGGTGGACACGACCACTGTTGGACATGCCTGTTGGTGGACACGCCTGTTGATGGACACGCCTGTTGGTGGACACGCCCGCTGATGGACACGCCCGTTGGTGGACACGACCACTGTTGGACATGCCTGTTGGTGGACACGCCTGTTGGTGGACACGACCACTGTTGGACATGCCTGTTGATGGACACGCCTGTTGGTGGACACGCCCGCTGATGGACACGCCCGTTGGTGGACACGACCACTGTTGGACATGCCTGTTGGTGGACACGCCTGTTGGTGGACACGACCACTGTTGGACATGCCTGTTGGTGGACACGCCTGTTGGTGGACACGCCCATTGATGGACACGCCCGCTGATGGACACGTCCGCTGATTGACACACCCACTGATGGACACGCCCGCTGATGGACACGCCCGCTGATGGACACGCCCACTGATGGACATGCCTGTTGGTGGACACGCCTGTTGGTGGACACGCCCACTGATGGACACGCCCGCTGATGGACACGTCCGCTGATTGACACACCCACTGATGGACACGCCCGCTGATGGACACAACCACTGGTGGACACGACCACTGTTGGACACGCCCGCTGATGGACACGCCCACTGATGGACACGCCCACTGATGGACACGCCTGTTGGTGGACACACCTGTTGGTGGACACACCCGCTGATGGACATGCCCGCTGATGGACACGCCCGCTGATGGACACGCCTGTTGGTGGACACACCCGCTGGTGGACACGCCCGCTGATGGACACGCCCGCTGATGGACACGCCTGTTGGTGGACACGCCCATTGATGGACACCCCCGCTGGTGGACATGCCCGCTGGTGGACACACCCGCTGGAAGTTTTCTGTGAGAGGAAATCTCAAGAAAGCACATTTCTGTTTCTGAGCTTCTTCCAGCTTGTTGGCTGCTTTGCACCTTCTGTTTTTTTCCTGTTTGAGACAAAAGCAAGTTCTGTTCTTCATTTTAAATGTTTGTTTTCTGCAGATCACTCTTTCTGTGTTTTAGCCTAGAAGAACGCTGATAAGCACCTCTGTTTTCCATGAGGTTACACACAGTAGGAAGCTGTTTCACTGACTTATAACATCTGTCTGGAGAGCCTAGCACAACTTCCTTTCACTAAAATCTACAATAAAACCATTAAAAAATTAAGATTAGAAATAAAGTTTATATGAAAACTCATAACCATCTGAAATCTTTGATAAGCTCAATTTTTAACCTTTTTATTTTGATTTTTACTCCTTTTGTGTCTAATTGTCTAGGTCATTATGAAAAACAGTGACTCATAAGTCGGACCAGATGGTCTCATGCTGTAAATAATCCATTTTTTTCCTAGTTTTCATGTTTCTACACGGTTTGCAGCTGGATTGTAGACTCTTATCTGTAGCAGAATCTCAGCCTCCATTTAATGATTCCCAGTTTAAAGCCTAAAAGTAGGAAGTTTTGTTTTGTTGTCTGAACGTAGCAGATGTGAGGAGAGATTATGTTTCAGCATGTTGTAACTATTAAAGATGGAGATTCTGAGTTCAGATCGATGCAATAATTTTAAAATGAGTAAATGCAGGTGGAAAACTGAAGGAAAGCACTGTGCGAAGAAATGTAGCTGGTAAGTGATCAATCTGGAGAATTGGAAACTGAATGTGTATGGGAATGAAAAATGGAGGTTTATTTATGAAGAATGAAAACTATGATTAAAAAATGAAGCAATAAAGAAAAAATATGGAAACTGTGATTTGTCTCATTCTTCAAATTGTTCTTCAGCTGTAAACATGACCTGTTAGCATATAGCTTATAGTGTTAGCTCTGGCATGTCCTGTCAGCATATAGCATCTCCTGTTAGCTCTAGCATGTCCTGTTAGCATATAGCATCTCCTGTCAGCTCTAGCATGTCCTGTTTGCATCAAGCATGTCCTGTTAGCGCTAGCATGTCCTGTTAGCTCTAGCATGTCCTGTTAGCATATAGCATCTCCTGTCAGCCCTAGCATGTCCTGTCTGCATCAAGCATGTCCTGTTAGCTCTAGCTTGTCCTGTTAGCTCTTGCATGTCCTGTTAGCATATAGCATCTCCTGTCAGCTCTAGCATGTCCTGTTTGCATCAAGCATGTCCTGTTAGCTCTAGCATGTCCTGTTAGCTCTAGCATGTCCTGTTAGCATATAGCATCTCCTGTCTGCCCTAGCATGTCCTGTTTGCATCTAGCATGTCCCGATAGCATATAGCATGTCCTGTTAGTTCTAGCATGTCCTGATAGCATTTAGCATGTCCTGTTAGCTCTAGCATGTCCCGTTAGCATATAGCATGTCCTGTTAGCTCCAGCATGTCCTGTTTGCATCAAGCATGTCCTGTTAGCTCTAGCATGTCCTGTTGGCTTCTAGCATGTCCTGTTAGCATATAGCATCTCCTGTTAGCTCCAGCATGTCCTGATAGCATCAAGCATGTCCTGTTAGCTCTAGCATGTCCTGTTAGCTTCTAGCATGTCCTGTTAGCATATAGTCTCTCCTGTTAGCTCTAGCATGTCCTGATAGCATCGAGCGTGTCCTGTTGGCTCTGGCATGCTATCTAAACAAGTCATAATGATCCTCAACGCTGCAGTTCTCTCCACAAACAAGAGCTGCAGGCTGCTTGCAGAAACTCTGCTGTCCTAACGGCCCTAACTGACCCTGTCAGAGTTGCCAGTTCTGGCTGATTTCAGGTGCACCAAACCGAACCCAAAGAGCTGCTCCATCGGTAGCTCGGTATTCATTCATTCATTCATTCATTATCCTAACCGATTATTCCATTGAAGGGTGGCGGGGAAGCTGGAGCCTATCCCAACAGTCTTTGAGCAAAAGGCAGGGTACACCCTGGACAGCTCACCAGTCCATCACATACGGTTGCAAAAGAATGCCATTACTCCATGCAATATTTAGGATAAACATTCCTTGCTAAAAAGCCTAATGTTACTGATTTTTTGGGGGTGGCGACTCTCCTCTTGTCCTGGTATACTGAGTGCGGCTCTTGTTGAATTATCAAGGTCACTGCTCTAGCATGTCCTGATAGCATCTAGCATGTCCTGTTAGCTCGAGCATGCCCTGATAGCATCTAGCATGTCCTGTTAGCTCGAGCATGTCCTGATAGCATCTAGCATGTCCTGTTAGCTCGAGCATGTCCTGATAGCATCTAGCATGTCCTGTTAGCTCGAGCATGTCCTGATAGCATATAGCATGTCCTGTTAGCTCGAGCATGTCCTGATAGCATCTAGCATGTCCTGTTAGCTCGAGCATGTCCTGATAGCATATAGCATGTCCTGTTAGCTCTAGCATGTCCTGATAGCATCTAGCATGTCCTGTTAGCTCGAGCATGTCCTGATAGCATATAGCATGTCCTGTTAGCTCTAGCATGTCCTGATAGCATCTAGCATGTCCTGTTAGCTCTAGCGTGTCCTGTTAGCTCTAGCATGTCCTGTTAGCATACAGCATGTCCTGTTAGCTCTAGCATGTCCTGATAGCATCTAGCATGTCCTGTTAGCATGTAGCATGTTCTGTTAGCTTCTAACATGTCATTTTAGCATTTAATAATTCCTGTCAGCCTGGATGAAGATGTGGAATAGTCTGGACAGCATGGACGGCGTGTCCTGCAGACTAAAGAGGAGAGGGAGCATCCAGCTTGTTATCAGCCTGCATCTCTGATGGGATGGGGTTGCATTAGTGCCGATGGCGTGGGCAGCTTCCACATCTGGGAAGCTCCATCAATGCTGAAACATCTGCTCCCATCCAGACAACGTCTCTTTCAGGGAAGACCTTCCACCATGCTGGACCACATCCTGATGGTGGAACAGGAGAACCGGTCCAGCAGGACCACGCTGAACCACAATCCTGCATCATCACCAGACGTGTTGCTGCATCAGATTCATAAACGTCTCCTTAACATGTTGTTCATCTTCAGCTGGGAAGAAACCATGATCTGATGAGGTTTAGGTTTTATTCACCCAGAATCCGAAGCGTTTTAGGGGTTGTCGCTGTAAATATTGTGACAAATCGGAAGGCCTGGTAGGTTTTTAGATGCTGCAGACACTTCAGGGATCATTAATGATGGACATGTTTGTAAATTCAGGCAATACTTCCGGGTGTCTCAATAAATTCTGGACAACAGAGGAGATCTGAGGCAAATGTCATTAACGTGAAGGGAATCTTGTGAGCTGGGTAACTCGTGCAGGAGGATGTTTCAGAAAACAGAACAAGCAGGCGGTTTGTTCCTCACACTGCTAGGAGCTGTCTGCCTGTATGTGGAGGTCAGATGCAGCAGCCACACAAATGTCTGTATTGTCATGAAGAAGCAGCAGTGTGTCTGTCCTGAAGGAACAGCAAAGTATGAAATGTTTATTACTCATTATATTTTCTCCTGCGAATGGAAAAGACAGAAGATATTTTATTTTGGAGCTTTTCTTCTCAGACCAGCAGATGAAACCAGTATTAAACCAGTATGAACCAGTGGCTGCTGGGTCTGGTCTCAGGTCTCAGACCAGCAGATGAAACCAGTATTAAACCAGTATGAACCAGTGGCTGCTGGGTCTGGTCTCAGGTCTCAGACCAGCAGATGAAACCGGTGTGAAACCAGTATGAACCAGTATGAACCAGTTTGAACCAGTATGAACCTGTATGAACCATTTTGAACCAGTATGAAACCAGTATGAACCATTTTGAACCAGTATGAACCAGTATTAACCAGTTTGAACCAGTTTAAACCAGTATGAAGCCAGTATGAACCAGTATGAAACAGTGACTGCTGGGTCTGGTTTCAGGTCTCAGACCAGCAGATGAAACCGGTATGAAACCAGTATGAACCAGTATGAACCATTTTGAACCAGTATGAACCAGTATTAACCAGTTTGAACCAGTTTAAACCAGTATGAAACCAGTATGAACCAGTATGAAACAGTGACTGCTGGGTCTGGTTTCAGGTCTCAGACCAGCAGATGAAACCGGTATGAAACCAGTATGAACCAGTATGAACCATTTTGAACCAGTATGAACCAGTATGAACCATTTTGAAACAGTATGAACCAGTATTAACCAGTTTGAACCAGTATGAACCATTTTGAACCAGTATGAACCAGTATTAACCAGTTTGAACCAGTTTAAACCAGTATGAAACCAGTATGAACCAGTATGAAACAGTGACTGCTGGGTCTGGTTTCAGGTCTCAGACCAGCAGATGAAACCGGTATGAAACCAGTATGAACCAGTATGAACCATTTTGAACCAGTATGAACCTGTATGAACCATTTTGAACCAGTATGAACCAGTATGAACCATTTTGAAACAGTATGAACCAGTATTAACCAGTTTGAACCAGTTTAAACCAGTATGAAACCAGTATGAACCAGTATGAAACAGTGACTGCTGGGTCTGGTTTCAGGTCTCAGACCAGCAGATGAAACCGGTATGAAACCAGTATGAACCAGTATGAACCATTTTGAACCAGTATGAACCAGTATGAACCATTTTGAACCAGTATGAACCAGTATGAACCAGTTTGAACCAGTCTGAACCAGTATGAACCAGTATGAACCAGTGACTGCTGGGTCTGGTTTCAGGTCTCAGACCAGCAGATTAAACATATATGAAACCAGTATGAAACAGTTTGAACCAGTTTGAACCGGTATGAAACCAGTATGAACCAGTTTGAACCAGTTTAAAACCAGTATGAAACCAGTATGAACCAGTATGAACCATTATGAACCAGAGACTGCTGGGTCTGGTCTCAGGTCTCAGACCAGCAGATGAAACCAGTATTAAACCAGTATGAACCAGTGACTGCTGGGTCTGGTCTCAGGTCTCAGACCAGCAGATGAAACCAGTATTAAACCAGTATGAACCAGTGACTGCTGGGTCTGGTCTCAGGTCTCAGACCAGCAGATGAAACCAGTATTAAACCAGTATGAACCAGTGACTGCTGGGTCTGGTCTCAGGTCTCAGACCAGCAGATGAAACCAGTATTAAACCAGTATGAACCAGTGACTGCTGGGTCTGGTCTCAGGTCTCAGACCAGCAGATGAAACCAGTTTGAACCAGTATGAACCAGTGACTGCTGGGTCTGGTCTCAGGTCTCAGACCAGCAGATGAAACCAGTATTAAACCAGTATGAACCAGTGACTGCTGGGTCTGGTCTCAGGTCTCAGACCAGCAGATGAAACCAGTTTGAACCAGTATGAACCAGTGACTGCTGGGTCTGGTCTCAGGTCTCAGACCAGCAGATGAAACCAGTATTAAACCAGTATGAACCAGTGACTGCTGGGTCTGGTCTCAGGTCTCAGACCAGCAGATGAAACCAGTTTGAACCAGTATGAACCAGTGGCTGCTGAACGATCAGGACGTAACAGATGGATGTACAGAGCGTCTACAGGTCAGCCTGGACGTGTCTGGACGTCTCCTGAGTGCTGAACAGTGTGTGAACACATAGTTTACCACAGCCTGCGTGACCTTTGACCCCGGACTGTGTATTTAATGTGTCAGTCTCCGAGGTTTATGAGAGTCTGATTTTTGAGCCAAAAACATCAGTAGTTCTGTTTTCTTTGTTTCTTATGTGGTAACTTTGTAAAAACTTCTTTGCATTTAGTTGCTTTTCTTTCCTTGTCAAAGATTTAATTTATTCATCTGCAGACGGCGCCTGACGGTGGAACCGCTGGCCCCCCGGGACCGTGCCCAGTAACCGGGCCCGGCGGTTCTGGTCAGGTCCAGACCGCATGATGCTTCATAATGACACATATTTCACACACCGTCTGTTGTTCCGCGTTTTTGACACATTTAGATATCTCGTGTGTTTTTAGCGTTCCTGTCGCCATGGCAACATCTTGCTGACAGAAGACATGTGTGGAATGACAACAGCAGGCGAAGCTGGCGGATCGCCTTCAGTCGCCTCGGTCAACAAACATGTTCTCCGTCTGTCTCACTGTGACTTCATCATCCTCCTGGGTCTGGGACCGTTTATCTGGTCTGGGACTGGTTATCTGGTCTGGGACCGTTTATCTGGTCTGGGACTGGTTATCTGGTCTGGGACCGGTTATCTGGTCTGGGACTGGTTATCTGGTCTGGGACCGGTTATCTGGTCTGGGACTGGTTATCTGGTCTGGGACCGTTTATCTGGTCTGGGACTGGTTATCTGGTCTGGGACCGTTTATCTGGTCTGGGACTGGTTATCTGGTCTGGGACCGGTTATCTGGTCTGGGACTGGTTATCTGGTCTGGGACCGTTTATCTGGTCTGGGACTGGTTATCTGGTCTGGGACCGTTTATCTGGTCTGGGACTGGTTATCTGGTCTGGGACTGGTTATCTGGTCTGGGACCGGTTATCTGGTCTGGGACCGGTTATCTGGTCTGGGACTGGTTATCTGGTCTGGGACCGGTTATCTGGTCTGGGACTGGTTTGTCACGAAAGCAGTGGAGATGTGGTGTGGACCCAGTTGCAGAGATGACGGAGGCCGGTATGCAGAACTCAGACAGATTTATTTTCCTCAGAGGAACCCAGGGAACTCAGAACAGACAAACTAAACTAAGGTACAAAATGATCCAGCAAACAATGAGTGAACATGAGTGGTATAAATACACAGGAAAAACCGAACGACAAACAGGTGAAACAAATGAACTAAATGAACCCAGGTGAACCAAATCAATGAACAGGAAATCTAAGAAGCTAACCAAGAACCAAGACAGGAAAAACTACAAAATAAAACAGGACGCCCAAAAACAAAGCACAGAAAAACCCAAATCATGACACTGGTTATCTGGTCTGGGTCTGGGACCGGTTATCTGGTCTGGGTCTGGGACCGGTTATCTGGTCTGGGTCTGGGACAGTTTATCTGGTCTGGGTCTGGGACTGGTTATCTGGTCTGGGTCTGGGACCGGTTATCTGGTCTGGGTCTGGGACGGTTTATCTGGTCTGGGTCTGGGACTGGTTATCTGGTCTGGGTCTGGGACCGGTTATCTGGTCTGGGTCTGGGACCGGTTATCTGGTCTGGGTCTGGGACCGGTTATCTGGTCTGGGTCTGGGACAGTTTATCTGGTCTGGGTCTGGGACTGGTTATCTGGTCTGGGTCTGGGACCGGTTATCTGGTCTGGGTCTGGGACCGGTTATCTGGTCTGGGTCTGGGACAGTTTATCTGGTCTGGGTCTGGGACTGGTTATCTGGTCTGGGTCTGGGACCGGTTATCTGGTCTGGGTCTGGGACGGTTTATCTGGTCTGGGTCTGGGACTGGTTATCTGGTCTGGGTCTGGGACGGTTTATCTGGTCTGGGTCTGGGACGGTTTATCTGGTCTGGGTCTGGGACCGGTTCTCTGGTCTGGGTCTGGGACTGGTTATCTGGTCTGGGTCTGGGACCGGTTATCTGGTCTGGGTCTGGGACGGTTTATCTGGTCTGGGTCTGGGACCGGTTCTCTGGTCTGGGTCTGGGACTGGTTATCTGGTCTGGGTCTGGGACCGGTTCGCTGGTCTGGGTCTGGGACTGGTTATCTGGTCTGGGTCTGGGACCGGTTCGCTGGTCTGGGTCTGGGACTGGTTATCTGGTCTGGGACCGGTTATCTGGTCTGGGTCTGGGACCGGTTATCTGGTCTAGGTCTGGGACTGGTTATCTGGTCTGGGTCTGGGACGGTTTATCTGGTCTGGGTCTGGGACCGGTTATCTGGTCTGGGTCTGGGACTGGTTATCTGGTCTGGGACCGGTTATCTGGTCTGGGTCTGGGACCGGTTATCTGGTCTGGGTCTGGGACTGGTTATCTGGTCTGGGACCGGTTATCTGGTCTGGGTCTGGGACCGGTTATCTGGTCTGGGTCTGGGACTGGTTATCTGGTCTGGGACCGGTTATCTGGTCTGGGTCTGGGACTGGTTATCTGGTCTGGGTCTGGGACTGGTTATCTGGTCTGGGACCGGTTATCTGGTCTGGGTCTGGGACCGGTTATCTGGTCTGGGTCTGGGACTGGTTATCTGGTCTGGGACCGGTTATCTGGTCTGGGTCTGGGACTGGTTATCTGGTCTGGGACCGGTTATCTGGTCTGGGTCTGGGACCGGTTATCTGGTCTGGGTCTGGGACCGGTTATCTGGTCTGGGTCTGGGACTGGTTATCTGGTCTGGGTCTGGGACTGGTTATCTGGTCTGGGACCGGTTATCTGGTCTGGGTCTGGGACTGGTTATCTGGTCTGGGACTGGTTATCTGGTCTGGGTCTGGGACTGGTTATCTGGTCTGGGACTGGTTATCTGGTCTGGGTCTGGGACGGTTTATCTGGTCTTAAATTTGCAGTACATTTGTACATTTTATTGCGTTTTACTAGAGAAAGAGAGAGAGCGACAGCGAGCGTCAGTCTGACTTTTATTGGCTGGAGAGGACTCAGAGAAGAGATGGGATGATTTATAAATTAGGCTGACATCCTGACAATCGATTGGGTTCATGAGGACCACTCTCAGAGCTTTAACTCGGTTTGAAGACAACACTAAAGGACCCTAATCATGCCAGAGCTTCTTGTGAGGATCCAGTAGATCTGAAGGAGGTTTGATAGTCTGTGAAAACATTTGCAAGCAGAATGAAGCCTCTCAGGTGATCTCAGAGGCTCATTTAATTTTCCAGCTGGGTGTCCAGAGTGCCTGATGCAGGACTAGAGAGTTTTCTTTGGTCAGGTAGGATTGTAAACGTAGCACAAAACGTCAAAGCAAAGACAACGGTGTTGGAGGTCTTTTTACTGCCTCTGTGATGACCCGGGAAGCTCCCTGAGATAGCGACATTTCTAGATCTAGATGTTAGAACAGTCTTTATGTGGAAGATGTCATGGATAGTAGAGGAGCTGTTCTCCTGGCCTTCCTCCTGGTAAACCTCCATGTTCTCCTGGCCTTCCTCCTGGTAAACCTCCATGTTCTCCTGGCCTTCCTCCTGGTAAACCGCCATGTTCTCCTGGCCTTCCTCCTGGTAAACCTCCATGTTCTCCTGGCCTTCCTCCTGGTAAACCGCCATGTTCTCCTGGCCTTCCTCCTGGTAAACCTCCATGTTCTCCTGGCCTTCCTCCTGGTAAACCGCCATGTTCTCCTGGCCTTCCTCCTGGTAAACCTCCATGTTCTCCTGGCCTTCCTCCTGGTAAACCTCCATGTTCTCCTGGCCTTCCTCCTGGTAAACCTCCATGTTCTCCTGGCCTTCCTCTTAGTAAACCGCCATGTTCTCCTGGCCTTCCTCCTGGTAAACCTCCATGTTCTCCTGGCCTTCCTCCTGGTAAACCTCCATGTTCTCCTGGCCTTCCTCCTGGTAAACCGCCATGTTCTCCTGGCCTTCCTCCTGGTAAACCTCCATGTTCTCCTGGCCTTCCTCTTAGTAAACCGCCATGTTCTCCTGGCCTTCCTCCTGGTAAACCGCCATGTTCTCCTGGCCTTCCTCCTGGTAAACCGCCATGTTCTCCTGGCCTTCCTCCTTGTAAACCTCCATGTTCTCCTGGCCTTCCTCCTGGTAAACCGCCATGTTCTCCTGGCCTTCCTCCTGGTAAACCTCCATGTTCTCCTGGCCTTCCTCCTGGTAAACCTCCATGTTCTCCTGGCCTTCCTCTTAGTAAACCGCCATGTTCTCCTGGCCTTCCTCCTGGTAAACCGCCATGTTCTCCTGGCCTTCCTCCTGGTAAACCTCCATGTTCTCCTGGCCTTCCTCCTGGTAAACCGCCATGTTCTCCTGGCCTTCCTCCTGGTAAACCTCCATGTTCTCCTGGCCTTCCTCCTGGTAAACCTCCATGTTCTCCTGGCCTTCCTCTTAGTAAACCGCCATGTTCTCCTGGCCTTCCTCCTGGTAAACCTCCATGTTCTCCTGGCCTTCCTCCTGGTAAACCGCCATGTTCTCCTGGCCTTCCTCCTGGTAAACCGCCATGTTCTCCTGGCCTTCCTCCTGGTAAACCTCCATGTTCGCCTGGCCTTCCTCCTGGTAAACCTCCATGTTCTCCTGGCCTTCCTCTTAGTAAACCGCCATGTTCTCCTGGCCTTCCTCCTGGTAAACCTCCATGTTCTCCTGGCCTTCCTCCTGGTAAACCTCCATGTTCTCCTGGCCTTCCTCCTGGTAAACCTCCATGTTCTCCTGGCCTTCCTCCTGGTAAACCTCCATGTTCTCCTGGCCTTCCTCCTGGTAAACCTCCATGTTCTCCTGGCCTTCCTCCTGGTAAACCGCCATGTTCTCCTGGCCTTCCTCCTGGTAAACCTCCATGTTCTCCTGGCCTTCCTCCTGGTAAACCTCCATGTTCTCCTGGCCTTCCTCTTAGTAAACCGCCATGTTCTCCTGGCCTTCCTCCTGGTAAACCTCCATGTTCTCCTGGCCTTCCTCCTGGTAAACCTCCATGTTCTCCTGGCCTTCCTCCTGGTAAACCTCCATGTTCTCCTGGCCTTCCTCCTGGTAAACCGCCATGTTCTCCTGGCCTTCCTCCTGGTAAACCTCCATGTTCTCCTGGCCTTCCTCCTGGTAAACCGCCATGTTCTCCTGGCCTTCCTCCTGGTAAACCTCCATGTTCTCCTGGCCTTCCTCCTGGTAAACCTCCATGTTCTCCTGGCCTTCCTCCTGGTAAACCTCCATGTTCTCCTGGCCTTCCTCCTGGTAAACCTCCATGTTCTCCTGGCCTTCCTCCTGGTAAACCTCCATGTTCTCCTGGCCTTCCTCCTGGTAAACCTCCATGTTCTCCTGGCCTTCCTCCTGGTAAACCTCCATGTTCTCCTGGCCTTCCTCCTGGTAAACCGCCATGTTCTCCTGGCCTTCCTCCTGGTAAACCGCCATGTTCTCCTGGCCTTCCTCCTGGTAAACCTCCATGTTCTCCTGGCCTTCCACTTAGTAAACCGCCATGTTCTCCTGGCCTTCCTCCTGGTAAACCGCCATGTTCTCCTGGCCTTCCTCCTTGTAAACCTCCATGTTCTCCTGGCCTTCCTCCTGGTAAACCGCCATGTTCTCCTGGCCTTCCTCCTTGTAAACCTCCATGTTCTCCTGGCCTTCCTCCTGGTAAACCGCCATGTTCTCCTGGCCTTCCTCCTGGTAAACCTCCATGTTCTCCTGGCCTTCCTCCTGGTAAACCGCCATGTTCTCCTGGCCTTCCTCCTGGTAAACCGCCATGTTCTCCTGGCCTTCCTCCTGGTAAACCGCCATGTTCTCCTGGCCTTCCTCCTGGTAAACCGCCATGTTCTCCTGGCCTTCCTCCTGGTAAACCTCCATGTTCTCCTGGCCTTCCTCCTGGTAAACCGCCATGTTCTCCTGGCCTTCCTCCTGGTAAACCGCCATGTTCTCCTGGCCTTCCTCCTGGTAAACCGCCATGTTCTCCTGGCCTTCCTCCTGGTAAACCTCCATGTTCTCCTGGCCTTCCTCCTGGTAAACCGCCATGTTCTCCTGGCCTTCCTCCTGGTAAACCGCCATGTTCTCCTGGCCTTCCTCCTGGTAAACCTCCATGTTCTCCTGGCCTTCCTCCTGGTAAACCGCCATGTTCTCCTGGCCTTCCTCTTAGTAAACCTCCATGTTCTCCCGACCGTCGTCATGGGCAATGTGAGATTGCTAGCTAACAAACCGGACGAGCTGGAGATGCTAACAAGGTGTCAGAAAGAATACAGAGAGTGCAGCATTATGTGCTTCACCGAGACGTGGCTGCATGAACACATCCCTGACTGTAATGTGTCTGTACCGGGCTTTAAAACGGTCCGTGCAGACCGCAGTAGACAACACAGCGGAAAGCTAAAGGGTGGTGGAATTGCAGTGCTGGTTAACCAGCGTTGGTGTCATCCTGGACATGTTACTGTCAAGGAGAAGATATGCACAAGGGACATGGAACTGTTAGCTGTGAGCTTCCGTCCATATTATTTACCCAGAGAGTTTACCTGTGTTATTCTGGTAGCGGTTTATATAATACCTGGTACCGCACCAGACACAGCCTGTGACGTCATCAGCTCCGTCGTTGCTCGGCTACAAACACAGCATCCAAACTCATTCGTGGCGATCTCCGGAGACTTCAACAACGTCTCCCTCTCTGCAACTCTTTCAACATCCAGCAGTTTGTCAGCTGCTCCACCAGAGGAAATAAGATGTTGGACTTATTTTATGCAAATATGAATAATGGATCCAGTTGTTCTGCCCTGCCTCCTTTAGGAAGATCTGACCATAATCTGGTTCTTCTCACCTCCACCTACAAGCCCATCGTTCAGCAGCAACCAGTCATCACAAAGACTATCAAAATCTGGTCTGCTGAAGCTGAAGATGCTCTTAGAGGAGGCTTTGAGGCTACAGACTGGAACGTCCTCTGTGAACCTCATGGAGACGACATCAACGCCATGACTGAGTGTGTGACAGATTACATAAACTTCTGTGTGGACAGCATCGTCCCAACAAGAACAGTGAGGTGCTTCCCCAATAACAAACCCTGGATCACCAGTGACCTGAAAAAGCTGCTGAACATCAAAAAGAAAGCCTTCAGGGATGGAGACAGGGAGTTATTGAGGGCAACACAAAAACAACTTAAAACCCAAACTAAGAAGTGCAAGGAGGACTACAGGAAGAAGTTAGAAAGTCAGCTCCAGCAGAATAACCTGAGGGATGTGTGGTCTGGAATGAAGAAGATCACCGGCTTCAAGTTAAAGGGGGACCAGCCTGATGGAGGTCTGGACAGAGCTAATGAGCTGAACATATTCTTCAACAGGTTCAGTTCACCCCCTACCTCCAGCCCAACAGACCACACACCCTCCATAAGCCCACTGCTTTCCTGTCACGCCTCCAATCTGTCACCCTGCAGCTCAGTCATGGACCAGAACACAGCTTCATCTCCCTCCACATCAGGACATCCTGAGACCTCCACCTTGTTTGTCTCCTGCAATCAGGTTAAGAAGCAACTTGAGAAACTGAACCAGAACAAGGCTGCAGGTCCAGATGGTGTCAGTCCCAGAGTTCTCAAGACCTGCTCAGAACAACTATGTCCGATTCTCCAGCACCTTTTCAACACCAGTCTGAGACAAAATAGAGTCCCAGTGCTGTGGAAAACCTCCTGCCTTGTTCCAGTGCCTAAAAAACCCAACCAGCTGAACCAAGTGACTACAGACCAGTTGCCCTGACATCTCACATCATGAAAGTCCTGGAGAGACTCTTACTGGCTCACCTCAACAAGCAAGTAAACACCTTTCAGGACCCATTCCAGTTTGCATATCGTAATGGACTTGGGGTTGAAGATGCCATCATATACCTGCTCCAGAGAGCACACTCTCATCTGGACCATTCAGGCAGCACTCTGAGGGTCATGTTCTTTCATTTCTCAGTGCTTTTAATACCATTCAGCTGCTTTGTTATGTGAGAAGTTCCATAAATTCCAGGTGGATACCTCCACAACCACCTGGATCTATGACTACCTCACAAACAGACCCCAGTTTGTGAGACTGAAAGGTTGTGTGTCTGAGATGGAGGTCAGCAGCACTGGTGCACCACAAGGAACTGTACTCTGGCCATTCCTCTTCACTCTGTACACCTCAGACTTCCAGTACAACTCTGAGTCCTGTCATCTGCAGAAATACTCTGATGACTCTGCAGTTGTGGGGTGTATCAGGGATGGACAAGAAGCAGAGTACAGAGAACTGGTCAGTCAGTTTGTTAAATGGTGCGGTGACAATCATCTCATATTAAATAGCAGCAAAACAAAAGAGATGATTGTTGACTTCAGGAGGAAGAAGAATAAACAAAGCACTGTTTCCATCCTGGGAGAGGAGGTGGAGGTGGTGGAGGAATACAAGTATCTTGGAGTTCAGCTGGACAACAAACTGGACTGGAAATGCAACACTGACTACATCTACAAGAAAGGTCAGAGCAGACTGTACTTCTTAAGGAAGCTGAGATGGTTTAACGTCTGCACCAAGATGTTGCATATCTTCTAGAAGTCTGTTGTGGAGAGTGCAGTCAGCTTTGCAGCATCTGCTGGGGTAGTAGCATCAGAACCAGAGACTTGAAGAGAATCAACAAACTGATCCAGAAAGCTGCTTCTGTGCTTGGAGTAACTCTGGAGCCGCTGGAGCTGATTGTCCAAAGAAGAATGCTGCTCAAGCTGATGAAGATGATGGAGGATTCTTCACACCCTCTCCACAACACAGTGATGAAACAACAAAGTGTGTTCAGTGAGAGGCTTCTTCAGGTCTGATGGAAGACTGAAAGATACAGAAGATCATTCCTGCCAGCAGCCATCAGCCTCTGGAACAAGACCTCCTCTAGTTATTATTATATATGGCAATATTGAATGGGGGGGTTCTGACTAAGGGAGATGTGTGTGGACTTGTTGTTGTTCTCCTATCTCTGTTTCAGCCTCATGCAGAGTTTTCTTTCCAGGCCGAGACTCTTCCAGACCAGATGAAGATCATTTCCTTCCCCTTGGCCTTCGTGCCTTTTTTACAGGCCTTCTGTCTGATTGATGGAGGAGCAACGTTATCTGGAGTTGAACACACTGAAAGTGTTGTCCTGTCGACCTGTGCTGGAGTGAAGCATCTTTCCTAGAAACCTTTATTTCTCCTGAGTAGTCTGGAGGCCCGCCGACATCGCTGACTGCTGGACCAGAGAAGTTTAGCCAATCCTTACAGATGTTTAATGGGCTCCACAGGGAGGTTGCCAGAGGTCGTTGGAGCCTTTCCAAAGTGGGGGCATTGCTGTAGCTCTGCGCTGCAGGGCTGGATACGAACAACATGGAGTTAATGGTCGTGAGAAAAGTGTTCTGTAGTGACCTGCATGAATAAACAGCCTCCTCTCCGAGATACACATTGTCATTCCTCTGCAAACCCTCCCTTTAAACCCTGTATAAATAAAGGTTTAAACAACTCACTCGTACACCTGCATGTACACACACACACCTGCATGTACACACACACACCTGCATGTACACACACACACCTGCTGTACAGATGAAAACACACGAGTGACCTGCCAGTGTCCCCTCAGACATTCTGGTTAAATCCGGATCTCTGAAAGATCACATTTCTTTACAGTCCATGTACCGATGTGCAAATATGTTTACATGCACAGTCCAACACACACACACACACACAGCACAGTGATTTGATATGCGATAGAGCAGATGAACAAATAAGGGTGGAAGGGTGGAAGTGTGAGTACCGACGCTGTGTGTACGTGTTCTGCAGCCTCGCCACGTCTCTGCTGGAGTTTGCTGTGAAGTCGCCCCGTCTCGGTAAAAGTTGTTTTCTACACCCTGGTCCACTTCAGAGCCCTTCTGCTGCGTCTCCTGACCTCCAGATCGCATCGGCTGGTCTTTCCTCCCCGTGGGAGACAAACGACATGCCAGATGATGAAGCTGACACGTTGCAACGCTGATGCAAAATACGGGCAGCAACTCATTTTTTAGATTTTTAGATCAACCTTCCTCAAATCCACGACCTCTGAAACTTCCTTCAGCGATGTGAAGAGCTGCGCCTCCGCTGGAACTGTGCAAACATGGCAACAAAAACCACTAATGGAAGCACCTTCATCAGAACCAGCTCTCAGACATCACTAAGAGGCTTTTACGCTCGTCTGACGGCGTTTTCCAGACGTGTTCATATCCAACTATATCACAAAAGTGTTGGAGAAACACTCTACGTGTAACCGGACGTCCCTGCCTGTCGTATGAAACCGCCGCTCGTCATCATCTCCATGGAACACTGACCAATGAAATGCTTTCTCTCTGTCTGTCTGTCTGCAGACGTCTCCGAAGCGACTTACATCTGGGACGTGATCGATCAGTCAGCCCTTATTGATCTGAACACCATGACATTACTCTTTATGAACCCACTGAACTTTATTAAAACCTTTTAATATTTGAACCCATTCAGCAGAATCGTCTTTGTGGCTTTAAATGCCCAGCAGGGCAGTGAAGTCCTCGCCGAACGGAAAAGAAGAGAAGATTTCAGTTGCTTTTCATCCTTTATTTCACTGTTTTTCCCTTTCGGCCCAACAGTTCCCACATTTATCTGATTTTACTTCCTTATTTTTTTTATTCATTCACCTCAAGACATTCTAAAGGTTTTTACTTCAAGGTTGGTGATGTTAGTGAGGTTCCCAATGGGTTTCAGCCTGTTCTATTCTATTTTACTCTATTTCAGTCTTTCATGCAAAGCGACGTACGTATGAGAACAACACAAGCAGGAAATCAACCAGTAGAGGACATCATAGGAAGGTGCTGGTCAGACTGGTGGCAGTCCAGTTGACGCAGGTGTTTTTGGAGGCGGGACTTTTTTGTTTGTTTGTTTTCTTCCCTCCCCTCTCTGCATCAGTCCCTTTGTTAAAATACAGAAACAACAGATCCCACAGTATCGTCTTGGTTGCGGCTTATTCAGTGCTGGTTTCTTGTAAAGAACTGGACCACGTTCTTCCCCTCCAGCCCATCTGGGTCCTGCAGTCAGGGGGCGGTCTGGACTCTGGATCAGGTCTACACCTTGGTTCTGGGCTTGGGATCATGGTCCTGCTGCATGAGACGGTTCCAGACAAGCGGTCTCGGTGTGACAGATGGACTCACATCTGGCTCTAGAACAAGCCCAGACCATCATCCCTCCACCACCGTGCTGACAGCTGCTATGAGGCGTTTCAGGACCAAACATGTCCACGTAGGT
This sequence comes from Telmatherina bonti, assembly GCF_933228915.1. NCBI lineage: Eukaryota > Metazoa > Chordata > Actinopteri > Atheriniformes > Telmatherinidae > Telmatherina > Telmatherina bonti. The sequence continues at coordinate 2,980,679 of NC_136633.1, forward strand.
CTGGTCTGTCCCGAGGACGTGGTCCCAGAAGTCTGCTGGTTCGCCCAGATGCAGCTAAACCGTGCCGCCATCTTGTTTTTCCTCTCCTGCAACCTTCCCAACAAGCCAAACTGGTTCAGTCTGTTCTAACTGGTCTGTGATGAGCATGGAACCTGCTAACTGGGACCTGGACAGTCTGGGATGCGGATCTGGGTTTTTCACCGTTCCTGTGAGTGTTACATGGTCTGATCAGAGGTGAAGTCCAGACCAAGTTCACGGTTTACTGGATTTTCTTCTCCTTCCCAGCAGCTGGTGTTTTATAAACGGTCGTTGCTTCTGTGGAGCGACAGCCTGACCCACAAACATGCTAAAACTGCTGCAAGATTCTGTTCAGATGATTCAGCTCAGTGCCAGAAGCAAAACATTTTACACTTCATTCATTCTCCACTGTCAGCAGCTGGTTCTTCTTCATACTGGCCACCAGTCTGGACTCATTTAGATGGCATCCTATTCCTCATCCCAGAGTTCTTCGCTGCCAGGAACAGTTCTACTGGGATTCTGCTGGAAGTCACTGGGAACAAGTTTAAACAGCATCCCTTCCTGTTCTATCTGCGGGGAATCAGACTTTCCATGCATGTGCACCACAGCAGCAGCTGAGGGAAAACAACCAAACATGAATTCCTTTATGTTCTCTTCATCATTTAAATCATCTGGAGCGTCACGCTGTGTTCCACGCATACGTCAGACAGAAAAGTACTTTTCATGGATCTGTGTGTGAGAAAGCTCATTCCCCACACCAACTCTTGTCATTAGAAAGTGGCAGAGAGGGAAGAAGATGGCGCTGTGGCGTTAAGACATTGCTGAAAGAGCAACGTAGAACTAGCACATTTACTTAGATGTATCCGTGTGGTTGAACACAATAAATTAACTCCGAGATAGAGATTAATATGAGACTGGACAGTTATTTTACAAAGAATACCACGAGTATGCCTAAGAGTAAGAAAAGTTCATCGAAGAAGGTCACAATCAACGAGGAATGCGAGGAGTTGTTGAATGCTAGGCAAGAAGCTAATGTGGATGCTAACCATGCTGACATGGAACCTAGCATCGCACAAGCGCTAAGCAGAGTGACTCAAAACCTTACAAAGGTTACTGACACAAAAATCGCCACAGTCTTGGACGCGATCAAAGAGCAAGTCCATGGAGAAGCAAATCAAGCACATGCTAGAGCATGTAGATGATTTGGATAACCGGGACGGCAGATGCAACGTACGTTAGTTGACGTTCCAGAGGGTAAAGAGGGGTCTGACCCTGTCAAATTCTTTTAAACTTGGATTCCAGGACACCTACAGTTAGATACTCGTACCGGACGCATGAAACTAGATAGGGCGCACAGATCATTGGTGCCGAAGCCGGATTCCAAGCAGCACCCAAGGCCACTCATAATTAAACTCCATAATTTCACAGACAAACGCCGTGTAATGGAAGCTGCTCACCGCCTCGGGTCCCGTTGGCTTAGCCAAGAGAACACAACACGTGAGACCCCAAAGATTTCTTTCTTTAATGACTATTCTGCAGAAATGCTGCGGAGACGTAAAGCATTTGATGACGTGAAGACCCGATTAAGGAAAATGAACATGGATTACTCATTGGTGGATGGGAAGCAGCAGAGATTTGACTCGTCCGGGGAAACCACCATCTTTATTTGTTCCTTGGAGCAGAACACTGTTATTGAATGACAGGGAAACTCACTGGAGTGAGGCTATACCGCTTGGGAGCCTTGAATATTTTCATAACCCCTATGTTTAATAAGATGTATCAAACAAATTATAGTCCATTATTTAATAAGATCAAGCATGACTTGGATAGTCAGGATTCCCTGCCTTTATCATGGTTAGAGTGAATATCTCTTATTAAAATGAATATATTGCCTTGTTATATCCCATACGGATGAGTCCAATAGTGTTTTCAAGTAAGTAATAAAGAACCTCAACAGTTGGCTTAGCTCATTCATATGGAGTAAACGCAGACCGAAGCTTAAACTCAGCACTTTGCAGTTACCAGGTAATGAGGGAGGCCTGGACTTACCAAATGAAGGAGCTAAGTCTAAACTAAGCTACTGAGATCACTTGGCCCCAGAGTTGGTTTGACGCGCCGCTTCGCCGTGATTGACTTCCACTCCGATCGCTTGATTTCAGATTCATCAATCTTTATTCCCTTTGCAATAATTTCATGGCATTTACGGTCAAAAACCTTTTGCCCTTCCAGGCCAAACATCTACCCAACCAGTGACGCATTCCCCCAGAAAGCGTCACCTGCCCAGGTAACAATACAGCGCCCTCTAGCAGCACCAATGAGAACGCAGTTAAAGAAATTGGCTCCTATACCAAATATTAAGGTTTAACAGTTATGTTGTCATCTGAAATATATTTATGACTGGATCATAAATGACCCAAATTCAATATGGTTGGATATTAAGAACTCAATGACGAAGTTTGATTTAAAGAACCTGTTGTTTTGTGACCAGTTCAAAAATGTTAAGCTAAGTTGTAATGATCCTGTTACACTAAATACAATTAAGGCCTGGTGCCTAGTACGTCGACTTGAAGGGAGGTCAAAGGTCACCTCTATATTTACCCCAGTGATTAATAACCCTGACTTCCAGCCTGGTTTGGCAGATAAAGGTTTCAATACTTGGTTTGATAAAGGGGTTAAAATGGACTCTGTGTTTTTCAGCAATACCCCGATGTCATTTGGACAATGATCTGATCAGTATAACATCCCTAGGCAGGACCTGCAGTTCAGACCTTATATCCAACACAGCACGACATTAACTGGAAACCTGGAAGAATCTGTGATTGAAAGAATGTTATGTCAAGGATGTAGGAATCTTTCTATAAGCATGTTATATAAAATAGTGTCATCTGTATCCCCATCCCCACCACACAGACTGAGAAGCACATGGGAGACAGAAATGTCTGTTGTTATCAGTGATGATGATTGGAAAAGTGTCTAGAGATGTGCTAAATACATTTCAGTGTGTAACAGAGGTAGATCTATAGAACTTAAAATTAATCACAGCTTGGCGGTATTTCTCCTAATCGCAGACATAACTTTAGTTCTAATTTCTCTCCCCTGTGCCTGAAATGTAAGATGGAAGCTGGCACTTTGATGCATTGCTTTTGGTCATGTGCGAAATTGCAGAGGTATTGGTCTGACATACTCTGTGAAATACAGAAGATATTGGGACTAAAACTGGGTTTGGATCTATTGTCGCTCATCTTGGGATTCCCGAGCAAGCATGCGATGTCTGAGGGTGTGCTAACGTTTGCTGCAAGCAAGAACACACTACAGCAGTGGATCAGTGAAAAAGGTCCAACATGAAGGTTTTAGTTTTAGTTCCACTGGAATACTGAACCTGTCTAACTCTCTGAACAGACCATTTTTTTTCTATTTGGGATCCTTATTTTAAACCTTTGGAACCTGAAATCTCAACTATTCTGTGAAGGGGATTTTCCTAACTCTGTATGCCATGTCATGTTTTTATTTTTATTGTCTATAGAGTCTGAGCCAGTGAGCTTTTCTTTGGTTGTTTCTTTTGGAAAGTTCAAAAACCCAATAAAAAGAAAAGAAAGTGACAGAGCAGAAAAGCAAAATGCTCCTTTTTGAACTGAAACATGTTCCTGTAAACTGTCTGAAAAGCAAACTGGACTTAAAGAAAAAAACTGATGACTTTTCTCTGTTTATGTCACCATAACGTTTTCACACACCAATGAGACCTGGCTGCGAAGCGCACACACATTTCTCATCCCAGCCGCTTCACACTCGGCCGCGAATCGCTCAAGTGAGAGCTGGAGATCACGACCAGATGAAGCCAACAGGACCACGTCATCCGCAAAAAGCAGGGACCCAATCCTGAGGCCACCAAGTCGGATCCCCTCAACACCTCGGCTGCACCTAGAAATTCTGTCCATATAAGTTATGAACAGAATCGGTGATAAAGGGCAGCCTTGGCGGAGTCCAACCCTCACCGGAAACGAATCCGACTTACTACCGGCAATGCGGACCAAGCTCTGACACCTGTCGTACAGGGACCGGACAGCTCGTACAAGGGGGTCCGGTACCCCATACTCCCGGAGTACCCCCCACAGGAGCCCCCGGGGGACACGGTCGAATGCCTTCTCCAGGTCCACAAAGCACATGTAGACTGGTTGGGCAAACTCCCATGCCCCCTCCAGGACCCATCCATCCATCCATCCATCTTCTGCCGCTTATCGGGTCGGGTCGCGGGGGCAGCAGCCTAAGCAGGGAAGCCCAGACTTCCCTCTCCCCAGCCACATTTACCAACTCTGCGGGGGGGATCCCGAGGCGTTCCCAGGCCAGCCGAGAGATATAATCCCTCCAGCGTGTCCTGGGTCTTCCCCGGGGTCTCCTCCCAGAGGGACATGCCTGGAACACCTCACCAGGGAGGTCCAGGAGGCATCCTGACCAGATGCCCGAGCCACCTCAACTGGTTCCTCTCGATGCGAAGGACCTTGTTGGGAAGGTTGCAGGAGAGGAAAAACAAGAGGGACCCGGATGACTGAGCTCCTCACCCTATCTCTAAGGGAGAGCCCGGCCACCCTGCGGAGGAAACCCATTTCAGCCGCCTGTATACGAGATCTCCTTCTTTCGGTCACGACCCACAGCTCATGACCCTCACAACACGTTTGGGCCTGCCAGATCTGACCGGCTTCCTCCCCCACCACCTGAGCCAACTCACCACCAGGTGGTGATCAGTTGAAGCTCCGCCCCCCCACCCTCTTCACCCGAGTATCCAAGGCATGTGGCCGCAGGTCCGACGATACGACTACAAAATCCATCATCGAACTGCGGCCCAGGGAATCCTGATGCCAGGTGTACATATGGACACTCTTATGTTGGAACATGGTGTTCGTTATAGACAATCCATGACGAGCACAGAAGTCCAATAACAAAACACCATTTGGGTTCAGAGGGGGGGGGACCATGCCTCCCAATCACTCCCCTCCAGGTCTCACTGTCATTGCCCACGTGAGCATTGAAGTCCCCCAGCAGAACAATGGAGTCCCCAGAAGGAGCACCCTCCAGCACTCCCTCCAAGGACTCCAGAAAGGGTGGGTACTCTGAACTGCTGTTCGGTGCATAAGCACAGACAACAGTCAGGACCCGTCCCCCCACCCGGAGGCGGAGGGAAACTACCCTTTCATCCACCGGGGTAAACCCCAACATGCAGGCACCAAGCTGGGGGCTGATGAGAATGCCCACACCTGCTCGGCGCCTCTCACCATGAGCAACTCCAGAGTGGAAGAAGGTCCAGCCCCTCTCGAGGGTTCTGGTTCCAGAGCCCAAGCCATGCGTCGAGGTGAGTCCAATTATATCTAGCCGGAACCGCTCAACCTCGCGCACAAGCTCAGGCTCCTTCCCCACCAGAGAGGTGACATTCCACGTCCCTAGAGCCAGCTTCTGCAGCCGGGGATCGGACCGCCAGGGTCCCCGCCCCTTGCTGCTGCCCAGCTCACATTGCACCCGACCCCTACGGCTCCTCCCGCAGATGGTGAGCCCACGGGAAGTGGGGCCCATGTAACCCTTTCGGGCTGAGCCCGACAGGGCCCCATGGGCGAAGGCCCGGCCACCAGACGCTCGCTCTCGTACCCCACCTCCAGGCCTGGCTCCAGAGGGGGGTCCCGGTAACCCGCGTCCGGGCAATGGAACATCTATGCCCATGGTTGTAGTCATTATAGAGGTCTTTGAGCCGTGCTTGGTCTGGTCCCTCCCCTAGACACCTGTTTGCCATGGGTGACCCTACCAGGGGCATAAAGCCCCCGACAACATAGCTGCTAGGATCTTCTTGTTTGGAGATTGCAGCGTTAGAAATGACAGATCCATGCAGCAACATCTGATGTCTTTCCTCCTGGGCATTACCAACAGCTGCCTGCAGAGTTAATCAGGTGATCAGTGTATTGATCAGCAGCTGTCTGGACTTTCAGAGCTGTGTGTAAGGAGGAGATGCATCTTTCTCAGGTTGTTTTACTTCGTTTTGACATCAGACACTATTATTCAGTATCATCCATGCAAAGAGGCAGGGGTCTGGACCCAGAGGGACCCAGAGGGACCCAGAGGCACCCAGAGGGACCCAGAGGGACCAAAAGGCACCCAGAGGGACCTAGAGGGACCCAGAGGCACCTAGAGGGACCCAGAGGCACCCAGAGGGACCCAGAGGGACCTAGAGGGACCCAGAGGGACCCAGAGGGACCTAGAGGGACCCAGAGGCACCCAGAGGGGCCCAGAGGGACCCAGAGGGACCCATAGGGACCCAGAGGCACCCAGAGGGACCCAGAGGGACCCAAAGGCACCCAGAGGGACCTAGAGGGACCCAGAGGCACCTAGAGGGACCCAGAGGGACCTAGAGGGACCCAGAGGCACCCAGAGGGACCCAGAGGCACCCAGAGGGACCCAGAGGGACCCAAAGGCACCCAGAGGGACCTAGAGGGACCCAGAGGCACCTAGAGGGACCCAGAGGGACCCAGAGGGACCTAGAGGGACCCAGAGGCACCCAGAGGGACCCAGCGGCACCCAGAGGGACCTAGAGGGACCCAGAGGCACCTAGAGGGACCCAGAGGGACCTAGAGGGACCCAGAGGCACCTAGAGGGACCCAGAGGGACCCAAAGGCACCCAGAGGGACCTAGAGGGACCCAGAGGCACCTAGAGGGACCCAGAGGGACCCAGAGGGACCTAGAGGGACCCAGAGGCACCCAGAGGGACCCAGAAGAACCCAGAGGGACCCAGCGGCACCCAGAGGGACCTAGAGGGACCCAGAGGGACCCAAAGGCACCCAGAGGGACCTAGAGGGACCCAGAGGCACCTAGAGGGACCCAGAGGGACCCAGAGGGACCTAGAGGGACCTAGAGGGACCCAGAGGAACCCAGAAGCACCCAGAGGGACCCTGAGGCACCCAGAGGGACCTAGAGGGACCCAGAGGCACCTAGAGGGACCCAGAGGGACCTAGAGGGACCCAGAGGCACCCAGAGGGACCCAGAAGCACCCAGAGGGACCCAAAGGCACCCAGAGGGACCCAGAAGATCCCAGAGGGACCCAGAGTCACCCCGAGGGACCCAGAGGCACCCACAGGGACCCAGAGGGACCTAGAGGGACCCAGAGGCACCCAGAGGGACCTAGAGGGACCCAGAGGCACCCAGAGGGACCCAGAGGCACCCAGAGGGACCTAGAGGCACCCAGAGGGGCCCAGAAGCACCCAGAGGGACCTAGAGGGACCCAAAGGGACCTAGAGGGACCCAGAGGCACCTAGAGGGACCCAGAGGCACCCAAAGGGACCTAGAGGGACCCAGAGGGACCTAGACGGACCCAGAGGCACCCAGAGGGACCCAGAGGGACCCAGAGGGACCTAGAGGGACCCAGAGGCACCCAGAGGGACCTAGAGGGACCCAGAGGGACCCAGAGGGACCTAGAGGGACCCAGAGGCACCCAGAGGGACCCAGAGGCACCCAGAGGGGCCCAGAGGCACCCAGAGGGACCTAGAGGGACCCAGAGGCACCCAGATGGACCTAGAGGGACCCAGAGGCACCCAGAGGGACCAATAGGGACCTAGAGGGACCCAGAAGCACCTAGAGGGACCCAGAGGGACCCAGAGGCACCCAGAGGGACCTAGAGGGACCCAGAAGCACCTAGAGGGACCCAGAGGCACCCAGAGGGACCCAGAGGCACCCAGAGGGACCTAGAGGGACCCAGAGGGACCTAGAGGGACCAAGAGGCACCCAGAGGGACCTAGAGGGACCCAGAGGCACCCAGAGGGACCCAGAGGCACCCACAGGGACCCAGAGGGACCTAGAGGGACCCAGATGTACCTAGAGGGACCCAGAGGGACCTAGAGGGACCCAGAGGGACCTAGAGGGACCCAGAGGCACCCACATGGACCCAGAGGCACCCAGAGGGACCTAGAGGCACCTAGAGGGACCTAGAGGGACCCAGAGGGACCCAGAGGCACCCTGAGGGACCCAGAGGGACCTAGAGGGACCCAGAGGCACCCTGAGGGACCCAGAGGGACCTAGAGGGACCCAGAGGCACCCAGAGGGACCCGGAGGCACCCAGAGGGACCCAGAGGCACCAAGAGGGACCCAGAGGCACCCAGAGGGGCCCAGAAGCACCCAGAGGGACCTAGAGGGACCCAGAGGGACCTAGAGGGACCCAGAGGCACCCAGAGGGACCCAGAGGGACCTAGAGGGACCCAGAGGCACCCAGAGGGACCCAGAGGGACCCAGAAGAACCCACAGGGACCTAGAGGGACCCAGAGGGACCTAGAGGCACCCAGAGGGACCCAGAGGGACCTAGAGGGACCCAGAGGGACCCAGAGGCACCCAAAGGGACCCAGAGGGACCCCGAGGCACCTAGAGGGACCCAGAGGGACCTAGAGGAACCTAGAGGGACCCAGAAGCACCCAGAGGGACCCAGAGGCACCTACATGGACCCAGAGGGACCCAGAGGCACCCAGAGGGACCCAGAAGCACCCAGAGGGACCCAGAGGGACCTAGAGGGACCCAGAGGGACCCAGAGGGACCTAGAGGGACCCAGAGGGACCCAGAGGCACCCAGAGGGACCCAGAGGGACCTAGAGGGACCCAGAGGCACCCAGAGGGACCTAGAGGGACCCAGAGGCACCTAGAGGGACCTAGAGGGACCCAGAGGGACCTAGAGGGACCCAGAAGCACCCAGAGGGACCTAGAGGGACCCAGAGGCACCTAGAGGGACCTAGAGGGACCCAGAGGCACCTAGAGGGACCTAGAGGGACCCAGAGGCACCTAGAGGGACCTAGAGGGACCCAGAGGGACCTAGAGGGACCCAGAAGCACCCAGAGGGACATAGAGGGACCCAGAAGCACCCAGAGGGACATAGAGGGACCCAGAGGCACCTAGAGGGACCCAGAGGGACCTAGAGGGACCCAGAGGCACCCTGAGGCACCCAGAGGGACCCAGAGGCACCCACAGGGACCCAGAGGGACCTAGAGGGACCCAGAGGCACCCAGAGGCACCCAGAGGCACCCAGAGGGACCCAGAGGGACCTAGAGGGACCCAGAGGGACCTAGAGGGACACAGAGGCACCCAGAGGGACCCAGAAGCACCCAGAGGCACCTAGAGGGACCCAGAGGGACCCAGAGGCACCCAGAGGGACCCAGAGGCACCCAGAGGGACCTAGAGGGACCCAGAGGCACCTAGAGGGACCCAGAGGGACCTAGAGGGACCTAGAGGGACCCAGAGGCACCTAGAGGGACCCAGAGGGACCCCGAGGGACCCAGAGGCACCCAGAGGGACCCAGAGGGACCCAGAAGCACCTAGAGGGACCCAGAGGGACCTAGAGGGACCCAGAGGCACCTAGAGGGACCTAGAGGGACCCAGAGGGACCTAGAGGGACCCAGAGGCACCCTGAGGGACCCAGAGGGACCTAGAGGGACCCAGAGGCACCCAGAGGGACCCAGAGGCACCCTGAGGGACCCAGAGGGACCTAGAGGGACCCAGAGGTACCTAGAGGGACCCAGAGGCACCCAGAGGGACCCGGAGGCACCCAGAGGGACCTAGAGGGACCCAGAGGCACCAAGAGGGACCCAGAGGCACCCAGAGGGGCCCAGAAGCACCCAGAGGGACCTAGAGGGACCCAGAGGGACCTAGAGGGACCCAGAGGCACCCAGAGGGACCCAGAGGGACCTAGAGGGACCCAGAGGCACCCAGAGGGACCCAGAGGGACCCAGAAGAACCCACAGGGACCTAGAGGGACCCAGAGTGACCTAGAGGGACCTAGAGGGACCCAGAGGCACCTAGAGGGACCCAGAGGGACCCCGAGGCACCCAGAGGGACCCAGAGGGACCCAGAAGCACCCAGAGGCACCTAGAGGGACCCAGAGGGACCTAGAGGGACCCAGAGGCACCTAGAGGCACCTAGAGGCACCCAGAGGGACCCAGAGGGACCTAGAGGGACCCAGAGGCACCCAGAGGGACCTAGAGGGACCTAGAGGGACCCAGAGGCACCCAGAGGGACCCAGAGGGACCTAGAGGGACCCAAATGCACCTAGAGGGACCCAGAGGGACCTAGAGGGACACAGAGGCACCCAGAGGGACCCAGAAGCACCCAGAGGGACCCAGAGGGACCCAGAAGCACCTAGAGGGACCCAGAGGCCCCTAGAGGGACCCAGAGGGACCTAGAGGGACCCAGAGGGACCCAGGGGGACCTAGAGGGACCCAGAGGCCCCTAGAGGGACCCAGAGGGACCTAGAGGGACCCAGAGGGACCCAGGGGGACCTAGAGGGACCCAGAGGGACCCAGAGGGACCCAGAAGCACCCAGAGGGACCCAGAGGGACCCAGAAGCACCTAGAGGGACCCAGAGGCCCCTAGAGGGACCTAGAGGGACCCAGAGGGACCTAGAGGGACCCAGAGGGACCCAGAAGCACCTAGAGGGACCCAGAGGGACCCAGAAGCACCTAGAGGGACCCAGAGGCCCCTAGAGGGACCCAGAGGGACCTAGAGGGACCCAGAGGGACCCAGGGGGACCTAGAGGGACCCAGAGGGACCCAGAGGGACCCAGAAGCACCCAGAGGGACCCAGAGGGACCCAGAAGCACCTAGAGGGACCCAGAGGCCCCTAGAGGGACCTAGAGGGACCCAGAGGGACCTAGAGGGACCCAGAGGGACCCAGAAGCACCTAGAGGGACCCAGAGGGACCCAGAAGCACCTAGAGGGACCCAGAGGCCCCTAGAGGGACCTAGAGGGACCCAGAGGGACCTAGAGGGACCCAGAGGGACCCAGGGGGACCTAGAGGGACCCAGAGGGACCCAGAGGGACCTAGAGGGACCCAGAGGCCCCTAGAGGGACCTAGAGGGACCCAGAGGGACCTAGAGGGACCCAGAGGGACCCAGGGGGACCTAGAGGGACCCAGAGGGACCCAGAGGGACCCAGAGGGACCCAGAGGGACCTAGAGGGACCCAGAGGGACCCAGAGGGACCTAGAGGGACCCAGAGGGACCTAGAGGGACCCCGAGGAGCCTGAACTGGTCTCGGATCAGCTTTACATGTCCTCCTCGTGAGGCTGCATGCAGTAAAACTTCCAGACTGAAGAGCATTTTCCCTCCATGAGAGGGAGTGCTGCGCCGCTGGGTGCGCACCAACATCTGCCACACGTCCTCTGCTGCGCACGTGGGCTTCATGTGCACAGCCCGCACACGCACAAACCTCCTCCCTCCCTCCTCTTCCTTATTTCCGTGATCCTTCCGCGCGTGTGGGGAGAAGAAGGGATCCAGGACTACTCCCACGGAGCAGAGGAAACGGAGCGCGCGCTGCTCTCAGACCAGATCAGGTTCATCAATCCGGAGCGCGCGCTCCGCGGGGAATTCCAGGAGTGAACAGGGTCAGGACTTCAGCTCAGAGGCATGGCCCAGTCCAGCTGTGTGCGGAGGATGAGGATGGTACAGGTGCTGGGTCCGCTTCACGCGCCCCGCCAGCTCCGCGCACCGGTCTAACATGCCCCCGCGTGCACAGCGCGCGGCTCGGATCCTAACTAACCCGGGATAAGAGGTCAGAGGAGCCAGAAAGTCCAGGTCCCGCAGGATCAGGGCACGGCGCGGAGAGGAGAGCTGCTGGTCCAGAAAACTTCTCTTTGCTCCACAACAGCCCAACACCTGGTTCACGCGCAGATCTGGCGCAGTTCACCTCCGTTTTTCTGGTTTTTACTTTCAGAAAAGTTGCAGCTGAGGCTGCAACACCTCTGTGGTCCCTGCAGGTCCGCGGGGATGCTGCTCGCGCGGCTGCGGCTCCTGTCCGCGCTCCTCCTGCTCCTCCTGCTGCTGCTCCTCCTGCTGCCGCCGCTGACCGCCGCCAAGCCGCGGCGGAGGGGCTCCGGTACCGGAGATCCATCCCGCCGCACGGAGCGGGTCAGCCGGAACCAGAAGACGCCGCTGGGCTTCACCGGACACGGAGCCAAGGCCAGGGGGGGCCGCTCGCACCACGGACCGGGTCTGTACCCCACACCCACACAGTTTTACATGACGCCTGGTAAGGCCGCGTTCACGTGACGTCATTCAGCGTGACGTGCGTCAGAAACACCTGAGATCATCCACTGTCCAGTCAGGAAGAAGGTTAACCCTTTCACCGCCGGATCTCCAGGGAAAAGGGTCATTCTGATGGTTCCTGGGATGGATGCTCCTGCTCGAACCACGTGGGCTTTGGTGACGTGATGTCTGAGAAATGACGTCAGAGAGTTCCAGATCAGCTGAGGCTCCTGGCAGGTGAAGACCCGGACGAGCCGTGGTCCTGCAGTTGGGACGAAAGGCAGCGCTGAGTCTCTCTTAGCTGGACTCCGCTCATATCAGCAAACTTCAGGTGAGCTGAAGTCAAACCTGGAGGTCTTCTTCATGGGAAACATCTGGGAGGTCCGCTGGAGCAAGTCAGCATCGAACCTCCGTAACTGATCAGCCTCATTATCACACTCTCTGAACGTTAAACACACACACACACACACACACACACACACACACACACACACACACACACACAGCAGAGCTGCTGTCCCTCCCTGTGAGGACTGCAGGCTGTAGATCTAGATGTGTCTGGGATGTTTTGTGATCTTCAGCTGCTGACGGCTGTCCTGGACTGGTCCAGATCCAGGTCCAGATCTAGGTCCAGATCCAGGTCCAGATCCAGGTCCAGATCTAGGTCCAGATCCAGGTCCAGATCCAGGTCCAGATCCAGGTCCAGATCCAGGTCTAGGTCCAGATCCAGGTCCAGATCTAGGTCCAGATCCAGGTCCAGATCCAGGTCCAGATCCAGGTCCAGATCTAGGTCCAGATCCAGGTCCAGATCTAGGTCCAGATCCAGGTCCAGGTCCAGATCCAGGTCCAGATCCAGGTCCAGATCCAGGTCCAGATCCAGGTCCAGATCTAGGTCCAGATCCAGGTCCAGATCCAGGTCCAGATCTAGGTCCAGATCCAGGTCCAGATCCAGGTCCTGATCCAGGTCCAGATCTAGGTCCAGATCCAGGTCCTGATCCAGGTCCAGGTCCAGATCCAGGTCCAGATCCAGGTCCAGATCCAGGTCCAGATCCAGGTCCAGGTCCAGATCCAGATCCAGATCTAGGTCCAGATCTATGTCAGCATATCCATGGTCTTTGTTTCTGAGGGTAATTACACGCAGTGGGACCCCCGCCCCCCACGCTTCAGGTCAGATGAACGGACCTGCTCACTGACAAGCCGGCTATCGTCTTTTCACCACCCTGGGAAATAACAGCACCGCAGGCCTGAGACATGGAGATGTTTACACGATGCAGAGCTTTCAGCCAACCAGACGTCTGGAAGAAGAAACAGAAAAGCTTTGATCAAACTCCAGATGCTCAACCATCTTTCAGCTTCCAGCTTCGTCTGTGTTGCTGACGTCATTTTTCAGACAGTCCTGGAAGGCATCACGTCACCGAGCCCCATGGCCTTCCAGCAGGAACATCCATCACAGGAACCGTCACAATGATCCTTTCTCCTGGAGATCAGACGGTGGGAGGGTTAACCTTCCAGATCCGACAGAAAGTCCTTCTGATCCAGGCGGGTGGGACAGAAAGTCCTTCTGATCCAGGCTGGTGGGACAGAAAGTCCTTCTGATCCAGGCTGGTGGGACAGAAAGTCCTTCTGATCCAGGCTGGTGGGACAGAAAGTCCTTCTGATCCAGGCTGGTGGGACAGAAAGTCCTTCTGATCCAGGCTGGTGGGACAGAAAGTCCTTCTGATCCAGGCGGGTGGGACAGAAAGTCCTTCTGATCCAGGCGGGTGGGACAGAAAGTCCTTCTGATCCAGGCTGGTGGGACAGAAAGTCCTTCTGATCCAGGCTGGTGGGACAGAAAGTCCTTCTGATCCAGGCGGGTGGGACAGAAAGTCCTTCTGATCCAGGCTGGTGGGACAGAAAGTCCTTCTGATCCAGGCTGGTGGGACAGAAAGTCCTTCTGATCCAGGCGGGTGGGACAGAAAGTCCTTCTGATCCAGGCTGGTGGGACAGAAAGTCCTTCTGATCCAGGCTGGTGGGACAGAAAGTCCTTCTGATCCAGGCTGGTGGGACAGAAAGTCCTTCTGATCCAGGCTGGTGGGACAGAAAGTCCTTCTGATCCAGGCTGGTGGGACAGAAAGTCCTTCTGATCCAGGCTGGTGGGACAGAAAGTCCTTCTGATCCAGGCTGGTGGGACAGAAAGTCCTTCTGATCCAGGCTGGTGGGACAGAAAGTCCTTCTGATCCAGGCGGGTGGGACAGAAAGTCCTTCTGATCCAGGCGGGTGGGACAGAAAGTCCTTCTGATCCAGGCGGGTGGGACAGAAAGTCCTTCTGATCCAGGTCTAAAGTGAAAAACCTCAAACCAGTGAGTCAGTCAGGATGTGATGAATCAAATTGAATATAAACTTGTAGTAAACTTTAACTTGAGCTCTAGTCTATGTTACAGGAACTTTTAGACGTTTTCATTCACACTCTTCCTAATAGGGATTAATATCTGTGAAGTCTGGGAGCCTGTAGGGCCCCATAATGTGGGGCCCCTTGGAATGAAAAGTTCAACCATCAGTGGTGACTCAGAGATTCCTGTTTATGGATCGGTGAGATGAGCTCAGCTGTCAGATGATCAGCTTTCTCTCATTTACAGGGGAAAATACAGAAACAGAACTTTCCAGTCAACCTTCTTCTGGCCTGATGTCTCTTGTTTCAGGTCGAAATGCTTTAACAAAAACAATGATCATGGAGAGGGAAGGTGTCTGTCAAATGTTGGATTCCATCCGCAGAAGGTTTGACGTGATGTTGACGATGGGGAAACCCATCAGTATAAATACAGCTTCAGAAAACTTTCACATCTCTGTCCAGCAGCTGTTGCCTTTTATGAAGCCATAAAAAACAAAAACGTAATGAAATAAAGGTGTGTCGGAGGCAGACTGATAGGAATGGAGACGTCCCAGTGAAGGGACTGGGTTCATATGGAGACGTCCCAGTGAAGGGACTGGGTTCATATGGAGACGTCCCAGTGAAGGGACTGGGTTCATATGGAGACGTCCCAGTGAAGGGACTGGGTTCATATGGAGACGTCCCAGTGAATGGACTGGGTTCATATGGAGACGTCCCAGTGAAGGGACTGGGTTCATATGGAGACGTCCCAGTGAAGGGACTGGGTTCATATGGAGACGTCCCAGTGAAGGGACTGGGTTCATATGGAGACGTCCCAGTGAGAGGACTGGGTTCATATGGAGACGTCCCAGTGAAGGGACTGGGTTCATATGGAGACGTCCCAGTGAAGGGACTGGGTTCATATGGAGACGTCCCAGTGAAGGGACTGGGTTCATATGGAGACGTCCCAGTGAAGGGACTGGGTTCATATGGAGACGTCCCAGTGAAGGGACTGGGTTCATATGGAGACGTCCCAGTGAAGGGACTGGGTTCATATGGAGACGTCCCAGTGAAGGGACTGGGTTCATATGGAGACGTCCCAGTGAAGATACTGGGTTCATATGGAGACGTCCCAGTGAACGGACTGGGTTCATATGGAGACGTCCCAGTGAAGGGACTGGGTTCATATGGAGACGTCCCAGTGAAGGGACTGGGTTCATATGGAGACGTCCCAGTGAAGGGACTGGGTTCATATGGAGACGTCCCAGTGAAGGGACTGGGTTCATATGGAGACGTCCCAGTGAAGGGACTGGGTTCATATGGAGACGTCCCAGTGAAGGGACTGGGTTCATATGGAGACGTCCCAGTAAAGGGACTGGGTTCATATGAAGATGTCCCAGTGAACGGACTGGGTTCGTATGGAGACGTCCCAGTGAACGGACTGGGTTCATATGGAGACGTCCCAGTGAAGGGACTGGGTTCATATGGAGACGTCCCAGTGAAGGGACTGGGTTCATATGGAGACGTCCCAGTGAAGATACTGGGTTCATATGGAGACGTCCCAGTGAAGGGACTGGGTTCGTATGGAGACGTCCCAGTGAAGGGACTGGGTTCGTATGGAGACGTCCCAGTGAAGGGACTGGGTTCGTATGGAGACGTCCCAGTGAAGGGACTGGGTTCGTATGGAGACGTCCCAGTGAAGGGACTGGGTTCGTATGGAGACGTCCCAGTGAAGGGACTGGGTTCGTATGGAGACGTCCCAGTGAAGGGACTGGGTTCGTATGGAGACGTCCCAGTGAAGGGACTGGGTTCGTATGGAGACGTCCCAGTGAAGGGACTGGGTTCGTATGGAGACGTCCCAGTGAAGGGACTGGGTTCGTATGGAGACGTCCCAGTGAAGGGACTGGGTTCGTATGGAGACGTCCCAGTGAAGGGACTGGGTTCGTATGGAGACGTCCCAGTGAAGGGACTGGGTTCGTATGGAGACGTCCCAGTGAAGGGACTGGGTTCATATGGAGACGTCCCAGTGAAGGGACTGGGTTCGTATGGAGACGTCCCAGTGAAGATACTGGGTTCATATGGAGACGTCCCAGTGAAGGGACTGGGTTCATATGGAGACGTCCCAGTGAAGGGACTGGGTTCATATGAAGATGTCCCAGTGAAGGGACTGGGTTCATATGGAGACGTCCCAGTGAAAGAACTGGGTTCATATGGAGACGTCCCAGTGAAGGGACTGGGTTCATATGGAGACGTCCCAGTGAAGGGACTGGGTTCATATGGAGACGTCCCAGTGAAGGGACTGGGTTCATATGGAGACGTCCCAGTGAAGGGACTGGGTTCATATGGAGACGTCCCAGTGAAAGGACTGGGTTCATATGGAGACGTCCCAGTGAAGGGACTGGGTTCATATGGAGACGTCCCAGTGAGAGGACTGGGTTCATATGGAGACGTCCCAGTGAAGGGACTCGGTTCATATGGAGATGTCCCAGTAAGAGGACTGGGTTCATATGGAGACGTCCCAGTGAAGGGACTGGGTTCATATGGAGACGTCCCAGTGAAGGGACTGGGTTCATATGGAGACGTCCCAGTGAAGGAACTGGGTTCATATGGAGACGTCCCAGTGAAGGGACTGGGTTCATATGGAGACGTCCCAGTGAGAGGACTGGGTTCATATGGAGACGTCCCAGTGAAGGGACTGGGTTCATATGGAGACGTCCCAGTGAAGGGATTGGGTTCATATGGAGACGTCCCAGTAAGAGGACTGGGTTCATATGGAGACGTCCCAGTGAAGGGATTGGGTTCATATGGAGACATCCCAGTGAAGGGACTGGGTTCATATGGAGACGTCCCAGTGAAGGGACTCGGTTCATATGGAGACGTCCCACTGAGAGGACTGGGTTCATATGGAGACGTCCCAGTGAAGGGACTGGGTTCATATGGAGATGTCCCAGTGAAGGGACTGGGTTCATATGGAGACGTCCCAGTGAAGGGACTCGGTTCATATGGAGACGTCCCAGTAAGAGGACTGGGTTCATATGGAGACGTCCCAGTGAAGGGACTGGGTTCATATGGAGACATCCCAGTGAAGGGACTGGGTTCATATGGAGACGTCCCAGTGAAGGGACTGGGTTCATATGGAGACGTCCCAGTGAAGGGACTGGGTTCATATGGAGACGTCCCAGTGAAGGGACTGGGTTCATATGGAGACGTCCCAGTGAAGGGACTGGGTTCATATGGAGACGTCCCAGTGAGAGGACTGGGTTCATATGGAGACGTCCCAGTGAAGGGACTGGGTTCATATGGAGACGTCCCAGTGAAGGGACTCGGTTCATATGGAGACGTCCCAGTGAAGGAACTGGGTTCATATGGAGACGTCCCAGTGAAGATACTGGGTTCATATGGAGACGTCCCAGTGAAGGGACTGGGTTCATATGGAGACGTCCCAGTGAAAGGACTGGGTTCGTATGGAGACGTCCCAGTGAGAGGACTGGGTTCATATGGAGACCTCCCAGTGAAGGGACTGGGTTCATATGGAGACGTCCCAGTAAGAGGACTGGGTTCATATGGAGACGTCCCAGTGAAGGGACTGGGTTCATATGGAGACGTCCCAGTGAAGGGACTGGGTTCGTATGGAGACGTCCCAGTGAAAGGACTGGGTTCATATGGAGACGTCCCAGTGAAGATACTGGGTTCAAATGGAGACGTCCCAGTGAAGGCACTGGGTTCTTATGGAGACGTCCCAGTGAAGGGACAGGGTTTATATGGAGACGTCCCAGTGAAGGGACTGGGTTCATATGGAGACGTCCCAGTGAAGGGATTGGGTTCATATGGAGACGTCCCAGTGAAAGGACTGGGTTCATATGGAGACGTCCCAGTGAAGATACTGGGTTCATATGGAGATGTCCCAGTGAAAGGACTGGGATCATATGGAGACGTCCCAGTGAATGGACTGGGTTCATATGGAGACGTCCCAGTGAAGGGACTGGGTTCATATGGAGACGTCCCAGTGAAGGGACTGGGTTCATATGGAGACGTCCCAGTGAAGGGACTGGGTTCATATGGAGAT
The DNA here is from genome assembly GCF_933228915.1 of Telmatherina bonti. Taxonomy (NCBI): domain Eukaryota; kingdom Metazoa; phylum Chordata; class Actinopteri; order Atheriniformes; family Telmatherinidae; genus Telmatherina; species Telmatherina bonti. The sequence continues at coordinate 2,999,136 of NC_136633.1, forward strand.
GTCCCAGTGAAGGAACTGGGTTCATATAGAGACGTCCCAGTGAAAGGACTGGGTTCATATGGAGACGTCCCAGTGAGGGGACTCTGTTCATATGGAGACGTCCCAGTGAGAGGACTGGGTTCATATGGAGACGTCCCAGTGAAAGGACTGGGTTCATATGGAGACGTCCCAGTGAAGGGACTGGGTTCAAATGGAGACGTCCCAGTGAAGGGACTGGGTTCATATGGAGACGTCCCAGTGAAGGGACTGGGTTCATATGGAGACATCCCAGTGAGGGGACTCTGTTCATATGGAGACGTCCCAGTGAGAGGACTGGGTTCATATGGAGACGTCCCAGTGAAGGGACTGTGTTCATATGGAGACATCCCAGTGAAGGGACTGGGTTCATATGGAGACGTCCCAGTGAAGGGACTGTGTTCATATGGAGACATCCCAGTGAAGGGACTGGGTTCATATGGAGACGTCCCAGTGAAGGAACTGGGTTCATATGGAGACGTCCCAGTGAAGGGACTGTGTTCATATGGAGACATCCCAGTGAAGGGACTGGGTTCATATGGAGACGTCCCAGTGAAGGGACTGGGTTCATATGGAGACGTCCCAGTGAAAGGACTGCGTTCATATGGAGACGTCCCAGTGAAGGGACTGCGTTCATATGGAGACGTCCCAGTGAAGGAACTGGTTTCATATGGAGACGTCCCAGTGAGGGGACTCTGTTCATATGGAGACGTCCCAGAGAGGGGACTCTGTTCATATGGAGACGTCCCAGTGAAGGGACTGCGTTCATATGGAGACGTCCCAGTGAAGGGACTGGGTTCATATGGAGACGTCCCAGTGAAGGAACTGGGTTCATATGGAGACGTCCCAATGAAAGGACTGGGTTCATATGGAGACGTCCCAGTGAAGGGACTGGGTTCATATGGAGACGTCCCAGTGAAAGGACTGGGTTCATATGGAGACGTCCCAGTGAAGGGACTGGGTTCATATGGAGACGTCCCAGTGAAGGGACTGGGTTCATATGGAGACGTCCCAGTGAAGGGACTGGGTTCATATGGAGACGTCCCAGTGAAAGGACTGGGTTCATATGGAGACGTCCCAGTGAAGGGACTGGGTTCATATGGAGACGTCCCAGTGAAGGGACTGGGTTCGTATGGAGACGTCCCAGTGAAGGGACTGGGTTCGTATGGAGACGTCCCAGTGAATGGACTGGGTTCATATGGAGACGTCCCAGTGAAAGGACTGGGTTCATATGGAGACGTCCCAGTGAAGGGACTGGGTTCGTATGGAGACGTCCCAGTGAATGGACTGGGTTCATATGGAGACGTCCCAGTGAAGGGACTGGGTTCATATGGAGACGTCCCAGTAAAGGGACTGGGTTCATATGGAGACGTCCCAGTGAAGGGACTGGGTTCATATGGAGACGTCCCAGTGAAGGGACTGGGTTCATATGGAGACGTCCCAGTGAAGGAACTGGGTTCATATGGAGACGTCCCAGTGAAGGGACTGGGTTCATATGGAGACGTCCCAGTGAAAGGACTGGGTTCATATGGAGACGTCCCAGTGAAGGAACTGGGTTCGTATGGAGACGTCCCAGTGAAAGGACTGGGTTCATATGGAGACGTCCCAGTGAAGGGACTGGGTTCATATGGAGACGTCCCAGTGAAAGGACTGGGTTCATATGGAGACGTCCCAGTGAAGGGACTGGGTTCATATGGAGACGTCCCAGTGAAAGGACTGGGTTCATATGGAGACGTCCCAGTGAAGGGACTGGGTACATATGGAGACGTCCCAGTGAGAGGACTGGGTTCGTATGGAGACGTCCCAGTGAGAGGACTGGGTTCATATGGAGATGTCCCAGTGAAGGGACTTGGTTCGTATGGAGACGTCCCAGTGAAAGGACTGGGTTCGTATGGAGACGTCCCAGTGAGAGGACTGGGTTCATATGGAGACATCCCAGTGAAGGGACTCGGTTTCATATGGAGACGTCCCAGTGAAGGGACTGGGTTCATATGGAGACGTCCCAGTGAGAGGACTGGGTTCATATGGAGACATCCCAGTGAAGGGACTGGGTTCATATGGAGACGTCCCAGTGAAGGGACTGGGTTCATATGGAGACATCCCAGTGAAGATACTGGGTTCATATGGGGACGTCCCAGTGAGAGGACTGAACGTGTAAAATTCAGGTGAAACGTCTCACGTAGCAGAAGAAGAAAAGACATTGATAAAGATCATTCTAACCTGCCCAGAAAACCTCTGAAACCTCTCTAATGACCGTTTTGTGGTCTAGACCAGACCACCTTGCCTTCCAGGCTGTGGACGATGTGGATGGACAGCTTCGTCCATCAGGCCTCAGTGGCCTCGGCGGGACGTCAGAGACCTGCAGCTCTTCAACCGTCTAAAATCTGTTTCTGGTACTTTGATGTGGACTGAGGAAAATACTGATTTATTCATCGTGTTGCTGATGGAACATCTGATACAAAGCGCACAAAGGCGCCTCGTCCAGAAAGAAAATGTCCCGTTTCAGCCCATGCACAGGGGCAGACTGGACATCTGGCATGGTGGCCATTGTCCTGCTGGTTCATACTGGTTTCACTGGTTGATAAACCAGTATGTATACTGAATAAATCAGGTGTAAATGATTTGTTGACCAAGTTCTTTTCTTGCAGAGGGTGACCCCACTGATCCAATACACAAAGAAAGGTTCATCATATACCTGACAGGTACGAACACCAGCAAATTGACCTGTCGGTATTTGTGAAGTGTCCTCAGCACTTTTGATGGTAAATAAAATACATAATACTGCATTACACTACCATGTTTTTTAATTTTCAAAGTGTGGAGGATAAGACTCTCATACACATGGCCTTACTGCAGTCGTTCTAACTCATCACATCATGATGCTTAGTCAGAAATTGTCATTATCCAGTTCAACCCCTGTAGAGTCATTCTTTAGGACGTTTCTCAGTTACACATCACTGATGCAAAAACAATGATGAAACTGTTGACCTTATAGTCAGACTTGAACACCTAACAAGATGTTTTGCTTATTAAACCTATGGAGGATTTTTGTACTTTGAATGTGTAACCAACAGCTTAGATGCCTAAACTTTTTATGCCTAAATTTAATTGAATAGTTTAAATACATAGAGCTTAATAAGTAGTAAGCACCAAAACATAATCGAAGATTTATATACCATAAGTTAGCAAAAAATCTTAAATGCCTAAACCTAAACATGTACTTTTAATACCTACTAAACTAACAGTTATAAATGCCTAAAGCTAAATATGTGCATATATTTTAACATGTAATTTTAATAATAAACTCTTCTGGAGCATGATCTGGATTAATGCCTAATGCTAATGAAGTGCTTTTAATTAAAACCAAATTAAAATGCAGCAAAACCTACAAGTTACCTCAGATGGGCATCTTGATGTAATGTGATGCGATGTGGGCAATAATGTGATTTGTTTTGCAATCTATATGCCACCCTCAAAGTCCTGTCCTCCCCTCCACTTTATTCACCTTTAGGCTCTGATGTCTCTCATATCAAATTAAGAAAACGTTTTCTAGGAGTGATGAGTTTGGATCATAGATGCCAAACTTAGATTGTGTTTTCTAATATGGATTTCTACATATTTACAACTTGTCTGGACAAAGTTCTTATAATTCCTAAAGCTAACTGAGAACCTGCCGCTGGCAGCACCTGCAGCTCGTTCGGCAGCAGAAACTATTGCAGCAAATCACTGATGATAATATGATGGTGTTGCGGGATGTGTGACTGTGGTCCAGGGAGCTCTGTGTGTGTGTGAATGTGAGGGAGTGTGTGCGCACGGCGCGCCGTCAGGTGATCGAGCCTGAAAGATAAGAGTGTTGAACGGAAGTTCTCCTTTTAACAGATTCCAATGAAAATATGGCAATTTTCTGAAAATCCATATTTCTTCACAATATGAAGGAAATTGGGGAGGACGTGCGATGGTTGGTTTCTATAACAGCATAAGAAAAATCCGGCCGTGGAAAAATCTAAATGCGAACAGCACGGAGCTTTTTAATTCTTGAAGGTTGCTGTGAAATTCGCGTAACCGCTGGAGCATTAATGCAGAGAAACACTCTGTCAGAACCACTCTGTCCCTCTTTCAGAGATCTGGAGCTTCATCACAAACTAACTGATTAAATATTATTTAATACGGTTGAAACAATATGACAGATATTTTATCTGCAGGGACTGATTTCAACTAACAATCTCGGTAGAACATGAACATAATACAGTAGTGAGATGGGGAGGGATCGGGAGACTTTTTCTTCCTTTTCTACTCTGGTTACTGTTTTACCGATGGTCTAAATTAACCTGAAAAAATAAAATAACTGAAGAACTAGCAGATCAGATACATTCATGAGTAAGCATGGGCCGCTGCTTGACATAGTCCTTCCAGATATTCTTCCTGCTTTCTGTTCTGTCCGTTTGTCGCTAACATTTCTGTTGCCATGGTTACCAACTGGCATTCGAGCCAGCGCAGTGATTTAGAATTATTCGGCTCTTTGACGGAACTTTCTTTAACTGGTGTCCTATATCACTTTTTAACGGACACCCTGCAACCAGTCAGAATCGAGTATTCACCCAAACCATGATACAAGAATGTGTAATGCACAGAGCTACTGAAGAACATTTGATAACCTAAGCTAAGTAAGAATGTTAAATGCATAAAAATAACAGAACATTTAATGCCTAAAGCTAACCTAGCACGTCTAATGTCTAAAGTTATCAAAGAATGTTTGACGCCCAGTCATCTAGCCGTTTTTGGAACCGCTTAATCCAATTCAGGGTTAAAGCTGGAGCCTGTCCTGGTAATTAGCAGGGGAGAGGAATGAAACACCCTTGACAAGTTGCCACTCCATCGCAGGGCATACATAGAGAGACAAACAAACATTAATACTTAGACTCATTTCTAGGGAGAATATTGAGTGATCAATTAACACAACCTGCACATCTTTGGATCTCATTTTTGAAGGTAATGAAAACCATTTAATGCCTTAAGCCAGTGGTTCCCAAACTTTTTCTGCAGGGCCCCCTTTTCATTGGGTGTGGAGCCCCCCCCCCCACCCGTCACATGAACCACAAAAACATACTAAGAAATGCCTCCTTAGTTTTAGTGGCTGTATTGTAGGTATCTATAATTAAAACCGTGTCAGTACTATTATCCATTCTTCTGTGTAAGTATAAAACATTTTAAACCAGGAATCTCTGCAAATGACTTTAGGTGAGTGAAGTTTACTATGAGACAATGCTGCTTTAGTAAAACAACTTTTCTATATATGTTAGTTTATTTCTAAAGTAACCTGCAGGCTTTTCTTTGTGTTCAGGATGAAATGTAGCCAAGTGGTGGTGTAACTTGTTTGGCTTCATACTTCATTATATTAGATGATAATATTTTGGTACACACAAATGACTGGGTTGTCATTATTACCCACCATTGATTATTATTACTGGTCAAGCAGGACAGATATGTTCCATCATAGTTTGTTCTCCCTTTTTTACTACTTAAAGTATCTCTTGTTAATTTATCATCATCATTTCCTATGAGTACTTTTACAAATTCATCCAGTGAACCCCCCCCCCCCCCCCCCCCCCCGTGATAACTCGTCCCCCAGTTTGGGAACCACTGCCTTCAACTAACCAATAACATTTAATTGCTGAAGCTAACCAAAAGTTTAATGCCTAAACCTAACCAATAACATTTAATTCCTGAAGCTAAACAAAAGTTTAATGCCTAAACCTAACCAATAACATTTAATTCCTGAAGCTAACCAAAAGTTTAATGCCTAAACCTAACCAATAACACTTAATTCCTGAAGCTAAACAAAAGTTTAATGCCTAAAGCTAACCAATAACACTTAATTCCTGAAGCTAACCAAAAGTTTAATGCCTAAACCTAACCAATAACATTTAATTCCTGAAGCTAAACAAAAGTTTAATGCCTAAAGCTAACCAATAACATTTAATTCCTGAAGCTAACCAAAAGTTTAATGCCTAAACCTAACCAATAACATTTAATTCCTGAAGCTAAACAAAAGTTTAATGCCTAAACCTAACCAATAACATTTAATTCCTGAAGCTAACCAAAAGTTTAATGCCTAAACCTAACCAATAACACTTAATTCCTGAAGCTAAACAAAAGTTTAATGCCTAAAGCTAACCAATAACACTTAATTCCTGAAGCTAACCAAAAGTTTAATGCCTAAACCTAACCAATAACATTTAATTCCTGAAGCTAAACAAAAGTTTAATGCCTAAAGCTAACCAATAACATTTAATTGCTGAAGCTAACCAAAAGTTTAATGCCTAAACCTAACCAATAACATTTAATTCCTGAAGCTAAACAAAAGTTTAATGCCTAAACCTAACCAATAACATTTAATTCCTGAAGCTAACCAAAAGTTTAATGCCTAAACCTAACCAATAACACTTAATTCCTGAAGCTAAACAAAAGTTTAATGCCTAAAGCTAACCAATAACACTTAATTCCTGAAGCTAACTAAAAGTTTAATGCCTAAACCTAACCAATAACATTTAATTCCTGAAGCTAAACAAAAGTTTAATGCCTAAAGCTAACCAATAACATTTAATTCCTGAAGCTAACCAAAAGTTGAATGCCTAAAGCTAACCAATAACATTTAGTGCCTGAAGCTAAACAAAAGTTAATAGCCTATAGCTAACAACAGATGTCTGATGCCTGCAGCTAACCTGCAGCTAACCAGGAGTGTCCAAGTTTGAAAAAGATAACCATTTTCTGTCCATGCTGTAAGCAGAGAAAAACATCTGTAAAAAGTTAATTTAAAGATCAAATGAATGAAAAGCAGTTCATTAAGCAGAAAATTTCTTCTTTTTTTTTAACAAAGTAAAGACCGACGTGTCAAGTTGAAACTGTAGAAAACTTTTATGCATGTAGAAAGGTATGTTACAGAGGCATCCAGTGAACAAGTGACAACAAGGTGTCATAACATTATTATGTCATGAGTTGGGAAAAACATCACCTTGGGCAGCTATCTTGTTGAATGGCAGGGTTGAAATCTAACTGTAGCTGGACTCAGCTGTATATGTAAATAAAACATATTTAATGGTTACTGGCAGTGGTTGAAATTATCAGAAATTAGTATTAATTTTAAACATTTGTCGCAAATGAACAAAAAACCTTGAGTGACTTTTCATTTTGCCTTCAGGTCCTCTTTACTTCAGCCCGAAGTGTCGGAAACAGTTCCACAGACTGTACCACAACACCAGGGACTGCACAGTACCTGCCTGTGAGTAACGCTGCAGTCAATGTGACTTTTCTCAGAATCGCTTACAGCCAAAAACAAAAGCCATCTCTCCAGACAACGACACTTTTGCATTATATAGATCACATAATCAGACTTTGTAAAAAGATTTTGCAGAGTCTTAAGACCTCGGCAAAATACAGAGGACCTGTGACACCACAGAGATTCATTGAGTCGTTCATTTAAAGAAAATTTCACTCGTTAAACAAATAAGCGAGAAACATATTTGATGGAAAGGTTATTTGCACACACACACACACACACACACTTGTCAGATTTACTGAGCCATGTACAGATTAGCTACTTCTTGGAGTCTGACAACAACCTCATTATAAACCCATAAAACAAACCACAGTGGTTCAGGAAAACTGTCAGAATGTCCTCATTTCGCCCAAGCTTCAATCAAAAAATCAACTGGTTGCTAGTTAAATTCCCCTCGGTGATTCCTGTTCAGAGTGAAGATGAAGAGCAAGATTAGACATGTTTTAACACACAAACACACTGTGTTATACTGCTATCAGTGTAATCATGTCAAGCAGCAGCAGCTATTTAAATCATGCATGCAGTTTGGTGTTTGTGTTGGGGAGATAGTGGTGGGGGAGGAGGGGGGGTATGGCAGCATAAAGAAGGTGTGTACAGGTGTGTGTGCGATCCTATCTCTGCCATTAATAAGCCACTGAAGACATCTGCCAGAACATCTGGATGAATATCTTTTGTATATATTTCTGAGCCGTGAAGCAGTTCTGTTTATTAGAAGTCATGGGTAATAATAAACAATAAAACTAATATAAAAAATTATGAACAAAAAATATGTATTTTTAACAAAGGCTGAGACCTAAAAGAAACATGCTGATTGTTGCTGGTAAATAAAAGACTCTGGACTACATGTCTGATCAAAGCATCAAAACTGGGATCGCAAAGAGACTCCCATATTCAAGCAGTTTGAGTCATGGGTTATTTATTTATTATTTTCATCAGAGACCCCTTTTATCCCTATGGGGATAAATGTCCCCCTGCTGCGGCGTGGGTAACCAGGTAACCTGGAGCCAAACCTGGGGGTGGGGCACGAGAGCGAGCGTCTGGTGGCCGGGCCTTCGCCCATGGGGCCCGGTCGGGCTCAGCCCGAAAGGGTTACATGGGCCCCACCTCCCGTGGGCTCACCATCTGCGGGAGGAGCCGTAGGGGTCGGGTGCAATGTGAGCTGGGCGGCAGCAAGGGGCGGGGACCCTGGCGGTCCGATCCCCGGCTGCAGAAGCTGGCTCTAGGGACGTGGAACGTCACCTCTCTGGTGGGGAAGGAGCCTGGCTAGATATAGTTAGACTCATCTCAACGCATGGCGTGGACTCTGGAACCAGTACCCTCCAAAATGGCTGGACTCCTTGTCTGGAGTTGCCTTTGGTGAGAGGCGCAGTGCAGGTTTGAGCATTGCCATTGGTGACCCCAGGTTTGGGTCTCTGCTTTTTGCAGGATATATTTATTGGAAAGTGAAGCATGTAACTATGCTGCTCATAATACCTGTCCTGTCAGATTGTAAAGATGCAAAAAAACAACATCAAACAAACAAAAAAAACCTGATTTTCAGAGTTACGTGTCGATGAGCAGAGACATGGTGATGTTAATATCATGGCTCCTTTAAGGTCGGCAAGGAAAGAGAGACAACATGTCAAAGCAGAAGCAGAGGAAGTTCACTATGAGAATCCACTCTGGATGTGAGGAATTCATCCTTTAGATCTAAGCAGATCGTTTTGAGACCAACTCAACTTCCTGAGCATGTGAAGGCCCTATGGACCTGTAGCGTTACTGAGAAAGGGAGCCAGCGTTTCTGATTGAACAATCTCAACGTTTTTCACCTCTGAGGTCATTTTTCTGCTTACAAGCTTAGAAACAGGAAGTTTTTATAAACACGTACATGATCCAAAGGAACCAAACCTTTCATCCTGATGACAGCTCCAGGATTAGATTCAGTTCTGGTTTGATTCTATATCAGATTGATCTGTCTGGTTGTTGAGTAGAGTTACTATAAGAATAATTTAATTCAGCTGTTATGGTTTAGGGGCCTGTGAATGCTTGTGTCCTTGCAAATGCATAAATCTGCACATTCCCCTGGTTTACGACATAATGGGCTAAACTCTAACTGCACCAACATGTGAGGACTTCCTGTTAACGCTGGCGACGTAAAGGGTCGGGGTTACATGTAGGTCTCGTAGGAGTGTAGAAGCAGCGGCATATTTTCTGTTAAAGGCGAAAGTCAGAGGAACGGAAAAGGTTCAAACTTGTCCAGTGGTTGTTTACATAAAGCTGGCAGGTTATTGGCTGATGTTTGTCAGACCACAGAGGTGGGAAACTGTTTATTTAAGCTTTATTTATACCACAGGATATAGATGTCAGTATTCATTCACAGAATGAACATAATGTACCATGTAATTAGTGAATAAACAGTGAAATTGTGTTGTTCCAAACTGTTTGACAGAAAAGCTGGGATTTCCAGTGGATGTAAATCTGATAAGCTGTTTGTGTTTTAACTATGTGAGCTGTTTTTCTGCTAAACATGAGAAGTTCAGGGGTTTGATTTGCTGTCATTTTAGGGTTTTATGCAGACACAGACAGCTAAATGGTGCAAATATTGTTTTACAAACCTAAATAAAACAAAACCAGAAGCAATCGGAAAGCTGTGGTATTTAGTTATTCTTTATTTAGTCACTGATGAAGATAAAGGATCCTTTAATCTTTTAATCCTGGATCCAGATGGTGATCTGCCTCTCCCTCAAAGTCTGATTGTTTATTCCTAAAAAATAATCAATATCTGTCCATAATATCTGAAGTATTGATAATATGAACAGACAGACAGACAGAGAGACAGACAGACTGACTGACTGACAGACAGAGAGACAGACAGACAGGAAGACAGACAGGCAGGCAGACAGACAGACAGAGAGACAGACAGACAGACAGAGAGACAGAGAGACAGACAGAGAGACAGACAGACAGACAGACAGGCAGGCAGACAGAGAGACAGACAGAGAGACAGACAGACAGACAGACAGGCAGGCAGACAGAGAGACAGAGAGAC